>NC_045650.1:10961495-11586495 GCF_009829145.1 Chiroxiphia lanceolata
TAACAATGCAGAAAGTGTAGCTTGATTTCCTTTCCTTCTCTTAAAAAAAAAAAAGACTCATTAGCTAGCTAAGCTGCCAGTGTTTTGAAAGCAGATTATGACCGTCCAGTTGCAGGTGAACAGAAACCTGATACACAAACCTCTCAATTGTGTTTAGAACGCCCTGCCTTCATTTTGGTTGTCAAAACTCTGCAGGTCCCAAGCGTGAGGATCAAGACGAAAGGTCTCCTATGATTAATTATAGTTGTGTAAGTCACAGCTGCTCAGTCACCTCATTCCCTCTCCATCTTCGTCTACGTAAGCACTTGAGTTTTAGCCTGAATAGCCTGGAGGAGGTTTGCAGGATAGTGAACGCCCATGGACACTGAAGGTCATCAAAAAGTCTGCCTGGAGTTTAATTGCAAGTGCTCTGCATTGCTAGTTTAAGAGTGGCTTGAAGTCACAGAGATAAGAGGGGATTTAGAAAATCTTCTTTATTGCCTTTAGATTCAAAGCAGAATCACAGACAAGGAACTCCTTCATTAGGCCCGTTCTCACTTCAGGGTGATGCTTTAGAAGTATCAAAGAATGCAAGCAGAAATACAGGTAAGAAGCTCTACTTGGAGTCAAAAGAGGCTAAGGGGAGGAGCAAGGGTGCTTTTTTTGGACAGAGTCTCTAAAAAAGAAATGTCAAATCAAGTGACTGAAGCAAAAATACCACTGCTGCCTTACAGGCTATAGAGTCTTTCCATTTCCTTGCTGATTTGTCAGAAAAGCATTAATGCTGAAGAACAGATGATTGTCTTCTAATGTACATAACCTGAATATACAAAGTCATTTGAGGGGTCTTCAGGTGGGGGAAAACTCCATATTTCTTGGGGTAGAACAGAGAGATGAAGATTGAAAACTCGACAAGGACTTTGACTTTCTTACTTCCGACTCACTTTTGCAAAGTAACAGGCTGTTGTTCTCTTTCCTTATCATTGACATTGCAACTGTCAAATGAATAAATAGTGATGTTTCAAAGGAACATCACACATTGGGAAGAGAGCATCAAGGAAATTAGAATGCTGAGCAGGAGCCTGTCACAGGAGGCATGTCAAGAAATGACTTTGTAACTCTGCCTGTGAGTGCAGCTGTGCGGTCAGTAAATACTGGCACAGCCTTTTCATTGCATTTTATTCCTACTGGCACAGCTGCCAAAGGAAGAGCTGCTCATTTAACAGATTCCTGCCAAGTACAGTAAGGGGAATAGCCTCATTTGTGGCATCTGAGGATTTCGTTACATGGCACCATGTTTTAAAGCCCCCAAAGATCTGTCTAATAATGAAGCCTACACACTCAGATGTTGGTATTGGCAAGCTCTTTGATTTAAGTGCACTTGTCCCTTTGTTGAGCTACAGTAAACAAGCTGTGCTTTTGCATTTTTGATGTGTGTGTAAAAGCAACGTGATATGACATCAAAGCAGCTCCCATAGCACTGCCCACGATCTCTCTTGTAAGGGGAGCAGAAGGCATTAGCAGCACCTGGGAATAAATAAGAAAGAATCCTGCTGATGTGACCTACCCTGTGCCGAAAAAGTTAACTTTCCTAGAGATTAAGCACTCAATGATGTGACTCAGTGATTACATTTCAGCAAGTTGTGTGCAATTTCTTTGTATGCCAAATGTGGACCGGCTGACTGCAGCAAATTTAACTAAACTACTTGGCAGCATCCAGTGCTGAACAGCACTCTTCTTTACGCCTGTGCAAAGGCACAGTCCAGCTCCCATCCTATCTGATAGGAATTCACAGTCAATGCTACTTTACCTACTTAACCAAGTCTTCAATTTACCATCTTTGGTCACAATTCTGTGAAAATTTCCTTAATTATGCAGCTAGTTCTGTTACAGGAACTGTCCTGAGATGTTGGACTTGGCACCAGCTGAGAAAGGCAAGCACCTTAGGAGGGCCAGGGAGAGGCCTTGAAGGAAGAATTCAAAGACCAGTGTTCAGTTTGTCAATAAGAGGATTAGAAAGTGCCTACATTAGAATGTGCAAGGATTTCACTGGGAAGAAAAGCAAGACAGTGGAAGATTTCTTAGCACAGCAGAAAAGGCATTTCAAGAACTGAAAGGGGAACCCAGGAAAGTTTTAATTGCAAACAAAATACCAGTTTGAAACAGCGAATCTAAACAGCAATCAAAAGAGATGACTCTGGGAAACAGTGAATTCTTCAGCTCTCCACACTGTGAGATCAAGACAAGTTGTCTTCCTGAACTATATGATCTTTCTAAAACACCCTGTGTTGTGCTCTGCACAGGGGGTGACTGAAAATTTAATTGCCCATAATGCACACGAGATGAAATCAGGTGAACTAACGAACTGTCTCTGGAAGGTCTGTGAGTCTATGGACTAATGTTGGTGGGATTACCTGCATGAAAAATTCCCAAATAAATGAGAGCTTGCACAACCAGTGAAAACTGCTCCCAACAGATATCATCTATGTGACATACTCCATCTCAGTGAAGCAAGATGACCTACATCCTAATTTAGAGGGAAACACTAAAACCCAGGGGACTTATGAAGAATTTTAGCAAAAAGTTCGTGATTTTTTTTTTCCCAAAGAATTTCTTAGTTGCTCAGGTTTGTTTTGTTTTCTGTGGGCTTGACTATTGAAGTGCTGTTGTCCAAATCTAATCTCGGCACATTTTTCATCTTCAAAATTTCCCACATCTAATGAAATCATCTTTCTCATGACTCTGCACACATTATTTGATTTTTTTTCCCCTGTTTTACAGATAGAAACAAAACATATTACCCCTTAAATGTAGGAGTCACTAATAGGATTTAGGGAAAGGTCATTTTAGCAATTTATCTGCAGAAGAAAAGTTATTCAAAATACAAAACATGAAATTCCTTAAATTAGTTTTAGGTTAAGAGGAGAAGCAAACAAATAGGAAAGCAGTCCCCAGGCTTGACTGAAAACCTGCTTATCTGTAAATGGGCCCTTTTTCTGAGTTCTCTTGGCAGTTTTGGCCTGAGGGAAGGTCTAGGTGATATGGCTGCTTTCTTAGTAGAGCAATAAGATTAATGGGACAGATTCCTATTCGCTGTATATAGACAATTCTCTGGGACTTACACTCTCTGAGGGTCTAGCCAAATATAATTTCACAAATCTGGATTTCATGTTGATGAATGAATTCTTAAAGGGGAGGGTTACCTTTTGAAAAAGCTGGGAAAGTACTGAAGCATCATTTTAGCCAGTAATGCTAGAAATGGACATTTCCCCATCCTCCTAGCAGCAGAAGGAAGTGGACAGTTGGTCATTCACTTCTAATCCTGCAGTTCATCTGAGTCTGCTGTACTGAGAATGTCAGCTCAACTTACGCTGGCAATTATTCTGAACCAAGAGGACATCTTTAACGAGCCAGGACTCTATTGCTGACCTGTTTCCAACTCATTAATGCTTTTAAAGTCTTTGCCATCTTTTACTTCTACATCAACTTCTTTGCAGATGTACTTACTAGTACACATGGCACTTTGCTAACAAATTATACTGGCACACAGCTCTCAGCCTGGAGAGATCTTACTCTAAAATTAAAGCCACACTTTAAAAGTGCATTTGGAATGACAGTGAACTCCATCAAGACTCAACTGCTTATTAAATCAGCAACACCTCAGTCAAAACCTGTGCAGTTGTCCCAGTCTATTACCATTTTTCAGGGATGCCACGCTATTTTAAAGACTTTCTTCTTTGTTCTTGAGTAATTAAACAATATCCTTACAACATACAGCCATAGTGGGTCAGCCAGAAGTTCATTTATCCTCCTGTCTTTTCTTTGACAGTGGTTGGGATGAACGCCAAAGGAAAACAACAACCCTTCCCCTGAAACACACTTCATCCTTTCAGCAGTCAGCATTGTAAGGACTTCCTGAGCTGCAGGTTGAATTGCATTTCACAGCTGCTGATGGCCATACCTTCCCAGCCTCTGTCCCAACTGTTCTGACATGCTGAGCCTCTCTGTAATTGTGTCGAGGCAGAACGGTCACAATTTCCAGTGATAAAATTAATGAATTGCACAGAAATGCCAATATGCTATCGCACAAAAAACTAGCTTTGATGATGACCATTCTCCCTGCCTATACAATAGATTCATAATAATTACCAAAATATTTCTGGTCTTATCACACACAAAAGTCAGCTTGTGACAAGACAGAAATAAACTTTTCCTGGTGGTTTAAAGTTTATTTACACATTAATCTCCCCTGTTATCATCTATTTAACTGTGCTAAAATTTATTAGACTATAATTCTTTGGACAGAGACTAAGAGTCATGCTGTCTCCAGAGCCTAAATCCAGGTATATTTGATATGTGTTTTGCTGCCTGAAAGAATACCGTGTTTTGTTTCACACTTTTCCTGTATTTTGTAAAATGGTTATCTTAAGCCTTCTGCAGGACAGGCACTCCTGGAGCTGTGGGCTATTACATAGTTAATCACTCCTGGACTGAGTAAATGGAGATACACCAGTGGCTCTCTTACACTGATGGGCTGCTGAATTCCTGCAGTGCTGAGCCTGAGCTGCCTGAGCTCTGGCTCAGTGTGAACCCAGGGGTTAGGTGAAAATTGCCAAGGCCTCATCCTCTGTAAATGTAGCTTTAAAGCCAAGGGTTGTGTCCTGCCTGGACAGACAGCAGTGCTCTAGAAAAACACATCTCTCTGAAGGAATAGTTGGGATGGACACAGTGTCCCTTGCTGGGAGCTCTGCCACACAAAGTACCTCCTCAGAGACTGTCCTTGCACTGGAGACGAATGGAACATCTCCGTCAGCCTCAAAACGGATGGTACTTGTTAGGGCAAAACCCTGGGATGAAGTGGGGTTAGGTTATCCTGCATGGGTCCTGTGGTTCATCTAAGTCATGCCATGAATCTAGGACACCTTTCCTAACAAGCCAAGGACAAGGGGAGTGAGTGCTGCTCCCCCTTGCCTCTCCTCCTGCTTCTTGCCCGTCTGCTCTGAGGAGGGTGAGATACAGGAGGGGCATGTGTGAGTGAGGAGGGAAGAAGAAGAGAAGCAGTTCTTCCCTACAGCCTAAACACATTATATGTAATCAGGGTGCTAAAGCTGTCACAAAGCAAATGTGCTGCACTGGTTAAGATGCAAATTGTCTGTGCAGAGTTATTTACAAATACAATAACAATAATTCACCAAGTAGGCCGGTGCAGTTGGAGGCAGAAGCACCATGATAGCACCAAAACCTGCCTATCTCTCGGAGCTTTTACTGCCTGGATTTTGGCAATATTCCTAACGCTGACATGGCCGATGCTCTACAATAGAGATGTGCTTCATGAGAAGATAAATGGTATTTTTATCCAAGAAGAGTCCTGGTAGCTGTCAGTGCGAGCCTCTCATTCATCATGCCATCCTCTGTCCTAAGGGGAAGTTCACTTATCCCACTATACATTCCAATAACCTACTGGTACTTTAAGAGTATACTCTACATTTTGGAAATAACCAGTGAAAGAGGTTTGCTGCCTCTTGCCTCCATCAGCAGGATTGTTTGCATTCAAGTTAATCTGCACATCATTTGCAATACTCGGAGCCCAAGCGGCCGAGGACAGAGCGGTTCCTGCAGCGAAACACGCTCCCGCTGCTCTCTCTGCAGGTTGACAGCTGCTGTGTGCTCAGCTCCACAGTCCTGACACAGGACACACTGCTGGGCTAAAATGGCATCTGTGGAGAGCCCATGCAGTCCCAGGTGCTGCTCCTCATTTTCTTCCTTGAAATGTAGGCAATTTATTATGTCTGCACTGAGAACCAAAATTCTTAAATGATGCAGTGTCGCAAAATTTCTTCTCACCATCAGACAGCAAGCACAGCACCCAGTTTGCATAAGGTCAGAGTGCTATTCAGTCTAAGAGCTCAAACACTCTGCTGCAGACCTTCCCAGGTCCAAACACAGTAAAAAAAAAAAAAAGAAATGCCTTGAAATTTGCAAATGCTTTTACTGATACCTTCTCTTCAGGGTTTCACATGATTTCTGTTCCATACCAAAACAGCTTCTGCTCAAGTCCCTGCTTGCCAGAGTGCTTAAAAGTGTGTAAATTTAAGTGCCAACATCAATGCACTACTTGCTTGCTTAAAAGTCCTGCTAAGCAAAGGCTTTGGGCTACAGCTCACTGCAAAACCAGGTCTCTCTCTAAATTGACACTCTTGTGTCAGCTGCTTCAACATAAATGCTGCTGGCTGATATGGTACAGGAATACTTTACACTACTGTAATGAGCTGAAGTCACCTTATTTCCAGACATGGGCTTCACTGCAACTGCCTGGACTGAGGTAAAATACAGAACTAACTCTGGTGGGGTTTTGCCTGGACACTCCCACAACAGCACAGCTCCCAGCTGCAGCAGGGTTGCAGCATATTGTTATTTCTTTTTGTGGTGAGAATGTTCCTCACGGGAGAAAGCAGACTGAGCAGCTAAAAGTGTCTGTCACTGATTTAACAAGGGAAGGAATGTGCCACAATCAAAAGTCTGTCAAAAACTTCTCCTCCAGAAATAAAAAATGAGAAATGACACCAGTAGGGAATTTTACAGTTCTCCTCTGTATCACAATAGGATAACAGAAAGGTATAAAGCAAAACAGCAGTGAGAAGGAAAGAAATCAGGGTACGAAAGTTGAGAGTTCCTCCCTTATAATCAGAATGAAAATCTTCCCCTGAACTGTAGGTAAAGACAGATGAATTTTCCCCATGGGGAAAATAAAGCTGAAACTACCCAAAAACTCTACCTAAATTTACCAGTTAGTCACCACTTGAAAGCTAAATAAAACAAACTTTATTTTTATTGGAATTCTGTAGGAGAAAAGTAAGTCTTTTAACCAAACAGCAACGAATACACCAGAGAGGGAACCACACCATTCACCCTGCAAATCAGTGTCAGAGAGAGCCATGGATGCTCCCAGAGGTTTCTGCTGCCTTTATGAACACACAAACCTGAAGCTGCACACATCCATCCTGGCTGCTTCACCAACGAGGCTGTACCTGCACTCCCACATCCTCCTTGTTATCACTTCTGTGACAGTTTTCTCTATGATGCTTCTTCCTTCCCTGTGTAAAAACATCTCAGTGACCAAAATGAGACCTATCATTTAGGCTTTAATATGGCTGTTAAACAAAGCTTTCCAAGGGTCTCCTTTTCCCCTTCTCTGTGAACCTCAAAAAAATACAGTCACTGAATCAGAGATGAAATTAGTTCCCTTTAGCTTTTGCTTTGACTACTAACCTTAAAAAAAAAAAAAAAAAATAATTATTTGGTCAATTCTTGTGATCTTGTGGTCAGTATCTTCTTATGTATTTGCACAGTACCTTTTGTAATTTTGTAATTCATGATGGACGAGTTTTGAGGTGGGTCCCACAACACATCCTAAACAGAGTCACAGAAAGCATCCCCAAAAAACAAAGGGAGTGAAACCAAGTGCTTGAAAGCTGGAAATATCTGCAACCTTAACACAGCCTCTTTGTGCAAGTGCAGCACCAGACAGTCTAGATACACGTACACAATGTATTTTTTCCACTGAGCCACTGCCTCATACGTTGCACAGGAGGAATGCTGTCCATGTAAAGAGAAGCTATTCAATCTTTTGTTTTCTCCCCTTTGTCTATTGCATGGTCTTGTGCTTTATTTACTTCACATCACTCAAACCCTGATGACAGAATTTGTAATTTCCTCCTCATCTTTTCTTCCAGTTAATCCCTCTAGTTTCTAATGGCTTCACAAACAATAACAAATCTAATTTTCACAGCAACTCTGAGAAGCAGAGCGTGTGCACTGAATCTGGTCCACACAAAATTACCACACATTATGCAGAAGATCACTGCATGTTGAATTGCAAACTGCCTTGGGCAGTGACTTTGCCTTTTCACAGTAAAGTGTTATGTGTATCAATAAATCCACACAGAGCAGCTGTAACATTACAAGATGCCTTTCTGAACACTACTGAACCCCAAGCCACAAAAACCTGCCTTAATGCCATTTAAAAGATACTTCCTAGAAAGAAGAAAATATTTCCTATTACTTACAAGGGTGCAGAAAAGTTGATGGAGAGAGACTAGGTAGTAATGTACAGCCAAGAAGGGCCAGGGCCAGATCCATATTCCACTGAAGTGCAAGGGATAATGACTCACTGGAGGACTGACTGATCAGGCCCTGAAAGCTAATGGTACAGTTTCTGTTGAAAACAGGCAAATGGTTTTTCAAAAGTGTTTTTTTTTCCACTAGTGCAGAGATCTAGAGGCTTTTTCATGCAGGACAGTCTGGTGTTCTCTGTTTTAAAATCTTTTGTGCAAGCCATGTAGAAATAATGCTATAGATTGCCAGGGATTTATAAATATTAGTGGTGTCAGCACGGTTTTAATCACAGGATAAACGTGGTGCAAAATAGGATTTTTAGGTACCAGTCTCTATTCTAGATGAATGTTACAGACAAACTTCTCAGCAGGATGATTTTGTAACCTCTTTGCTGAAACCATTTACAGTGTTTGATATATTTATATATGGTACCTCAGAGAACATTTTTTAGTGTCAGAGGAGAAAATCTTTTGCAGAGGGCTTCAGATACTGGTCAAACCTTGTTAATTAGTCAGGCTGTCAGCTTGTCAGATGAATTATATGGATTTGCAGGTAATAGCTCATTAACAAGAAATTGCTACTGCTAATTATAACAAGGTCATGAAAGCAATATCATTCCAAATTTATGAAGGAATTAAAAATAATAAGGGGACTGTCTTTTCCTCTGAATGCAGATTAAATGAGTAGTAAATGTCTTTTCTCAGGATAAAATAGTTGGCTCTAGTAGCTGAAGTTATAGTTAGGTATCTTTTTTACTAGAAGATGAGATTAAATTAGAGAGGTGCCAGCAATTTAACTTCACTTATTATTTAATCATGCATATTCACTGACAACAAGTACTACTCAGCCATTACTAGTCTTCCTCTCAATATTTTCTGTACCAAGACCTTTGCAATTGCAGAATTTTGCTTTCCAGATTTGCTTGTAAATGGGTTTAACTGCCACAAAATATCATGTTTGTAATAAATTACTCTCTTCTGCAACTTGATTTAGCCTAAGGTAACAATAAACGGAACTTCTCTGGAACAAACAATTTACAGTTTGCACAAAGGCAAATGTTTGTATATTTGAATGCTCCTGAAAGTTTCTGTTTGACATTCTGAAACTCTCAATGTTGATGTAACACATAGAGGATGAAGCACTAGTATGGGGACACTGCTTTTTGGGGGATGGAAAAAAAAGTCCCCTTTTCCTTCTGCATGACACACTACTTGTGAATACTGTTGAAGTCCACTGCCTAATCAGGCAATTTTGCAGGACAAAATTCTGTGTCACATTGAATGCCACAGGAATTGATTTCAGGAGGGCACAAAGGTATCATTGCATAAATATATTTAATATCTTGCTGTGGCCAGAATCATAGATATCCTTTTAAAATCCACAACTCATGGGCAGTTTAGGAGGTTAAACTCCCTAAATGTATGCCTGGCCATCAGGCAGATGGTGCCACCCTAGTAACAGGGATGGCAGAGTAGGTGGCAAGTCTGTGAATCTCCATCACATTTTACAACCTGGGATGTAACTTCCACTTGCCAGCAGCTCCCCTGTACTTCAACACTAAAGGCTGTGAACTGCATGGGCTGTTCTGTCCCATCTTGTCATGGGATCTGTCTCCAGCTCTGGAGAGCCTCCATCACCCAGCATCAACAGTCAAACCTCCCCATGCTCTAATTATCACTCATGAGATAAACCAGCCATGCCCTGAACCATGCCTGTTGGCAACAGCAGGGCAGTAAATCAGGAAGACTGATACATAGTATAGAAAATTTTGGTCTCCAAAACACTAGCATTTTTCCTACCAGACTTAGCTATGGGCAATGATTTCTTCCTGCTAGTATGGGCAGAGAGGGAGTTGATAAAGCATTCCTAAGAGTAGTTTGTAATAATGTCTCAATGAGGAATTCCAGCAGAATTACAGCTGTTATATGTATTTTCACCACTGAACTTAATGCAATGTGAAGCAGCAAATTGGGACTTTCATTTTGAGGAAATTTCACTGCAATCTCCTGTACATGAAGGTCTTCCACTATATTGCCAAAACCCAAAGTCAACACATCTCCTCTATAAAATGTAAACATAAAGTACTTCAAAATCTGGCCTGAAGCTGCAATTTTTAATATTTTTACCTATCTCTACTGAACACAGAATGGTTTCCCTGCCAAGGAACTCTGCAGGGCAACAACACAAAAGAATAACTCGTTTTGTAAAAAAATGGTAATGTTTCCAGATTATGGAACCCTACTGGATAGTTTTCCAGTAGGGTTCCAGTTTTCCATGAGGAGTAAAATGTCTGTTTAGAACATACAAGCATCTGTAAAATATTTCTCCCAGCAGCTAGATAATTGTCAATTTCTGTTGCTTTTGAGGGAAGCATTCCCGTTGAATTGAGTCTTAAATGCTAGAACAAAGAAAGCTCATAAGCACAACAGAAAAGCAGCGTGTGGATTTCAAAAACAAAACCAAAATGCACATTACCTCTTAGGAAGAGCTTTGTAGAAATGTGCTTAGTACAAGTTGCAGAGAATTAAAAACTATGCCAGCATTAGCAGCCAAGAAAGCCTCATTCCTTTAAGATTAACAGGCAGAGCCAATTTCAAATAACTCTTGTTGCCGTATAACATATACAACAAATAAAGGAAAAGCAAGGGATTGAAGTAATCCCTGGACACCACATGTTGGTGCACATTTCCAAAGTGGTTTGGTGTGTACAATAAAATATTCTCCTTTAATCCAGTTGCATTTCAGTGGCCTGAAAGGCTACCTGGCTTTGTAAGATACTAAAATGGACAATAAGCAATGATGTCATCTCCCAGTGATGATGATCTCCAGTACAACTGAGCTCCCAAATCAAATTGGGAAGTCATTGTTTCTCCTGGTTATGGATCACGCTTCTTAGAGAAATTCAGTGCTTTACTTGCAGAACTTTCTGGTATATTTGAAGAATTATTCTCTGGGTAACTTTTTTCATCTCTACCTACCTAAAGAAGTTGAGTAACCTGAAGCAATATCAATATGAAAATACACGCTTTCCCTTTGCACAGCAGACCTACCATCTTTGTGAAGTTGCACACACTCCACAAGCCTTAACACTTATTCTGCTTCTGGATCTGTCTGCATAAGATCAGACCACTACCACTGGGGCCTAAATGTTCTCCAAGGCCAACCTGCCTTTTTTTGTATCTCAAAGTTGAGAAAGTCATCTTAAATGAATTAACAGTGTGTTTTGGGTTGTGCAACCAACAGCCAAAAGGTAAAGAAGAGAGAGAGAAACACTTCTTTCAACATAAATATTTGAGGCTTTTCCATTGAGTACCACCTTCTTGGGAGCTTACTCCTTCTGCAAACCACTGGTTCACAAGTGCCCTCCTGCATCCCTCAACGCCCTGTCCCTGCCTGGAAGGATCTTGCAATTTGCCTATAAAAGCAGAGCTCTGTTCCCAGCCAGAATCCCCCAAAAAGAGGCTTAAAGGACAGAGGATTTCTATATTGGAAGTCAGATTAGGACAATGCTCTAGGTTTTTATCTAGTCAGTTTTACAGTATAAATAGTAATGTATTTATCGCTGCTTTTATCACAATCTGTCAAACTACCCTGTATCTACTAAAAACTGCTGTAGCACTATGAAGTGGAATGAGCAGAAATAATTCTAGGTTTGTTACTGAAGTGAGGGGTTTGTTTTCACTTAAAGACTCAGTCTCAATTTCATAACAGTCAGAAGCCTGAAGCCATTACATGTGACAACTAAATATCTTCCGGAAAGAAAGCAAACTTAAAATCACAGATCGAGGGAGATCTTTGTAGAAAACATGGTGAGTTCCTACGGATTTCTGTTTGCTCCGGAATTTTTCATCTCAGCAGGACTATAAGGACCAAAAGTTTCAATGAACATTAACAAACTATAATTAATGTCTCTATTTCATCTGCACAGCCCTACTTCACATGAGATTTTGGCAACCGAGTCCCAGTCTTGGCACCAATCTATCGCGTGCTCTCTGCTCCGTGCTCTGCTCACCATCTGTCCAAGCAATGGCCGGAAAAGCTCCCGTCACAGCCCTGTGGAGCTCTGAATTATACATGGAGCTCGCAGCCGACACGCTGGGACGAGGCGAGCACAGGCCAGCACTGACCCGAACCAAACAGTTGGCTGATCCATCCTGCACACTTCCTACAAGAGAGTGGCTGGACCAAACCACTGCTGCGTTACTGCTGGGAAGCCACGACATTTAATTAATGGCTGGTTACCTAAAACATTAAATGGGATAGAAGGAGGACCCAGGCGTCCCAAAAGGGAAGTGGGACGTGCAACTTTCAAAGAAGTTATAATGAATATTTCCAGGACCATCTTGCCAGAAATACCCTCATTAAGCATTTATTTCACTGCATTTATCTTCCTGGAAAATGCAGCTCCAGTAAAGAGTTGACGTTTCCTTTAATTTATAACTTTATTTTGTACAGATACTACATTGTGCTGATGTACCTCCATAAATAGATGTAAAATAGATCACGTGGATACACATGTGGTACTCAAGGGGCAGGGGGAAGGAAGGGAAACTCAATCATGAGAGTTATGACCAATTGCCAAAAGGGCCACCAATGTGGAATTGTGGTCTAAATTAGTGGTAAGGATTTATCTCAAATGGCTCTGCCTATGAAACGTGGTAATAAATAATACAAACACCTAAATATATGTGTGTGCACGTATGTTTTATCTGGGAAATTTACAGTCCACTAATACTGGTGATGATTTTTTCCACTTAAGAAAGGACACAAGCAAAGCACAGAAGGATAATCCATGTGTCTCATGGCCTAGTGGATAAAAGAAAGAAGCAGCGATGGAAATCTGGGGTTTACTCCTAGCTCTGCCACCAGCCTGCTGTGTGTCCTTGGACAAGTCTGTGGGTGCCAGTTTCCCCATCTGTGGAGCGTGGAATTGCTTGGTATCAAGCTTTGAGCTGGAGATACTGGAGCATTTTTGCCTTGAGACAACCCATCTCTAACACAGCTGGTGTTCAGTTGAAATTATAACATCCATACGGATTTTTCTTGCCCTTGCACAATTGCCTCACTATCCCTGTGCCCTGCTCTGCAAGGCTCCCAGCAGAAGGTACTCTGTGGGCTGAGCAATACAGAATTGCAGGACCAGCTTGAATCTGGTGCTGCTTCCAAGCTAGAAAGTTCTTCTGAAGCCTGGATGGTTGGGGAGCAGACACACTTACACCCAGATGGGCTTTATTAGCTCTAACTCTGTATGGACCATCCCAAAATCTGTGCTGCCTCCAGCAGAAGCATTCAGTGTCTCCACCCTAGACTTCCCCAGGCTCTTCACTGAGGCACTGAAGTGTCCCAGTGCCCCAGGCTGACTCACCAGGTACCTCAGCTCTATGCTGCACGAAAGCAGGAACCTGCATCCTGCCCAGGAGATGGCCTGCTCCACTCCCCTGCTCCATGCCACACAGACAAATAGCACTGAATGTGTTATTATTTACCTTCTCCTCCTGAGCCCTACAAATACCATCAGAGAAAAGATGTATAGGTTTGAATTATTACACTGGATGAAGAAATCTCTTTTCAGTGTCTCAGAACCCAAGTCCTGTACACTACATCTCCATGCCCTGTCACAGCCCTCTTGCTCGTTCATACCAACAGCCCCACAGAAATCCATTGGGCAAACCTGGCCTGTTGTTTCTGAGCTGGAAGAAAAGAGAATGTAATTTTCAAGGACTATATTCACTGACTACACCAAATTAGTCTCCGGTGAACCTGCGTACATTTGGGTATTTTGCTTTACTGATGCCTTCAGAAGTTGTTAAACATCTGGCTCTTGCTATCTAAAAAGATTTAAAGCAGAGTATTTATGGAGAAAAATAAATGATCATATGGATGAGTGGGGCCTTTGTGTGCTAAGTAAGTTTGAGCACTTACACAACGTAGCTGCAAACTTCCTGGTAATTTCAGGGCTTAAATCTGCAGGGACATAGTACAAAAACCCAGCATAATCTTATCGATGAAGTTTTTAATCTCTATATTTCTTCCTGTCTGCATAGTTCTCTTGACCAAATTTTCAGTTTATATTTTGTATGTGCAGAGTTCCCACTCCACTTCAATCCTCAATGAATATCCATAACAAAAAGGATTACTATACCAATAAAAAATGGAGATTTTAAAGAAAAACATAATATTTTTTCTATTACTCAATTAATTTCTGACTTTTCTTTGGTTTGCATTTAGGGGGACTCTCAGAACACGTATAGGGAAGCCAACCCTCCCTTAAAACCACCATGATTTAGCACCACTTCTCTCAGATGCTTTGAAAGTCACACTTAATTCTTCATTTTAAATATTCAATAACATGTCTCTAGGAACATTTTTCACTTGGTTATATTAACATGCTCTGACAAGTGAACATAATAATGAGATTAACAGCCCAGCTGTGAAATAAAATTTATATTCTGTAACTTCTGCCAGATGAGCAGTTATGTTTTGGCAGGTCTGGTGAGCTGCTTTGGCTTATCTGTTATCCATTCATTCTGCTGCAAGAGGAATATGAGAGCTCTTCAAAAACCATAAGACATGTCTGTCTACTCAAGCCACTGTGAAGAACCTCTGCCCCAAACACAAGTATCTGAAGATCTGGACTTTTGCTATCTCCTCTCTTTCACTAAAATGCAAAAGCCATGAGCAAAACTTTGAAATGAAAGAACTCTTTAATGGTTTACAACATGTAGACAGAGGTGTACAAATCATAGGGAAGGGAACATCAACTATGGGCATGAAACCTGCAAGCAAACACAAGATCTCGTGCTGACAGATTTGCAGGTGACAAGTTGTAGCTCAGTGACCCATCAGGAGAAGGTCAAGCCAGTGAAAATGATGGGGATCACTGGCAAGTTGGGCCCAGTCAAATTAAGTAAATTTTAATTTAGCCAAGTGCAAAGACTTTGGAAATAAGAAACGCAAATCTACTTGCAGGAAGGGGAATGCCTCTGTGATACCAGAAAGGATCTGCATTACATTACACACATATCTATACATACCCACCAGCTCTAGTATTATCCTAGCTGTATGAAAAGGGTAACTTATTCCTTAACTTTGAATACCAAAGGGTAACAAGAAGCAGGGAAGTGTATGCAGTAGTTGTGAAACCTTGTGTTAGCACACAGCGTGCTCCTGTCTTAGAAAAAAAATGGAGAGAACACAGAAAACGGCCCCAAACCCTTGACTACAGGGACTATATGAAAAAATCCATATAGTGAGAGACTACAGAAGTCTCGACACATTTAGTTTATAAAAGAGAAGATTGACAAGTGACTGGTTTATACAGTGTAAGCACTTTCCTGGGGAGAAAACAAACACTGGGTACTTAGAGTCTCTCTTGTCCAGCAGGGAAATTACACTAGAAGAACTGATGGCTGGGAACTGAAGCCAGACAAATTCATTTGGGAAACAAGGAATTGCTTTTGAACGCTGAGCCAAGCAATATATTGAGTTCTCTATTTCTTTACTTTTCAGCTGGAGGATGCCTTCGGAGAATAAGTACTGCACAGGCACAAGTTCTCGGGCTCAATCTGAGAGCACCAGGATAAGCTCTAATATAGAGGATCAAAATACAATGATATTCCCTTTTTTTCTTACCTTGGAGCAAATATGTGGACCTTTTGCAAGTGTCAAACAGATGTAATAGTTCCCTTTAATCATCAAATGCTGCAGTGCAGCAATGGGGACCCATTAGCACTGCTGACAAATATGTTACTAACAGGTAGTGGCACCATTCACAATGCCCAGACATGAAAATGGTCTGCCATCACTGCTACTGAAAGGACAGGTTATACTAGTAAACTTTGTGAAGTACAGCTCATTTAGTATTCTTAGTTCCTCTCTGATGATATTTCCCACAATTTCTCATTGGCAATTTCACACTCTTCTCTGGAGCGGATTTAGATTTGCTTAGGAGCCCTTTAGGGCCTTCCCAAAGCTGCTCAGTTCACTTTCAGCATGCCAGATGACTTGCAATACTACTCTAGATTGGCTCCATTGTCAGTCAGCAAAAGACACGATATTGCCAAGTGTGGACAAAATCCACAGTATGCCACTGTAGAAAAGAGGGAAATCCCAAGCCTAAAAGCTCAACAATTTATATGGGGAAAACCTGCTTCAGCACTTCAGGATACCTGGGTAGCCTGGCTGTGGCAAACACAGTTAAGGATCCAAAACCAAAGACTTGTGTCTGTATATATATTATGTAGCACTTTACTGTGTTGGGAACACTTTAAACTCGTGTCCATGTTGCTTTTGTAAATGATTAGGGAATTCCCTAAATTACCTTTCTTGAACAATTTTAGTTTCTCCAATGAAACCGGTATGGACTTAGAGGTGATTTTACATGAGAGAAAAACAGGTAGATCTTGGAACAGGTTTTGAAATAGAAAACATCCCCTCGTTTTAAATGAGGCACTGCAAAAGCAGAAAAGAAATTAAATTAAACAGCATTGTCTCTGCAACAAAAACCAAGTTCTAATGTTATCTGTAAAATAAGCTGAGAGTTTGCTTACTCATTTTACCTTATTATCATCTATAAAGCTGAAGAGGTGAGCTGCTCAAACATGCCTTAGACCTTTCTCTGCCCATGCCAGCTGCTGGCAAGCAGAGTCCCTGCAGTAGCAGCAGTATGGCATTGCTTCCCCACCCCAGGACTACTGCAGCATGTGTTCTGCCATGAAATCCCCTAGGAGTGCTTACATTCCCCTGGGTGAAGTGCCTGAATGAGCTTAACAAGTCCCATGCCAACTCCCCAAACTACACTTCAGTGATGCAGGAACTCTGGCAGGACAACAGCATGTGCCAGATGGAAATCCCTCACACCTTATGTGCACAGGAAGGGTGTCACTGAGGACACCACCACAGGACCTGACAGGGTTTGGTCTCTCACAGCACACTTGTCATTTTAGCACCTGAGAGTGACTCTACTCCACACAGCTCCTGAATCATAAACTCTTGTGGTCTTGGTCCTTGCTTACTACGGGGACAACTGAATCAGATGACAAGAACGAGACTGATGGTGCTCTGTACTAACCTGTCTTCCTCTCTCCCTCAAGCAGAGCAGAATTAGCCTCTTGTTACAGAAGCCAAAGCTATAGTTTATTTAAGTAAAATGAAGAGCACTCTACATCAAACATGACATAACCCTCTAAATGGAGAGGTACTCCTTCAATACAAGGTACTGCAGGCACCTGCAGATTCTCTCTGTCAAAGCAAACCTCAGCATATGAGTTTTTGAAAAGCAGGATGGTATTTATTTAAAAATACAGGTTTCTAGTGAAACTGTAAAAAAAAAAAAAAAAGCCAAGTTTGTTTATTTTCATACAAATGGGTTTCCAAAAAAGAGGTTTGCCTGCAGTTCATTAAATGAATTAATAGGTTTACAAGCACTGGAATGAGTCATCACAAATATCATCCAGTCCAGCCTCCAGTGTAACGGGAGGATTCAGAAATGGAAAACACATAATCATTAAGGAAACTGCAACAATAAAGGAGTTACTCCCCTTGCTAAGGCTTAACCATAAGCAGTGAAAGCTCTTCTTGTGTCAGGGGAAGGTCACAGCCCTGAAAAGCTGTAGGTTTGTTTGGCTGATAGGGCCAGACAGAGCTTCTATTTCCATGAGTTAACACGGATGGCAAGGTCAGACTCTTCTTCTGCAAGATGTCCCTGGGTGTACACATGTCTCAGCACCCACCAGGACCTCAGCAAAACAGCCCACTGAAGGATTAGTAACAGTAGGTGAAATCCTTAATGATGTCTCAAAGCCCTGGCTGGAGGGGAAGGTGTTTTGTTTTCAAGGCCTCAAATAGCTCCCCAGCTCTATTTGGCAAAGCACAAAAGCGCAGGAAGCAACAGAAAGAAGACTCAGATTTGCTGCTTACCAGGGGCCATAAGCATATGCTTAGGTATTCAGCAACAGACTTCAGCACAACCTTTGCCGAACTGAGCCTTAAAATTTTAAGTTTTACTGACTCTCATTGCAGCAAAGCACTCACAGATTGCCCAATGCATCATAAACACCACCAGCACTCTGCTCCCCGTCCCTCCTTAGCTGTTGTATTGCTCTCCCTGTAAACCCACACAATGATGTGATTTCCAGGTAACTGGAAATTGCCAGTGTCCAGTACTTGAGGGTGAAAAAAAAATAAAGTATTTGGTTTTAAAATAGGTGATAATCAGAACTAGCATTCCAAGCTGGTTTTACCAGAACAGAACAAGAGGATTTGACCTGAGCTTTTTTGCTGGCACTAACTCACAGACTGAGCCGATACAACAACAGATGTCCCTGCAGAGCTACAAAATGATCGGTGCTTCCACCACCCCTGAGCAATGATGGGATGTTATTTTTCTTCTGGAGGAATTAGGGTGGCATACCAGCACCCAGATGGTTAAAAAAGGAATTGGACTAAAGAAAGTAAGTTTCAGAAATTCCTGGAGTAGGCAGATTAATCTAGCAACTATAATTCAAACAGCCATTGATTTCAGCAGGATGAATTCCCCGGCTGCTGCCATCACGTTTTCCTCATCATTTGTTCTGCCCTTTAAAAGTTGAATTTTGCTATGTGTGCAATGGCCAGGGCAACAGTGAAAAGTAGTTTGGTGCTGTAACCTCAGATAGCGCCTTTTGGCAGTGGCAGAAAGGCAGAGCAGATATTTCTCTGAATTCTTTTCAAACATGTCCCTAAAGCAATACAATTTCTTTGGCTTCAGAGGTAGCAAAGGAAAACTATTTATTAGATTGAGTACTGCTATTCCATCTATTTAGTGTCGCTGGTATAATGTCTCTACCCATTTTGTGACTTGAGTTCTTATTTATGCTTTTAAATCTGTGCTTAACATTTTACATTATTACAGAAATAAGCTTCTTTTAAATATTCTGCTATTTTTTATTTTTATTTGAACACGCAAATCCTCACTGGCTTAGTTTCCAAGTGAACACATCAACTCCCAACCTCTTTTTGCTTCTGAAATAAGGGGTTTATTGTCTGTGGCATTTTGCAAGTTGTTTTTCTCTTACTCACAGCCTGTTTTTTGGGGGGTAATTTGTAATGTGCCATCTGACACTGCCTTACTGGTCACCCAGGAAGATGAATTCAGCAATTACAGGATTTGTCATTAGTGCACTGAGGCACTTTTGAGCCACCTCTCTAATTACATTGCAGTGTCACCAGGGCTCTGCTAAGGCACCACATTCATGCAGAAGATCACAAACAGCACCTGAATTCCTGTTGCTGCAGAAGCACTACTGATGCCCAGCCTCTGATTTTACCTCCTCAGCCCTGTTCATGTAAGCACAGCACACGACTCTCCAATGTGCTCTGCTCTGGAGCACATGTGGAGTCATCAGGAAAGTGCAACCTGGTCCAACAGAATAATTGGATTTGAGTTCCTCTCCAGCTAAGGGAAGCAAATGCAGAATGACTGACTGCGCTGCCTCCGTGATGTGGTCCTGCACCAGGTAAAACCAGCAACAGGGTTTATTTTAAATGCCCTTAGGATCAGATTAAGCTCACCATAGTCTGCCAGGAAGGGGTCGGTGCCTTATTCCCAAGAATAGTGGGATGTTAACAAATGAGTTCTTGAAAAGACCCTACATCCAAAGCTATCTTTTTTTCCTTTTCAGCAGCTTCTGAATCAAATGTGAGATTTTTCCAGTTTTCCCTTAAACTCTGGCAACAGTCTATATCCTACAGACTCTATCTCTGAGGAAATAATTTTTCTATAGCCTTAGCTCCCTTCTCCCTCCAGCTCTTTGAATAGCAAACCACAGTTAGTGTCTATATAAGATATATTTTTTCTAGCTGTTGAAGGCTGCAGCTCACCGTTTCTCTTTCTTAGGACTACTTATTTAGCAGCTCTCTTCCGCCTACAGATTTCTTCTTTAAGATTGTTCATATTTTTCTCTAGGGGGAATGATTTTAGAGGAGCTGTTCTTGACAGGAGAACAAATGTTTAAGACCTGAACCCATCACTTTTACATTCCTGGCAAGAATAAGAATTCATAGTCACCTTTTGAAAAATAAGAACTTAAATCTGACTTCCAAAAAGTAGAAAAGATGTTAGAAAAGAAGAAAAAGCCAGGAAGGATGCTTCTCTCCTTATTCATTTAATTACATACAGCACATCTCAATGCTTTTGAGATAAATTTTGGCAGCATCAAAACTCAATATGCCAGAATCTCTAATTTGCAAAACAGTGACACACTACATGGACAAACGGGAATTATGGAGTGCCATCAGCCAGCATGGTAAGAATTCATTTACATTAACATAAATTTAAATTAAGGAACCCCCGATTATGCACGCAATATTCATGTACTGCTATTAATAACACTTTTAAGGTTTGGATCAGCCTAATTCTAAGATTCATCATAGCAAAACAGAGCATATCGAACAACTGCAGGGTACATTTGTTAAAGTACCTGAGTGAATTAATACTTGGTGTTCCATTGATTTTTCCTACAGATGTCTAAATCACTAATGTATATTGCCAGACACCATGTGGCTGACACATCCCAACACTGAGTAAAACACCAGGCACCCAGTTAGTCCTTCCAATTAAAGCAACTGAGCGCACCCAATTTTAAATCAGTTTGAGGAGAGAAGTTAAACACGTACTAACAACCTCTGCTGAGTAGGGGAGTACTTTCCCTGTCAGGGAGTCCCTCTGGATATGTTAGAATGAATGCATAAAAGTGCTCAGCAGTACAAATACCCAGTATTTCTACATTAGAACCACCCAGAACTGGTAAGTTGCTCCAAAACAGTATTCCTAACATTTTCAGAATAATCAGACCTAGTCACCTCTTCACCTCTTCCTCCACCATCATCTTTTAAACTGTAAAAAATTTTAGCACACGCCTGACTTACTTTGGGCAGCTTTTTTACACCCTAGAAATCTGCTACAAGATATCTTGGACTGAGTACTTCATTTTATTACAGCAGTGGTGAGAGAGCCATCGAAAGTCCCTTCATATCAGCAACCGTGTCAGTCTGTGTAGTTTTTATCTCCCCAGACAACTGCCACCACTAGAAAAAGAGGCTTGGGAAAGATGGCATTCATTCTTTAAAGCTGACAGCTGTAAAACAAGGTTCTTAGGACTGCAAAGACACCTCAAAGATTACACCAGCAATCAAGTGAGTTGCGTGTTTCTTTTTAATTCTCAGCTGTCTAGGGGTTTTTTCCTTTCCCAGCATTGCATCTGACAGATGACTGCTAGAGATTAGGTGCCATTCACAATTAAAGCTGCAGGAAAACTATAAAGATCAGGTTTCTTTTGACATCTCCCTCTCGCTCTCTGAGCTTGTAATCGAAAGCCTATTTAGTAAGCTACAAATATCCAGACAATGATGTCAGCTTATCAAAAACTTCACATCACTGGAGTTTAGCATAAGATGAAAGCCTGCAAGTAAGAAGGTTCAGATCCTCCACCACTGTACTTTAAAAAATGCTTAAGTGCCCTCTATGTACACATATCTCTTGACTCTGAGAGCCCACCTGGCCTGTTTGTTGTATGTTCTCCTTGTCTTTTAAACAGTGAAATATGCTAAATAGATGATGGGGTAAAGTCTGTGAGGGTCTGATGGAGCATCCTCCCAGCAAGGTGACCACTGGTTGCCTTTCACTTCACTCTGAAGCTTCAAGAGAGGAGGGAGTTGGGATTCTGCAGTCAAGCTGGGGAAGGAGAGTGTGGCAGGAGAATGGGGAATGGAGATTGGGCAGGAGAGTGACAGGAGAATGGTGTGATTCTCAGGGCTGTCCTGTACAGGGTCAGGAGCTGGACTTTGATGATCCTTGCGGGTCCTTTCCAACTCAGGATATTCTATGATTCTATTGAAATTTGGGAAGGCTGAGCTGTGGGGAACAGAGATCAAGTCAGGACTGGAGTCATTGTCAAACAGTGGGCACAAAACCACTCTGGAGAACTCCAAGGTTATGGATCTGTGCTTGCTCATGCTACTGAGACACATGTTTACAGCAGTGCCAGTTGTGCCATTTCTGTAGTTTTCAAGATTTTGAGTGGCATTCAATCTCTCCCAAATCTCCACTGCAGCAGTTCCCACTTCAGTGAGTTCATGGGAAAGTACAATCTTCATGTGAAAGTGGAGAGACTTTGTGAGGCTCAGATGCTCAAAATGCCACTGCAGAGCTGGAGACAGCCCCAAGGAGGGAATGAAGAGGAGCAAGGAGAAAGCAGAGACCTGCCTGGATCTGTGCAAGCCAAGGGGAACTTTTTCTATCAGCTTCCTGAAGAGCAGGCTCTGGTGGGGCAGATGAAGGACACAGAGTTGAGAAATTGGCTTGAAAATTTCCTACTTGAACTATTTTCCTAATTGCACTGTTTTCAACTACATTTTATTAGTCACCCTTGGATGACACATCTGCATCTATTTTGTTTTATGATTCTCTTGGGATGACCTAATCTCGTAAAAAATAGGGAGGCTGTTCATGTCTAATCAGATGGCTGTGTGATTAACTCATTCACAAGCATTTTAAAGGCAATTTTATAAATGCATGTAAAGGCCTTTGTCTCCAAACTTGAAAAAGTCTATTTCAGTGTGTGTACACAGTCAGGCTGAGTCACTCCCTTTCTGCTAGTCAGCGAAAAGACATCCTATTATAGGACACTGAACTCTTATCTATTTGCTGGTTACATTTATAGTTCAGAAAGACTCTGATTATTTATTTATTTTTGTCCTCTGCACAGATTTAACGCCTGGGGACAAAGGAGCTAGGTGACACCAGTGTCAGGCCTGCCCAGAAACTATTTTTAAAACCAAGTCTTTTAAACCCAACTTCCTCCTGTATAAAAAAGGCAGCATCACACACTAATACCAAGAACTGGGGAGCCCTTGTTCCAAAGCATAGGAGCTTGGGAAGAGCAGATATAGAGTCTAGTAATGCCTTGTATCCAAAAATTCTATGCCTTTCTTAGAAAATGGAGAGGGCAGCAGATTCTTGCCTCTGTGTGTGCCACACCCTGCTGATATCCCAGTCCTGTGTGAGGCTTTCAAGACACTGCTGGCACCAAAATACTTAATTGCACCCTGGCAGTGCTTACAGATCCAAACTCACTGTAAAACTGTTAAATACTACGAATAGGACTTTAACACAGAAATGTCCCTTTTAAAAAAAAATGAGTAACACAGTTCTTCCTCCAGAAGGAAAATGTATAATATTCAGCAGCTTTACACTAGGTTTCCCCTCGAGTTTTACAATGTGGCTGAGACTGTGGGTGAACAGCAGCACGCAGACTCTAAAGGGAAGGCTTATGAATCTCAGTAAAAATTAAGTTTGACCTTGAGCAGAATGGAAGTACTTCCTCATTCAATAGGTCTGAGCAGAGTAAAGCCAATGTAATGTATAATTCTGCCCCAGGTTATGATTAATTTTGTTGTAAGAACAAGACAAAGACTACAGTCAGAGAGTGAAAGTTCTATAACAAAACTTGACACTTGGCAGATTTAATAACAGATTTCCTAAATCGACTTTCTGTGATTATTGCTATTATTTTTTAGAAGCTGATTAGGCAATAGCAGATGTTACCACTGTACAAATCTAGATGCAAATACACAAATATCATAATTAGGAGATTTCTTAAGTCTCACTACAAGTTACCTATTAAGGAGTAAAATAGAGTATTTGCTCCAAATATTTTTCAACATTTAAACACAAATCAAATCAGCTTACTACCGGAATGAAGCTGTAGCTCTCCACTGCAGGGATATCTGTAGCAAAAACATTCAAAAAGGCCTTGACTTGCACACATTTTGGGTGCAGAGGGGGCAGGTTGTACTCAGTAGCACACAGAGATGTGTGAAGCACCACACAGAGCAGCGCTGAAGGCAGCACAGCTGTCACCACGTGCATCAGTATCTCAAGTAATGTTCCTCCCTAAATTCAGTGACTCTGCCAGACTGCTCAGTGCTATCACAGAGCTGAGGTAGCTCTGCTCATTTGCCACAGTTTTAGGCTCACTCCTGCATGGTACATCAGGGACTGCTCTGGGGCACCACAGCCCCAGAGCCCCATTTTGGCTGGGCAGGGGAGATGCAGGACCTGACCCCTGCACTGTTGAGTTGCTCTGCTATAAGACATTTTCTTACTCTATTAAATTGCAATACATAAAAAATACAGTTTGCAGAGAGGATGCTATTGAATTCCATGTAAGCATCTTATAAGAGGATTTTCAAAAAGCACCTATGCAATCTGAAGACTCTTTGGTTTCCAGTGAAAAATCAGGGATATTCATACTTATACAGCAATTGGATTTGCATTGAAAATCCCATCCCTTTCAGTCTGTGAGTTTCTCCGATAACAGTCTGTAATTTTTTCCCCCACTCCACAAGTCCTGTCTTTCCTTTTACTATCATTAGTTAAAACCAATTCCTACCCAAGGAGTGTACTAGCACTGACTTTTGATTCACAAGCTGAATCAGTTCCTGGATGTCTACAGTTGTTTTTTTCTTTAACTCAATTTCTCTTTTTGCTGAGCTGCTTCACGCTGTTATTGTTATTCCCTTCAATGATAGAAGCAGGACTCTCTGTATTAATGCACAGTAGTTTTGGAGTAATAATAAACAGTCTTTTCCAGATGCCCCATCTTCATTCAAATGAAAAGTATCCACTTTCTAAAGACAAAAACCAGTGGTGATTATTACCTGCCTTGAAATCATCAAAAAGATGAGAAAAAAAAAATTGCTCACATGGGATTCAACTAATATTTAAAAGGTAAAAATGCAGGAAAGACTGATGCCATACAAAATTTTACTGCTTCTAAATGAAAGTCTTAGACATATAAATTAAATGATGCATTTGCACGCAGGAAATATCGAAGATTAATAATACAATGAAGACATCAGCTCTTGCCACAGCAATAAGAAAGTTTCAAATACAAACCACTGAACTGATATTTAACTGTTGTGAAACCTATTTCAGTTTAAAAAGCTGGAGGAAGAATAACTGCATAGCAAATGCCATCTGAAGTTTACGGACAACTCTCACCCAGGATAACGATCAGCATTTACTGGGAAGGGAAAATGGAGCACTTTGGCCTGCACTGCTGGACAGTCTCCTTCCTGCCTGGGAGGTGTTTCTGAACCAGGCGAGGCTGTGGTGCTGTGATACCCACGGTGGAGCAGAGCCAGGGTCAGGATGCAGCTGTGAGCAGCAGCCACAAAAGGAGTGCTTTTGGAAAGACAGATAATCCAGCTCAGGATTAACAACTACTGTGTAGCTGTGGAATTTGTTCAACTAAACAAATACAAGACTGTCTGCCCTCAATCCAGCTTTTAAACATTTTTTGGCTTTTGGCCCTTTTCCACTTCAAGGCTATTTTTAAGCTGATTTATCTCCCCCTTAATGAAGACAAGCACATTTCCTCATCACAAAAATTCTATTTACGTGGCCAGTGGGAACCCTCCACATATTTTCTTAGCACTACAGAAACATCCCAGAGACTAGTGGGATTCAGCAAATTCACAGCAGCAAAGAAGGAACATCCCCATTTTCCCTAATCTATAAGAGAGATCTTGATTTGGCTCCAGACAACAGGCCCCCTGGTGAGACAAATGTCACCTCATACAGGCTGTTTTCTATCCTCTCCAAAGGTCAGATGACAGGATGAAGTACTTTTCTATAGAGAGAGTGAAAGCAAATGTTTAAAAACCTATTTTGTCCTCCAGGTGATGTGGGAGCTGGACAAACAGAGCTGTCTGTGCCCCAGAGCACAGCCGGTCTCTGCCCAGCCAGCTGGATCCAACTCTGTGTCCATATAGGAAAGTCCCAAATAATGACAACTAACACAGCACCTGTGAGAGGCTGGATGTTCATCTGCACTGTGAAGGTTTTGGTCAAATTGAACAGATTTTCTAGGCAATGCCAAATAATACATTCCTGAAATCTGTGTTAACTTTCTTCTCCAAACTAGCAAGTTTTTCTTTACAAAGACCTAGTTAAAAAGAATATTTGATTTTGCTTTGTTCTCAGATTCATCTGAGTTGCTTGGATTTCGATTAATTGTTTGTCCAAGGCATGCTCCCACAGAATGGATAATTTAAGTTCAAAGGTTATATTTTACCCAAATTAAACAAAAACAAATAAAAACAGTGTTTATAGTGGAGAGAGCCCAACAACCTTAATAAGAAAACAGTGTGAGCTCTGCTTATAAAGCAGAAAGTCTACTACCACTTTTTAGCACCACTTAGTGAAATGAAGACCCACAAAGCACATGCTAAATATGCTAGAATTGGACAGGTCCAGTAACAAAACTATAAGATTTCATGTTGTTCAGGCACATATGGAAGAAAACAGTCAAGAACTCATTCCAGCTCTGTAGTGGGGGGATGAGAGGATATTTATCACTGTCAGGTCATGCTGGACAGTCCTTGTCCTGTCAAATGAGCCAGGATACACTCTTGTTCCCAAGCCTGAGGAAATGAGCCATGTTCCATAAAACTGGTTCTGTTGCCCTCACAGATCGTAAACAAGTTTAACAAATTTAAAGTAATGAATTTGTCTTGGTTTGCAAATGCCAAATGTGGACTTCAACTCAGAAAGCTATGAATGTATGATATGTTCTCTTTGCTATCAGTGAAAATGTGTTGATAGCATAGATTTTACACCAACTGTCCATACCACATTGGTGGAGACCAGAAAAAACACCAACAAACCCAAACCACAGAACACGGGGGAAAACTATGAAGTGATTGTCGTTTCCATTAACAAAATGTGAATCTGGACCACAAGAGTCACATAGAACTGGGCTTTAGCAGACAAAAGTAAATAGTTCTGAGGTGGGTAAGTCATGTTTTGAACTGTTACCTGACAGCACAAGCAATATTCCATTTGCAGTCTTCAGATAAAGGTAGATAATAAATGATATAACACTGTATTCATGTGAACTAAGCTGGTGTTCTATGAGTGAAAACAGGGCCCTAGATCAGCCAGATCAGGCAGCCTCAGTACTTCTGAACAGTGTCTGTCTTAAACTTTCAAGGTCTGAATGTATTCTCCAGATATAGTGCTCCCAGTGATGCTGCAATATATTGAAATAATGCATCTATGTGGCCTGGAGGTGTTTCAAAATGGGATTACAAAATGCTTAAATGCTTTTAAGCTTTAAAAGTTCTGTCTGAATAAAGAACATCAACATGTTCTGTAACAGTCATGGCACTACCCACAGAAATGCACACAAGTAACTTCTGCTGCTCTCAGTGAAAGCAGTGGACTCTAAGTTAGATCAGCTTTCCAAAAAATCTACCCAAGAAGCTCAATTTATCTCCAGGACTCAGTCCTCAGGCATGCTTTCCAACATCAACCACACATACCTCTGGGTTTTCTTTGGTTTTGTTTTTTGTTGGTTTTCTTTTTGATTGAGAGTAAGCTCATATACTTACTGGTTGGATAATTACTGGTTCATTTATAAGCAGCGATTAGATTTGTAAATGTAACTTGCAGCATCTAAATCACCAGGGTAAATGATTTGAAAAACAAGCAGACTATTAGAGCCATAAACCACGGAGCTGACTGGCACATCCTGAAAGCATTTTGCATAACGCTAATTCTTTGAAAGCAGTCATTCCTACGAGAAGCTACCACTTGGCACAATGTTAAACCCTTCTGCTTTGCCTTGGGCTGTTAGCTGACTAAATGATCATTAATTCTTTGGAAATAACAAATACCTCTGAGATTACCACTTTAATGTTGAAGGGAATCTATTCTGGTACAAGGAATACAGCGAAATATGATGCCAGTTTTCTGTAGTGTATTAATATTTCTAATTATCTTTAACACACATTTTAATGCAGTGGGTATGGCTAGGATTGAAAAAAAAAAAAAAGAAAATCAGTAATATCTCCTCAGGTTGCAATATACTTATTCAAGTATCTGCTGTGGCTAAGGCAGTCTCTAAACCTAAACAGGTTGTTTTTTCTCACAATCTGCCACAGATCCAATTCCCCTAGAAATTTTCACGTGTCCATAAGTTGGAGGCTAGATCTTTGGTGTTCTAGCTATAACCATTACTGGAAAACCAAAGTCAAGACCTGCCCACTCCACACAGCCGTGAGAAGCACAGGAGTCCCTTGTATGGAGAAGGCAGAGGTTTTTATAAGAACTGTCTGTCTGTCTGTCTCTCTCCCCCCAGACTTTATTTGTTGGGTGCAGGGTGCTACTTTAACCCATAGCCTTTGCACAGGGTGATGGCATGGCAGAGTGCATAGGACAAGACTGTCTTTCTCTCAGCCCCTCATTACAAGGAAGGTCTAGACTTAGGCTTTATCAATTTGAATAGAGTTCTCAAATACCTAAAACATCAAAATCGCCTTTTGAGTTAAGTCAAACAGACATCTCTAGCTTTCTCAACTAATGGTACTGATGACTTCCATAGATTTCAGATTAAGATAAATACTTAAAGGCACTATGGTGTGTCTGATCTGCAAGCATTTTGCACCTTGTTAATATGAGATCAAAGTGACACATCAGTAGTTTGCCTTTGTCTTTTCTCATTATAGCCAAAACTTAGCTACTTGTCACATCAGCTTGCTGGAACATCAATGTCATCAGTAGCTAGTGATTGATATAGTTGATTCCTTGAAAGTCGGTTAGCATTCAGTCTCCTTTGATCCTTCAGGCTGATAAAATACAGCAGCCAAGGCACAGGCACAATTATCCTGTGAATTGGCTGCACTTCTAAATTCACATGGTCTTTTTGTGCCTTTTCCAAGAAGCCATTGTCAGACATTGCAGATGATTCAAAGACAGTTTGAGAAAGCTATCATCGCCTTCTCCAAGGAATTTCATCGTCTGTGGATCCAGCTGTACCAAGTCAGAGATCTGGGCCAGGTCCTTAGCAGGACTCTCAGCTCTACCACACCACTCTTGGCAGCAAGGGCATAGCAACAGCAGTGCAGCAATTATGTCCTCATTCCAACAAAATGCTTTCAATTTGAGTCCAAATATTTCCTCATCTTCTTGTGGGCACCAAAACTGTGCCTAAGTGAAACCACCGCATTGGGATGTGATTTTTACAACCTGGAGTGACTGCTAAGCTGCAGGTATTTCTCAACTGACTGAACTGGGGCTCCTTTCTTCAGAGTAGCCTCATCTCACTGACACTGACACCATCAATGCTACTCTGTGATCTTAAAATGTATGTAATATAAAAAAAAAAATCAGTGCCATGAAGTAATCGTTCCCTCTCCCGAGACAACTCCTTACAGTTTGCAAAGGACTATTAGAAATTCAGCACTTGCTTGAAACCTGCAGCAATTTTCTGTGAAAGCATAATATCTATTTTTACCAATGTCATAAACTATTGAAAACAATATGGATTATCACCAAATCCCATTGCAACTCTGCTCTCTGAAGTGCCAAATCTCCACGGAGACACACATACTGTATTATCTACCACTTTCATGCAAAACACTGGAAAATAGATGCCAGAGAAGAGAACAGGAACTATGTAATTAACAGTCACTGTGAAGAAAATGGGGGAAGAAGTTAAATGAAGGGTGGCAGTTGGGCATACTTGAAGTTTCCACTTAGTTTTGAAATAAAGGATGAGCTTTTTATTTACAGGACAAAATTCTGACTCCTGTTGTCATAACCCAATGGTTGACCTGAGCCCCACTGTTGTCAAAAGGACTGTCTTTTCTTCAGCAAGGGGCATGAATTGCAAAAGTAGAGAGGTGCTCAGTGAGAAATAGGTCATGCCTGAGCAGGCTGGGCACCAGCATGACCTCAAAATTGCTAACAGCTGGCAGGCTCCTACATAGAGCTGCATCCATCCATCCCCCAGCCTATCTGCATTTTTTGGCACGTGCATGATCTTTTTAAGCATAATACTGTGGGACTCTGCCAGAGTAACAGTGGCAGGATCTGACTGACTCCATGGCAAAGTAGGGAACTGCACTGTTAGAACAGAATGATGCAAACTAGGGTATCACCAAGTAACTAACACCCAAGATTCGCCCTAATAAATCTGTGTGTTACCAAACCCACTAAACAGAAGCATATAGGCACTCCATGTGTTCAACACCACCTTCCTATTACTGTCCAGGAAAATAAAACTGCAGTTTAAATTATGACAGCACAAGAGATATCTCTCTTTCATGATCTGTCGGAGTGTAATATACATGCCAAATGATATTGTGTCTGTCTGTAAAGGGCTTAGAAAAGAGTTAGTGGCTAAGATTATGCTGAGGGATTCTAACTTCTGCCTTTATGGAGCATAACAGGGTTAGGCACCGTGGCATCTCAGCCAGTCAGAACCATGACAGCAACACAATGTATGGGATGACATCAAACTGAAAGATTTTCAGATAGAACCAAACTGGGACAACTGAAACAAAAGCAAAAAATCAGCAAACACCTGCAGAAAAGCTGCCTAGCAGTGTCCTAAGTGAATGAAACAGATGTGATGAGATTGGATTTTTGAAGTATTTGTAGGAAAGACTTCTACATTTAAAAACAATGAAAGTCTTTCATGCAGCAGCCTATACTAATTCTCTTAGGCGTGGAGAAGAATATCTGTTGTAAGCATGAGTATTCACTAGTCCAGAAGGAGAACATATCTATTTTCCAACCATTACCTGTAGCAAAGCCTTATTTTAAAAGACAGTGCTTCTTCTTATGCTGCTATAGTATTGAACTCAGTGATGCTGAGTTATGTAATGGAGGATAGAAAAAACCTGAAGTCTGTATTTAGAAATTCAGATAATCTTAGTACACATAATTGAAGAAGTAATAGTCCAATTTTCTAAACCATGTTTCTCAAGCCATTAAAGACTTTCAAGGAAATAAAGCCAATATAACTTTCCTCCACCAGGAGCTGTTCAAAGCCTACTCAAAGGGAGAGGGAGAGTATTCAGAGTAGTGTGCAACGATGTTTGCAAACTCCTCTACTTTCTTTGGTACATTGATGTGCTATGGCACAGATCATATGCCAGTAGTTTTCCAAAAGTTCCTTTATAGTCAGACATTTACTTTTAAAACCCCCATCTTTGCAGCTGAGAGTTGAGCACCTGCCCAACGCTGCCTCTGACATGAAGCCTGCAGGGCAAGGGCAGCAGGCTGTATGAGCAGATTTTGGCACAAACTTCCCCTGGGGTGCATGGATGGCCTACACCCCTTGGTTTAAAATCAAACAATAGTCTCTGGTTAAACCCAAGTCTGGGCTAGGAGTCACCAATGCTGAAGGTCAAAAATGAGCAGACGAGGTTTTGGAAGCTGTCCTTCTTTCCCTTATGCACTCCTTTGGACTCTGAGCTTCTCCAGAATTGTATCTCTCCCTCCAAAAACTTGCCCATACAGCAAAAAACAACCAAATCCATACCCCTTTCCCCAAACTACTTGGAGTCTTGCAGCTCAAAGCAAAATGTGAGCCAGACATCCCCAATGGGCCTCTTTCCTCACAGCATCACAATCACAACGTAACTCGTAGAATCCTTTACCAGAAAAGCTCGTGCAGCAGCAGCCCCACTTACAGCTTTGTTACTACAGAACTGAAATGGGGCGAATCATCTCCAGAATTTTTCATTTCATTGAACATTATTACCATTTGAGAATAACCACACACTCCTGCTGCTTGATCCCTGTCCCTTATCTGAGCTGAAGTTAAGCAAAAGCTTTTGCACTTTCCACTTCTAAAGATCATGCGAGCTGGCTGAGGGGAACTTTGCGATTACTTCTGAGTGAGGATTATACAGATGAGACCATAAATAATATCAGAGCTATTGAAATGACCTGACAGGAAGAAAGATTTATTTCATAGTTTATCTGAACACTTGTGAGACGATGGAATGAAGCTTCAGCGTTCAATTTAATCCCTTCCTCCCTTTTTTATTGAGTCAGGAGATGTTTAAAGAAATTTATGTAGCTGTTTGAAAGTCAGAATTTTTAATAAGTGACACAGAAAAAGAGATTACAGTGAGGAAAAGACGCAGATAACACAATACTGTACATAAGAAAAAAAGGCTTTGCAGTGACTTTCCCTATCAAGGCAGAGAGACAGAAAATATTTTTGTGATTTATCCATACAGTTTCCTTAACCACTATCTGCACTTAAGCAAAGGGGGAAAAAAAAAAAGACAGTTGTTAATCTCATTGTGGAAATCCAGCATATGAATGCAGAACTCTTCCAGGGGCACAGTATATATATATGAATATATGCACGTGAGACAGTGATCAGGCTGTGTATGCTGACCTACTCCCTGTCCAAAAGCAGAATTCTGTCGCTCAGTTGTTCCTGTGGATACACAAACAGTGGAGTAAAACGTTGATTCCATTAGTCCCAGCTTTATCCCTCACTTCTCCAAGATTAATATTTCACCCTTAACACTGAATCCTCAGTTTAAATCAAGGTGAGGAGAGCACCTGAGAGAGGTTCATGAACTCTTACACAAAATGTTTTAGGGTTATGGGCACATGCCCTTAGAAGGACATTTCTCTGAATCTTGACTTTTTTCTCAAGAGATGATTTTGAAATAGTTAAAAAGCCAAGTTCATAATATCTCCCTCATTCATTTCAGATTTACTGTTGATAGCTAATTAAAAACTCATCTCAGATTTAAACAAATGGAGAATAATTTAGATTTACATGTCATATAACTGTGGCTTTAAACATTTACTTGCAAGCAAAATAGCATATATATGCAGAAATCTGTTTCCAAGCTTCTGCATGAAGCATAAACAGCAATAACTCATCTCTAAAGGACAGCTAAAATATGCACTGTTTTGAATTCTTTCAATATTGTACACAAGGGATCGGTGAAGAGAATCAAGTGCCTTATGCTGCCTGGTTGTATATATCAGATGGATAACAATAAAATAGAAAACAAAATCATTCAGAACTCTTTTAGGTCCATATGCTCAACCTCACAGGCAATAATCAACAATAACTACAATACTGCATGATTCAGGGTGAAGAAGTGGAGAGAGAATCTGTGCTCCGTAGGAAGAGTTACCTGACCCAACCATCCAAGAACTTGCTGCCCTGCCTGTGGCACAGCATTGTGCATTCCTGAGGATATATGTGGCTGTATAGACTCATCCCTTTACTTACACCCAGTACTGATCAACTGAAAGTCACACACACCAATAAACATGTAACAGAAGAAGAGCCAGGATCTGCTGCGAGTACCCAAGCAATCCTGCCAGGTTTCAGGGAGTGGCAAGCATAGATGCCAGTGTTTGAATGGAATTTGAGGAAATTATTCAGACTTCAATAAAACATACATCTGAGTAAACGGCCAGGAGAAGTGACGTATCCTATTTATGTACTTCATTTTTAGGACAGCTCTCTTGAGGCTGGATGCCAGGTAGAGCCATTTCTTAATTCTCTCACTTTTTCTTTTCTTTCTTTTTTTTTTTTTCTTTTTAAAAAGATACTTTCTTCTCCACCACAACCTTTTCATTTTGCTTTTCTTCTCACTGATAGGTGATGACTTTCTGTAGCTTTCTGTTTCTCTCCTCCTGTCTTTCTGCCATTTCTTTTCTCTTCCCCCCGCCCCCCCTGGAAGCTTTTTCCTTCCTTCCCTTCAACCTCTGCCCCACTTTTTATTGTATTTCCTCATATCTCTCTGTCCTGCTGATGTAACCATCATTCACATTTCACTACCTTTTACAGGACATTCATCTCAGAATAGTTAAATGATACCAGAGCTCCGGGCAGAACCCTTGTTGGAGTCCCTGGAAAAGGACAAATCCCCCATTCCCCTTAATTTTTGCAACATTTAAAACAACATTATGATTTTTTTTGAAATATTGAGATGCTTTAACACTAGCATTATGAATTCTTCATGTGAATCCTTCTCTGAGTAGCACATGGAAATGTTGACAACTAATCCAGGTAAACACAGAGTGGTGCTGAAAGACGCAAACTGAACGACAGCTGTGAAGGTCCCTGAAGAGCATCGGGCTGAGGAACCATTGCCTTTATGGTTGAAGGTGCAGGTTATAGTTAAATGAAATCCCTTTCAAGCCTGTTAAACATTTGATTGTACATAATTATTAAGCCTAATTCCTTGTCACTGACTGGTTCTTCCTTTTTTGGGCTGATAGAACTCTATTAAATCATACAATTCATGGCCAATACAGCAACGGATGTAGGATGTTCTGGGTTTACATAACAGCATAATTACTCTAATTTATTCTTAATAAAGACAACTTGGTCATAATGAATTAGCCCTTTTATCTGAATACCCAACGACAGCACATTGCAGGCAAAAGGACAAGTTGTTCAAATAAGGCAATGGCTCTGCTACAGTTTGATTGGAAAAGCTGCAACTCACTTTAGGCAAAGCTCACTTGAAACCAATGAAATTGGGTCATTAGCAGTCCTGGATAAAATAACAGAGTTCAGATTTAATAATTTCCCTGGCAACTTGCCACACCTTTGAAAATCTGGCTCTTTACCTCAGAAATTGGGGAAAAGCATATGTCCTTCAGACACATGAAAGACTTACAAGGCTACTGGATGTTAAAAAAGACCACAGCCTAAAATGCAGCAATTAAAAGTCAAGGAACTAAGTGAGGAAAGAACAGATAAATGAGCATCTAGTTTCATTTTATCAGGGTATCTCAGCACCTAAAGTTGCAGATGATGGCAAAACCATCAGGAACAATGAACACATCCACTCCCGTACAGCTATTTATGAACTCATCTTTCAGGTAATCCAGACCAAACTTGAGATTTACTAAACAAGATAAGGCATTACACAGTCCTGGGCAAACCACAAGACTTATATATTACTTTTTCCTTGTAAGAGGCAGAATCAAGTGTATGCACTTCCATTTCCTTGGGAATAGCTCAAAAAACCCCTTTGTTTTTAGACTTATTCCTTCATAAAATACAGAATGCATGAAAAAAGCAGGTTCTTCTGAACACTACAAATAGCTAACTTTCACAGTCTATTTTACTAACCTACATTAAAATGATTCAAAATGGAATTTGCTAGCAGAAAATCAGAGCTAACTGCATTACAACAACAACTTCTGGAATCAAATCCCTCTTTGCAGGCATTTAGGCATATGTAACTAGAGCTTAGCTCCTTATTTATAGAGAAATAAAACCAGAAATAGAGTCGGCACATAAAAAGTAAGCATAATCTGATATTTGTTTTGTGTAAACTCAAATCATCCAAAGGGTTGATTAAAACTATATGTTACTTCAGAATCTTCAAACACAAGCACAGACAATCCACACTAAGAACAAGAAAGTATTTTGAAATATAAGATACTTTCATATTAGCATAACTGTATAGCAGGGAGTGCACTGCAATAACTAGTTCTATGAAAAAAAACCCTAAAAAATTTATTAAATCACACCTTTGCTGTGCAGGTCTATCTCCCAGATTTTCTGCTATTAAAAGTTAGTTTGCAACAAACAAAACTGGAGGTCTAGGAGAGATTTTGGTGTATGAGCCCTATGGTATATGAGCTCTGTTTTGTTCTGGAGTAAAACAATCCTTAGGCCCCCTGGGGTCTACATCCTAAACAAGTTCTGGTTTGACTAGCTATTAGAAATAGGACATTTTAGCCAAAACTGGGCTATTTTCTCTCATGTACTGATCCTCTATAGTGTGTACTTTTAAATAATGGAGCATTCACATAGAACTAACAATTATAGACCAAAAATTTCTCTCTGGCTATGCACCAAAGCCCAGATCCTGTTGACTTTAAAAGGTTTTGAAAATCAAGTCACTTATATAAGTACAGGTGCAAGAGCTTAACACTGGGCTTCCAGCTTTTTGGAGAGGACAGGGGCAGAAGGGCCTACTGATCTCCCACTTCCAGCTCTTTCATTGCACAAGCCAAAGGAGGAGGTCAGACTGCAGCATATCTTGAATCGGGCAAAGCCCAGTTCTTGACTGAAGAATCCAAACTGATGGAGAGCCACAGGCTGGTGAGCTGCTGTACTGCTTTATTACCTTCCCTGGTAAAAGTCTCTGCTGTAAGTCTGGTATACATTCATAGCATCAACACACAGTAATCAGCTCTTGTTATGTACTTCAGGTAACAAATACAAGAGCTCTCCATCACCAGATTTCAATTCCCTCTGTATGTAATTCATAGACTAAGGCGTGTGGTACCGTGTTGAGCACAGCAGAGTTTCTTTAACTCTTCCCAGCTCTTCAGCCTTTCTTGTGGGCCTCCCCAGTTGCCCTCCACATGCTCAGCTTCCCTGAAGCACTAACAGCCAGACCTGGAAACTGCTGCAAGGATCCCATCAAGATGCCAGATGCGGAAATATCATTTCTCTAACCCTCCATGAGTGTATTCCCTAGGGATTGTGTTAGTCCTTCTGGTCACAGTAGCACTCCTGAAACACTTCCCAAGCAGATCTCCTCATCCTTTTTACAGCCTGTACTCTTACAGACATGGCTGATTTAGCTGTACTGAAATGCTGGATGTCTGGTGTGCCTGTGTCACTGCATACTATCTCCATTTCAATGCCACTCAGAGCAAAATCTCCTTGACTACTGGCTTTGAGGTTCTTACAAAAGTATTCTCTAACTTTTCCCAGTTCTTAACTATAATTTTTATGTCCTACAAACTCATTTACCACACCACTTTTGTCAACACTGAATGTGGCTCCTTTAAAGTTGCAATTTTTAATCTTAATTTTGTCACAGGCAATACAACTGAAACTTTTCAACAAAATTGATATAAAAAATTATTTTCTCAATACAACAAAGCATCCCAGTGCTATTAACCATTTGGTTGACTACAGTTTTGAAAGAGCAGGGACTGGGGGCTCTCTCTTCTGTCCATTTTGCATTCCCCAAGACCAACAATCTAACTGCTCTTAGCAGAGTAAGCACAAAATACCGCTGGATTCTTTTGTGGAGCTGAGATCCACAGGGAAGCAGTGCAGAAACTATTGAAATGAGCTGACACCACCTCAGTGTTGCACGACAACCAGACCAAATGATTTTACGGAGATTTACCATAACTCAGGCTTTCTGGGCAATGGGAGGAGAGGGAGGGATAAAGCAGCAGAGACTCTGGCATAGAGATGAAACATAGGCACAACTTTACCATATCAGTGACAAATAAAGCTGGTACCATGCAATATTGCTCATGGTTTGGTTTTTTCCAAGTTTTTTTTACCCATTTGGGCTTTATATATATATATGTAATGTGGAAACAAGATCACCAAATCATAGGTCTGTTCCTCTTTGCCGCTCAGGATGAGGGCAACATATAAATGACTATACATGTAAACATATAAATCCCTGCTAAGGATGTAGTACTTTAGAGGAAGTTTTATTGCTGACAAAAGCATGATTTCCAGCTTGCCACAATAAGAATGAAGTGCAACACGATGCAATAGCTCTTCCAGACCTTAACTAACAGCGAAAGGTTTCACAATGGGTCATCTTCTTCCTCACTACAAAACCATGGTCTGCAGAGATACGAGCCCGTTCCCCTTCCTGCTCTTTCATGGCTACAGCACTGATTGATATGCATCCATCAGAAGTGCTTCCAGGTTCCCAGAAGCAGCAAATGCCACTTCTGGCAGACGGCTCCTCCTCCCCTCATCTGCTCTTAAACAGGTTATAAACATGGATTTTAACACTTCCATCGTGGAAATCATTCCCACCAGATTTCTCTGCTATTGACTAGGTTGAATTTAATCCCATAAACGTGCCATTATCTTTCTTGTTTACTACTCAGGTTCCTTTCATGGGCGTGTAAACATTTAAAACAAAAAATAAAAAAACACTTTTTACATCCGCTGATGGCTTGATTAATTTTGTTCTTGACATCTTGATTTTTTTCTAAATGAGTGCTCATTTGTTCCTTCCCCACCTTTCCTGTTTGTTGCCATTGTAAAACCTGCTAGACTGCTTCACTCATTGATCTGTGACTGGGGCTTGTGAAGCCTCCAGATACAAGAAGCCCTCTGAGTCTCCAATTTCTACTGTCGCAGGGCTGAGCTTTGGAAAGAGATCCCTGGAATACATTTTCATAAGGAAAATGCGCATCTTTGAAACACAGTTACCACAGGGAACATGGAAGAGTCACACAGAGACAGCTTTTCTGGGTGTGCTTATAGGGATCATGCCGGGACTTACAGCAGGAGGATGTAACCTCAGAACTGAGCTCCTCGTAATTAAAAAGACAGTAAATTAGCATGTCTTGGAAAGTTACCCACAGGAGTGGGACACAGTGATTGGCAGCATATGCACTTTCAGCTGTTTGTAAATGCATTCTAAATTATCCTTAAGGGAAAAATAAAACAAAACATCCAAACCTCTCCCCCCAAAAAATACCAACCAAAAAAACCCAACACCGCAAGAGGAAAAAATGAAACTTCTACTTACTAAAATTCACTGTCTCTATAAATGGCTTAGTAATTCCCCACGTCCACAAAAAGGAAAAGCCTAACGCCACAAAGTTGTGGGGTCTTTTTTTTAATTATTATTTTTAAAACACATGGAATCACAAGACAGGCTGGGGAGTTCAAACACCCTTACTGCACTGAATCCTGCCAGAGACAATTAATAATAACACTTGAAGACACAGAACTGGGCAAGGGGGTGGAATCCAGACTGGGGAGTCTACAGACACCACATAAGGAACGATCTGCAACTCAGGTCTGACTCTCTGGGTTTTTGAAAAAGTTTTATAAATGTGCATGGCTCTCTATTTTCATTTGAAACACAACTGGAAAACAAAAATGCATGAAGTTTTACACATCACACCAAATGGTTTTATTTTCCCAAGGTTAAATGTACCAAGATTGGCTGATACACAGAACAAGAATGAACAAACCTCAAGGAAAAAAAGTAGAAAGAAAAATCACTGAGTTTTTGATGGTGCAATTGTGTTTTCTCTTTGTAATCATCTGAGAGAATCATTCATTCATATTCTGAACAGGAAAAGCCAACTGAAACAGGTGGTCTATTACTAGATCCATTAAACAAGAGATTTATGCATTACATATCCATCTTGAGGCAATTAGACTGATCATTTTTCTTCCTCTTTTATGGCTTCATTGAAAATTTCTGGCAATAAAGCAATTTAAAAGTAACTATCAAAGCATTTATCTATGATATCAAAGACAACCAGCCTTTCTTTTATCAGAAAAAGGCTGCTTCACTTTCCATCCTTAGAACGTACAAATTTAGAGGCAACATTCACAGTTAGGACAGTGACATAATGCTGCCATTCTCCCAAGTCTGAATGGTGAATGATGGGGTATGGACTTGCTAAATCATTGTTTGCTTCCTGTTTCGGAAAATAGTTCTTTTAAGTTTGACTTTAATCTCACGAGGCACAGGAAGAGCATGCAGAGAAATGAGGCTGCCATAAAATAAATCTTGAAGTAACCTTGCTGCACGTGCTTTGGGTTCCTACAGACACTGTCCTCATAGGTGAGCACAAAATCCACAAGGAATAATGATTTTCGAAACTCAGGTGGATGTGACACATGGAGCCAGTCAGGCACTAAAACATAAAAGGATATTTCCTGCAAGAAGCTGCAGGTGCTACAAAGGTTTTTTTTCAGAGGTACTTCACATGAATGGTGGAAGTCAGTCTACGACACAGGCTGATAGGCCCCACAATCTCCTCTTCTGCAAGAAGAGACAAAAAGGGGATGTGAAGAATGTACTCCTCATAGTTCTCCTCCCCAAAAAATTTCAAATTGCAGATTCTTTCATAAACTTAACCACTGAAGAAGTCAAAGTTAGTTCTCTCTGTCAGTAATCTAAACAGTCCAGGCACTGTGCACATGCCTTCACAACAGGTCTAAGACCCTGTTGTGGCTGCCAGACTTACCTGAGCATGGTCCAGAGTGACTCTTTGGAAGCCATAGGACAAAACAGTTAATTCCTCATTCTCCACAGAAACAACTCCATCTACTTTACAAAAGATAAGGGAGACCTTTGTGCACACAATGACTTTGGTGATGCCGGTGTTTGGTCAGGGCAGAGCAGGCACCCAGGGTGCCAAGGGGCTGTGCAAACCCTCACCTTTTCAAAGACTGAAACAAACAGAAGCTTGTTTAAGTGAGATTTTTCTGCTCCTAGGATCTGCCCTTCCCCTGACCTCCTGCAGTATGACAAAAATAAAAACTTTGTAATGCAGGAGATCTGAAAACAGGCCAGACACAGCCTGAACACCACAGCAATAGAAAGGTAAATCATTTTAGGCCTTTGGTTTGGTGCAGTTGAAAGCAATTTCAACAGTGCTTATTGGGCTCAAACAACAAATAGGAACATCCGACCCAATGAACCCAACTTGCCCCATGTGTCGCACACCTTGCTCGTGCATAGGCACAGCTTTCTCTTTTAGGCACTGAACAGCAATTGTCTTCTGTTGTTTTGTCCATCTCCTGTGGCAGATTGGAACTGCAATGCTGGAAATCCCAAGCATTTGAAAGGTTTTTAAGTTCAAACACCAAATCCCCAAAGTCAAGCCCTGTGAACGATACTTGCCACTTTCGTCAGCCTGGCTCGCTCAGTAGTAAAAGACAAATGCAAAATTACTTAAAACCCTCCAATTCCACCTTCTCCAAGGTTGAAAAATTTCCAGCCATACTTACATACCTACATGTTTCATAATTTCCTTTTATGCCTTAGGGATCACAAACATTTAAGGGATCTCAAGGATGGAAATCGAAAAAGCTTCAATTGGATCTACTGGGCCACAAACATATTCAGAAGATGTAAAACCTCTCCTATGAAAACAGGCTGAGAAAGTTGGGAATGTACAGTCTGGAAAAGAGAAGGCTCCAGGGCAACCTTATGTCAGCCTTTCAGTCCTTACAGGGGCTTTATAAGAAAGATGGGAACAAACTTTTTAGTAAGGCCTCTTGCAATAGGACAAGGGGTAATGGTTTTAAACTAAAAGAGGGTAGATTTAGACTAGATCTAAGGAAGAATTTTTTTATGATGAGAGTGGGTATCACCAGCACAGGTTGCCCAGAGAGGTGATGGATGCCCAGTCCTTGGAAATATTCAATGACAGGTTGGATGGGGCTCTGAATGACCTGATCTAACTGAAGCTGTCCCTGCTCGTTGCAGGGGCAATGGACTAGGTGACCTTTAAAGGTCCCTTGCAACCCAAACTATTCTACAATTCTAATAATAATTTTGGATGCCACAGATGACAACATCTCTCCAACTGCACACACTGATACGGGCTAAGAGCAAAGATCAGAAGTGCACTTAAGAAGCTGACAAATGAAAGCATTTTAATAATTCAATTATGGAATTTGAATTAACTGCAATTAAGTGGTCTACAGAAAATAGGGGGAGAGAAGATGATGTATGCTGCCAAATCCATCAACATCTTGATATTTTACCATGAGTTTTGACCTTTTGAAAATCTCCAGCTTCTTAAATCATAACACAATGGATAGTGAACCAGGAAGGGTCTTGAGAGATCAGCTCCCAAAGCTGGCCAACTATTAGTAAACCAGCAAGACCAGCTGCATTATTTTACTGCTATTCTGAGTAAATGATTATACAGTGTGCTCTCTATTGTGTGGATGGTCAGATGTGGGATGACCTGGAAAGCCATAAATCCATTAACATAGGCACTGTGGGATATACTGTGGGAAATGGAGAAGCTGGACAGTAGCTCTTAATGTGCAGTTCTAATTATGTACTTACAGGTAGAGTACAACCTACATTTACAAGAAACAAAATGCAAAAACCCCCTTGAGCCTGATATGTCAGTCATATGATTTATAAATAACCAATTAATGACTCCTGAAAGCTGATAATTGTATATCCTAAAAAGCAGACTGCACAATCCCACAATATTCTACAGGATTAACCATGCTACTAAAACCAGCAATTACAAACCACCTTATTGCATTCAGTTTAGAGTCAGAGCATGCATTGCAAATGGAGCTCTTGGTCTTGTTCTACTCTATGTAAGATAAGTTCAGTAGTTCTGAAAGTACTGCAGCACGTTGTGAATGATGGATGAAATGAAAAATCTCTGCTCAGTGCACAGCAAGTAGCCAACTCCCTTCTGTGCTGCATCATTTGCTTTCAAGGTACTTAATATGCAACTTCGGTGAGAGACATTCAGAAAATCCCAGTGAGACCAGATGTCTCAAAAATAAAAATAGAATGTTGCAATTTCGTCCCAGGGCTTCAGTTGTTTTTATTCAATTTTAATTTTATTTCTGTCTGTCTACCTCTATCCAGTGGCCTCCCTTGTCAGGGTGCATTATGGACTGAAAACATAAACATCTACCACTGCTGGTTGCTCAGTCACAGGAGCGGTTTAAGCTTCTGGTGCTTCATCTCTCACTAAGCAGACAGTTTGCACTATATGAATACTTCTTGTTGAAAATGTAGTGTAAATGGTGAATAATCAGCTCCATCACATTTTTTAATCAGGGGCCACAGAACCACATTTTTTTCATAACACTTTGGGCAGGTTGATTTCTATAAAATATAAAATCAAGTCAAAAGCAGTTTGGATTGGCTTCCGCTGATTTGATTCTCTACCAAATACAATCTGCTGGGCAGAATTAGCATGGAGGATGAAAGATTTAGGAATTGTCTTTTGTTAACAAGCAGCACAGGCTGGCTTACAAAAATTCACGTAAAGGTTTAAAGTCATGGCTTCACTTTTGCTGGGTTGGAGATTTGCTTCTCCCTGGCTATATTATTATGCTGTTTCAGGTTATTGTATTGGGTACATGGTCAGCTGCAATGCTGCTCCTGAAAGGTTAAAATTACAAAAACATTGCTATTTCATTGCTTTGTCTCTCTGGTCCCTCACTCCTGCCTGATAGTTTGTGTCCTCTATTCATTATTACTTGTAATAACTGCATAGCAGACAATATATTACTTATTACATGCGTGGGCAGAGGTCAGAAGATGCTTTATTCTTGTGTAAGTGCAATGGCCTCTAGTTGTAATCCCATTAGGAATGTTTAATAAGAAAAGCAATAAAACAGTTTAATAACTGAATCCACTTCTGCATCTCTGTAGTTAGTAGGGGGGCATACCAGGAAGAGAAAAGGATTGTCTCTATCACCACTGTTTCTCCCCCGAGGTTGTTTCCTTCAAAGAAGAAGGCAGGATATTATTTAGGGATTATATAGCGTAATAAGCTTTATTTACTCCTTTACTGGCACCGTAAGGCTGTACACGGAGTGATAGGGTTTTATATACAGAATTTATTGCTAGATCTGGAATTTCAACCTAAAGATACAAAATTTTCCTGAGGAAGAACAGTAAGTCTTTACTGTGTCCATATGCCAGGCTCTCCTCGAAGCCCATGGGCAAACAGTGCACAGCACATATTTAGCACAGTGGAAGTGTGTGATGCCAGGTTTGCATGGATCAGTTGTCCAGGGTCCTTTTAGCTGACAAGGTGGTGCTGACTTCTAGGTGTCAGGAAGGTGTTCCTGTTTCTCTCTCACCAGCATCCAAACCCACTATAAATGTGTGGGCATTTTTTTGGAGGCATCATTAAAGCAATATCCACCGTGGGAATGCCCCAGGAGCTCCACTGGTCCATCACTAATTATCATTCAGCCAATGTGATATTTTAATAACATCCAGCTCTAAAAATGTATTTATTTTTATGCACATATCAAAGCCCTGACAGCTTTATTTGCTTGGAAGGGAGGGTGGAACCGTTCCAGCAGACTTTCTATTTTCCACCAATTCCCTCAAAGATATTAAGGGCAGAGAGCAGAGTGGGTAATTCCCATCTCTGGGTGGAAAATGAGTCAGACTAGTTATGCAACAGAGGCTTTCACTGATTAAGAAGGATGCTATATTCAGGTAGACAACAGGCCAGAAACAGATGCTATTTGTGGGCATAACTGAGCATTAGCAAATTGGCTGTTTATTAAAACAGGTGTTTGTGGGCACTCACGTGTCTGACACTGCAGATGTGGCATTTGGCTGCGAGACCTCGTTAGAGAACATCAGTTTCCTTCCCAGTTACATTTATGCTTCAACTGAGTTGATGCAGGAATTAAATTAGATTCAACAGAGTCAGCATCGGTTTTGAAAACTGGTGAATTCAATCAGGGATATAGCAAAAAAAGAAGAGTCTTTACTCATGCCAGCTGTTCTGTTGCCCACTTTTGGTCTCATAATCATTCATTATTGTCTGGTCAAAAAAAAAAAAAAAACTGCTTAAAAAAGTTTATCTGGTTTGCATTAAAACAACATCAACGAAACCCAGCAAGCAATCCCCGCACATACTTCCAAAATTCCCAAAGATCTAGACAAAATATATCCTGTTCATACCATTAGAAACAAGAACACAAGGAGAGCAATGGCTTCACAGATGGGAATCTAGCTCATGTCAGAGAAGGAACACTACACTGTCACTATGAGACCATGCACCCTTTCCTACAGGAGATATTGTGCTCATTGACACTTGAGGGTTAAGGTCTGTTTAAAGTGCCACCACTTGCATGACATGGGCAGCAGGCTACATTGATCAGATATTCTGAGTTTAAATTAGGTCTTGAAAATTGTTTTCTGAGTAAAAAATAAAGAAATTCTTGAACTTCCAATGACAAGAAGATGCCATCTTAGAACAAAGATGAACTAGACTGGACCTGCTGTTTTAGCATCTCTGTTCATAATTTAGACCCTCAGCTTCTCCTATCTGCCACTTAATTTTTGCAGTGCCAGAAGTGGATATACACCAAGCTTCTGATAACAGCCCCCCAAACTGACGTTTCTGAATACTTTTGAGATGGTTATGTAGGATAACAGTGTCACAATTCAAAAAATACTATTTGCAGCAGAAATTCCCCAAAGCTCTCTAAATCAAGAGATATTTAATTAATGTGGCCTGAAAAACAAGATTTCAGTGAAGGGGATTTCAGTGCTTGAGACTGTAAGGCAAATAAGTGTGGAACAGGAAATAAGACAATGATGTACATACACCCATATTTACAAGATAGTTACCTATGAGCCTTATATCACACAGAAAAAAAAAATGAATCTGCAAGGTCTGTTTTGCTGAAATGTTGGTCGAACACCTCACTACATAGCTGGCACAGAGTATTGTACATGACAGGTGTGAACCAAGGTCCTGACACAAAACTAGCACAGAAATCAAGATGCTTGCAAATTCCCAGGGAGGGTTTACTGGTGTCTCCTCTTAAAAAGCTATTCTAATAATCTAAGACAGCCATGCCTGCTGTTATATACTATAATGTTGTAATTCACTAGTGGTTCTCCTGGTTGTTTTTTTTTTTTTTCAGGAAAAACTATGGCTCATAACCCCCAAATGCCTGCTGAAAATGTAGGTGTTTGGAATCACAAGTTTGTTTATGAGTCTTCTGACTGAGGACACATTTCACACAAGAGAGGTCAGGCTGTGAAGGGATGAGCTGGATTGTGAGACGCTGGGGTTTGAAATCCTGACACTGAGAGGGGGAGCATGCTTGCCTGCCTCCAAATAACTGCTCAAATGCAACAGATCCCTTCTCAGAGGCAATGTGCCCACAGGTTGAATAACAATTTGATATCTGCACACCACTCACTATGCCAGATGATATTTAGAAAAGTTAAACCACAATCCTAAATAGAAGTGCTTGGTCAATGATCCTTAGTAAAGCAGATTTCTTACTGCATATAGTGAAGCCCCCACAACTTAGTTTCCAAACTGAGTAAAGCATGAAAGGCAGGTGAATTCAGGTGAAATTAAACCACAAGTACCCACTGCACTTACAATGAAATCCTTTGCTTACTCTATATGCATTCACCTCACTGGGCCAATGCTCAAATGTTTCAGCAGAGCAGTTTTCTGCCTGCAATATTTACTGCTACCAACAATTTGAATGACAGGCTACGGAATATTATCCATAAATTGGATTTCAAATTCATCAATGCAGATCAGGAAATCATTAAAAAGAGTTAACAGTAATGTAATCAGGAAACAAAGTTTGATTTGATCAGTCTGACCAATCATAACAGCTTCACTTTTTCTATCCTGCATATTCAGGACTTAGCAATAAACTACTCAAAATAGTGTGTCAAGTCCAGAAGCATTTAGAGGATGTGTCTAAGGAAGGATCCACAGGGAAAACCTTTCCCTTCATAAAGAGAGATAAAATTCATAGAATAGATTATTTGCTATTATTTACTGAGCTCACTAGTAATGAAAAAGCACGATCAACACACCAGTTGTTTTTCTTTTTAAAATTAGTGCATCCTAAATATTTAAATTCTCAACTCAAACAACTGAGCTTGATCAGAGAAACATGGTAAACATTTTGAATTTGCACAGTAAGGCATGTAGCACCATTTACAAACTTCATCACTGAGATTATAGCAGTAGCATATGTAGTTCACTTACACTTGTGACTCTAATAGATGTAGAATAAAATTTTCTTAGGCCTTTTAATCAACACAGCGTGCAAGACCATCAGTGAAATTTGTATTTGAGTAATATAAATCATTACTCAAAGAATAAGTGTTTAAGCTCCTGTGAGCTGAATTAACTGCACACCTGACTGTGCATTAGTGAGATCTCTGTGGATGTTTTTGTGACTAATCATGTTCACTTGTTCATGGGACTAGAGCCAAGTATGTAAAACTTAGTAAGCTTCTCATATAGTATAGGTAGATAACAAAAATACATTCAGTACTAGAAAGTTACAGTAATTTACTGTGAGGTTTGTTTTTTAAACTAAAAACGTGTGGTAGAAACCTCTGCTGCCTTTCTACAGATTACTGCTTCCTAGATTTTTTACTTTCCAGTTGATTTGGGGTCCTGGGAAGTCACGTAAAGTGTCTTCAGAAGGTAATAAAAGTTTCTCTTCATTTCAAGAGAAATCTTGGTTTGCTCATCTTTCATTTGGTCTTTGTTGGACTGTGGTGTCTAACACAAGTACAGTAAATCAACCTTGTTCTAATGGTCGAAGTTCAATTACCTAATAAAAACTATTTGTTTCTGTAAGATGGACACAAACGCAAGGGTATTGAGAATGAAGGTAAGAGCAACATTTATCAAACAAGAATTAAATGAAGCAAAGATTTGGTGAGTGGAATTCCATCTCAATTCTTTTGAAAGGCTATGACAGTTTTGATTTTCACGGCCTCTAAGATCATGACATTACGATATTGAAATTTTAAGAAATAAAAATTGTACCATCAGTCTTCATTTTCTGCCCTGTTGCCTTCAGAACAGATTACAAAATACAATTTTCTATTATTTTTCAGTGAAGAAGGGAAAAATCATGAGAACAGTTAGTCTAGGTTTTAATCTTCCCTACCCACTGAACAGTGGTGCTGTGATGCATGACCCTGACCTTTCACAGCCCCGTATATTTTGACTGTTTGCCCACTCAGCTCCATCCCTACACTTTAGTGAGGCTGTAAACAAAAGATGTGGAATGGCATGCCCAGCAAATCACAGAATGCTGAAAAGGTCAAAAGAGTAGTGCTGAATGTTTCTACTCTGTAATTTACAGAATATATGAGGCATTCACAGCTTAATAACTCATTCACATGACAAACACTGTAGAGAGAATGTAAAATGACAGCACATGAATTCCTTCCAGTGACAGTGTTTCCAACAAGCATTGAAAATGGTGCAAACTTTGCCCTGTGGTTCTGTTTTTTGAAACATTAATATTGTCTGACTTTCAATGTACAACAGCAGATGTCTGTGGACTGTGCAGTCAAATGTCTCTGTGCTTGCAGTCAGGCTCAAAACCCGAAAGGCAAGGTCCCTGAGGGAAAAATCCAGGTCAAAGCCTTCCCTATCTGCACTCTTTCTTTGCCTTTCTTGGAGCACTTTCCCAATATCAGGTGATTTTATTGTCACAACAATCCTGAAAACTAAAGTAATATCCTCACCTTAAAAACAAACAAGAATCCTGGCCAAGATCAGGAGAGATATAGCAGAAAAAAAACCTCTACAGCTCTTACAACAGCCCTAAGTCCCTGTTCTTCACGAAGACCATCTTTTCTATTTTCTATCCTGTTGGTTGAACTTCATTTTTGCAGAAACAAACTTCTGCCCATTTCCCAGACATCAGTCAAATGCAGTAAACCGAGAAACCAAACAAGAGATCCTTTAGCCAAGCTGATCACAGCTACATGTCTGTGGCAGCTGAAGCAATGGTTGTATTTGTTAATGGCAGCTTAACTCTTAGTGAAGTGCTAAAGGTCCCTGTCCTGGACACCCCCACACGACAGTCACCACTTTCAGGGAAATGTTTACTGGCGCAAGATGATTTGAGGCATTTCTCTATCATGACAAGTTAGCCAATGTCCTTGGGTGACTGCCTTGGAACAACTGTAAGTCAGGATATACTGGAGTGTTTCTTAACTACTTTCTTGGAATAACAAGAGCACATCAGATTGATTTATAGTATTGCTGTCAAAACTAACTGCAAGAGTGTCTATCTGACATCAATTCATCAATTTTTTCTATAAAGGCAGAGGCATTTTGCCCTCACAGTATATATAGGACTGACCTAACAACCACTGAACTCAATATAAGCAATACATGGTTTATAGAAGTACAAAAAAAAAAAAATTTGAGAAGTGCTAAATCTTCCTTTCTTACATATCTGTGCCAATCCCAGGGATCTAAATGGGTGTAAAAACCATGGATCAGCAGTCAGAATTTCGCTTAGTTTTACAAGTCTGTTAAAAGAAAGAAGTGTGCCAATGAACTGTTCTCTGTTTCACAGATGTAAACCTGGATTAACCATACAAAAGGCAAAACACCATGGATTTACACCAGCTGAACCACAGATCCCAGCCCAAGTCTCTGAAGTGCAGCATTTCACCATTACCCCTGAGAGAGGCAGGGATATTAACAACATACCAAATTAGCATCAAAGCATTAGCAGTAATACACTTCGGGTATTTAGGGAACTACTTCTAAACCTAAATGTCAGACAATTTGTCTCTAATATTCCCTGCAGATTAGTACAAAATGATTGTAATAGATGTAAATCCTGCCTCCTTTCCTAAGGCATGTACAGCTGAAATAGCTGCAGAGCTGTATCACCTGTGCTGCAGAGGAGGGCAGGTCCTAAAGACCATACCCCGAGTTTCTCTTCATTTCCTAGTGAAAATTGCTCCTTCGTGTATTTTTATGCAGGAACATGAAGTTTTGGTATGTGACTCTGCACTGTTGGGAAGAAATGATTTTCCAGCACGAAGTTGGGTAATTTACACAGTGAGTCTGTAACATCTCCAAGGGAGGAGAACAGCGTATGAGATTCATCCACTGCTGGGAAGAACAGGGGTCTCCCACCTTATCTCTAGGAGGATGTGGTGCAGTAGAGACCCATGGATGTCTGGAAGAAAGTGTGGGGGACACAACAGTGAGGGGTACCAGTTTGTTCCTCCAGACAGCAACAGTGCAGAGGGGACACAGCTGTGAGATGAAGGTGCAGCTTGGGGAGAACTGGGAATGAAGGGGACCAAATTTTTGCTGGTGTTGGGATGGAGGGGACACCAACCACAGGCCTTCTCGGCCTTTAATCCCACCTCCCTTCTGCTCTGCCATTCAGATCACAGACCTAGATCTCTGTGGGGGTAAGGGTTATTCCACACAGACAGAACTGGGCAGTAGAACATGATTTGGGGCAAGACTGTCTCTCATCTTACACTCAGGTCTTGCACAAGGAAAGAGTAATGAGTCTCTGTGGATAACTTTCAGTTAGGGCACTTGGTGCACCATCCAGCCAGTTGGGTGGGGCACCATAAGCCACTACTCCACTTAGGGTACTACTGCTTTTAATATTTACTAGTCCTATCAGACTATTCTGATAGGAATATGGTATGCTGATTGTTACTGTATTTTCCCAACCAGAAAAAAATCCTCAGTGTACGTATAAGATAATATCATCATCTATCAAGGTTGTTCTTCATAAGGCTCTGGTTTTACATGCTTATGATTTCTTACTGATTGATCTGTTAGGTGAAATCAAAGCTGAGATATTAGTTAATTATCTTAATCAGAGTTTTTTAATTCTGGAAGACAGGAAAGGGGTGGAATCTACATCAAAACCATCAGGCATTCTCACAGAATGAGTGAAGAGAACGGAGGAAAAAAAGTATTTCCTTCCTTCCATCCCCCTTCTTTTCACAATCAGAGAAGAGATGTCCAATTTGATGGTCAACAATCTCTCTACAGAACACTTCTAGGAAAATCTTCCAAGTCTAATCAGGCTATGAGCTTTCAGAAGAGTCACCCTGAATATGTGGTGATTTGAGTACCAGCTGCAGAAGCCCAGCACACTTCTGTGCACACTTCTTACTGGGCTCTGAGAACTTCTTGCAAACATGTATTTTGGCTGTCATCACATTTCATACAGGGTGACAAGAGCTCTAAATCTCAACAGAAAAGGCAGGGAGAAGAAAAAAAATCTGCAGTCTTATCTTCTCCTTGCCCTCTAAGTTTTAATTTTATCCTCCTCAGACAATCCTTCTTGGTCTCAGCTTCACCTTTTGCCCAGTTCAGCCTCTTTGCTGACTCAGGGCCCATTTGGGTCAGCTCACCTCAATATTCCTCAATATTCCTCTTTTCTGTGCTGGCCCAGCTGAGCAGAGGGAGCAGGAGCAGCACAGGGATGGAGGGTGACTGCCCTCAGGGAGGTGCAAAGCTCTGGGTTTGACCCAGCTCACAGAAACCCAGGTCTCCATCTGAGAGCCCCTGACAAGCCCTAGGCTGGAGAATGCCTGAGGGAGCTGAGGGAAAGACAGGCAGCAGGGTAGTGTGGAGTAACCAACATCCAAGATCCCTGTTTTTCACACATACCTGCTACATTCCTGAGCAGTTATCATACATGACCCTTTAAACAAAGAGCAAATCAAAAGGTACATCCACAACACTCAGAGGCCTGACCACAGACAAGTATCAGTGCTCTTTCCACACTGCAAACACACAAAATGAGAATTCCTTCCCAAGTTCACTTTCAAATCACTTGCTCTATCTGAATCACTTTACAGTTCAGAATTTCTGTATTGCTTTCTGTCCAAGATCACCACCCTATTCAACTGTTTATCAAATACCTGTATCTTTATATATGAAGAAGGCAAGATTTAATGAGCAAATCAGTAATGAGAGACATTGCTGGATTGCCTTGAATAGCTAGGCTTGGTATGAAATGGATGTCTCAAACATTTTGCAGGGTTGGTTTTTTTTTAATAATTACTATTTATTTTTAAGAAGAGAAGTAGGGTCTCAGTGAAAATAGACACTGTGGACAGTGAAGAAATATATATTTAAAATGTCAGTAAATACACAAATTTTCACTTCCTAAATAACTCCTTACAACCAGTGCTTCAAACAAAAAGAGGTTTTTTCCTATTTTTATTCTATTCCCATACCTGTCAGCAGATGTAACTTTGTATATTCCCTTGCACTTGTTTTACAGTAGCTCTATTGATCTCTATTGATCTGCTTAATAATGAGTCCCAAGGAATTGCACTGTTAAATCTTTTAGAAACAAAATCTTTCTGAACAGGTCAGCTATTAGAAAAGTGACAATCCTCATAAACTATGTGTTTTCTTCCCTCAGCATCTTTAGAAGCAGAGAAACTACCATGACAAAAGCAAGTTAAACCCCTTGACATTTTCCCTGTTCAGTAAATGAATTAACATAGATGATTTTTGCTTTGTTTTGTAAGACCCCTGCTACATTTCTTAAGTAAATGCCTGAAAACAAACCCAGTACATAGCTGAACAGCAAATGATACGTAAATGATATATTCAATGAATATAGATCCAAATATGCAAACATTCATTCCCGTCTCAACTAACTCATTCATAAGGAGAAGACTAACTTTACACTCAGTGTACTACACAGAACAGGATTAACAGATGCAGCTTCTATTTCGATATTGTAATTTTAGCTTTTTTGATACCCTGTGGAACACACAAGTGTAAAATAGTAGCCATGGTGCAAGCTAGATGACTCTGGCAGCTGCTTATATATAGACTAGCTAGATATAGCTCCTTACAAGATCCTTACAGATCTGTGTCCAGCCAAATATCAGCAGAGCACAACTGTGCTTCCTTTCTCCTGCAAATGCCTCTGCCATGCTGTTTTCACACTAGCAGAGAGCTGGCAGCACAACAGCTCACAGCTATCAGGGTATCAGTCAGATTTTGGCTTCCAGAATTGTGCAAATGAGCTGGTTCAGAGAAGAAACCTACTCTGTAATCATATAATCAAAACACAAATGATTGGTTTTCTTTCTTTGCATGTTCTCAAAGCACTAAGAGTTAGCAAAGTTGGCTGGAAAATAATTTAAAGAATAAATTAAGAAATCAGCAGAGCCATGTCCCAACATGTCACCTTAAGACTTAACAGCACAATATGCTCCACTTACTGTCAGACAGCTGTATGTGAAAATAGAAAATAGATCTTTAAAACTTACTGCTCACAGCCTTGAGACTTCTGACCAAGGTCTTGATCTTCACTCTTCTAAATCACTTAAGGAATTCTGTAACCTCAGGGATTTGTTATGAACAATCCACAAACACACTTAGGTTTATATGGTCAGTCAAAGCCACAGCAAGTTCCTTCTCTAAAAAATGGGACCTTTGAACAACTACTTCAAATCACAACAGCATTAAGCTTTAATAAATTCACATTGAAAGCTTTAGGTAAGAGACAATCTTGAATGCCTTCTACTAAAGCCACACCATCTCCTGGGCATAGGAGTTATGTGTATTTTGTTTTGTATTATCATAGTTCATTTTAAAGTCATGAAGTCAACTCAAGGATATTTTTTTCAGTAAGAACATTATATTATCAGAGTAACGTCACACATTTGCAAAAGATATACTATATAGTAAACATAAACATTATTTGTTAAAACCAAGATAAAGATTAAATGTAAATGCAATCAAGAACCATTTCTATACCAACCCCAAAGCAAAGAGCTAAAACACAAATAGAAAGGGTCTTTTTCCCCTAGTTCTGTTTTTATGAAAAGGAAGCAGTAAGTAGACAATAAAAAAAAAAAAATTCAGTCATTATTTCCTAGGTTGGCCAAGACATGAAATGATTATCTGACTTGGTAAAGCAACTGAGACAGTGAAACTGTTTTTGACTATATCTCTAGTCCTCTGGGATGCTCTTTTGTCCTCCTGTCAACCCTCCTGTCTCTGGCTCTGTTTCTCCAGCACAAGCAAATACGGAAAATGGGAAAGAAGCAAATTCCAGTTTCTGCTTCTCTCTAACCTTGACGGGGTTGGTTTTGATCTCTGTCACATGCCAAAGAAAAACAGAAAAAGCAAAAAGTACATTCATGCTCCTTAAGAAGAACAAGGCAGGCTCTGGACCATGTTTGAAGCCTGAAGGAGTTCTTTTATCTGCTGTCAATAAGAATTGTAAATACTTGTTTTCACTGAATCTTCTTATAAAAGCTGAAAGCTAAAAGGTGAATACTGAAGTCTGCAGTAAGGTCAAATAAGCTGCTAAATACTTAGGCCACTGCCTAGAGTTCTAGAGAGATTTTGCATTGCATTGTGCTTATCATTAAGCATAAAGACAGTAAATAACTATTAATCTCCTCTACTTATACAGCAAAGACAGCTATTTCTTTAAAGATTAGTTTTCCAATAGAAAACTAAAATAATCTCTGCAGAACAAGAAGATGGATTAACCTCAGTTTCTTTTGTAGTTTAGTGGCACATTCATACTTGCAGAACCACCGAAAAAAAAAAAATCAGGCATATTGGGTGATTTGACTCCATGTGCTAAAGGGCCTGTAAAACACAGAAACTTTGCTTTGATTTCTAATAAAATACTGAAGAATATCTATTGTTCAAAACTCCTCGGAGCTTAACAAGATTTCAAAGAAGTACTCCAGCAGGTGACCTTACATGCAACTTTCTCCTCCATTACTGTGCTGCAATCAAATGATTCTCTCTCCTGCAGATCATGAGGGTCAGCACCACATTGCAGAGGCCAGAACAAGCCTCCCAGCCCCAAGCTGCAGGTGGCCTCCACAAGATGAAGGTGTTCCCTGAGAATCTTCTAGCTTTACCTATTCACCAAGTAAAATCAAGGGGAAAATCAATGAACTTCACTGCAAAATAAGTCAGTTCAGGCTCTTGCATAAGCATTAATATAACACATAATATGGAAATGGTTTGGTGGCAATAACCAAACCCATTAACATATCAGATAAAAAAAACCCACCATATGTAAGTTCTCTGATCTTAGGGGACAACGAATGGATTACATTCCAGCATATAAAGATGCAAGATTTATATTTCCCTCTAGAGATATTCCAAAATCCTATTACTGAGCCACATCTCCACGGAGAGGAGGGGGTTTGTTTGTTTTAATTTTTTTTAATCAAACCTCCTTTTAATCAACCAGAACAAAATGTTTTCACAGAGAAAAAAAAAATCAGTACAAAAAACCAGAGTCCTGAGGGAACAGGGGAACTTGGAAGAGAAAATGAAGATGAAATGAAAACACAGGAAATAAAGATGTGTACTCTTTCGGTGCCTTTATTACACAGATGTATGCAGGGGTAGTGTGTCCCCAAAGGAAATCATTAGAAAGTTGACTTTGAAGAAGCTGGACCAGGAGACTGAATTCAGTCTTCTGGGCTCATCCAAACTTCGATGATGATGTTTTGCTGCTAATTCAGGTGGGGGTTTGACTGTGGCTTCAGACCATTTTGTATCCTCTTTTAGGGATCATTTCTGCTCAGCTACAGCCACAAACATTTGAGCCCTGTGGAGGGGAACCTAAACAGGCACATATGCACCTGTCTGCACAACTCATGTGGCACTGGCTGCTTCCCAGTTCCACTGCTGTCTTCCTTCCCTGTGCAAGCCCTTGCAGACTCCTGACTGCAGTCAGTTCAGGTATATGAGAGAAAGCTAATCTTTAAGATTAGCTAAGGTCACAAATGATTCCTATTCTCATTTATATTCTCACATTCAAGAATTCAAACCCCATTTTTAAATGCTTCATAGCATCTACAGTACTTCACTGACATTGTTAGGCACCTGCTTTAAGGATGTGCCTTTGTACTCAGCTCAAGTAGACCTCTGTAGAGTTTCACAAACAGCTTTACCACAATGTCACCAGCCCCACTGAAATGTTTCATGCTGACCCTGCTTGCCTTTAAACACCATTCTACCTCTGATTCCTAGCCAGCTTTGTTATAAAAGAAGGAAGAGAGACAAGCTTAAGAAGAAAAGCCACAGCTTCAGCACCAAGTGAATAATCCCCATCTGCAATACATCTCTTGTAATTTAAGCTCATGGCACCACAGTCCTCAACAGCAACTCCAATTCTGCCTCTCAAAATTAGAAATCTATTTTCAAATCACTGAAAAAAACCCTCTAACTTCAAAGCTGAGCAGTTCTTTCAGCATCAAGATGCGCCACAGTTCCTCAAAGTTAGCAGAACTCTCTACCATTAGTTTCTAACATGAAGGAAAATACAGGCTGCTAGCTGAGATCCAGAGATGTGCATTCACAGAAGAATATATAACAGGAGTGAGAAAAGGATACAAGCATTTTAGTCAAAAGCCCTTTCTAGTAAACATTCAGAACAACCTGAAAATGCACTGCTTTACATTGACTTTCAAAGGAATCAGCACCTCTTTTATGAGAATATTTGTCTTAGGGTGAACATCAATTAATCAATACAGCACCAATGCAAACATATATTACTATATCAATCATATATTAAAAAAGGCATCAACATTTTATATTTAATACCCATTGTAACCAATTAGTACTGCCATCCCCTGATATCACACAAGTTCATTCCCTTAAATTGCCATGGCAGTAAATTCTATGGTTATAAATGAGAAGCTGCAAATTGATTTGCATGTAACAACAGTACCACTAAACCTTTCTTACCACTTTCAATTTATCCCATCTGCTACCAGAGTGGAATTTCAGGATCTATTATTCCCAGAAGGGGACTTACCCAGCTGGACATCTATAACAGTTGGCTGGTTCTCCATGGGGAACAATGGCTTTGGAGGTTTGTCTGTGAGTAAAGCTAGAAAAGAAAATGAGAAAACGTAATGGAAAAATTGAGACCAATGACTGCAAAAAAAAAAAAAGCTCTGTCATGTAAGCAATCAAATGTTTGTACACTTGATGGTACATAAACATTTATTACATACTATGGTTGTTATACTACCAATGTGTTACCACTTTCCTCATGGCTGTGGTGATCCCCTGATTCAACAGAGATGAGCTATTTCAAGAATTACACTTTTAATACAAAGCAGCAAAAGAAAATCCATTTCTCACTTTTAACCTATCTATAATAACTAGATCAAGCAGTTTAGACTCTCATGTTGCAAAGTTAACACAACTAATTTGAACTGCCAGACAAATCTGTTTCAGTGTGACCAGTCCCAACGTGCCTTGATGCTTGCCCAAAACAGCATGTAAAAAACTTGCACATGAATGTGCCTGAAAAACCCCAGCAGCTCCACACTTAGCTTAGACTCCCACCCCAGCAGGTGGGGCACCTGGACCCTCTTCTCAAAGCCTGAGTGGGGACCCTGCCTCCTGCTAAACAGAAGTTTCTCCATCTGAGAGCAGGAAAACATACCCCAGCCTGGTCCTACCAGGGGACTGCTCCAGCCACCAGATAATAAGACTACTAAAAACCATAGCTACAGGCACAGGCTTCGTGACCCTGCTTGAGGGCTTAGGGCCAGATAGTGAAAATAGGTTTTGTAAATTCAGGTTAGCTTGAAATAAATGACTGAGTATTCCTGGAAATGGGGAGAACTGATATTAATCACATATAGCATCTTGAACCACATGAAATCAAACATTTCAAAATCACCTCCAAACTTTTCCTGTTAAAATTCATCACCTAAAATTATTTGATCTGAGTTTGTAAAATGAATTAGCATTTTTCAATAAAAGACTATGACAAAATTGCCCTGATCACCTCAGAAGCCTTAGCACTTACTGATTTGAGAGGAAACAAGCCTAAACAGAGCTGAAATTTGGCCAAGGCTGGGGCAGAAGATCTCCCTGAACCAAGCAGAGGAAGTTCCAGCTCTGAAAGCTCCAAGACTATGCTCCCAACTCAGCCTGAGCCACTGGCATGCTGGAAGGACATCTCTCCCCAGATCTCTTTCAGCCATGAGTTAAGGGTTCCACACAGCCCTCTATGGCTTTAAAACAAGCCAGCTGAGGGGCTGAAGCAGAGGTGCAGCAGTCACACCTGCCACTAATGTGACTCTGATAACCAGCTATCAAATCACAGCTGTGTGAAATTGGAGGTAGCTGAAAAAATCTGCTATAAAAAAAACCCCAAACCAACAAACACTGTCAACCTACAAAACAATTTTACATAAACATCTACAGAAAATTAAAACTGTATTAAAGAAATACCTGTTTGATTTTGCTTTACAGTCAATGCTATTTTTAAAACTCTCTAAGATGTGACTGTCAGCACAAACCACTTCCCTGGTGCCATTTAAAAGTAAACAGGGTTCCTTCCACTGATGCTACAGCTGTGCTTAGCCTATTAAAAAGTAGGCATTTTGGTAACAAGTCAGCAGCCAGCATTTCAAATCAAAATCATGTGTGCTTGTAAGAACTCCTTGTACAGTGTACCCACAAGGACAACACAGGAATCTCCAAAGGGATCTAAACAGGATGTTATCAAGAATAAAACCACAAGCAGGGCTCAGAATGATAGATAAGTGGAAAATTCTGTTACTGAGAATTCAGTAGTTCAAAAATGTTCATCCAGTGCAGAGTCACAAGACTGATGCAAAGGCAACACCAACACTACCTGTACAATTACATTATCTGGGGATTAGCCTGTGAGTAGAAAATTTCTGGTAGAAACAAATAACTAATTTGCTGTGCTAAAGCACCTAAGTCATCTGAACATCATTAGAGAATGAGACAAAGTACTGCCAAACCTGTAAATATGGTCAAAGTACTTGCTTTCTAGGGAATCTCAATCCTAACAAAAGCTGAAAACTTTGAGGTAGGAGTTTTGGGCATCAAACTTAAGGGAGTCCTTCAGAAGACACGATGATATGTTTGAAGCTCAGCACATACACGAGTATTCATGAATAGAGCATGAAATGCAGAAAGAGATCAGCTTGACGAAGTTCTAAACAACTTGATATACCAGATAAGTGTTGGTTTGGGTGGAAATTTGATTGTGGGAGAGAGGGAAAGCCCAGCCTCCAAAACCTTGCATCTCAGTTGAGTGTGTGCCTTGTAGTTTGTGAAAGGCCTCAACAAAGTTTTAGTTTCTGTATTATCGGTACTCTTTTTATCAGCTTTTTTCCTCAGTTTTCCAGGCTTTTGTTGCTACCTTTAGGCTTTTCTTATATTATTATTTTTCATTTCTGTTACCAAACTGTACTTTGTGCATTGTAAGATAAGGAGAAAACTTGCTGGAGTAGCTGCATCCATGCTGTGCCAGTGTGGTCAGGCTTTCCTTGCTTAATGTTCTCTTCATATCTCATCTCCACCTGCACCCTTTGCAACCCAATCTGACCAGGGCTTCCCCCTGTTTCCTTTAGTTTACTTGTAGTCTTTGGATGTTTTATAAATGTGTTCCTGCATTTTAAATGGTTATACTTTGCCATACTGTTCTTGGAGAGTAATCACCATAATGAACTGGCAGCCTGTCAGAACTCTTTCTGTAGGAACTGAAATGGCCCAAGGGGATTTTGAGACTTGAAGGCAATGAACTGCTGGCTCTTCAATGTCAGATGTGTTTACAGAAAACAAAAGCCATTCTTATTTTAGAGGTCAGACATCAGATCACTTATTCATTATCATTTATGAAATTCCCTTTTGGTCCTTCTTAAACAGAAAGGCAATACAAGATATTCTCAGCTAGGAAGGATTCTAATCTTACATGATCTCTGTACTTGACAGAAGTCCACAAACAACCTTTAGTCAAATTCCCAGTCCTCTATGAGAAGTTTCTTTAATTCTCAGAACAGTTTGACAGATGTGTGGCACTCTGATTTCCAGCCTTGCTCAAGGGGAAGCAGAACAAAAAGTTAGTGCTGTTATTGTATCAACATATATTTAACAGTATAACTCTCGCTTCACCTCCCACAAAGCCACTTTAAATTGAAACAATTAAATGCACTGCAAACACTCTTCCTATTATTAAAGGGACAGCAGTACTTCTGCTATGAAACTGAATCTACCTCATGAACTGTCACGGGAAGAACTGGGATAGAGCTGTCTATTATTTTTCCTTCCAGACACCATGGAATGTGCCAGGGCCCTGGGCTGCTCTGAGCAGCAACACTTACATGGTGAAGCCATTACAACACGAATGACATTGGTTTCCCAAGGCACAATTCCTGCGCCACACAGACAGACCTACCTTTGCAAGGTACCAGGTCCGACAATGCAGCACACTAAGGGGTTGCTTTGCCTTTGCCTGCTGTTCTAGGATTTCATTCTGTGAATAAACTGGGTTTGTTTCTGCAGGTGCCAATGGATAGATACAGTACTGAGCAGAGACTGAGGGGGGCTCACACCAGGCTCATTACCTGGGGCATCGCTGGAAGTCACAGGTGCTGGATGACAAGCTGGAAAGACATTTCTTTACCCAGGGGCACCTGGCAACGCATGTGCCTCCCATAGGAGCCTGCTGAACATGGCCAGAGGCTGTTTAGCAGCCAGACTGCTTGGAGACTGCCTGCAGTGCTGTTTTCTCCTATGCTTATATTCACCCCATTCAAAAGTAACACACAAACTTTAAAACAGTAATTGAGTTGCTGTGATTTCAACACTTGTCATGAGGTTTGTCCCTAAGAATTTTAAAGACAAATATTTTTATTCTCTCTTGGTCATAGGCACAAGGAGTATGCTGTCCCACCAGAAGTGCTGCAGAAGAGCAGAGAAGACACTTGTGAAAGATTTGGTCTCTGCAGTTAGTTACGCTGATCTTTATCAGATAAAGGAGAACATGATATGCTGCCCGGGTCAATGTTGAGCTACTCACAGGACCAAACAAAGAACAAAACTGCCTTGATGGAGTTAGCTTCTGCTTCGAAGTGTCAATGCAGGCTAAGAGCCTGAAGGCTTATTTTTTCCCCACCACAGCCTTACTGTTTCAAAAGTCTCTCGTTCTGTATTCAGACATAATCTGACACACTAATGAGTTCTCTTGAAAAAAGCACAAAGCAGTTGAAAACAAACAGCCTTAGGATATCATGATTTAGGGATAAGTGATGATAACTTGCTAGAAAAACTATCAGGCTCCTCAGTAAGCACCAGTTCCTTCACAGTTTGTTATTTGACACAGCTCTATTTCCCTAGACTGTTTCCCTCCTTCCTTCTGCAGCAGCCTCACAATACTCACCCCACTCCAGTCAGACTTTTACAGCAGCCACAGTGACAGACAGACAGCCCAAGCTGTTGCTACAGTGAACACAAGTCTTTTACTGTGTATTTAGAGTGGCTCAGCTAAACACAACTTCTGAATTGAACACAGATCACCCTCCCCAGTGCCATGCAAAGGCCATGCTCCAAGCCAACAGGCATCACCTGTGCTCTGAGGACCTGAACTGCTGCCAGTGTGAAGCCAGTCAGGACCAGGGTCATGCACTGAAATCCAGTTGCTTATGATTTAAAGGGCCTCTTTCTTATGACTCAGCATAGCTGGAGCATTTTCCAGGTCAGGTAACTTCTCTAAAGAATCTAAAATGTTAACTCCCATGCGGGTAAGAATTGGTCAAATTCTGGGGAACAGTTTTCTTCTTCTTTCACATGGTATCACTCTTCTTGTGATAAGCACACAAAGTACATTTGCTGTTCTATAATTTGCTATTGATGTACCTCCTGGACATTTGTTCATGTAATTTGGAATGATGAAAGGAAAAATTATCCAAATACGGAGCAGAATGCAGGGAATCTAACAAAATTGTTTCAAATCTTCTATGAGACAAGTACATACCAACCTACTTCCTTCAATCAAAGGATCTGGCATTTTCTCACCATTAATTAACACAGGGCATCTAGTATCATTCAATCAAGAATCTGGCTAACCTTTTGACAGCAGAACAGATCTGTTGGAATGGCAGCCTCTGGGGCAAATAATTGCATGCCAAATCCTTAATCTGAAACCAGCTCATACTCAAAGTTAAGCTTTTGTTCACTCCTAGTTCAAGTACACATGCTTCCAGGCATGGCTTAGATCTACTTCGGCATCTAAAAATCTTGGCAGTGACACTGCAACTTTCACACCATAGATGACGACAGAACTAACTGCGTCTAAAACTCTAAATCAATATGTTAACCAGAGGGCACATGTTGCTAAGAGAAGCTCAGCATTATACCTTTTAAAAAGATATATACCTAACTTCCTTTGTCTCATCCATAATCTCAGCTTGTGCCAAGAGATTTCTCAATGGCTGGCAGGAAAATGCTTCAGGCCTGACCTGCCACTGCTTTATCTTTCATGTTGCTGCTTACACCTAAGCAAATGTGTGAGCCAATTGTGCAGATGTAAATGTAAATGTGACAGCTATAATTTGGCTGCCAGGGACTGAACTGTGCACTTGCAGAATTAAAAGCTTCTTTAAAGAGCCAAGGGTTCCCACCTGGACTTTGCAGACTGAGCCTCTAACACACGATCTCCAGCAAGCCCTGCTATCAGATCAGAACGGTTGCTTTTCATTTTCTTGGCACAGCAGCAAATTACTACACAAGGTGAAAAGTAGTAGAAAACCACATAAAGCAACTCATTCATAAAAATGCAATTTTGTGAGGCTGTGTTTATACAAGGACCCTGTTTCCTCATTAACTGCATTGTAATGTGTTCTACCAGTCAGTCAAAATACACTTCTCCATCAGTTGGCTATTGTGCTATTTCCTTCCCCACAGTATCAAGCTGACAAAACGATTGCACCTCCGTCTGTCATTTGTTCTAACAGAAATAAAGCCATTGCAATGAAATGTTGACAAAGAATAAATGTCTACATCTTTGAAAATAAACACTGAACACTTATTTTAAAAAAAACTCCAACTTAATAAACTCAGAACTTGTGTGGAAGTCAGGAGTCATTAACCAGTGACAAAGAGTTTTTCTCTATTTATTACTATTCAAGCAGGAAATGCTTCTTCTGGGACAAGGCAGTGAAATGATTCAGCCACCAGATGCCTCCCCCTCTGCCACCACCATCACGAATATCACTTTTTGAAAACTCTACCTAGGATCAAGAGTGCCTTAATGCACTGTTTGGACTGCCTCTGTGGGACAATTTTCTGCAAGAAGGAGTTTAGCGCTTTTATATTAGCAGTAAATAATTGGCATTCATCACATGAATTCTTTTTATGACATAGAAAGAAGGGCAACACAATCACAGTTTTAAGGAAGATGCTGTGTCCGTGCTGAAATGCAGCTCGCAAGGGAAATGAATTTTGAGGCAGTCAAATGCTCTTGGATCATTACTGGTGGGTTTGATTCTAACCCATTAATTCCTCAATGACTCAGAACAGCCCCGTGCTTGACAGGTCATACTACTGGCACCAAGAAGAAGCTGGCCATGACTGTACCTCCTTTGACTTTGAGAGCAGACAAAATTCTAAACAACTGGCCTGTTCTTGCCAGCTGCTCCAACAGCTTCTGCTGCAGGCATGACCTTGTAGCCCACGGTAACAGTTTCGAACTAGTAAGAGCAGCTGGCAATTCTATGTGCAAAATCAACTCTAAATAAAAAGTCTTGCTGCCAGTCTTCTCATCTGTCTTCAGCTATTGCACGCGGGATGCTATCGGAGTGCACGGAGATAGGCAAATGGCTTTGGAGAGAAGAGCAGCAGCATCAGGTACTAGATGAACTCTTGAATTAATGAAATTTTGAGAGAAGCAGAGATTAACTAGATTTGGGGCTTGGGATCTTCTAGTTTTCTGATTTGTGCTGGACCTTCTTCCCCCTTCTCAGAAGGCAGTCAAGTTATGCAGGGCTGTAGAAAATGAAATGGTGAGATTCTGGCAGAACTTATGCAATAGAGTACGACTTAGGAGGACTCTGGTGAAGTGGAATAGAAACAATAGCACAGATTGCACATTACTGAAGCACAGATGGCAAAATCCCACAAGGTGCCTATCACAAAGTAATTACAACAGGGCTGAACACTTCACACGACTGCAATATATGTGTTAAATGCCAGTGGCAGCTGACTGTTACACATCTCCTGATATGAAACACTCAGTGACACTGATGGTGGGGGTTACTGTTGGTGCCATCACTAGAGTCGTTGCAAGGTGGGTGCTGGAAAGCAGAAGAATTCTGTGTTAGCAGGGCTCTCACTGTATGGTGCTATCAAGTTTCCTTACTCCCACGGTTGCCAACACACCTTTCTTTTCACTGCATTTCCAAATTTCACAGATTGTGTTATATTATGCAAAATTCTTTTCCAACCGAAATGATCCTATGATCGTTTTATTCCTTTCCTAAATGTGGATCATGCAGCTTGCTTTTATGAAGCAAGCGTGAGTTTCCTCTGAAGTAGAGAAAAAAGTGTAATAAATTCTTACTAAATGTAAATTACATTTTCCTGCAATGTAATTCATGAAAATCTCAAATGGAGTGTGCTTTATTTAATGAACAGAGTGTATTTAGCACAAAGGACACATAATTTGATCTGCACTCAAAATGTTTCTCTTGGACTCTGGGCAGAAATAAGATGCTTGAAATTACCCTCTATTTCAAGGAGATCTGCAAAGAACATTTTATGACATTTTATGGTTTGGCTTTTTTAATTCTTTTTTCTTTCTGTCTTATAAAAAAGTAAAGAAGTGGTGACGGATGAAGCCAGATCCCATCATCCATCTTAAAAGGACAGCTGGAGCCTTTGCATGCAAATGAAAGCTATCATTCTTGTCAACCTGAAGCCAAAGTACCAAAAGCCTGCAGTCCACAACCAATTAATATTCCATGATCAATTTGACCACTTGCGCACAGTGAACTACTGCACCACAGCCCAGCTCAAGCCACATGAATTATCATGGAGTGGATTTTATGCATTGTTTTAATAAAACTCAAAGCAGTCCATCATTCTCTGAAACCAAAAAAAATTGTATTAAATATAGAGAGTGTATCAAAAGAGAATTATCGTGGATGATGAGCACCAGCTGAACTAAGACTTAAGCCCCTATGGTACTATACACAGGCAAAACAATGGGTGCTCTTTTTGTGGCTGGGAAAAGCCATGTCCAAGCTCAACAGCAGCTTCCAGCCAGTGTTCATCACAATCTGCCAAAGGAGGAAATGGTGCCATTTTGCCACCTCTCTTAGTTTGCTGTTTTCAGCAACCACATGGCTGCACCCTGAGACAGCCCAGATCAAACCCTCGCTACAGACCAAACATTCCTGTGCAGTCTTTCAAAGAGGACAGAGCTACTGAAGATGGATATTAAAAATGCATTTCACTTAAGTCTCAAAGGCGGTAGAAACCATTTAAAACTTGTACTCTGGAAAAGATTAGATGTTGCACAGTGTAACAGCTCAGCCTGCTTTGATGTTCAGCAGCACCATCACAATTTCAGAGCTACCATACCACAAACAACTTTTAGACGGAATTTAAATTGTAAGTTTCTTAGATTAACTATATTTACAAGTAAGACACATGGAACTTCAGTAAAGTCATCCCTTGCCAATTGATTTTGCTCTGTAGGGGGCTAATGAGTAGGTTTCATCCTGCCCCATACAGTCTACTAATTCAGATCCATTCTTTGGATCAACACCCTGGCTTCCAAAGCTTGTTACAGTGATGAAAAATGTTACTATCCTCGACAAGGAAAACCTTTTCATAAAATGTTTATGCAATATTTATGTAGGTTCTTTGTCTCTAATTTGCCTTCAAAAGCTGCAAAATATATTCCACCAGGTTTTGCTAATATTTTTTCATTTTTCCATTGAAGAAGTTTTGAATTATATTATTCACTAAGCACATGGAGCATCGTTAAGAAAAAATTGGGCCAAATCATGTCATTGTTGGTTGGATGAGCAGAAAAATGAATAAAAGCAGGCATAATAAAGGCACATAAGGAAATTATAGATACACTCACTATTGTTTATCCTGCCTCATGACCAAAGATCAAGAAAATGTAAATCTTCTGATGAAAGACAATGCTTTAAGAAATGGAGATAGTTATCCCAGGAAATTTGTCTTCTTATTTGAGGCAAAGGATTTAAAAGAATTAACAATAAAAGTAGCATCCACAGAAATCTCTGGCGAGACAACCCATTTTCAGAGTCGGCACTGCTGCCTTTTACCACTCACATCAGAGTTTATACCAGCTGATGGGAAGCAGAGTAACCCCCAGTGATCAGCCTGGGACCTGAACCTTTCAGTATCAGCTACCATCAAACACAGGAAAGTTTTCTGATCTGAGAATGCAATTTCTTTTTCACAAAAATACACCAAACGTGCAAAGCTCTGTATCAGGTTTGCAGCAGGCACCTATTCAACAATAAACATGTAATATTTTAAAACTAACATATTACTTGCAAATGTTTAATGGTCAGTGGGGATGCAAAGAATTGCAAGCAAACCTCCTACAGGAACATGACTAAAGGCTGCATAGAGATCCATATGTAGAAAAAGTACGAGGATGGATGTTGTTCCAGTGCCCAGTTGGTGCATCTCTGGGCAGCCCTGTTAAGAAGCCCAGTGAGTGACACACAGCACAGTGGAGAGTTAAGAGTGAACTTCCCGGTGAAACAATTCAGAGACCTCAAGGCAACACTAAAAGCAATGGAAAACAGTGAAGATATGGCCAAAAAAAATGTCTTTGGGACTATACTTGTTTTTAATCAATGTGACCATTGCTAAGCAGGCCGCCAACACACCAGACATTTATATCAGAGGAGTATAAAATAAACTTGTCAGCAGAGTGAGCGATGGATTGTACCTGTCCCACAGGTCAATTTGAGCACACGTTACATATACTGTAGGCAGCAGAAACTGCAGGAAGGCCTAGCTTCCAAATCCCCTGAAATGTGAGATTAAACACTCCCACAGGCACTTCAAATGGCTGCTGATAAGGATTTAATCCTTCAGTATATTTCCTCCATCCTTTATTAAGAGATGAAGATAATCTTTAAATCAAGAGAAAAATAGAAAAAAAAATTAAAAGAGCCAACAAACATCAAGCAGAAAAACTGGAGAGGAACTAACCCTATTTTTATTAACAAATCCTCTCAGCCAAGGCTTATATACCCAAAATGTGTGGTTAGGACAACTCCCTCCCCCCAGCCCTGGTAGACAAAGCAGCACCAGCTCTCTGACATGGACATGACACCAATGGGCTGCCCCAATACCCAGATCCTCTGCCTGAACTACTTGTGCATAAGCAGGCTCTTAAGAGGGGTTTTCTGTTCTCTTGTAAGTTCTCCACCAAGTGCCAGGACAGAAATCAGCACTGCTCCTGCCCCTCAGCCACTGGGACACTGTTGGTGAAGCAGCTCAAAACAAGGATCACTTTCCTTGGCTTCTGCATTTCTCTGCTGTTCTCAGAGGACCATTCATTACCCAGTTTTTAGGATTTCTGCTACTTCTTTTTCCAGAAGCCAGATTAAAGTTTACCAGGAATGTAATTTCTGAGAAATTCTTTGTGAAATTGTGTCAGCTTGTTGTAACGAACCTGCTTGACACTTCATTTTCCTGTAGAAAGTGTCTTCTGTTTGTCATGTGTAGAAGCAATTTAAGATTTTGCTTTGACATTTTCAACAAGAGAACAAGATGATTCAATCTGTTCTAGGTACTACCTGCCATTACATTCAAACTACATCTTTCAAACGAAACTCAACATACGATTTTGACTGCCATTTTATATCTTATGTATGATTATTTACTACTACTGTCCCATCTCATGGAACAATGTTCAAGTAACAAAGACTTTTAAAGAAGGCCTCCTGCAACTGTCCAATAGTGCCCCCTTGAAACTTCTATTTCTTTCTGAAACAGCATTCTCGTGTAGCATTCATCAGATGTGCCTTTATGACAGGATTCTGGAGAATTTTGGCTTTTTTTCCACCGTAAAATGAAAGGAAAATCTGAGAAAAAAACCTACACAAATTTCCTCTCAAATACAAATTTCTGACCATCTATCCTACTTCAATCCCCAAGGATGGGATGACTGGCTGACGAAAAAGCTGAGCACAAACTCAGGAGTGGCAGTGTAGGAAATAGTAAAGGTTGCATTACTTATCATGTTCCTCATACGATGAGTGTGGTAACCTGCCCAGGTACATGGGATTGTTTTACCTACCACCTACCCCCATTTGAAAATTTTTCTTCATTTTGTTCTCTGCTTTAAAATGTATTATGTACCACACTCAGTTCTCTCTAATCAACATGTAGACATCCACCAACTCCTTCTGATGCACAATAGCTATCAAACACCTTTTATTTATTACAGGAAAAAAGATTATGTCTCGTTCAGCAAGTCTTTTACCTCAATTCTAAGGCCTGTTTTCTAGAAATGCAAGGCAATGGTTTAAACTGACAGATGTGCGATGCATAGCTAAAGAGGATGAGAGTTTCTCAGGAGGTGAACAATATTTGGATTAATAATTAGAGAACAAAGTATTTTAACAGGGTAATATGGAGATAATCTAAATACAGAATTAGAGACGGGAAATATTATCACTTTCTCTCCCAGATTTTAATTAGTAATTAAAGGAAATCTTTGTGTGTCAGCACACTTGTAATACAGGCACTATATAAAGATCTATCAATTATCTACACGCTGTATGACATCATTGCTTTTTATAGAACTAGTGAATTAAATACAGAAAGAAAGAGATGGTGTTTCCTTGGTTGTTGTTTGGGGGTTTTTTAATCAGTGAAAGCATAGTGGCATCGTAAAAGGGCTGGATCACAAAAGCAAAACCACAGTGCAGCAGTACTGTCAGACATGCTCTTAAGGCAGAATGTCCGTCTTAATCTGTTATTATTCTCAGTTTGTGTCTAATGACTACTCTCTGTACTATGCTTTTGTTGTCTGCTACCCATCCAGAGACAGGTCCCTATACATGCATTACTGATATCACAACGAAAGGGAGTCCTCAAATGCAACTGCAGGATTGGGCTCCACTTCAGCAAATACACCAGAGTAAGTCAGAGACCTCTCCCAGCCCTTGATATTACTCTGCAATGATGTGCTTCCTTACCAAGGTGCTGTAAAGGGATCTAATATACTGTACTGTACTGTAAATTGGCAATTTTGGCTGAACACATTGTAGCACTGTTTTTTAACTGCTCCAGAGCTAACATTTAGGGAATTCTGAGTTTTTGCTGGAATGCTCCTTTTCTCCTCCTACATACTCCCAAGTTAGTATAGCTCTTTCTGTTGCAAATAAGAACCTTTGTGTTCATATTAGGTCTAATCAGGAGCTGCTTAACAGTGAAAGTATCATTAACACCATATACTGATCTTGCAAGGAGCAGAAAACCGCAACACCATTTCATATCAAAGCAATGGAGCCTTAAACTTTTGCATCTATGAATGATGAGCAACATTACTTCAAATGACATCTTTTGTCAGAGTTGCTTGAGCTAAAGACAGAGTGAATCCATTTATATAAACTGTGGCTTCGCTGCTGAAAGATTACAAAAATATATGGTGCTATCCTTAAGTCTCAAACCATTAATATAGCTAAAATATGCCATCTTTTCCCTGGAAGAACTAGCAAGTCTTTAAAACACTATCATCAATCACGACTAATTCACTAAATATACAATTCCAACAGCAATAGAAAAAGAACATACAGTACAGTGTTTCATCTGTCACTACATCAAACATCTCTATTTTTCAATGGAAAATGAAAGTCAAGATTTCCTAGGTCTGTGCTATAGATGGTTTGTAACTGAATTTCTGTTCCATTGAGATTAGTCCTTTGCTTTTTTTCCCATTAGCTAGATATTTTTATTTGGAAAAGCAAACCAACATTAATTTCACTCCCCAAGAAAATATTAGTCTGGATGCTAGTTTAGTGTCACGGTTTAACCCCAGCTGGCAACTCAGCCCCACACTGCTGCTTGCTTACTCCCCCCTCTTGGGACTGGGGAAAGAATCAGAAGAGTAAAAGTAAGAAAACTCTCAGGTTGAGATTAAGACAATTTCATAGATAAAGCAAAAGCCATGTGCACAAGCAAAGAAAACAAGGAATTCATTCCCCACTCCCCAAGGGCAGGCAGGTGTGCAGCATCCTCAGGACAGCAGGGCTCCATCACACATAACAGTGACTTGGAAAGACAAACACTATCACTCCAAACATCCCCCCCTTCCTCCTTCTCCCCCAGCTTTATTGCTGAGTGTGAGGCCATATGGTCTGGGATATCCCTTGGGTGTCAGTTGGGATCAGCTGTCCCAGCTCTGTCCCCTCCCAGCTCCTTGTGCCTCCTCAATGGTATGGTGGGGTAAGGAGCAGAAAAGGTCTTGGCTCTGTGTGAGTGCTGCTCAGTGATAATGAAAAGATCCTCCAATTATCAACACTGTTTCCAGCACAAATCAAAACCACTGCCCCACAACAGCTACTATGAAGAAAATTAACTCTACCCCAGCCAAAACCAGCATACTTAATCATTTAAATCCTTAAAAAATTATCAGCAATCAAATGAATCTTATAAAAGATATTTTGATTCCTCAAACCTACACATTCACTGGTTTATTGGAATTACACAGATTTTATGCTGCCATGGTGTCCAAAACCACTACAGTGTGTAGGCCAGGAGTCCACTGCATTCTACAAAAGGTTCCTGCCCACTGGTACTGTCTTGTTTGATTCAGATCATTGCTTTATCAGTTGTATTCTCATCGTGTTAGGTCATGGTTTGGAGCAATAGCATTTCACTATGCAAGACTGAAGGTCACACTAACCAAAAGGAACACTAAAGGAGTGAAAATGAGTATCGTGAGGACAATAAATCATTTTTGAATCCCATTTAATTGATCATTTTGTAGCTGCCCTTGCTTCCACAGAAGTCAATGGCAAAGCTTCCATTTCTCTGGATATGAACAGGATTGGGTCCTTTAAAGTATGGCATGTTTTATGAATGTTGAAGGTAGTATATTTTACACTGGAATTTTCTTTATTAGTTCTAAATACAAAACTTCACTGAGAGTGCCAAATTGCTGTATAAAAGCACCCAATAATACGGTACATTAATTTAACACATGATAAATTTTCCTGTTAGAAGTATTGGATGTTGTCACTTTCAATACACAGATATCTAACAGAGCATTGTTTTCTAACCCTCATCTTCCTCCCCAGGATTTTCCTCCCAGATTTTACAAACATGCCCACCATGAACCACCATCTCTCCACCTTTGGCTGGCAGTCTGACATTTCCTTTAATAATATGTGAACTACCTCTGAGGCAATGGGATGTCTCCCTGAGAGCCAGCTCCCAGCAGCACAACACCCACAGCTCTGTGACAGAGGACTTAGCAAGAGGATTTATGCTCACTTGGAATGGAAACAAACCAACAAGGATTATTCTGTAGTCATAATTTTTAGGTTAAAGAACCTGACTTAACCTAGTCTGATGTGAGCCATGAGAGAATCAGCAGCTCAGGGTCAGGAGTCTCTGTGCTCACCCTGACACTGTGGCTGAAGCAGATGTTCTTGGCTGTGACTGAGCTGAGCTGGCCCGGGCAGGCAAACTGGCTTGGTAGGAGATTTGGTTGCATCTGAGGAAACTCATATATTCTCTCTCTTTTCTTTCGTTATCAGCTTAACTCAAGAGATGTCACTGTCTCTTTTGTACACTGATCACTGCTAGTCATAATGAACAGGCTTTGATGAGTTGTTTTCAGAGAAGCACAGGCTTCTCTCTGGTGCTCATCTCTGCTGTGTCAGCATAGCTGAAAAATGTGATTGGGGTGAGTTGCATCCACTCCAGATTTGCACTACGGTGGGAGGAAACAGCACAACAGTTCTGTGTGTTCCTTCCATCTTTCTAATCCTCCTTTCCATTTCCCTGTGCCTCTTAGGAAGATGATTTGCCAGTATCACACATTGAAATGTCTCCTTTGGGGAACAAGCATGAGGGATCCTAGGTGAGAAGAGGAGAGGCACGTAGAGTAACAGTACAAGCCATGGGCCCTGTCAGAGATGCACTGAGATAAACATAGAGTTGTGGGGATGGAGCTTTTCTTTGAGGGACTCTGTACAGGAAACTAAGATGTGAGATGTGGGACAATATTTTTGAAGCATATTTAACTTTCTCCAAGCTAAAATAAACGTACTGAGGAGGTTTGCAGTCATAAAAAAAGCGTAAAAGCTCTCTACCAGCAACGAAGCAATGCTTTACTCAGACCCTACGTGAAAGTATGGTCTCATTAATTGATGCATTTTGGACTGCTGCAGGGGAAGCATGGTTTTAAAAGCAGGGAAAGACCCTCAGATGAGGAAACTTTCCAATCTGAATCCCTCTAGTGAAGTAAATTTCATCTGGGGATGTTTCCTTCAAGAGATGAGTCTGCAGTCTTACACGTGAGCACATTCAGAAGCTTTGGGCTGATTACTGTGATGCTGCTATTTATCTTGATCCTTTATGGTTTTAGTCTCCTGACTTTCTGTGGTCAAAGTGCTGGCACAGCAGCCTGTCACCAAGGAGACTAAATTTGGCACCCGAGTGCCAAGTTCCTAAAGCTTGGGGGTAATGGTTTGGCAGTGAGGGATCTGTTTCATAGTTTTCATTTTTGCTCGTACTTTTGGTAAGCACATTTTTTTAATTCTTAAATTTTGTTATAAGTTTTAGGTATATTGCATCTTTTCCCAGATGTCACCTCTCTAAGGTTATAATTCTTTCTTTTTCACTTCTACATATTGTTTATTCGATTTAAAACATGACAGTGGGTAGAGGCAGAAACTAGGAGACTCCAATTATATTTTCACACTGTTTGAACACTGAGAAGTTCTCAAATATTCAAGGTAGGAGCCCCATTAATTTTTTCAGACAAATGGTTTATGAAGGAAAAGAAATGTGTTATTGGTTGCCTGAAACTGTTCGTATATTAATGTCAAATTCAGTTTTAGATAATAATAATAAAAAAGAAAAAGAAAAAAAAAAGAAAGGAAGAGTAATATACCTCTTCTCCACAAATAGAAACACCTTGGTATGACATTTTTACTATATAAAACATAGTTATATATTTTTCTTCAGAAAATTAAGGCAATATCTTTGAAGCATACTTAACTTTGTCCAAGCTAAAACAAATGTGCTGAGAAGGTTTCATAAGAAAAAGAAAAAAAATAGTATCTTTTCCCCAAAATATTATATTTAACTACTATACTTAGAAAATTTCCATACAGCATTGAGCAATGGCTCATCTTCCCTTTCCAAGGCTCTTAAAACCCTGCACAGCTGAATTTCTACATAATCTCCCAAATGTGTCCTTTTATACCTTGCCATTAATTTGATTAATCTGTGTGTAGGATTTCAGGATATTGAATTTCCCCTGGTTTTGCATAATTTCATATGATGCTTTCGTTATTTCATTAAGCAACTGAATCGACTGAAATGACTCTTACATTTTCAAGCTTCAGATTCAGGTAGATAAAACTTCCTAATTTAAACTCATGTTAGTTCTGAAAGCTTCTTTAACAGCTGCAGCAGCTAGAGCCTTAACTTTTGCTTTTGTCTTTTTTTTCCTATAAACCAAAAATTCTGGAGAGAAAACAAACCACCATCTGCACCTCCCATACCACAGCTTTCCAAGGAGGAATATCCCATCCCTCAGAACTCACTTGTCTGTCCCTGCACAAGTAGGTTTTCTTTGGGTTGTCAGACTGTGGCCTCTAAGACAATGGAAAAGCCCTTTAAGCCTGAGTGTCTTGCAAGGTATGATACTTCAGTGAGGCTCAAGAAAACCCTATGCTGAAATCCAAACCTACACGAAGTACAAATAGATTTGAGTTATTGCCTAAACTGAAAGAGAAAATGGAAAAAATGCACAGAGATTCTGTTTAAGAGTTCCCTATTCACTTATCCACACGTATACAACTTATTTTATACCAATATTTATGGTAAATGAGTGAACTTCTACTCTGTATTAAAGCCATGGCTGAGGAAGCAGGAGTAAGGACAACTACAATAGTAATTTGAAAATGAAACAAACAGAAGCACTTCCTGGCTTTATTAGTTCTGCTCCTATGCACAAGGTTGGTCCACACTGATACCTGCTCAAATGAAATTACAGCTGCAAAGCAGGCTTTATCTCTGTCCTAACCCTATCCAAATCCTAAGCTTAATCCTTGGTTGAGCCTTAGCTCAAAGACCTGCAGCCATTGCATATGTTTGACAATTAACAGGAGCAAAAATCGATCCTCTGTTCTGCAAAAACCTTGATGGGCTGGAGAAGCATTTCATGTACTGGTAAAATGTGGAAGGCATCCAAGTGGATCCTAGATTCCTTTAATTCTTTTGTGTATTTAAAATTTATAAATCACCAGTTTCCAAAATGTGGGCAAGTCAATGATTACCTCCACAGCTGAAACATGTATATGCCAAATCCCAGGTCAAGCACACTGATAACTAAGTAGTACATTTAAAATAAACCCATATGCAGCAGGAGCTTGACCCTGACAGCAGCATGTCATACAGCTATACTTGCATGGCATACTAGCATGGCAAGACTAAAGAAAAACAGAGTTGCCATTGTCCTTTTCATTAGTGTTATTTCCCTTAGGAGACCACACAAAAGGTGTACGGCCCATTCTATGGGGCAAAGGAGACCATTACTTTGAACAGGACAACAGTGCTCTGCAACACTCAGTCAAAGGATCTGAGGACAGGCAGGAAACTAACCCATCCTGGCTCTGCTGTAGATATGGGTGACAGGTAGGAACACACAAGACAGGGTCATCTGAGGACACCCATGATCTCTCCCCAGTGTAAGATCCTACTTTCTGTTTGCTGATTCCTCTGTGGACCAAACAGAATGAGCAGCAGCAGAATGAAATGTCAACTTGTCACTCATGAGCTACGAGCATGTCATAAACCAACTGTCCCTCTCTCACATGGAGGTGCAGGGTCACAGGGACGATCCAAATCACGTGCACCTTCACTAGGAATCTAAATGCCTATTTCCTAAAAAACCACATCTATGGAACCCTTTTCCACATTGCTCCTGACAGAGGGAGCCAGAATTCCTCAGCGTGCCTACCATCTCCAGACTGCACTGGTTTGAATGCTTCCTGAGATCTGGTATCCAGTCTTGGTGCTAGAAATGATGGTAGGCACAGGACCTGCTCAACTGAGTGCATTTACACTGATGGGAACTGCATAAGTGCTGTCTCCCTACTGGGGACTCTGGTCAGCAATTCTCCATAGTCATTCCAGACACTGAAAGTGTTGAGGTCAATCGGTCGAGGAATATTTCCAGTGACATGTTCCTGACCCTGGTGTGCATCAGCCATAATGGCTTCTGTGCCTGGGGGCTGGGACGCCCTAAGTGGTAAATAATGATGATGGCCAGGCTTGCAAGTGATAAGTGAATAGACATTTCCAGATGTCCCTTGTAATGTCCTACATACACAGAGCTCAGCATGGTCTTAAACTGGTAACATCCAAGCCTGGGTTTTGATCTAGTGGGCGTTCATTCTGAAGCCCAGTGCTTCTTGTTGAACAGCATGGTTGGACACTTGGCTCCTAGATAATCCAAGTTGGCCAGTTTGTATCACGTACTTCCATTCTCTGTTGAATTTTGCTGTGAATTTTTCTCCTCCTGCTGCATTTTCTTTACAAACAAGGCCTTCTATTCCTCCACTGCTTAGTTAGTCTGAGACCATACTTCCCTTAGTCTCCTCAATACACAATGCCCTTTTACCAGGATCTTGCCCAACCTTAAGCCCACCCCTCCAAGCCTCTATAGCATTTTTAATTACGTGCTACTACACAACTGAAAATTAGCATGTTTTCTAGCTATCCAAAAACCAGTGAAAATCAACATATCACTAGCTGCTAGGGAAGATCTGCTAAAAGGTTTCCCCAGTGCCAATTATTCCTGCTTCAATAATCACTGATTCTATGAAAAAATCATTACATATACACAAAGTCAACAGTCTGTTAGCACAGCAGAGTCAGAGCAGCAGCTGCCAAACATCAGTTACTTTGTACTTGTCTACTAACAACATTCCTCTTGCATACATGATCCACAATTAAGTCATGCTACATGCCTCTAATTTTGCTTCCTGAATGCAGACAAATCAAACAAGTATAATTTAAGCCACAGTTGACAGCTTTGCAGGTCTAAATCTTGACCCCAGGTAAGATGAACTTGGGATGAATTGACTGGTTTAAATGGCACTTTTGAGCTATTTCAAACGAAAGTGACATATTTTCATTTTTTATATATGTGAATTTGGGGTACCTGTCTGTGGTTACAATCCTTTAATAGAACATATATAAAAACCAACAACCTGTAAATGTTGGTTCTTCTTAAAAATGAACAATTTTGAAAATTGAACAAAATTCATACCATTGAATAGCAGAATGGACAAAGATATCACTATTTTTTGGAAATTCTCTTAATAGTAAAGATTAAATAATTTCACATTATTGTTATTATTATCATCCTCCTCCTCCTCATTATTATTCAACTCAAACAATTTAACTTTTCAGTAGAAGTGACCTCGAGACCTAATGTATGGTCTTGATGTTTTTATTCTCCTCGTGATTCTTTGTTTAAAAGGACAGAAAAGCAATTTGGAAAATCTACAATCTGTCTTTCCAAACAAAACAGTTTATCCCCAGAAAATGCATTACATTAACTATGTAATGTATTTTCTAGCTGCTTTCTCCTCTGGCAGAGTGGATAATCTCAGGTACAGTCACCCAGCCTCACAGAAGACTTTTATATTAATGTAATGCAACATCACCAACCCATTCCACACCGAAACAACAGGAATAGGAAGGGTACTGCCTGGCTGAAAAAATGTATGTTTATCCTCTTAAAACTAAATTTAATGTACTAATCCAATGTTCATCCTTTGGTTGGAAATCCTTCTGTTTTTGAAATTCTGATTCTTCAGGACAGCAGCTTCGTAGACCTTGCTCTCAATAAACAAATATAAATAACTCTTGGCACAGTTAAGTCACACAAGCCCCGATGACCCGCTGTGCTGACACTGACACTGAACTGCTCTCGTACAGCAGATGGAGGTTTCTGTCTTTTAACACAGCCTCATCAGATACCTGTGTGCAAGATCCAGTATTTTTCCCAAATACACCATTATTCAACCAATTTACAAGGAAAACATAGCTTTCTATCAACTGGTCTTCCAGCCAGCATATGAAAAAGCCAACCCACCCCCACCCTCTCCAGGGAAGAGCACACTGCAGATGCTCCTCGCTGGAGCTCAGGGGCTGGCACGTGCTGATGCCTGTCCTCCCATTCCAGCCAGGAGAGGCCAGGGGATGGAGGCAGCACCATCACCATCACACAGACACTTCACTCCAGTGTTAACAGCTCCCAACTCTGTCCTGTACACACCTGTCTAGCTTCACTTGGCACCTTCTCGCTTCTGTTTTCTCTTTTGCAGTGACAGTCAGTGAGCCCTTCTATGTGAAAGAACCACATATATCACCAGAAAGGCACCTTCCCAGTAGTTTTATCAGCACAGAGATTAAATTCTCTCAATATTTAGCCCTTTCAACAAGCTGCTATCACCAGGCTCTTCCTGCCAACAACTTCCTGGCCACCCTGGTGGCTCCACTGGCACAGCACCTCAATGTGCTCTCACCCCTGTGCCCCTGAGGGTGCTTTAGGTTTTTGGGATACACTTTGTACATGTGCCTGGTTCTCCCTCTTGCTGGGCACATCACTTTGTATCTGCTAGTGTTAAAACATTTTCTGGTTTAATATATCCAGCTTGACAACAGATCTGGATAAAGCTCTGAATTTTTAATAAGGCAAGGTCTGTTTTGATCAATAGGTGCTTTCTAAGAAAATAGGACCATAAATAAAACAAATTTAATTTTTAATAATAGAATTAACATCTAATGGAAATCCTAGCAAGGCAGGAACAAAGCTATTATTATAACTGTTACTTTAAAGTCTTTATTACCTTGGGAACTTTTAATAAATAATTCTTGCCTGTACAACAAATCTATTGCTTGCCCTTCGATTTTCACGTGGCTTAACCTCCACTGTTTTGGGAGAGTGTTAGAAAGACCCTGCAGTACCTTTGGAAAGCTGACAGTATATTTAACATTATTCACTTAGGCACACAATGTCCTGACCCACTTTCAGATCCTCACTAAGGAAAGGGCTCCCCATACAGTGTTGGACAACAGGGACAACATTTGTAAGGAAGGACTATGGCAATAAAACCATATTTGGAAAGTCATCTTCACTTAAGAGAACAATATGTCAGCTAAAGGACATTACTGGCATTGAAACAAGTGATTATAATTGACCATGAATTCATTTAAGCTACAAAAAGGTATTTTAACCACCAGAAATGTGAACATTTAGAATAGGCTTAGAAAGCATGAGCAAAAAAACTCAATTTCATTTAAAACAAGACTCACTAGCTTATAAAGTGAAGTATTTGATGTGGTTATAAAGGAAATGACTGTAACAGATGACCTGGGATGTCCCTGCCAAATGCTGTTATTTATATCAATAAAGGGAAAAGAGTCTTGCTGTAGGAAAAGAAGGAATTTGCAAACACTGGAAAGCAGCATTTCATACCTTTACCATGTTGCCATTTGAAAGCAGACAAAACGTCTGGCTAAGTGCTAGAATCTCCTTTTCCATTAAAATGCTAATAGGAAGGTTAACTTCAGCTTAAACCATTGCAAAAAAACAGCAACATAAGCAAAAGAGTTTAGCTTGAGGTTATACTTTGAAAAAAACCACCACAAGTTTAAACTAAATGGGATTTCACTGAGAAAAAAAAGTCACTCAAACAGGAGAAAAAATCCCCACAACAAAGTAGGGAGTAATTCTACCACCTGCATTTGCTTATGTGACACAGTCATGGACTGATGTTTTCCTTTAAGAAACACAAATTCCGTGGCAAAACCCAATGTAAGTGGAAGTGCATCACATGGGAGCTTTGCCTTTTGGATACTGTAAAATTAACTAAAATATATCACTCCCTTATCCCTGTGCTGGAGAGTGAGCACTGCACAGCCCCTGTGCTGATTTACATGGGTCCACAGAGAAGGAATCCTTAATATCCGCACAGGGCTCAGCCACACCATGGTTTAGGAAGCTTTTGTACACATCCCACAGTAGCTCAGAGATAATGATCAAACTCCATAATTATATGCCTGTGTGGGTGATGCATTCAAATTTGCCTTCACTCTTTCATCTGAGAATTGGGGCTTTTCTTTCGTGCTTGATTATGCTGATGTTTGTTCACTGGCATACGGGGAACATGCAGGCAAGGGGACATTTCAACATAGCCAAAATTCATCTGTGACTATCAAACAGCCTCATCCTTCTCTGGTGCAGCTACAGACTTGGAAGCTCCTTTCCATGTGCTCCATCCATGTTGAGCACATGCAACCTTCTTGCCCTTTTGACAACACTGCATGCAGAATAATGAGTGTCAGGCCACGGAGTTTGGAAGGCCTAATTACACAGTGCACACGAGCTGCTGCAATATTCCAAATTAAATGAGAATTTCAGACCTGAATACTGTCAAGGAATAGGAGAAGGTAGAGGTGAAAGAAGGAAACATCTTGGCAAATTTTCACTGTGCAGCCCTGAATTGTAAATCCATACTGGTCAGCAGACAGTGGACTCCATTTTCAATTTATGAGCAATTGCATCAAAGCTATGGGAAAACCTGCCTGTTAAGCAAAGCCCAGCCAACAGCCTCCAACATCCTTAGAGTTACACAAAGTCTGAAACCTGTTTCTAATGGCCTAAGTTCATTTCCAGTTTACACTGAGGTCCCTTTTGGAATCTAACTTTTATTCTGAGAGTAACAAAACGAGTGGAAAAAGGATTTCTTCTGAGGACTGTATTCAGTATTTTGTCTTTTCAGGAACGGAGGTATGTGCATTCACTGATGTCAATTCTAGTCTGAGGAACACAAAGGTAAAAGGTTTCTCAGACTGGAGGACAAGTTGCATTGATCTTCACCTAAGCTGTAGAAGCCTGAAACAAGTTTCTATGCCAAGGATCTACCACAAAAGTGAGTGAGATAACCATGACACATCTGAATTTGAGAAAACAACTGTGTCCGGTGCTGCACAAATGTTTGTTTTAGAATGACAGAAGAGACAGAATACTGGAGAAATGCAATAACCAGTAACAGCTGTCATAAGCATAAGATTAAAAATATCCAGAAGGTGTCATTCTGCTCCTTCCAACCAACTCCCAACAGACACAGGACAAGATTCGGAATGAGAAAACCTCACAATTTCAGAGGTGCCTTCTGTAAGTGCTGCCTCTCCTAGTGAAATTGCAAACAAATAAATCTCACTTTAAATATGTTTGACTCAAATTCTAAGAGACTATCCTGCATCTACTGCTAAACAATGACTTCCAAAAGATGACTGATGTGCTATCCAGACAAACTCAGACTCAAACTCAGTTTTGTTTTGGAAGTTCACACAGAACCTGTCTATTTCCATAGACTTTTTAATATATCATGATTGTCTGCAAGAGAACTGCAGCTATAAATTTCATAAAATAGTTTCACAGAGTCTGGAATCAAGACATTAATGTAACAGACAATGTTTTTGATTTTCTGCAATACTTTGGGTGCAAGGTCTTTCATACATTTTAAAATCTAATATTTCAAAATGTCATTTCCTTGCCTGAGGATACCATGTAGAATGACATTATTGATTCTCAAACAAACTGTGCATTTGGATGTTATTCCTGTTAGTAAGACTTTTACAATAAAAAGGTACATTAATCTGCAACTTTTTCAAAGGAGCCCACTGTAAACAATGAGCAGGATGTTCAAATTTCTAAGAACAAGGTGCATTAAAATCAATAGTACAGCTGTTGGTCACAATTCTAACTGCAAAATAACCAGGGAAGTTCAGGATACCAAGTATTAGGAAGACTGATGTGATCACAGAGTGCACACACACACACAGACACATCACCAAATCTTCATACACTGTGGAGTTCTCCTCATGCTTCAGGGACCTTTAGTGCTCAAAAGGGTCTCAGGAGTAGAACTAATGACAGACAGAGAACTAAAGGCAACTAGACAGATTATCATTGCTACATTTTACTGAGGGATGACAAAAAATAGCAAGGTACCCATGGAGACCATTTTTACCATTCCCTCACCCCCAGGGAGGATCAGCTTCACTTTCAACAATCCACTACTACCACTGCTTTCTGGACAAGTGCTGATTGAACCTGTTCTTCAGTATTACAGTAAGATATTCAAGGTGACATGGAGTTACTATCTGAAACGTGCCTTGGAAGCCTGTTCTTTAATACTTCATACAATGTATACAATGCAAAGCTCAAGTATTCTCCAACCGAGCTCAGGTTTTTTAGCCCGAACTAAAGTACTCCAAGTGAGCTGATACAAGTAAACATACTTAGAATCAGACAGTACACATAGAGTTAATCAAAACCAAAACCTCAGTAGGTCAGCACTTATCCTCCCTAACAAGAACAAAGTCAGAATGGACACGCATTCCCTTCTTCCCTTATCTTCTGACTTCTCCGCTCCCAACACATCTCTGTGTGTGTTTTGTCTTATTTGCAATCAAACACACCACTGTCTCATTTTCAACTCAGCATCCTCTGTAACCACCAGGCCCTCTCCAGCAGCCCTCCATGCAGCAGTGAACTGCAATCTCAGAGATTATTCACACAAGGCTAAACACTTTCAGCTCCCACTGGCACAGAACAACCTGCGTTTTTAGTGAGATGAGGGTATCGGATTCCTGTAAGTTTGGGTTCACTGCATGTCAAGTGTTCCCTACCTTCCCTTAGGCACCTCGCTGAAATCTCTTAATACTCTGAAATTTGTTTACCCCTTCACATGTCACAAACTAATAGCTGGGAATGGGAGGTTCCCCATTAAGTGCCTTTCTTCTTTAAAATGCTTGAGAAAGGGCTTTGATGCTATTTTTCCAACCATTTAGACATGATGGGAAATAGCTGAAACTTTTCCAACTATTGAACTTCTAAAAAGTTACCTAAAGGAGGGAACTTGTAGCTACCTCATATTCAGTGATTAAGTACAATAGCTGGGTCAAATTACAATGGCAAAAGAGAAAGTTGGCTCGAGGCTTTCAAATCTCTGTTCTGTGATATTATGCCCAAGGCATACTTTTCAGGTTTTATTAAAAGAAATTCCCTGAAGTATTTCTTGGAGAGCTTCATCCTTATCTTATTCATGACAGTCTTTGGTTCAGAATTCATCATTTTTTAAATGACAGGTGCTACTGTATTCTTTCATAATCTTTTTTTATTATTATTTTACAAGACTGTGACTTTGCCCTGCACTGTGCTTTCTTTAGTTTCGCTGTAAAAACATTCTTAACTTGTTAGATAGGCAGTCATTAAGATGAGGAGTCTTCCTTTGACAAGGATTCATCCCTTGATGACACTTTTGCTTCAAATGTTAGATTATCATGTTCATTTTAGGCACATATTTCCATGTCCAGAACAGAAAAGAGACTCAGAAGGAACACTGTAGGCCAGCTTCCTGCCCATTCTGCCTGTTCATCTACAGATTAGCAATCACTCCTTGATTAAGAGGATCTTTTGGTGACATTTTCCGTTAAACACTGCAGCAAGAACCAGCAAAAGAACAATATGTAGAGAAGGGAGACAGTACTCTATTGCAGCCACTGCTTGGGTTGCCTCCACAGCATTTTCCATGTTCAGTTGCACATGCTCAGGGCCACTTTGAAAACCAGGTTACTGAAGGCATCTCACAGAAAGCTTCAAAGGAGAGCTTAAAAAGCATGGGTAATGTATACATTTCTCCAAGACACTGGCTACCTCACACTGATTTTTTTTTTCCTTTTTTTATCTTTTTTTTTTTTTTTTTTTTTTAATCTGTGCTCCAACAGCATCAGTACTCACTAGAGCACATAAGCACATGCAATTGGAATACTCAGCACTGGAAGGAGTCAATACACCCACTCTGGGTTGTATCTCCATTCATTTAGGGACTTCCAACTTGTAGCACAGAAATCATCTTTGAGAAATTACCACAAATTGTCCCATTAATACAGAATTCAAGACCATGGATTCCTGACTTATTTATCACTATGGACCAGAGAGTCAGCTGGAGCTAAGCAGCTTACCTCACTCGACTGTAACGGGAGCTATGGTGATTTTGACCAGCATGGTTTAGGATAACAAAACAAACACATGCTCAGTCGAGAGCAGGAAGAGTACGGGCATCTGCACACATGTGAGCATTTGTGAGCATCGTATCGTGCCACTCTGATTTATGAGTTCTTTTGCACTAATGGGAATAAATGCATTATTCTGACTACTGAGGATAAAGCTCATAACTCACAAGCATTCAGTGTACGTCTTAAAAAATATGTCATTGTCAAAACACCTTATGCACTATTTAAATCTGCATCACTCTGCATGCAGCAGCTCAAATGCAAAAAGTAGTTTTGATATGTACTGTTATCCTTCAGTGATTCCAGTATCAAAACTGCTTTAGACTTCAGTACATATCCTTGAGAAATTACACAGAATTGTTTTGCAGATGAGTTCCAACCACCACACAGTAAAATGGAATCCTCAGAGGTTAGCCTGTTTATAAGCATTTGATTCTTTATATTATTATTTTTCACATTTGTTTGTTGTGAAATTACACTGCTTGAAAGAAATGGTAAAATTTACAAACTGTGATAGAAAGCTCCACGACCAGACCATGGTTGACACAGTATGTTAGAGAGACAAGAGACAGTAATGTAAGCTGAAGGACTGACAAATTGGTACAAACCAGGTTATGTATTGTGCAGTGGAAGAACATAATTTTACTATTAAATTTTGCATGGATTTTGTATCCCAGAGCTCTACAGATTTGTACACAATGCGATCATTATCAGCTGCAGGTACAGTGGGTGCTTTTAGAAATGCTTTGCCATATGAACTAATAGCAAAGCTGTCACCCAGCCCACAGTTCTGCCAACAGACTTGCCTGTGGGAATGGAATGGAATGGAATAGAATGGGTGTCAGCCCCTCACTGCCTGTGCTCCCCCTCACATCAGTATGCCCCGGATGAACTAGTGGAGTTCAGCAGTATTTACTTATATAAATCCTACTGTTTAGAGAACAAGCAGCTAAGGGCCAATATGCAGAACTGGAGCTGCTGCCCCTTGAAGGTGAAAGTCCATAGAATTTTAGCAAGAGAGAGATCTGACCCTTTCTGCAAAATTAAAAAGTCCAGCTTATAATGGAGGCAACTTGTTCCAGAATGTTCCTCTACCATGTCAAATCAATCCTCAAAATAATTATGATTCTGGGGAGAGTCACAGCAATAATGTTACTTAAACATAAGAAATATTCTGGTAGTTTCATAAAATTAAAGTACTGCTGGACAGTAAAAAGTAAATCATAAAGTACGTATTTGGGGGGGATACCTCTAGGTTCCATCCATAATGCAAGGAAATCAAAACCAAACAGTATGCCAGCTAAACTACCTCACAATTTATCATTGGGACTAAAATAATTGACTGACTTTTCTGCTCTGCAAAATGTATGTTAATGATATGCAAAACATTACAGTACTTGAGAGGAACATATAACCCAAGGCTTTCTTAACCAAGTATAGCTCAAACTGACACTTTTACTTTTTTCAGGCTTTTTGCCCCACTTGTCTTCCATGTGGCAAACCACCCTTAATATGTAAGACTACTGATACTACATTCTCTCTGCTGCTTCCTGGGAAAAGCAGGCTGTTACATCAAAGCTCTCATCAAGTATCTCCCAGATGAGGATACCCATATTGAGAATACCCTCACTCCTTCTGCAAAGCAGTAATCTACATCATCATGAGGATCCCTACTGAAATGAATGCACTAGGGCAAGGCAGATGCTGCAGGGAGGCTGTGCCTGGCTCCACTGGGGAGATGAATGCAGGGAAATCCCACACTTCCACATAACCCTGCTGACTGTGACACAGCAGCAGGGACATCTGGCATCTCACTGAGCCATGCAGGATAACAAAACAAATAGACAGAAGTATTAGTAGAAGTTTTAGTAGACTAAAAACTAAGTTAGAGGTTACACATACATTCTCCTCCTCTGCCTATTCCTGTTGCTTGGTTGAATGAGTACACAATGATAGCTGCCTTTCTCTATGGGAACATACCAGGACAAGCAAAGCTCTGCTGCAGAAGTGCCCACTCTGACCTCAGACAATCCCTCACAAGCACCAGCTAAAAAACAGACTCAACTTCTCTATAGCTCAGTTCATCACTGTACTCCCAAGGGTGCCTATATTTCATTTCACTTCACAGAGGAGAAAGGACCACTACCCACATCAGTGCCTCAGAGCTGTTGCAGAGGAAGTGGGAATACAGATCTCAAAATGCTTAGACTCTTAAGGTTGTTTGTTTGGATATGGATTAATGCTGTAAAGCATATCTTTGTTTGCCTTCCAGGAAAAGCACTGTGACATACCAGAAAGTCAGGAAAAGGCTTGGGTTTGGTTCGACCTCATCTCCCAGGGTATGTCCCAGAGGCAAGCAAGCACAGAGAGGTTTACTCCTTACACCCTACTCCCACAGGTTCTCCCTTTTGAGCCAGGAGCTGTGATAGAGGGACCTTGGTCATCATCAGTGGGATCACATACAGAGCAATGACTTGGATTTTTGGTGAAATACAGGAGCATCCCACTGATTTAAAGTATTGCTAGAACCTTACATCCCACTTCCTATTACCAGTTCTCCAGAAAACATTTCAAGTCTTAACACTCTCCAAAGACCTTATAATATCCAATCCTATGACACAGCAAAACGAGAACAGAATAAAGACAGGTGTGAAAACCACTAAAAGTCCTTCCTGCCATTTACAGAAGAGAATTTTCTGAACCAAATAGCTCTCTAGCAATGAAGTAATGAAATCATAGAATGTAACATGGAAAGAAATAACTTGAAAAGATAAGCTATGTTCAAACTAGTAACAGAACTGCAGGACAAAAAAAGAAGTCTTGGAAATCGCAGCTGGAAGATCCAAGATGTACTGTAGTAAACACATACAAACCCACATAAAATATTAAAGTATCATCAGTTATACTGACATGATTTCACGCTAAGAATTCCTTGGCAGCCAATTATTTATCATCAGACACACAGCTCACTTATTGTGGTACAAATCTCTACTGACTCTAATAAGGAACTAATTAACAAAGATTAGCACCCTTTTTGTATAACGAGCCACAAAGCCAATCAAGACAAGATGATAACAAGATGCAATCAAGAGGTATTAAAGACAAAAAAACAGTGTCTAACACTACAGAGAAATATGCTGCAAGAAAAGAAATATCCAGCCAAAAAGGAGTCTTCTTCCTAATGAAGTGGTCACTTCACATCTTTAAATATTCACTCAAGGTGTTGAAGAGAGGACAAGGTTTCTCTCATAATTGAGAACTGTTTTAAGTTACTGAGATTCCTGGACTCTAATAAAATCTTTGTCCTGTTGTATTCCAGCACGAGTGAGGGACTGAACATGATACACCTGCCCTGCACTACCATAGACAGAAGGCAGAAGATACACCCAGAGGGCTTGTGTATCACTTCCCAGGGCTACACTGGAATTCCCAGCAGAAGGCATTTGTCCCCTTCCACATATCTCTGAGCTGTCAGGGAGCAGTCAGCTCAGCCGTGCCCGGCACTCCAAGATGCACCCAACCCCGAGCAGGGCTGGCACGAAGTAATTCCCCTTCCACTGCTGAGAGCAGATAATGAAACACTGCAATGGGAGGACACTCATGATGTTAATCACCTGTGACAACAGCATTAAATGGAATGATTCGCAGACCTTGAGACGATTTAGGCTACGACACCCAGGGATACCCTAAGGGCTGATGTGTGCACAGTGCACAAGCCGAGACTGAGAGTTCGGGTCAAACATATTTCACGTCCATTTTCCACTATTTATAATTGTAATGATTTAGGGATAATCAGAAAACAACAATTCAATCTGGCAGGAAAGTCAGAGGAAACATTTTTTTTTTCCAAAATTGCTTTTAACCTATAAGCAAATCCCGATCTTTCTTTCCCAAAACCTGAATAAATATCATAATAGGAGACACTAGAATAGAAGCAACAGTGGTCTGGTAGAAAGGGTAATTAGTTGATTGGAGATGAGAACTTCAGCCTCCCCAGGATGACTGCATGGGCAATCAGTTTCCTGGCTGTTCCTATAATGCTCTCACTTTCACCAACACCCTGGAATTTCCTCCAATATCCATGCATTTCCATGGGCAGGTCCATATTAATGAGACAGCATTTCCCAAACAAAAATTAAATTTTTTATTTGAAAGACTTTTGTAGATTTTTGTGTCGATTAAATATTTATTGTATTTAAATTAACTCTGCCTTTAAATTGTGTAATTGTATAAGGCTGGGTTAAAACATTGTTACTAAAGTTTTAAAAAAAATAAATCTAAAGCTAAAACAATCCCAATTGTAGAAGTTCTTGAGTAATTCTTAAAGCTTCTATGAAAAGCAACATTTCAATTCATTATAAATTTCTGTTAAAATGTAGATAAAATAGAAAATAGGATACTTTCATACCTTGTCTCTATGAAAATCTAAATCACCACAAAATAATTCATATTTTAATCTGAAAGTAATTTAATTACTTCTAAATGGAAATAAGATGGGAGTCAAAAGGCACTGTATTCACTTAAAGGCCTGTGATCAGATCTGCTCTCAATAGAACATCTCAATCTGTCAAGTATTTGCCCTGTAATAACATTAACATTCAATTCACAGGACATTCTTTATCAGCTTCCTTTGTTTCACTGAAAAGATATTTCACTTTTCCCTTCCCCTATCAAACCCTGAATGCAGTGACAGCCTGGCTTCTGTAATGAATTCTACAGCAACCTGCTTGCTAAACCTGCATTAAGACCCAAATGTGGAAAGATATGTGAGATCTGAGATAAACCACACTGATGGCTGGAAAACTGCAGGGATCAGTGACTGCTGCCATTCCCTGCTTCCTGGCTACTTGATCTTGCTGGGGCAGAACAGGCAGGGAGGAAGGCAACCCCACTGCCATTTGCCCTCAACTGCTTTTTGGAACCTCCCACTCAACCTGAAAGTTAAAAAAAAAAGGTTTCCTAGAGAAAGAAGCAGCTGTGGATTTTATCACAGGCCTGTCTCAAAATGAATAAATTACACCCCATAATTTCATAATTATGCCTAAACCAAATTGCATAATGAGAGATCACTTCACTAGTTCTGTAACTACAGAGACAGCCAACGGTCAATGCAAGGTAATTAAAACAAACTCACAGGATAAAACGCACCTGGAGGGACCATAGAGCAAATGGGAACACAGACCACTCACAAACTAGAACATGGGTAGACCAGGATGAGAGCGCAGCAGCCTTTCCTGGCATGCCACTGCATGCAAGAGCTCCTTTTGGAAAGTGTTACACCTGGGTTCAAAAGCCTCTACTCTTTATGGCAAATAATGAAGTGTTCTGTCTGAGTACAGTTAGGCAGCTGCCAGAATGTGAATGCTGACAGCTTGTATCTGTGAAAGCAGTTCCACTGAGGATGCCCATTTCTGGGCCTGCAGTATTTAGCCATTATGTTCTTGCACACCTATATCTGTGTGTCTCTCTGTACACCTACATGAAGCTTCCCCTCTAAGTAAACACCGGGACTGTGAAGAAATTATGCATCTATTCTCCTTGCTTGCACATAATTGCAGAAGACATCTAGGGAAATGAAAAAGGCAAAACAAAGTCTAGAATGATGAAAAATGTCTGGAAAAAAAAAGTCCACATGGGTGGATGACACTGTGCAAGATCACTCACAAAGACACGGAAGAAAACATGCCCTCCTCCTTCTCTTTCCTTGCATCCCCATGTCTGGGGCTGTGTGAACTGCTCCCTGTCTGAGATTTTCTTATGCATTTTCCCTTCAGGGATTCGCAGGCAAGACAGCCTTGTCCTGCTACTGCCAAAACCTGCTGTTGACTCCCAATTCCACATTTCTCCTGTTCCTCATCCCCCTTCCTTTCCAGCCACAGGAAAGCTCCATGACAGCTCCAGGAAGACAAAGCCGCTGCCACAAGACAGGATCATCTGAGGGTAAGAAGATTCCTGGCACTCTAAATGAGCAGAGGCTCTGGTGAGCTGCTCTGGCCACCAACACCCACATCTCCAGGCCTGGCCTCCCTGGTCTGTTTGACTAAACCAGTCTATGTATAAAGGAAGAAGAGGCTTCCATGTCTTATTCCCAAGAAAATCACATTTAGGATTTAGTCCTGCATGCACCTTTGATACCACACCTTGAAGCAGACAGAAAACATAGTCTCTGTGCACACAGCTAGCAGACAGACTCACTCCAAACCACAGCTGTGGCACTGCAGAGAATAACAACTTCTTGCATATTAGGGACAGGCTGTTAGGACTAACTGGGAGTCTCTGCTTGAGCTACATGGTGAAGAACAAAAAAAAAAAAATCACACAGCGATCACAGAAGTGCTGATGGGAAGGGAGGCTGCAAGATGGTAGGACCACACTGCTGTCACTTCCAGCACTGAGGAGAGAATAGCAGGAAAAAGAATTTTCTTCACTAAAGACTGAAAAATAGCTTAATATAAAATATAAAGAGCCAGAGGCAAATTTCATACTTCTTGCAGGTTGGAGAGGTAAGTACACTCTGCCTGGATGATAACAAACAAAACTGAGTAAACAGTAGATATTACTTGGGAATGTCTCACCAAATGCAACAGCACTTTCATCAGGAGCAAAGAAAAAACCTGGACTTCACTGAATGCTTTGAGTCCCTTAATTTCAAAGAGAAACCTTTAATTTCAGTGATCACCTTTAAGAAACTATTATCAATTCCTGAAAATGAAATTCTTACAATAGTAACCCCAGGGGCAGGGACTCTGTAGAAATTTGGGATGGTTCTCTTTCACTTTATGCAATCAAGATTAATGTCAGATGTTCCCGAAACTAAAATAAGGAGACATACCAGCTACAATGCATGTCCCCAAGCTCTCTACAGTTCACTACTGACAACTGGGTTAGGTCCATTTTTTTTTAAGGCAGTCCAATTTCCTTGCATTTCCTTATAAATGGTATTTTCCAACACAGTTTTAACAGAACTTTTAATCTACAATCAGAAAAACTAGGCACAAACAGGGCTTCAACATTGTCTCTTCCACTGAAAAGACTCAAAATGTCTAAAAATCTACTAATATAAAAGCAATCTTGGAAAGGGGTGATTTCTCTTAGTAGCTACATTCCTAATATCTTTTCTATTAGTTTGAAACAGAATTCTTGAAGTCAATAAAAAATAATCACAAAAACAGACAAAGTGCAAACCAGTACAACTCTTTTCCTGTACACCGCTGACCAGGGGGCTTTAGTAGCTGGAGTAAATGTAATCTCTGACTCATTCAGAGGAGTAGAAAGCTCTACATCAACTAAAGAATGAGGTAAATAGAAGCATGGTAGCCTTCATAGCTCTTCAGTGTGTCTAGCAAACTACAAGAGCAAAATAACCCTCACACCTCCTCCTCCACCCCTCAAAGTACCACTCTCTATGTACCTACTGGGTAATGGCTACACAAGCAGCAGGCAGCATGGTACACACAGAATTAACCACCCCAGACAAACTGACTGCTCTTTGGCAGAACTCTAACAGTAAAGGCAGGCAGGAACACAGGTCAGAAATTCAAATGTTAGCAAAGTACTTGATATTGCTCCTTAATAATGAATCACAAAAATGCACAGAAACATCCCAGGAGATGCATTTTGGCATGTAAGCTGAAATCTGGCTGCTACGTTGGATATGAAAAGGGAGTTACAAACTGTCCTCTGCCAGAGTGAAGCACGGCCCTCCCTGAGATGATGTGTGGAGTGGGGCATACAGCACCAGGGGAGTGGGCTCCTCCAAAGAGAAAAGTATTGCGTTTGTACTTCCTGTGTCTCTAAGTAAATTTAAAAATGACAACTCAGTCTGTCAAAGAATTGCCTGCAACTCAGTTGCTCAGGGAGGGCTTTCAGGGAGTAAACAAAGAGGGCAGGATTCTGCAGTGATGCCCATCCATCCCCACTGCACCATTCAGGGAAGGCAGATGAGCTTCCACCAGGGCAAAGGTTTGTCCACTGAAAACTGCCAGAAGAGTGAGCTTCCTGAGCTAATCCCCCAAAACACAGCATAGCTATGTCCTGGACAAAACATACTCCTTGCTCAGGAAGTTACTGTCATAGAATCATAGAATCAGCTGGGTTGGAAGGGACCTCTGAGATCATCAAGTCCAACCCTTGATCCAACGCCGCCGTGGTTACCAGACCACGGCACCAAGTGCCACATCCAGCCTCATCTTAAAAACCTCCAGGGACGGAGAATCCACCACTTCCCTGGGTAGCCCATTCCAATGCCTGATTACCCTCTCTGTAAAGAATTTCTTCCTAACATCCAACCTAAACCTCCCCTGGCACAGCTAAAGACCATGCCCTCTTGTCTTACTGATAGTTGCCTGGGAGAAGAGACCAACCCCCACCTGGCTACAACCTCCTTTCAGGGAGTTGTAGAGAGTGATAAGGTCTCACTTTGAAAAGTGTGAATGTGGACACACAAATCATTAGGATTGGATTTGGAAACTCTTACCAGGTGAGCTAAGCTCTAAAGCTTCTAAAATGAGAAACCTGAGCCATTCAAAATCTCCTCAAAAGACCTATTTTTAAAGCATTCCCTATAAATTAATATTTTAACTCAGGAAATGCTTATGTGAGAATTATTTCTTATCTAAAGGCCCTTCAGCATGTCCAAATGGACAAATCTCTTTTGTTAGCTGAGCTCCATTACTCTCTTCTGAATGAACGCCTCTGGGATGGGTACAATAGATATAATTTTTAACACCATATCTCGTGTGCTAATAAAATGATGCCAGACACTGTCTGCAGAGAGATTTAACACCAACAGGCCTCACCAGCAAATTTTTGCTCTTGTTGTAGTGGCTAACTTCTGAGTAGATTTCAATCACATGGCTCTCACACAGATATTTTTATTCTCTATGAAGAAAATTGCTAAATGGAACTACATGAATAGAGCTGCCTTTTTAACAAGAGTGCTAATGTCACAGACACCCTGATGAACAGCCTACTTGCTGTTATTTATCACTATGTACAGCCCTGGGTTCTGTGTTATCACCTGAGATCAGGTGCTCTGCTGCAAGGCACCCTTCAAGTCTGAACCCAAAGTCACAGGCCAAAACTGGAAGGTCTGCACCAATCCTCCTCATACCCCAGGTGACTGATTGATGTCTCTGTCCATAACCATTTTTCTAATTTCAGGAGAGACCTGAATTTTGTATGATTTGTCCTAAAAGTGTTTGGATGCAGGACAATACTGTAACACTATAGAGCAGTACATGGCCACTGTTCTTCCCCAGCTTCTATTTCTTAGGACTGGCATGAATCTAAGCTACCTGAACGCTGTCCTGCTGGCATATTGACAATTATGTCAGAGTTATTTGCTGGGGCATGGGCTTTCTTACAATGACCTCCACATTCTCACTAAAACACTAAAAATTACATGATGGCTTATCCAAACACGAAAACATTTTAGCCAAAGCCAAGCACAGGAAGAATTCAGAGTTACAGCCCTGGTACATAACAACTATTATTGTTAGTTCTTATCCTTCTACCTACAGAATATTGGAAGTATGAATTTACTGGTTATCCTACACTGCACATACAGCATGTATGCTCAAGCTTTTACTGGGAGGGGAAAAGGACACACTCCAAAGTTAATAACTTGTTCAAAGTCATGAGTTGAATAGGGTGAGCAGCACAGCTGAAACCTGGAAGGTTTAAGTTTTGGCAGTTTCTGATCTCCATGCAGGCCACATAGCAGCCATGGTAAGGGAGTACTGCTACTTGCAACCAGCACTGATGTATTTTTATCATTCTGGGTCAACCACTAGTGGGGACAACAACTCATTCTCTGCCAGTCTGGATTCCATCTCTTCTAACCCACTGATCACAAGCACCTTAGTAACACATGAAGAGTTATGTCCACTAAAACCAGAGACACTTTCACCCTAACAGAATGTTCATATTCTTTTTTTTTCAGTGTTATTTAAAGAATATCTAAGTAGGTGCAGTGGGGCTCTGCCATTTCACTGGGGTCCTTGCACAGAAAATACGTTTTATCAAGCACTGTTTTATAGCACCAAGTGTGTAAAACCTTCACAGCTTTCTGTAGAGTTTGGAATGTAGACTCCTAGCAAAGAAAAATGTAGTAAAATACACAACTGCTCCCATTTCTATGTGAAAAAGCAAAGCTGGAAAATATCCATGTTAATTGTAGGCTAAAAAGCTATATGACACTCTTCAGATCAGCTAGAATCTTACATAATTATTTTGAACAGATGATTATGTGTCTGCTGTTACAGGAACTCAGCAAATGACAAGATTATTTAGCAGTCAGCAGATTCGCAGAAAGCAGCATGTGCTCTAAGAATACAACCAACATGGAATGGGAGCAGTGACAGACATTCTGTACATATTTATATTACATTTCTTTCTGCACTAATGCCAGAACTCAAAGTGCTTTGAATTTCAATGACCTCTAGAAATGTTTTTGTTTTATTAAACTATTTTGTATTTCACAAAAAATATCCCTGTTTAATTAAAGGCCTTTGTTTTTCAAGGGCAACAGAACTAAAAATTTTCTTCATTTTCCATCTGAATGTGAGCTGAGTTACAGAGGCCAGAAAGATTCTTGTTTGAAAAAAATTTCTGCTTGGATCATAACAGAAATAACCCCCAAATCGTACAAGTGAATGTACAATTTTAATAACAGTGAACATAACATTTTTCCTGGGTTCCTTCCTTTGCAGATTCTGTGATTTACCAGACTAAATTCTCCATTTCTTTTGCTCCCAAAATGTTGTCAGGTTGTACTGAATTGTCCTTTCCATGCAGTTTGATGACCTGCAACTTGGCAAGCAGCTTTGCAACAGCTGCTTAAAAAAAAAAAAAAAAAGAGGGAAATACAGTAACCCCAACTTCTCACCTGTGCCAAAAGAATGAAAGAGAAGTGCATGGAGTCAGAGTCGGAATAAACAGTGTTGGAAATCAGAGAGAAGTTACATCAGAGCTGAGCAATGATTTACTCATGTGCACTATTTTGTTAAGATATGGTCTCCTTCTCTGAATCCAAGATCACATGCTTCACAATGACAGGAAACTTCCAAAATCTTTAGCTCCCAGTGAACAAAGCATCTGGGTAGAAAACAGAATTGAAACCCCCTTGACAGCCTTCACAATCCATAGACAGTTATGGTGCTTGTTTTCCTCTCATTCTTAGCCTTGCAGCATTAATTTCTGACGGACTGAACCCATTACTAAGCCACACTTTGTTCAAGCTGTAGAGATCTATTAATCAGGTGTCCAATCAGACACACTAAGTTAAAGCATCGAGTACATAACAGACTTTTACTGTTCAGTTCCTGTGGTTTGTTCCTGCTTTTCTCTTGAATCAATGGAAAAGTTCTGAGATAAGCATGTTGTAGAAGTGATGGATGCCACCACTGCTAATTATTCCACCCATTACAAGACACAGTATAAATCACTTTTTTGTCTGGTGACTGTCGCATCGAATTTGTAGAGCACAAAAGACACTGCAGATCTGTGATATGGCTCTGTTCTTCTCATTACATAAGAGATAAAGATATGCATACTTAATAAATACATTTATTTTAACGAGATGAAGACAGGCCTAATTCAAATAGTAGCACTTTCTGAACAGCTTTTTTTGTTATCATTATTACTTGGTACATGAGCACAAGACAAGTTTTATTTTCAACACGGTCTTCACAACAGAGCATGGTTTTTAGTCATTATGTTTCTAGTAGCTGCAGCTAAAAATGCCATTTAGAGATGAAACTGCTGCACAAGTACACTTTGTTCAATATAAGAGCCAAACACTAATTTCTATCAAGAGCTCTGTAAGAAAAGCTTCCTTATTCATAAGGTATTGATTCAACATAAGTTTCCCATATACTTTCAAGTGTTTGGCATTAGAGGGCATTAGGGAAAAGAACGGGATGTTTTACAACAACAGTTGTAGCTGCCATGCTGTCACAGCTGGAAAAGCTGTGCTCTGACATGTGCCACTGGAGGTGACCACAGGCAGCACTGGGACACAGGAGGGCTCTGCACAGGTTTTCACATGCCCTGCTTCTCTGAAACTCCATTCCTCTTCTGCCAAAGGCTTGTACTGTGTGGTTGTCCTTAAGCATTGTGCTTAAACCTTCTCAACTTCAAGCAGAATAAAACCCTTGTTTATGTTTTGCTGAACAGAAACAGACAGTTGGTCAAAGGATGGGCAATAGCTTCATGCTTAACCTTGGTCCCACAGAAATCAATTAAGGTCAATGAGTACCCTGCTGACATTTCTGAGTAGGGGACTTTAGAGTCAGAATTGAGACCAGAAAGCTCAAGCAGCTTCAAAGTGTTTCTCTACACAAGCAGCTAAACCATCAGGAAGATGGAGAGGCAGACAATGAGGACCTCTGAGTAAACTCATGCATGTGGTATCATTTCAACAATTCACATCACGATGTATATGCATGCCTGCTCCTGGTATAAATGCATTCCTACCTCTACTTTTATTTTAATGTCCTCACAACTTTCTGCAGAGATGAGAAGACAATCCAAAAGTTAAGTGAATAGATTATTCTGTATTTAAGAAACAACTGTTTCTTCCCTTCTCTTTTTTATCTTTTGAATGAATCGTTTAACATAAAATACATTTTTCATCTGTTAAATTCTCCAGAGGCATTTATTTTTAAATGCTTGGGGATTTCACAAAATACCTCAATTTCAAAACTCAAAACTTGATTTGAACTTAGTCCTGGATGAAGGCCTTTGCTGTGATATGCTTCCAAAATTATAACTATGAAACGAAGCAGCAAAGTCATTTGAGACTAGTTTACCTCATGGTAATTTCCACAGCTGGAACTGCATATGTTTCTCTTCAGCTGGGAACAAAGCATGGCTTGAAAAGCTTGCTCTTCATGGCAAAGGACACTTAACACCCACCAAAAATTCACTCTCTTCCATGAAAATGGAAGCTCTTTTTTGTCAGCTCCTCTCAACTCTTACTTTTCTAACTCATTAGCTTATGCATCCAAGCAGCTCTTCTCCAGCACTGATTGGCACTTTATGTCTGCCACAGACTGAATACTCAGCTGTCCACTGGTGGAACACTATTGAGGGCAACACATCGTACTCTGATTAACATTAACAGAAGCCAGACTCTTTATTTCAGATGGTTTGCCTCTCCAGTGACACAGAGAGTGAGTCCAGGAGTGGCACATCCATCCAATTGCTCTTCAATCAAAGAAACTACCCCAGTAAAACCAGTTTAGTACATGTTTGCTTTTGCATCCTAGATTTTTGCTCCTGATATTGACTGTCCAGAGAATAATCATCTTCATCTCAGGAAGCTGGCAAATACCCCAACTTCACTTTCACGCTGCAATGGATTTCTTGCAAGCCCTGTACTATTAACTCACTTGGTTACTTTTCTATCACCTCCACTTCTCACATTATGTTTTGCCATTTTGAGTTTTCCTTGGCAGCAGCACATTAGCCTTTGTTACAACAGTTACAGCTATACATAAACATACTCTACAAGGTTACCCTTTCGTGGGAAGTCAGTGACTTAGAATTTCCCCCTTTCAGGCTGAAATTTCTCAGGCTCCAAGCAGAGGCCAGAGTTGATTTTGCTGTTGCCATTTTTGTTGCAAGAAAAATATCTCGTTTTCTCTTTTGAAGGTCAGAAACTCAAAACCAAGGTCAAATGCAGAAAAAATACTTCAAAAATACTCAAAGCCTTGCCCCAGTTTTCCATGAAATATACACTAATACAACTATCAACCTCATTAACTTTGTTCTTCACACAAATGACTATAAAGGATGCTATAGCCAGCCCCCTTGCAGACCAGATCTCAGCCTCCCACCTCTAATACAAATGACTGCCCTGAGAAAATCAAAATGGGGCTGTAAAAAACATCTTGCACTTACATGTTTAATTTTAGCAACTGCTCAGACAATGAGCACACTGTACATGTGTCTACACGACACGATGGACAGCAGCACAGAGAGCCTCCAGCAAGCAGTGCCTGTGTCAGCCGTGCAGGAGCACCCAGGCAGGGCAGGGGAGCTTTATACTGCATGTGCATCTCACCTCCGGGACAACCCCTGCAGTGATAGACAGCACACACGACAACAACCCCATCCCTACAGCACTGCATCTGTTACCTTGACAAATGAGCTTCATACAAGAAACTGCAGCCACATGCTTTCAAGCAACTCCATCTCCCCCCCATTCCTTGCTCTGGCTAAAAGGAAAACAGCATTTAATGTTTCAAAAGTGCTCCTGCTATGAAAGGGTTTATGACAAACATTTTAAATAATAATTTTAAATAGCAATCAGTGCACTAGGGCTTCAGATAAGAGGAGAACAATTGCTCTTGTTGTTGTGTTATCTTGCAATGGCCTCTCTGGTGGCAAGGTCCTTGGCATATACGACAAGCTACAAGCTGAATCTAAATCAACAGGAGGAACTTTTTTTATGCACCTCCATAATAACCAACTGAGAATTAAACATAAAGACCCTTGGTCAGTACAAAACAGCACTGTCTCCTTGATTTCTAATGCTTTTCTGGGCCATTGGAGGCTCTGGATTGTTTTTAGACACCTGCTTTAGCCACCTCCTTCCAGCTCTCCACTAGGTCTTTGGACTGATTTGGATGACTGATGCTGGGTCACTGATGGCACCTGTCCTTTGGAGAGTCCCTCTTTCTCTTCCCAGCAAAGCCTGGTTGTAAGTTCTCAGCCAGACATGCAAGCAAGCATTAGAATGACAGAGAACCTCAAACACAAAGATGGAAACAATCTCTGTTTGGGCTTAACTTTCATTTTGGTTTGGGTTTAATGGTCATGGCTATGTCATGGGTTTGAGAATTCAAACTGCCACTTTCCAACTGCAGATGCTTCTTGTGTCAGCTTCTGGGATTTGACTACGCCTTATATTTAGCAAACACAAGAACAACACAAAGATTTTCTCTAATTTAGGCATCTTTCTTGAAGATAAGGATCTGCAGTTTCATTTCCTTTTCTTATTTTCATAATGTAAACCCAACAAGCTGTTATTCACCAAGCATGTCACCAACAGGGAAAGCAGAGAAATGCAAATGTCTGTGAATTTAGGCAGAATCAGAGCAGTATAAGCACACTAAGCCAAAAGCAATCCTATTTAAAGGATAGAAACGTGCCATGAGGTGTCCAAATATAATTGATAATACTCTTGAAAAGCAGCATTTTTACCAAAACAAGCTCTTATCTGTTTTCCTTCATCACTCAGAAGATTCAAACAAAAGAACAGCCTGTAATGTTTGGATGAAAATATATGTATTTCACAGTAACTTCTTTTTTAACCTAGATTTTATTATCATTTTTTTTAAAATGTCATGTTTTGGCAATACTTTTCTATCCCGCAGCTCAGCTCTTTTCACACTGGCTACTTCAAAAGAAATCCTAACAAGAGAGGTTGGTCCTTTTGTAATGTTAGGGGAAAAGAAAATAAAATCACTCTCTGTCATACTTAAAACATGAGAATGATTCAGAATCAAAGGAAGAGGATGTCTTCAAAGGTCCAGAGAGATGATGAATAGCTTCAGGAAGAAAGTGGGCTTTTTTAATGCAGTTTAACATTGAGAATGAATGCAAATATCTAGCCTGGTTGTGCAGAGAGTTGGAAAGTTTGGGGGGAATGAGAATGGGAAGAGATACAATGCACACAGGAGGGTATACAGCAGTACACTGAAGAGTGGGGGTTGAGTGTTTTTTCCATGTTTTTCTTGAATTTGACTGTCTGTCAAAGTAAACAGCCCCAATTATATTCAGCTGGATTGACACATACAGAGCTCAAGGCTGGGAAGAAGAATATTTCAATAAGCAATTCAGTTACTGTAGGTATGAGGACATCAAGTTTTAGTCTCACTTCCTCCTCCTTCTGACATTTTAAAATGCCAAGCTACTGTCCACACTGCTGCCTTGTTTCCCACCTTGACTACGAGTGAGCAAGGGAAAGTTACCTATTTACTGTATAAAAAGAACCAAGTATCACCGGTGATTTTAAAATGAGAAATATGCGGCCACAAAGTCGCTGTAACGGCACAACTGTAGGCCAGCAACTATAACGTGGTCAGTTTTATATTCCAATTTGAAAGAGGTATGTTTTTGAATACCACAGTCCTGGGGCAAATCAGTGAGGGCTCCGTGCTGGATGGGGTCTGCCCTGAAGCACAGCAAGCTCCAGCTCCATCCATGGCTGCGTTACTGTGCCAGGCAGCACTTGCACTGCAGGGAGCTTCACGTGAACGCTGGGGCAAGTGACAAGTTCCTGTCACCTTCAGCTGAAACCCACGTGTCAGCAGCTGTGTTGGTGAGAAGCATCTCATCTTAACAACAAAGCTTTTCTCCCATGCCAAAGAAAAGCTGGTGAAGCAACGCAATATTTAAACTCTACAAAGTCCTTATTAAATGTGACAGCAACAGCTGTAGCAGCTAGAGCACTGGCAGAACAAGGGAAAGAATTAAAGCCCTTTTGAGGGCTAGAAAAAGAAAGCAAGTACCATTTTTAATATTAAAGTGAGGTCTGGGCTTACGGGGAATATAGATTCAGCAGTAGATAGACAGAGATTTTGGTGGTGCTCAAAGACATTGCTCTGACTCTCCCACAACTTAATGGAAAGGAACCAACTTTCTTTCCAGTCCATATCCTCTAAATTAAACTAATATATATAATTCCCACTCCTTATCTTTAGAATATGATGTGTCCCATTAACCTCTCCCCTACATCATGAGCTCCAGCTGACAAAAACCTCTGTATGTACTTATGAAATGCACAATTCCCATTGCACTGCCAGAACAGTGGACAGTAAGGAATAGAATTATTCGTGTTTGGGAGGTGGAGAAAAAGCAGACATCAAAAATAAAACCCCCAAAAAGGGCCATTTTTCCCTATGGGTAGAATGATTCAACATGTACATTATATGTGTACTCAGCTTCCATGACTGCTTTTCTGGAATGAAGGCACTGATAACTATCCTTGAGGGAATGGCTGGAAATACTTTCATGCTTTACTATACTGCTTCAGTCACGTGGGCATGATCTACAGGAACTTGAATAGTCCTGTATGGGAAGTCATTAACATGGAAGAGAAATTTCTCTTTGATAAGTGTTTAAAACAAACAGTCCCAAGTGTATTAATTTCAGTACATGAGTAAATTATAAAACATTTCTTGGCGTGAGCTGTATGAAACCTGTTAGAGGTGAGAACATAACAGGCCTTGTCACTGCTGGAGGTGCAGGCACCACAGTTTTAACCCCTGATCATCATCTTCCCAGACTGACCTCTCTTCCCACCCGCAGTCTGTGATCACAGTAGTTCCTCTGAGTGCAGCATTGCCCAAAGCTCTAGGGCAGCTTCTTTTTCAAGTGATAGAAAAAGTCTTTTAGCTAGAAAAAGAGTGAATTCTCTCCCTCTGGAGAACACCACAGAAAAGCTGCAGTTTATCCCAGAATGGAATTCCTGCTACAAAAGGAAAAAAGTATTTCATAAGGGGGCAAATGCTAACATTCCTCTCTGACAAAACTCCTGTTTTTTTTCCAAAAATCCGTAATTTTTCATCAACCTGATGCTTTGGTTAGGTTTTCCACCAGTTTCAAACAGATTTCTATATCAGAAAACTCAACCAAGTACCAAAGGTCTTCCTCTCTGCCCATCTAATCCTTCCCACGGTATTTCTGTTCCTCTCCTACTGGCATCCACACCACGCTGAAAAACTTACTGAGCACCCCTCATTCCTATTTGATTTACAAATTAGGTTGCCCGTATTTCTGCAACATGTGCATGTCCCAAGAGAAGCAAAACCGAAATCTCTAAATGAGATTGCTTTACTGCACACTCACATGTACATACCTATATTCAGATAACAATATTCTCCTTAAAAACATCTGCCTAAATATACTTACTATGTCCACTCAGAGGTTACAGATCTGTCATATCCCTGGCAGGGTCACACCTCCCTTGTTCCAAATGCATGTCTTCTCCCACATAAGAAAATAAAGCAGCATGCACATGTATTCCAGAGAAGTTGTAAGGGCATATATGGCTTATGGCAAATTGGTTCCTTCCCTGCCAGAAACTATAACCACTCCTGGCCCAGGATGGGCGACTCAACTACCCACAACTGGATTGCTAATGTGATATGTACTGTATAAAGATGAAAAGCCATCTGGTGCTTGGATCCAGCCTCCTTCAATATAACCAAAGCCCTTTTATCATCTCAATCCATTATGAAATTATCTCAGACCAATTCCTGGCAGACAGGTACCCACACAAGAGCAGGAGCACCGGTCAGAATAAAATAAAATCAGACACTGCACAGACCACACTGTCCTTTACCAGTAGAAATAGTCCTTTAGGTCCATTGCTGGCCTGTAACAGAAAAAATAGAGGATAAGAACCCAAAGCTGCCTTAGAAATTTATAACTATATTGTTTTTTAATTTTACTGCTAAATCATTTTGGTTTGCAATTCTGCACTTTATATTTCCTGCACTTTCTCAGAGTACTTCCAGCCCACAGGGCTTGTCATAAAAAATACCTTGGAGAGCTTTTCATTTTAAGCCAAAGGAAAAGATGAAAAGTTAAATCACTTACTGCTCCCTTCCCATTGGCTGCAAATTGATTTTATTTACTGAAACATGCTTGCATTGCAAAAACCACTCAACACACACAGTAAATAAGTCAGCACACGAAAGTCTAACGTAACCTAATAGCTACCTATCCCTTTGAAATACACTGGAGTCATAAACACCTAAATACAAATTTAGTTGAATGCTTATTTTTCTCCTGCTTACAAGAGGTCAATCAATACTATCGAAGACAAAAAATAGCTTGGTTGGTCCTGATAGAAAGTAAGAACATGCTTTCCATCCTGTTCCATGATATCAAAGACAAACAACCTACTTAACACACCCGGTATATTTTTGTATGTCCTTTCAACTTAAAAATTGCAAGGCACTGAACAAACATCAGTAAGTTATTAGCTCCAGTCTTCTGGTGAACTTCATAAGAGCAACATCAGAGCCTGAAGCAATACTACTACTGTCAGATCTCATAAGCTAAACAGGGTCAGGCCAAACAGGCACTTGAATAAGGCACCTTTGAGGATCACATCACTGCAGCAAGAAATAATGCTGACAATTCAGTAGTGAGCACTATTCCTTCCACAGCAGAACTTTTCATCTCAGATACACAGCTACAAGTGCCAAGCAGCACAAACCAGCTCTGAAAGGCGTCAACATTGTGCTGCGAAAACATAACCCTGATCCCAGTTAAAGCTACTGCAGTTCATCTATTAAAATTTCTCCAGCCATTTCACAGGAACTAGACAGTCATTGCTTCCTATTCTCAGGCTTTTCTTACGAGACAAAACATTAGGCAAGATTTGCAGTTTCTCTGGGTGGGAAAGCTGCATTTTCAGTGGGAAAAGCAATCTGCTCATTCATGTGTATCTATTTTACCATTAGCAAAATGGTTTCAGAGGCAGCGTTATTTCATGTCTGTGCATCTATCTGACTATCTATTATTAATAAAGAAGAATGAGCATCCAGCCTACATTTTCATGATGAAGGAAACCTCTCTTATATAGGAAATGAAAATGTACAAGTTTATTTCAGTGGCTGTGCTTTACCTCACTGTTGTGGGCAAAAAACACCACAGTCCTATCATTTATACCAAGTCACCTCCACTACTGAAGGTACAATACACTTAGAGAACGTGGCTCAGCAGCTCCCAGAATAAAAGGCAATTTTTAAAGTGGGAGCTCATATCTGACATTTACAGTATAGAGCAAGTGATTCAGCAAGCTACAGTTGCTGCACACAATGGTAGATCATGTGATAAATGAGCAACTGATAACAAGTGTGGAAGCCTTGGCTGTCCGCGTCAATAAATTAGACAATACCAAATAACCAATGCTACAAACTGCAAACTGCTGATTTAAGGTGGAAGGAAAAAAGCATGATGTTCAAGAACATGACAGAGAACTAGGGGGCAACATAGGTCAATAAAAACTAATGCTATTTGCCATTCTAATTACTTTGCATGTTCATGAGCTGGAAAGGCAGTCTGTGAAGCTGTAAGTAAAGCGCCAAGAGTACTGACACTATATATAATTCATAGACTGCAGCATATTGCTACATTTCTCATTGCCCTTAGAACGTGCACTTTCTCCAGGAAATATGGAGGTAATACTTAATGTTTATCTTCCAAACTTGTTTTTCATGAGCCCTGTATTAACAGGTCACTCTGGTGAATGGAAAAGTCATCAATCTGGATCATTTGAGGGACTGAAAATGAAGGAGCTTTTATCCTTGTGGATATACTGTGTTGACACTTCAACAGCGACACAGTTCACACAGCAACCACAAATGGGCACATGCATCCTTCAGACACTGTCCAGATCCTCAGCTTACAGACTCTGATAAGGTGCTCCTGAAACCAGCAGAGCTGGGTCAATTTATCAGGACCTTGCTGGGTGTAAGGTGAAAAGGAGATGTTAAAAGAGAGAACACGACCGGCTGTGTCACTTCTTCCAGGTGAATGGGCACCTGCATTGTACTGACACCGTGCTCTGGATTGAATTTTCCTGTTGACTCTTCGCAGACACAGAACTTGCTGCAGATTTATGATGGGGCTTTTGCATGGTTGAACAAGGAATACTCTGAAAAAGGCAGAGAAATCACTCCATTTTCCAAATGGGGTCAAAAGTAAATGCACACATTTCTCTTGCTGGATCACAACCGGGCTTGCCTGAGGTAGCTAGAAAAATTAAAGTCACTGTAGAAATCAGTGGCTATTAAGTGTGCTTTGACCACAGAAACATGCTTAGCTGTCTACAGCAGTTAATGGGATGGTGCTGGCCAGACATGTAACAAATCAGAATTGAAATTAAAGGTTTAAGATAAATACTTTACTGTAAGAAATAGAAATCTAATATTTACAAAACAAAGACCTTGATAAAAATTAATACAAATCACACAAAATATATCAAAAGAAAACTCTAATTTTTTGGCACTTCCTATATGTCGCTTTAAATAGATAGTTATTTTGGCAATGGTTTGAGAACCCAGCTGTGAAATTCATTTCCTGGTCTTTTAGTACTGTATTTGTCAGCACTTAACCCATTTCTGGCTTGCTTTTGTCACAAAAAGGAAGGTTTCCTTTAGAAAATAAAAATACTAGAAAATCCAATGCATTATTTATAAGAAAGAGTAGTAGAGGGAATGCTAAGGACACTATCTCCTACCATAGATCTTTTAAAGTTTGAGATTCTCACTAAAAACTTCATTTGGGCAGGCTTTTCGCTGTCCTTTGCATTTAATGAAAAAGTGATGCCCTGAGTGTGTTAAGATATTGTAAACGGGGAGAAGAGATGAAATCTTGCTATGGAAATGTGTAACTTATATGAGCAATAAAATGTCACTTCAGATATGACGTAAATGTTATATATATTAACATGTCAATATTAGAAGGAATAGGAAGGATTTTCTATTTCCAAACAATCTGTAGTATCCCTCCCAGAAGTACAGAATTTCTGCAGATTTAACTTGTTCACCTTTAAGATTTCTCTTCCAAATTAAAAAGTATCTCATTTTCACAGTTATTAGAACTGTAGTCATAAGCAAGTTGCTGTTCTCTTTGCCTTTTGTTATGTAAATATTTTCATCCAAACAATTGGTTTATGTAGATTTTTTTTCCCTTTATTCTCTTTCGGACTCAAATATTGGTAAAAGTTCTATTACAAAAGAATATTAAAAGGTGTTTTCCAGAAGGAAAGAAGACCTTGCTGCCTCTACCACTATAAATACAGTCCATCAGTTGATGGCAAGTACTAACACTATGAATTAAAAAGGAAATATAAGTCCCTATGAAAATCTTACCAGTTTGTTGGCTCAACAAACTGCTTATGCAATATTTGATGAAAATCTGAAAATGCATACTTTATTTTGAGCTCAGCACCTCTGGTTAATCATTAAATCTTGCTTTGTGATGCTATTAGAGAATGATACCTAAAGCCCACCATGGCACACAGACAGGCATCAGGGAAGACACAGTGTGACCCCCTTCTCCCTGGAAACAGTGCAAACATCAATCACCCCTTTGCCCTGGAAGCCTTCTGCACAGTGATTTGCTGTCTGTATTAGTAAGTGTGGGAGGGAGTTACAAATCATGGACAAACCAGCTCGTTAAGTAGAAAATTGGGTTCTGAAGTAGAAAGTGCCAATATTCCAGTGTTCTCTGACTGTAGTCCAGCAGTTCCCCATGAAGTTACAGGGAGCAGAAGTTGGGTCTTCAGCTGGAAACAGCACATTTCCTGCCAAGAGGAGGCTCTAGCTACAACACTTGCATGGGATACGACGGGGGGACAGGCACCCTAGGCCATATGTCAGAAGTGGAGGGGACTGCCAAGCACTGGGAGTGAGCTGAACATTGTTCTTAACAGAGAAAGAAAGGCTAAAGCTGCCAAGCCAGAAGAGGAGGGAAAGAAGGAAAAGGATGTTCTTGGGTCCAACAGCTGCTGACAACTTCAACACCAGTTTAGAATTCTTGAACCCTAAATAAGGGAAGTTTTTCATTTGGAGATGTGGAGCTAAAAAAAAAACTCTCTAGAAGAAGCATCTGTTTCCAGGAAAAAGGAGACAGCTCCAACTACAGCAAACACTTCCCATGCCCATCAGCACTGGACATGCCAGTATGTGAGGAGGAGCAAGCCCTGAAGGCCAGACTAACTCCCACCATACGCACGTCACCATGTTTTACCTTGGAGTGCTTTTCAGGCACTCCAAGGGAGTGGGGAGGTAACAGTTCTCACCAGAGCTGCTGGCCAAAATCAGCAATTAAACACCCCTGCACTCCAAGCAACTCCCAGATCCCAGGGATTAGGTGTGATATTGAGTGCTGCCAGGAAATATAGTCTACATTTGGTGAAAATTTAGGCATTGCACAAGAAACATCCTGTGAAATATCAATAAAAAAAAAAATTTAATAGGAACTATCAAAACATCTCATTTTAGAAATGCTGAAAAATTCCAGTAATATACATTAGTAGCTATATGTGTTATTAAAATTATACAGCCACAAATCAAATTAAAACATCTCAGCTCACAACAAAGAAGTAATGTGACATAAAATAAGAAATGCAAAATGTTGCAATATGATCTTTGATGTTAAAATTACATAAATTGAAATTAATGTTATTTTCACACAGTGCTCTAATTGACATGTAACAACAGCTATTTCATCCCATCTCCAAAAAAAAAGCTCTGGAGCTTAGAATATGAGGTAACAATGGAAGAGTGAGAATGTGTCCAGCCTCTACCAGGACCTGGAGGCTCTGCCTTCTCTACAGAGTGCAATGCCAGGCAGAGATGTCAGAGTTAATTTGGGTACTAAAAGCCATGAAAACATGTTAACTAGCTCTGCTGGAAAAGCTCCTTCAGAGCTTAACTCAGGAATCCCTACAGACCAGAGCTCTGTGCGACAGGCATGTCCTTAGCACAGTACCTGTCACTGCAGAAAACTGCTGAATATGTTCAGTTTATCTGCTCCTATTCCTCAGCCACCTGCTTTTCTAACCTGTGTCTTATGCTGGCCCTGCTTTTGTGTACATTACACAATGATATTCAGAGCTCAGTGACCTTTCAGAGATAAACTGGTTTTTTGGATAAGCAACTTTTTAAGCAACACTGAACCATTTCAAAAATTCATTGCAGATTACTAAACTGCTTGTGCCAAAACGCAATGCCACTGGGAGAGAATCACAACTACACGTTTTCAGATTTTTAAGCAAATACCAGTTCTATAAATCCCTTATAAAAGTCTGAATTCCAGAGGACATGTTGCAGCTACAGCTCAGTTTAAATAAGCTTTTAATTTATCTTAACGCCTCTTGCTTTGGTTGTTCTGGAAACTGTCAACAGCCAAAAATGTTGTCAGTCAACATGTCATTTGTATGATTGTGGTGGCAATACTTTATCTCCTGTAAATTGATAAGGCTTAGAGTGCACTACAGAATACTGCAGGTGTAAATTTGTACTGATCGGCACCCAGCGATTGCTGCCAATACAATAATGTAAAACAGCATATCCAGTTTGCAGAGCATTAAAAATGTGCAGAAAAGAAACTGCCACCAAACACTGGACATACTTTTAGCTCATATCCTCACCTATTTTGTGGTAGTTTCTCACTGTGCATCCCTAGAGCTGCTGGAAAGTACAACTAATCGTTTGCCTTTCTAAATCCAATTCACCCCCTTGGCTTAACAATAGCAAATTGCCATCAACTGCTTGTGCTAATAAAGGGGTCCCAAACCCACAAACAAAATGTAGCAAGCAGCAGGTGTAATTTGAAAAGTGAGCAATGTAATGAGACTTGAAAGAATTTAATTGAAAAACTGTGAGCAAAGAGTGAATTCAGGCGGAATCATTCGATTCATGTAGCCATGTGGAATAATTTGTCATTTACGATGGTCAAAACAAATATTGCTGCATAAATGACTTTTAGGAACAGCCAGGCATTTTAGCAGCCTATGAAGAACATGCCAGAGTAGAGACTGAAGGAAACTTGGAGGACAGGGCTGCTGGACAGAGTGGTCCAGTAATTCCTGCATGCCACTCCAATCCATCACCAGCACATTATGAAGTTGGTCAGATGGCCACCTTCTGCTGTCAAACTGGAAAATAATTCACCAGTACAAGTTCACAAATCACCTCTTTTCACAGGCAACAGAAAGAAGAAAGCAACTCTCCCACTAGCACAGCTGGCCATGGGAAAGCACATCCCTGCAAAACTGCCCCATCTGCCAGGGGACAACTGGGCCACCCCACAAGAGCAGGTTTTGCTCCTTTCTCAGGGGGGTTACCCTTTCCCAGTATATATCTCCATACATCTTCTCAGCCTGTCTCCTTACAGATCAGTGGTCCCAAACAAAAAGAGGGCAGAACCAGTAGGTAAACATAGCAGGTGGTTTTTTTACAATTGTACCTTTTCATCCCTGCTGCTACTAAAATATTGCTGTGCATCAAAACAGAGAGAACTGGTTGGTAGGGCTGGGGAAAACAGAAGGCTGCATAAATTGCCTTTTAAAACCAATGTGACTTTTTACATTTGGGTTTTTCTTTTTATCTGAATAGTACAATTGTTCTTCAATAAACACTGGCATTTAACAATACTCATTAACATGCTTATGATTGTTGATATTCCTGAATAGCTGTAATCTGATTAAAACCTAATAAATTCTGATATTGTAGGTTATCTGTAGATTAACTTTATATTAGCGCATTCATTTCTTCTATATGGGGGCAGTCTAATTTATTATCTAATTAAAAATGGAGTTTCTGTTACATTTTTAGGTTTTAGAACACTAGATCACAGTTGCTAACCTCACTTTTTTGTCCACAACAAGAAGCAAAGTGAAATTGTATCTCTATTTTTTTTTACATAGATTGAAGGGTTACATGTTATTTGCTAAGAAATAACACTGTTGTCATGTTTCTGCAGCAAAAAATGGCTGACAAGACTTGTTTCACATCTGTCTGCATAATGTAACGAACCCATGAAGAACTAGTGATGAAAAAGCTGTTTTGTTGACAATCTATTATTGTTAAATGCACCCAAACACCAAGATTTAGGCAATGCTCATTAGTGCTGTATTGTAGCTCAGGATTTTGTCCCTATAAATACTTTGTGTCAAAATATTTTTGTAATATATTCTAGGCTGCAAGCCTTGCCTTTACAACCCCAAAGAGCTACAGCCGTTGAAGCCTTTTATTACCTGAATCACATTCAACCACCCACACGATAACACTGCCAGCCCCATACAGTACCCATGTGTAGTCCAACTGCCCCTTCCCACAAATGCCACCTGACCTGCTTGCTTTGTGCTCTGCTCACCTACTAATACCACTCAGGTCCCTCAGTCTTTCCCCCTGTAGCCAGACATCACATTGGTGGCTCTCAGTTTCCATCTACGACTCCAGAGATTTTTTTTTTTTCTTACAAATCTCACAGTTGCTCATACTATGACTTAGTCACAGGAGAAGAAAGGGAGTAGAACTTCCCTCCTACCTCTGACTGGCCCACTGAAATCTTTGCTTGGGTCTGCAAAAGCAAGAAGGTAAGACAGGACCCGAGGAAAGCAGTGCCTGAGGACCAGCACACACCACCCTTGGATCTCCCTGCCACAGCCACAGCCAGTCAGGCAATTGCACTGACACTTTGGCACAGAAAATTAAGGCAGCAGCTTCTAACAGCTCTAATGACATCACTGGAAGTTTGATGGATAACTAATAAGAGCAGGGTTGTGACCCTAATCAAAAGTCTCTACTTGAAATAAATCCTTAAGCAACACTAAGGATGAATCCCACACAGACAGTCATGCTTCACTCAGCCCACCACTGCTCTCTTGTCTGCTGTTAACTTTGATCAGGTTGCCTTGTGGGATCACATCTTCAATAGAGCTACTGCATTAGTCTTGGATATCATTAACTCTTACAATTACCTTAACCAACTGCAGGTCAAAATGGTGCTTCTGTCTCCTGCACCTTCAGATTTTCCTAAAACTTTCCATCATTCCAACTTCTGTTATGTCAGCGCTGCATTTATTCTGATTTCAAGTTTCACTCTTTAGATGCCCATACTGTATTTACCTAAAAATATCAGTTATTTCATCCTGTACTTACATAACTAACAAAATCTCCCAGAAGGGCTAAAAACCTCACGCACCAGATTTAATGCGATTTTAAGAAAGAGAAGATCCTTGTCTCACAATCAAGAGAGAAATAACTTAATCCACTTAACTGGCATTTCAAATATGGTGTACTTTAGCATGTGCCTGAAAGACTACAGGGAATCTAAGGCAGCTTCCTCTCTCTCCATGGCACTGCAGCTCTCCTTGCTAGAGGGAGATGTGGAGTTACCAATTTCACTTTCAGAATAGCCCTTTAAAAGCAATTTCAGGTTACCATGGCTGCTAGCAGTGGACAACAGTGTTTTTCTGTTTAAAGTCTGTATGTTAGAGGAACCCAGTTACGTGACAATAAATGCCAATTCATGCATGTCAATAAGTAACAGCAATAGAAACAGCATTATAAAGCTCCTGCAGAAGAAAGCAGCAGGCAAGATCCTTTTCTCCACATCTTCGTTGCAGGGTAGCAGAGGCAATTCTACCCCAGCTTTACTGGTAAGCCTTCAGCAGTATTTGCTAACAGCGATTTTAAAGACCAGCAGAGCTCTGGTCTCACTCTAGCTTCTCCTGGTACAATATATTGATGAGAACTCAATCGTCAGACAGGTGAACAATGTGGCCCAATGCAACACCAATCCCACTACAAGACATGGGCTTATTGAGATGAGTCTGTGAAGGGCCTCAAAGATGCTTAAGGGATTGGATTATCTATCACACAAGGAGAGGCTGAGAGACCTGGGAGGGTTTAGTCTGAAGGCTCATAGCAACCTTATCCGTCTGTACAAACACCTGGTGGGAAGGTATAAAGAAAATGGATTCAGACAGCTCTTAGTGGTGCCCAGTGAAAGAATAAGAGGCAATGGACACACTAACTGTAATAATATAAATTCTGTTTAAATATAAGTAAAATCTTTTTTACTGTAAGGGTTGTGGAACACTGGGACAGCCTTGCCCAGAGATGTTGTGGAGTCTGTATTGTCAGAGATAAACAAAACTTGACTGGGCACAGTCGTGGGCAAGCTGTGGGAGCTGGGGCTGCCTGAGCTGGGGCTTGGATGGGATCATCACCAGAGGTGCCTCCCACCTAGACCTGCACCAGCCCAGGGAGAGTAAACTCTCAGGATGTGTGTCAACAACTACACCGGTATGTAGTTCACTTTCTGCCTCCCATGGGACTCACTATTCAATGAAGTCCCTGAGCACATCATGTACCTGCTCCCAACCCGAGATCTGACCCACCTCACAACCCTCCACCTGGCTTGGCCAGCCACACAACACAAGCAATCCTTTGCTCTTTGTTGTACAAGTTTTGGTTGATCTCTCCCCCACAAAGATCTAAACCCACATGCAAACAAAATTCACAAACTGAACGAGACAGAAACAGGAGAAAGAAATTTCCTCAAGCACCAAGCTGTGAGATATGTTTACATGGTTCTATCTATTACATTTGTAGTTCTTGTCCATATTTTCAGGTTGTCATCTGCATGAACTTACTAGCCTATTTCAGCTATCTAGAGAGATTCAACCAGGAAACACATAACACCAGATATGCCTCCTGAACATTTCCATCTGGAAAAGGTGTTTACTAACATATGTGCTTTTACAAACTAAATGAAATTTAATGCAACATGAACTTCACACCAAATTACAAGGAGAAAAACCTGCTTCTCAAGCATTTTGCAAAACTGAGAACACTTACATATTTCATATCACATTTTAAATAATTCAGGTCGTATTTTTCTTAATAAAAGAAATAGTTTTAATAAATACTATGGCTAGTTTAGGATGAATTCCTTAAATTCTGAAGTATGAATGTACCACAGTGTTTAAATAATACAGAGAACACATGGCTTCTAGCAAGGTCATGATGAGAGGGAGAGCATAGACTACCCTTCGTGGGGAATTGAATTAAATGCATCTCATTTTCACTTTGTCAAACTTAGTTCACAATCTGGTTGAAGACCAGCATGCTACTTAGGGTAGAAACTATCCACAAGGCAGGTATTATATCTTATTTGACAGGTCTGGGGTCAGGTAGGTCGAATCAATACTGCAGAGATCTGTCCACGGTCAAAAATAGACAATAAAGAGTCACATGACATATGAATATGGCACACAGGGAAAAGAACTCATTAAAAATGGGGAATAATGATAAGAATAAAAAAAATGGATTCCACCCAAAATAAAGGGAAGAATTTTATTTTCAGGACATATGAGAAACGTCATATGGACCAATTCAGTTTGATATAAGAAATTGGAATTCTACTTCTCATTGCTTTAAGTAGGGCCCCATTTTAATCAGTATGTTGAAATACAGTTGGGAAAATACCTAACCATTTGTTTATATGGTTTTGTGTGAAAGGCTGAAGAAAACCTCAACAGTTTTCAGATACTCGCAAAGTTCCACAGACACAAAAGGCAAAATAATAATTATAGATGTCATATTGTACAGTGGACTGGAAAGGAACAGGATTATATTGGTAGACAATACTTTTTTACCCATTCATTTTTGGTACCTGGCAAAAAGAGACAGAAAACCACTCTTGTCTAGTAGATACTACATGGAGTCAGAACCACACAGTGTATGACTTCCTCATAAGCAGGTTACTTTCCCTTGACAGTCCAATGTTCATAACTTCATTCTTGAAATAAGCTGTGCCATACTCTTCACTAAAGACAAACCACAGACTGAAGCTAGAAGCTGACCATCATGAATTAAACCAAAGCTTAAAAATATGGAACAATCACTCATAAAAAAAAATAAAAATCAATGGTTGAAGCTGTCTCTTTTGCTTGTGTTTATTCCAGGACAAAAAGCCTCACCAAAAGCCTGTTTTACAGCTTCAGTCAACCTTTCCTCCATTCAGCACTGAAGACCAAAGTGGAGTCTGAGTTAATTCCAGTGTATATGGAGGACTTAGATCTGCTCTACCTTTTGCTTTATAGCTAGCATTTCCAGGTTCTGTACAGAGAAAAAGGTAGGAATACTCTTCTGTGAAATTTTGTAAGATCTTCATATAAATTTCCCCGAGTTTTGGACTGCTCAGCTACTGGGATTTGCTTTGGACTTACTTCTATCAAACAGATCCACTGACATGTGAAACCCACTTTTTCTTATTATTTCAAAGCTTTGTTTTTTCTATTGGCACAGAACAAAGACTCTTACCAGTAACCTTCAATTCAACCGTCCTTCGTATAAGCTTGCCTTCAAACTTTAGTTCACAGGTATAATTTCCTCCATCTTCTTCCTGGACCTCTTGAATTAAGAGAGTATTTCCCTTCTGAATTACAACGCTTCTCCACATTTTTGGCTTACATTCCTGCAGAAAAAAAATCCATTGCCAAAATTACTCAGCTTGTACAACATAAAACAGTGTTGCCTGATCAGATTTTCAGTATTATATATACAAGTAAACAACCACCTTGATATATTTTGCAATTAAAATTCAAATATAATTTCAGAAAGCACAGAGATCTAAAACTGGAATTAATTCAAAGGCTGGAATTAAACAGGAATGTTTTTAAGGTTCAGTAATTCCTACTGTATCACATGGGTTGTGTTTAATACATGGTGCCCTGAAGCAATGGTTAAGTATCTTCTCTTTTTCTTGATAACAACTGTCAAGACCTCTACTTTAGGACAGACCATTAAAATACATCTCTGAAGGGGGTAAGGGCAACATTTGTTAAGAGTTAGCCTGGAGGCAAACTTTACACATAGTCCCAGGCTAGAACCATTTACCAATAGAAGCAAACAGGAAGAACAGTGGTTTTGCGAACGAGAGAATTCAAAAACCTGGTTTCCTAACAGTCTTGTTTCTCATCACTGGCTTCTCTAGCATCTGATGAGCTCTGATTCAGCTTTTCCCCATCACTAGGTTCTATGTCATATCACCCCCACATGTGTCCTCTGATGCAGTACATGGTACTGATGGCCTGCAACTCCCATGGACTTCCCCAGGCAGTCCTTAGCTGTTGTTTGGCAGATTTTGGTTCATCACTACAAACTGTGGTCCTACTGGAACAGCATTTGAGTCCTTCTGTATAGGGTGTGATACAATGCCAGAAAAGGCTCTCCCTTTCCTAACAAACCACATCCTTGCAGGCAGATCAGTCACCTTCCACATGAATTGTACTCATAATCGAATAGTTCTTGGAATGCTCTGAACTAAAAGCAGGGGTTCAACTCTCTCTTGAAAATGGCACCTTAAGATTATATACTTACTGCCTCTAAATATATTTAACATCAAGTCTGTTCTGCCTGCAACAAAATCACACTTGTCTCAGTTCTCTAAAGCACTCAGTACTCCCGACAGTTCTATACCAAGAGAACACAAAGCAACATAGGGCCTGAGTACCTTCAATGTCCCTCTACTCCCTCTCTCTATGGTGGCAACTTGGAATAAGCTCTCAGACTGCACCTAACAGTCTTGCATCAGTTACATCAGGCTCAGCAACTTCAGAGACTGGTGACATGCCCAGACCTACGCCCCATTTTCTGCTCGTCTGCAACAGCAGTGTCAGAAACAGAGAAAACAAAATAGAACAAAGCTTTCTCTTAAGAAAACAACCAAACAAGAAAATACGTCAACATGCAAATACACTGTATCACAGCAAGAGATCAGAATGACAAAAACATAAATTTTTCATGGGATTCCATGTGCATTCCAAATCCACTCCAGATTCTAAATTAAAGGATAACAATAGGGAAATAGAAAGAGAGGACTGAGAGCTTCTGGCCTTGCACTTGAAAATGGAGCACTGAAGAATCACCCCTATCCCTAGGTGGCCAAATCCAGTTACAATGTGGACAGATTTCAATTTCTGAAGCTGTGCAATACTACTGCAGGTAACAGAGTGATTGGGTTACCTCTGTTTCCAAAGTACAGCTGTAAGGGTAGCATAATCTTGCCTCGCGTGTGAACTTTAGTTAACCGCAGTGATAGACAATGATTAAATCCAGATCCTCTCTGCTGTGCTAAAAAGAATCAGAGCTTATTTTTGTTACTAAATTGCACTATCATCGCCTGAGATTCACGCAGGACACAGATCAGAGCCAGGAAAGGCCATTGAATCCTTTCTGATTTGTGCTCAATATTTTAGGTCTATTGAAAGGTACATTGACCACCTACTTGGAGTAACTAAATTTGAGCACTGGGCAAAGAATATGATTCTGTTATCTTCAATCCTAATTTAGAAGGAATACAATTCCCAGAACACACAAAGTAAGCATATTTCAGATATGCACCTTTTAGTGCAGCACTGAAATTCCCTATTATGTGTTACCAGTTTTATATTCTCTATTTTTAAAAGTAGATAAGGGAGCAAAGAGATGGAAGATACATTTTTATATGCCTTATATTTTTATATACTACGTGTTTGTAATAAGAAGGGCAACACCTTTACTACTACAGAGATTAATGATTTAGCTCAAACAATGTGCTGTTATGTTTTTACAGAGAGAAACTGTTCTGGTGAATTATATCACTGATTTCCTAATTATTTCTTTTTGTATCTACTTAGAATACTTCATATTAAAAATTCTTTATAAGCCTTTCTTTTCCAAAGTTCAGCTAGTTAATTTGTCTTCTACTAACTATGCAGGCTTTATAAAAATATGTTGAAAATGCTTGTTTATATATTTAATACACAAAACTAAAAGCAAAAAAGGGGAGAAGCTGGAAAATTGTAACAATTTGCATTTTAGCAACAAAAACGGCTGAGAAACAAACAAAATTCTAACTAGCCTTCATACTGGGAAAACAATGTAGATTTTACTGTCAGAGGTGTGCTAATTTCTCTAAAAGGTAAGAGCTCAATTGTATGACTTGTTTCATAGAATCACAGAACAGCTGGGGTTGGAAAGGACTTTACAGTTCAACTCGTTCCTATTCCCCTGGTCATGGGCAGGAACACCTTCCACCAGACCAGGTTGTTCCAAGCCCAATCCAACTTGGTGCTGAACACTTCCAGGGATGGGGAGTCCACAACCTCTCTGGTCACCCTGTGCCAGTGCCTCACCACCCTCACACGGAAGAACTTCTTAACACTTCATCTAAATCTACCCTCCTTCAGTTTAAGGCCATTCCCTTTTGCCCTGTCACTACATGCCCTTGTGAAAAGTCCCTCTCCAGCCTTCTCACAAAGTCCCTTCAGGTACTGGAAAGTGCTCTAAGGTCTCACTGAAGCCTTTAACCAATTAATTGTTCTTTTCTGCTTTTGCACTACATTTACCTGCTAGAAGAATCTGAAAGTTTCTTTTCCAAGCCTATTTATTCTCCTTAGATATCTTAAATGTTTTGGGGTTTTTTTCCCCCAGTAATTAAGTTGTGACTATTATGCTCTGTTTCTCTTCCTTGAAATGCCAGTGGCAGCACCTCAACAACTCTATTTTTCTAGGGTAGATAACAACTACCTGTCCTTCACCTGACATTTTGATTGTTTTCACAGCCCTTCCTTCAACCCAGTTGTAGAAAAGAGATGATGGAAATGGATTAAGACTCCACATTCAAGATGTAACATACCTTTTTCCTCTGCCAGTTGATTTTTCATGAAACTGCTCTTACTCTCAAATCCCATTCATTCAATCATGCCTTGACACATTCATTTACTTCAAAAAAATCCTCACACTTTTTGTCAAAACAGTTTTAAGAGGCATAACAAAGTGCTGTATATATCAATGGCATTAATTGAGGAAATCTTTAAAAATAAATATTTCATGCAGCGTAATTCTAGCCAGAAGTGAAGTTCATACCACTGTTAAAACAAATCCTCACAGCAAATGTTTTATTACTTACCAGGGGTGCATGGGAAAATCTATTCAGGCATAATTAAGAGCATGTTTAAATTACAGTTAACTCCCTGTAAATTGATGTAATTATTGGCTCAGATTCATTAATCCCTCAACACAGAGAAGCCTTTTGGAAAGCAGAGTGAGTCCTGTACACAGTGGGCTTGCACCATGACTGTCCTGTCTGATGGTATTTCATAGGTCACAAGTCCAAACCCCCTGACTACCAGAGAACTGGCAGGTTCTCCTGAACACAAGGGTTTCTCTTTTCAGACAAGGGTATAAAGAAGGAACCTTGAGGACTTCCTTATATTTATTTATCTACTGTTCTCTTTTGGACAACTTCTCTAAGTATTTCAGCATAACGAAAAGGAATTGCCCCCAGTGCCTCTGGAGCAGCTTTACACAAGAAGATGGCTTCATGTACACATCAAACTCAGTCTTCAAGGTAAAGGGGAAAAACTTGAGGATCCAGTGTGCTATGACTAGAGACAGATGCCTCCTTCAGAAAGCAAGGGTCAAATCATAAGCAGAATATCACTTTACACTATTGTTTGGAGGAAGGGACCTGCTTTTTGTCACTCACGTTGCCTCACACAGAATGGTCTGAAATCCCTGACTGTGGTTTGTAGGGGTTACCCCAGTATTTGTCATATTATTTTGCAATCCAAGTAATTATATATTTTCTAGTAACTGGGCTTTTGAGTAAGCAGACTTCTTAACACAATACTCTCTAGAATATTTTTCCAAAACCCTGTTCAGGAATAAGTTTCAATGGACAACCTGACATACATACCTTCTGCATAACATCAATATTGACATTTCACACTGCTGAGCTTCCTGAGCCATTTCCAGATAACACAGATGTTCTCTAAGAGCCAAACTGATAGCACCTTATTGTTAATTATGGATAAGAAGGTGCATGTAGCAGGTTATCCCTTTAATGTCTCTTCTCATTATTAAAGCAGACTAAAGGTTGTCAACTTTGATTGTTTCACCATCATCACCAAACCACATCAATTCTGTTCCATTTCAATCACTGTGATGACTTGTCAGTCAGCTGTCACACTCCAGCCTGGTCACACAATCTGTGTGTGCAACCCAGACAACATGTGTGGGGGTATGGGACAGACCCTTCCATTCCCTTTCTTGGTCAGTACAAAGCATCACTGGTGTGGACCTGCACATGCATCTTAGTTAGACTGATTTCTGCTCCATGACAGCTGAAGATTATTCCTGCCAGACTATTTCTCAGTGTGTTCTTGCAGAAAATGAGATCTTCAGTGATCTGGTGTTCAGCAATACCTAGGCAGATAGGGCAGGAAGCAGCTTCTCTTTGGTACTCTCTTTTTTTCAAGATTTCAGACTTCCTCTGCAGAGCCAGGAACTGGACTTGATGATCCTTGTGGGCCCCTTCCAACACAGGATATCTATGATTAACTAAATACATGTATTTGACATATGAACAGCACTGAAGATATCCACCCATATGCTGAGAGAAAGAGCTTCAACGGCTGAAAGAAAATTTTGTTTACACTAACAGTAGGCTATGGCACACATTTTGTTACTACAAGACAGAACATGTGAGATTTTTGTAAAAAGTAGAAATAAATGACAACTTTTATAATTGCTCTTTTCTGACGCAACCTGCTAAGGAGGAAAAAAACCTGCTGCTCTGCATGTATTACTTATTTCACACAAGATAACTGTCTTTAAAGAATGTTATTAATGTTGGCAAATCAAGCACTCCAAATTTAGGATTTAACTAGCTTGTAGTTAAATTTAGGATTTAACTAGCTTGTGCTTTTCAGCACAAGAACAACGAGTCATCAATAGTTACCTTGTACCACACCACATCTGGTTCTTGACCGGCTGTTTTGTAATCCTCAATATCAGGACAGGAGATTGTCTTTCTCTTAGTGACTTCTGATTTTTCCAGATATCTGATCTTGCTGTTGTAGCAAAGCCCAGATTCATTCTCAGCTACCGTCAAGGACATGGACACCTTCATGCAATATGTTGAGTTTCTGCAGGAACAGAGAGATGTTTTCATTTATCCTACCTTCTTTCTACTGAGTTTGTTTCAACAAACAAAGTTTCTTTGTTAAGCTCTCATCTTCACAAACACTTGAGTGACAGATTCAAACAGTGACTGTCATGCTGTGTCTTTCCAACACAGAAGAATTACAGAAAATGTAAAGGCTCATTTCTGATTTACTATGAAGAATATGCAGAACCTTGCAGAAATTTTGTTGACAAGTGATCCAACCCAGCACAGCAGCTCTTTCAAGCTTGCAAGTCTATGAACACAGGAACCTGCTGGTATATCAAATATCAGTCAGGATACACTGCCCCGTTTCCTCTGTGTGTCCCACACAGTCCTCCTCACCCTCATTCTCTCCCCCCATCAGGAGATTTCACCCTACTACTCAGTGCTGCATGTTTGAGAAGAAAGGTTATGAACTGGGTGTTAAAGTACATCATGCAGGAAGGATTTCTCCCTCAGAAGGAACTGCTGTACAAAATCCTACAGCACATGATATTGTGGTGGGTCGACCTGGACCAGCTGCCAGCCACCCTTCCAGCTGCTCCGTCACTCACCCTCAACAGGATAGGGAGGAGAAAATAAAATGAAAAAGCTCACAAGTCAAGATAAAGACAAGGAGATCAGTCACCAATTACTGTCATAGGCAAAACAGACTTCACCAGAAAAAAATATTTTAATTAATTGTGAATTATAATAGGTTGGTAGTAAGAAAGATAAAAAAACTAAAACATGTTTCCCTCGTATCTTTTTTTTTTCCTCCTCTATCCTCCCTCCCTCGCTGATTGGTGCAGGAGGTGGGGATGGGGAGTGGTCCGTTCCTCCCTGTCGCCTCTTCCTTCTCACATTTCCCTGCTCCAGAATGGATGCAGCTCCTGTCCAGAAAATCAGCTCTCCAGAATCCCTCTCAGGCCACAGGGACTCAGTGCCTGCTGGGGCCCAGGGCACCAAAGAACCCTGACAGCTAAATCCAGGAAGCAGACTGCTACGCCCAGTTTTTCTTAATATCAGGGCAGAATAAACACAACCAGCTCAGCTGCCATGCTGCACAATCAGGAAAACAGGATTAAACTAAATTCCTTCAGCCTTGCAGCTTTAACAGAGCTATCAGACACACAATAAACCCCCCAAACCGGTGTTTGCCATGGTGTTACTGGCACTCTGCACAGGATGGCTGCAGGCCAGGCTGCCAGCTCTGCCCCTCGCTCTGTGCCACGTCAGGCTCGGAGAACAACCCACAATATAATGGGGCTCTCCCTCCCATCATGCATCATCTTGTCATTTTAACTGATTGCACCACAACCAAAAAAGTCAGGAGTAAACCAGTCGTGCTGGCTGGTTACTCCCATCGAAGGGAGTTGTGGAGAGCTCTGGTGGGAGGTATCTTGGCTTTGCCACTGCCTCTTCCATCACAGCTCTGCTGCAAACTGATTTAGCTGAGACAAGAGGGTGCCCTGTGCACCTGGGAAGTGATCCATCAGTCTCACCCTGACGCTAACGACGCTGGCTGCTCACTCCCTCCAACTAGACCCATGACAATGCTTTTAATTAAAAAAAAAATCCAACACGCTCCATGACAAATCTTTTCTTATGCAGTGTTTCTACATTTCACTCTGTCAAGTGAGCCTGTAGTTGGGAAGAAAATAAAAAGGTCTACAGGGACACTTCATCACAGCTCAGAGCTTCATGCTAAACAAGCGCTGACAAAACACTGTAAATGGGTTCTTGTCAAAGGTGTGCCATGAGCAGGTTTTGGCAGACAGAGGCATTTGCAAGGCAAATCAGCAGGCAGTGTCCAGATATGTCTCAGAAACCTCCCATTTTCAGCATCATTAGTCCTACATATTCGGCAGAACCACAGAGTTGTCCATCCTAGTCCCTTCTCCTCAAAATGCCACCTGCACATTTATGTAATAAAATTTGTGGATATTTTCTCCATTCCCTCACCTCTGAGTGGAAAGGCTCACTTTGCATGCTGCCATGATGTGTTTCAGCTGAGAGGTTATAATAAAGTCTCATCCTCACAAATTGCACAAAATATATTACTTTACCTGAAAGAAAAATTCTCTGGACTGCAAAAAAATCTATCATTTGGGGTGGGCTTTTCAGAAATATCTATATGGTTTAGGGAGCATAAGTCAACTTTCTCCTAAACTGGCTTTTGAAAAGAGTTACCTTTCTTGTAGGAAGAAAACAAAACGTATTCAAGAGTTTCAATGCTTCCTGCACTGAAAATCCACAAAATGTGATACAACCACTCAGTATAATCAATAGTAATTAATCAGTAATGATTATTTAACCTTCCTGAATGACTATAAGTATTACTGAGTGCAAGTAAGGTCACATGTGCTCAGTGATAATGATCCAGGCTAATCAAGAATAATGACTTTGAACAGTTGTCCATTACTTGGTCCTATTTAATAGTGCTGTATTTTCTCCTAACAATCTTGCATTATTTAGATTGTATTTTGAAAAACGCTGGAGGCTACTTCTATTTAAAATGCTTCCTGGAACCAGGACCCAAAAATGTAGTATTCTTTTCATTAGTTACAATTAGAACTGAGTAGAATTGAGGAAACTAAGTGCCTGGTGAGTACTATCACTTTTGTTCACACTCCATGACCGAGACAATAAATCTATTCAGGCTCATGATGAAGAAAGCCCTCACTAAGCCAACAGCAATAGACTTGAAAGCTTTATGAATGCTTCTTCACCAGCCACTCAGGTTAGTGCTACTGCTGGTAATTCAGGAAAGGGCAACTTTCCAGTGACTGAAGCAGCAGCAGCCTTCCTTTAATCTCGTCAGCTTGGGATAACAGTTATATTGCAGTTATGTGCAAAAGGAAACAGTAGTTTGATCAGTCTGTTTTTCTCAGTTTTGAGGCAGAAGTCTGGGAGCTGAAGTCTGTTGAAATTGTGAGCCATTCCACCCCGTGCTGGGCAAGCTGTTCCTCAGCTGTAAGGATTTCATCGCTCAGTCCTCTGAGCAGGTGATGCATCTGTGCTGACTTTTTCTTGTTGTCTTCCCTTCCTTGTGGGGTCTGGAGCATAAAGGGGCTCTCTAGAAGGTGACAGCTGGAGGGAGAACGCAGGAAGGGGGATCACAAAGAGGATCAGTACAGAAGCCCATAGAGCTGCTGTGGTGGGATGCATTCAGTTCTTTCTTTCCAATTGTTTTCAGGACCTCTGTGAACACAAGGGCTCTCCTTCATGAGTTGCATTTAAGTTATTTATGGTTAAGGGTCTTTTTTTTTTTTTTTTTTTGGTAAAGGTGTGGAGATTAACTAGTGTGAATCCTATGCTTTTTGGTTTTCTTCTTTTAGAAGCTAAACAGATGGCCTATGAATTATAAAAGGAGGATCCACTTCTGTTTTCAGTACATGGTCATGGAGCTTGGTGAGGGAGGTCAGTGCTCCCAGCAGTCTCTGGCTGACAGGAAAGGTTCTGAGTCACAGAATATTCTGAGCTGGAAGGGACCCACAAGTCCAATTCTTAAGTGAATGGCCCATAAAGGGATCAAACCCATGACCCTGGCAATATTAGCACCATGTTCTAACCAATCGAGGCAATCTCAGGGCCATTATGTGTTACATATATGTAATATATATATTATATATATATATATGGTTATATTTAATGAGGAAAGCTGGACACAAAAAGAACAGTAGATAACAAAATCAAGGCTGGTAACCTGGGTTCTGCTGTCAGAATCAGTGGCCAAAAGGAATAAAAAGGAAGTATCTCCCATGTGGATGAGGAAGATGCTGGAGGGCTTCCAGTGATGATCTTAGTATTGCAAGGCCAGACAAGAAAAGCTGTTTCTCAGTAGAGAATATATGAACCCAAATTAACCTGTCAGGCTGCAGAACCTTTTGCACATATATGCAAAGGAAATAACCTATGAGTCTGAAAGTGCATTTTTTGATAATCTGTCTTTTTTGAAAGGTTGCTAAACCATTCACTTTCCACAGGAGTTGATTTCCAATGGATTCCATTTCTAGAAGAGGTAGCAGTGGTCATATGGGGCACAGGAAGAGGAAAGAAAAGAAAGAATCACTCCATACTACAAAGAAAAAAGACTGTCTTATATTTTCACACTGAAACTAAGATCTGTAATTCTCTTTTTCAAGGGGCTAGTTACACACTGGGCCTACTCTCTTGACTGGAAATAGGATGGGTTTAGCTCTGCCAGAGTTCACAAAGCAGATTCCTTTGTTTTGGTGGCAAGGCATCTGTAATCCCCAGGCCACTTGGAACTGGCACTGAACCACAAACTGAAGCCAGCTCCAAATCCAATAGAAAACCACAGGGAAAACCAAGGGAGTTTAACAGGTCTCAAAACAAAAGCAAGCAAAACTGTGAGTTTGGCTTGACTTGGAAATAAAGGCAAGAGAGAAAAAGGAAGGATGTAAAGAAATGGATAAGAAGGACATTTGAAATTGGAGTGTCAATCCCTAAATTATTTTTCATCTTGTTCTGGATTCAAGACAATTCATCAGCCCTAAGGCTGAATTAAAATCAGAGGAAATATTCACAGCTTTGGAAAAAACTTTTTTTGGCATTTGTGTTTCTGCTAAGTGAGAGTGTTTGTTAAAAGAGTCAAGCAAAACAATTTTGGCTCTAGTATACACAGAATCTCCCCCCACCCCCATTTATTAATTTTCTTACAAAAAGGAAGGAGGCAGAAAAGGGGTTGAATATTTTATATCTTCTAGATTGAAAATCCCACCCAAATTTGAATTGCACATTTATACAAAGGGACTCACAATGGGATTTTCTCCCTTGCAGGTTAATTTTTCATTGCATTTGGTTTTTTATTACATTCTAATACTTTGGTGGTAGATCCAAAAGCTGGAAAGTGTATTTATCAAAGCAGTGCTCAGGAAACAGCACAGCTCAGGCTTAGATCTCTCTCCATGTACCTTAACACTCTGGCTGTTTTAATGACATTTTTATTGGCTCACTAACTGAAGGACTGTATAAACCAACATATACATTCCTCTTTGCTCATTTTGAGTTAGAACAGTAACAGCAATAACTACACCACCCACTGTCTTTGTCCATCTGAAGGTTCACAGCATTAATGCATGACCAGATCCACTACTGGCTGCTCTATAAATGTGCTGTGTTATCAGCTTTCAGACTTAATTGAGCATTTGATTGCTTTCCTCTCTCTTCATGAGAGTTTTATAAATTTATTCCTGTCCAAATTTTACACTTCACATAATGGTTACCAAGGTCATGGTTTGGTGATCGCCTTAAAGAAAAACGAGTTATTTGTTATCATTGTTTTTTTTAGATCACAAAAATGTAACATCTTAAAAACAAATGGATTATTACTTACTCTTCCAAGGTTTCCTTCAAGTGCTAACTTATTTCTCAGTGACTACCACTGCTACATGTTTGGGGTTATTGTCTGGAAAAGATCAATTTCCTGAACATGGAGTAAGTGACCGTTGGAGGTTACAAATCACAGACCCTTCAAAGTTTTTGGATTTTTAATTCTTATCAGTTTGTCAAGTGAAAGAGCAACATCTGAGTAGAACAATTTAACAGATGGCTAGCACTGCTGTAGTTGCTCCCTGAATCACAGGACACGAGGTGCAGTGATTCTGCAGCTCATGTGTGTGGTACCTGGCCTTGGTACAGCTCCAAACACTCCTGTCCTGTTTTTAGCTTGCTTGTTGCTGTTATAACAGTAATTCTAGTACTAGCTCCTGTGCCTGCTAAGGAGAAATCCTAATCCCATGTTACCTTTCATTTAGTGTTTGATTCAAGATCCTCCTAGTAAATGAAAATAACATCATGGAAGTATGATCTCAGAAGTGCTACAACAGAACGATGTTACAAATCCAGCGTTTTATTATCTCTACTTCCTTTGATCCTCCAACAGAGACCTGGGTTGTGAATCCAGACAGAGCTACTATTCAAGGCTGCATTCCCTTCAAGTAGAAAAAGTATTTGTGCAGAGTTAATCCATCACTCATGAAGAATTTTTATTCTTTCTGCACTTCTTTTCTTCTAAGATTCAATCTCTACACAAGGCTCACTAAAAACAAGACAATTTGAGCTTGGCTAAAACACACTAGATATCCCAGAGGCCCATGTTTTACAGTGAAGAAAGGCTTTCCCATCACTCTTCAAAAGAAGGACCTGAGCAAAGTCACTGAAAGGTAATTTTAAAAGGCTCACATTAATGACAGCTTGAAAAACAGATATCCAGGGATGTCTCCTCAAGTTAAACATCAACAGTATAGTTCTCACCAGAGGCGCTTAAAAGCAAGACCTCTAATCCTCACTGTGAGTTTAGCTCTTTTTAGAGAATCTTCACGCTTCTTAGATACTGGGATGGAGAAGAAAAGATGTTTGGATATGGCAGCTGGGTAGAGCTGCTCACGGTTGGGTCTCTCCCACCAAAGCTTAGATCTAAGTTTAAGTTGGATTTCAGCTCACATCCTTATTAAGAGTGAAATGAGACACAAAAATGTCAGGGTGTTCCTACTACAGCCAGTGATACAGCCTGTAAGAGCAAGGCTGTGATCGGAAAATTCGGGGCTAATCTGTAGTATCATGCTTTTTAAGTCTCTCTGAGAATGGTAAGTGACAGCCAGCCTGATTTGTACATGGTTATGGGTCAGGAGGAGCTACTTCTTTTCTGGTTGCCAGATGACCTCTGCATCGTGACAGAAACAATTCAAAAGCAAATCACTAGTCAGTCATTCCAGCAGGAGCTACTCAGGCAAAAAGAGAAAATCTCCTAACATTTAAGTTGAATCACACAGGCCAATGGTGTCCCTAGTTTTTGGGTTGGATTTTTGTTAAGACTTCATTAATGTTAGTTATTAAATGTTAGAAATGAATATGTGAAAATACAATGCAGAACACAATTGAAATGCAGAAGCTAAAAGAACACCATGCTATCTCAGCATATCACAATCCATGTGGGCTCTCTCAGCTTCAGCACATCCTGTTCCAGTAGAAGAAATCCTGTAATTGGCTGGGTTTGCTCTCAGGGAAAATTTCTTCCTTGCCCTTAAGAATTACAACACAGTGAGTTACTCTGAAGTTTGCTACTGCAAATGACTAAGCCCTTTTCATTTATTTCCTAACACTTTTGTATTAGAACTCTGGATATTACTGTTAAATTACATTGTCTTACTGAAAAGCCCCATTACAAATGACATAAATCTGAGGCACAGGAACAACTGCTCCCAGGACAGTACTAAGAAATCCCCTTCCAATAATTTTGCATTTGCAGTACTCTGTTTCTGAGAGCACTGAACACGTTCTCTTCCATGTCTTCCAAACCACACAGAGTGTGAATTCCTGTATTTACTCCTCTATGCGTTTTTTCATTGGACACCTAACACACAAAACAAAAGTTGCATTCAGGACACCCATCAGACTTGTCTGAATTGCTAAATCTCACTGATTTCATTGCTTTGGGGAATAAAACCTGTGGAGCACATCCTGCGTCCTGCATCTAAGTCCAATTTTGTAGATGCAATGTTGAAAGGCAAGTCCTGCTCTGTCTGTATGTGGGCAATTGAGCACGTAAACCAGTGGATCAGTTATTGTCTCAAAGAGTGCACAAAGAATGCTATCATGAAGAACCATGAAGTTGTCCTCATGTCAGTTTGAAACCAAAGCTGTTTGAGTCCTGCAGCTGAGTCCTCCTGGCTGTGTCTTCCCTTAAGTGGTGGCCAGAAAAGAAGAAATTATCTTCCAGGATCACTCACCAAATATTAGCTTAACTCCCTATGGTTCTGTCACCTTGTGCTTTGGGAATGATGGATTTCCTCAGGAAACCTTCCAAGTGCCTGTCCTCTCACAGGACACAGAAAACATTGTGTACTGACATGTTGTAGTCACAGCTGGCTCGATGTGGGTTCCAACAGGAGGAGCACATTCTCCCCCATTGTTATGTGGAGAACAAAAGGGAAATGTAAACTCCCTCATGTGTTGGAGAGGAGGTGGCTGAGGAGGGCTGAACAATATCTCGGCAGCAGGTCTCCTGCATGCAGAGTGGACTGCATGAGGAAGCAGTTCCTCCACTTTGCATCCTTTCTCTTCCCTAGGCAAGGCTGGAAGCCCACCAGGGAAGGCCCTTCTTCACAAGCAACCAGTGACAGTGAACTGAAACGCCACTGAGGCACTGCAGCACAGGGAGCTTTCACTATGACAATCTGTACAGGCTGCAAAGTAATGTCAGTCATTTTAAAGGTATCTAAAGCTGGGATTTCACTATTAGGAAAACTGAAGGATACACAATATTCTCATTCTTGTACTTGCTGCCGCAACAGGGAAGTCACTGGACGCCCTCCAACCACAGAGCAACACGGGTATTTCTGCTTGAAGCCCTGACTGTTCTTGCAGCTTCTCATCAACAGTAAATATTGGCTTTCAGAAAGACAGGGGATGAATAATTTCTCTTTTAAAGTTTTAGAGGGTGAGTGAGCGGAAATATACATATCACCAGGGAAAAGAAACAAATCTTTGTTTTTCTGCAAAGAATAGATAGAACTGATTTCTCTCAATAAAGACAGTGTCATCAAAATGATTTGCAGGAGCACCATCAGTCTATACACAATTTTAGATACAAAAGTAGAAGCATTCTGATTCTACTTTCCCCTGCATTTTGATAATGCCAAAAACATTATATCTCAGTGATAAAAACTCAAAAAATTTTATTTTATCATGAATCATACTGACTATAATGTATCTGCTCTAGCACTGAATTGAAGTATTGAATACCATATCTCACAGGGATTTTGTTTATACAGAATCAGTCAATTTTATTGTGGCAAATGTCACACACTTTTAATGTGTGACATTTAATGTTAGTGTCATACAGAGCCTGGGAAGCCTGTGCTGAATGCAGTTGCTCCAAATGTGAGATGTAGCTGCTTCTATAGACATGCCTGGGACCACTGGAATTACAAAACTGCATCTGAAGGGATTTGAGATACAAAATCACCTTTGTCATGAGCAGGTGAGCACTGAATAAAGCCAAAGCAACTGAAAATGAAACAGTCTGTATTGCCATCAACAAAATTAACAACTGTATTAAAACACATATTGCAAAAACCATGAGAGATGGCTGCAGAGAAAGCAGCCTTACCCCTGCAGATTTTTACATGATGATTTAGTTCAACGTTCTTGTTTGGCCTTTCTTTGGGTCCAAAACCAGACATTCTGCACTCAGAAAATGGTGCAGCTTTTCCTGGGATGATGGCTGCATTCTGCAGTCCATGTTGCAGGCACTTGAAACAAGCCCCTCAGCTCCCCCTAACACCCTCTGAAGTGAGAGCACAGAGGTTGTGCCACAGATGAAGTTTTACTGCCAGCCCCTCCAGGCTGCCTAAATCTGATTTGGAGTTGCTGGTCATGTGCTCCACAGACATTCAGAAGCCAGAAGGCTTAAAATCTACTATTGGTCTATTTTATTACTGCTCAGAAAGTAATATCTCAGTATTTCACCAATGGCTCAGCAAAGGTTCAATTCTTCTGTGCATGTCCATACCAATGCTGCTCTCCATTAAGAACTGTGCAGACAGGGACACAGTAAAGGAAAAAGGATACACAGATTTCCTAACTTGATTTGTCGGCACTTCTCTGGCATCAAATGCTGGTATTAAAGATCTGTAAACTTATTCCCTCATAGGCATTCAAGGCCTTCACTCCCTTTTTATTCTGCATCCTGTACAAAAATCAAGGCTTAGCTCCATCAGCCAGTCTGGCGACCACAAACCTCCACCCCCTGCTTTCCTGCACCCACTGAAGGCCCAGACTTTCTACCCTCCTGATTCACATTATGGGAATCGAGTTATTTTATTTCACCAACAGTTAATTAACAGCAAACGTGCACTAATATTTTTACTCTTACTGGTTTTATTCTTTAAATGCTCACTAGAGTTTCTCTTGGAGATGGGACTAGTTAGAAGAAAGGTTTCCAGGAGCAGTCCCTTGATGAGGGCAAATTTGGGCTAAACTTGCTGAGATTTCTTCCCCATCTTGTATTCTCTTCTTTTACCAGGTTAAGATTTAAGTTGTCCCAGTTTTTGTTCCCTCTTAAAAAACAGGCTTTTAACACAGAAAAACAGATGTATTTGTTCAGAGAGAAAAAGTAGCACATGATCTGGCAAATGACTGTCCTACATACTCAGAACTTTAGGGCCACCCTATGCATTTAGATCTGGTTGAGTTTCCATGTTTGGTTTTGGAGTGCTTATCTCTGAATGCTTCAGTGAAGAAGCTGTGATCCAGAGTGCTGATGTGAACATCCCAGAACATCAAACCTCTGTAAAAGAAATGTTGACAGCTTTATCTGAAAGTAGCATTGCTGGGTGCTGGAAGATTAATGGTATATCCAGGGCCTGTACTGCAAAGAGACCTCCAGAACACAGCATTTCCCTATTGGGCAGTAAAGTCATGATACCAGTGATGCAATGAAAATCAGATTTATCCAAATCTCTGATTTTACACAGAAAAGGCACCCAAGAACAAAGCAGATTCATGGAATTCACATGGATTAGCTAACACAGCTCAACTCTCCACTTCCTTAAAAGTCCTTGCAGAATTAGGACCCTTTAATATGTTACATCCATGCTTAACACTGGAGAAAAATACCACACTGCATTTGAGTGCCAGCTCAGCGCTAAAATGTATTGTGAGAAGGGAGAAGTAGGTTTTAATGCAACAATAACTTCCTCCTATTATACACACACACCCACATCTGTCTAAGCAACAATGTCTAACTGGTTAATAAAGGAGAGGAAACATTTAAATTATGATATCAGACCTTTTCAGCCTGGAGAAGCAGGCTGGTCTAATACTCCTTAATTTTATTCAGTATTACAGGTTCTTTTACAAAACAGACATTATGATTATTGAGATGACAATTCTGTATAAGAAAGAATTAACTGACACATTTAATTTTTACCCATCTCCAAATCACTGTCATATCAGCCTATCCTTCACCTGCTCATACCCACCCTTTTCAAGCAACTTCTGAAAAATTCCTTCCAATTGCTTCACTGATACTCATGCCTTGATCCTACAAGCACACGCGAGCAACCAGATAATGCAGCTTCTTGAAGAATAGGTTTGGGGTTTTTTATAGAATTGTGAAGCCATTCAAGAAATAAGAAATTCAGTGAAAAGTGCAGTTGACATTTTCCCCATACAGTTTTTTTATCTGTCATGTTGTCTTGACTGGGAAAAAAGTAACAAGTTGGGGGAGAGTGAATATCACTATTGCCTGTGATATCCTTTACGTACAACTTACTGAAAAGCCTTGGTGTTCAATTTCCTTTTATCAGAAAAGATCTTCACAGCTCGAGACTGTCCTTTCTTTCAAGCCATAAACTGCTTCTGGGACAAGGATCCCTTGTCTCTCCTTGGTCTTAGCACCACATCCAAGAATCTCACTTTGCACACTTTTGCAAAGACAAGTACAAATAACAGACAGAGCAGTTCTAAGGCAAGAGACTTGAAGTGGTGGAACTCAGCACAGCCTGGCCACTGGGACATGCAAATGTGGGACTTGACCCTTTGGATAGCACAGGGAATTGCACCAGGGCTTCACCCATCCTTAGAGAGTGGCTAGAAAGACATCAATTCAGAATTGAATTGATCCTGATTTTCTCTTAGAGAATCTAAATGAAAACTTCTTTCTTGAGAAACACTTCAGAAGTTTTAAATTTATCTTGAATCAAAAGCATTTTTCTCCCCAATGTTTTTCTTTCAGCTACCAAACCAAAAGATTCAACTATGCATGCAACCCTAGACCCAGTGTTGCACACTGATGGACACATTTCCACTGCATCGAGTTCTATCTCTGTTCACTCAGTCTACAAAAGACAGCATTTGTAACAGAAACTGTTAATGCTTCTAGAAAATAAAATCATATTCTAAAATTACTGCTCTCATTTGTGATCTCTTAATTCTCATAAAGCAGGTGATCCTGGTTAATGACTAAAACGCAAACATCTGCTTATCCCCCTCCAAAAAATGGATTAATAAGGCTGAAATTACATAGTCAATGATGTGGATAGTCTCCCACAAAAGTGTGTTCATCATTTCAGAACATAACATCTAGCTCAATTTTAATGATATTAAAATCAATTACTATTGCTATTTCCTCTGCTATTTTAAGCCACCCGGAGTTTCATAAACAGTAACAGCAAGGATACGTTACCCCATTTTTGGAAGAAAAAATAATTCAGTAAAGGAAGAAATATAGTCTTTTATCTGTAACCACCACACATAATATTCTGCACTCTGACATAAATATGAAAAAGGCAAAAATATCTGTAATTATATAAGAAAGTTCTAGTCAAAGCAGGAAAACTGCATAACTGACAAGGAAGATCTTGTTGCTGTATAATGCCTTCCAAGAAGCATGTCATACAGTTTTTAGCTGACAATGAGGAGAAGCCATGAATTATTCAAGAACTTGCCCATTTGTTACCAAAACTACTTTGTCATGTAAATGAGCAGAGTTTTGAAATTTCCTGGAAAAAAGTATGTCCGAGAATTTGATCCAAGATCAATTCTTCATTGTTCACAAAGGATTTGCATTAAAAATATTCAGAGTATTAAACTAGTAACTTGATTATCACAACAGTGACTTCCTATGAAAAAAGAACAGCTCCCTCGAGACATGTAAATCACCATCTTACCATAACATTTCAAAATCAAGGAGTTCACAGCACACCCAACCTGTGACAGAGCAGCTAATAAAAGAATAACTCCAAAGGCTGCCACACAGACTTAATGGTAAGTTTGGCAGATGCATCTGATATTTAAACTGGACGCTGGTGCCCAGTAGAACCACCAGGCCCCACGGCACAATCTTTGATTTCAGTAGCATTCCTCGGGATCAAAATGGTCTGAGGCAGCTGAGACAGCAAGTCAGCAGAGAGGGAGAGAGAGTAAATTCTGGGTTCTGAACAGTGCTGTTATTTTGCTTCAATATTTGATATTAAATTTATCAAACGTTTAATTTCAGTATGGGACAGCAGAGAAGGATGATGCAAGCTTCATTCTCTGAAACTCAACAGTTTAAAACCAAATCATATAAAGTATCTGCAAACTCCGTTTAATTCAGAACTGGATCATTTAAGGAATATTTATTCATTCATTCTTAAAGAATTCTCCTTTTTTTATCTTCTCGTTTTAGGCATAGAGCTGACATCAACATCCACATGATGGAAATCACGAGTTCCAGCACATGTTTAATTTAAGGCTCATCCAACAGTTCCAAAATACTTCTGAGACATGCATTTTGGTGCCTTACCAAACGAGGTCTGCTCAAATTTATGACAAATCATAACTGTATATTAAAATACACATTTCTTCAAAACCAGACAGAACTGTAACTCCCCATGGCCTAACCCCATCAGAATAATTCAAACTGTAACTCTCGAATAACTCAGAGGATTTGAAAGAGAACATTACTTAACCAAAATACTTCATGATTTAAGAAGTATCAAGTTCTGAAGATTTATGGCAAATTGAGAATTTGCAAATGTTGGACTTAAAAAAAAAGGAGTAATTAAGTGAAAGCACATTAATTACAGCTATTGGACAAGGTAACTATAATTACTAGGGAAACTAATTTTGAGACAAAGCATTATGTGACATATATAATTATGAGAATAAAAATGATTATGTATTAGCTGGATGAATATCTCGATCCTGATAGTTAAAATTAAACATATTTTTAACCAAGACAATCCATACATTCTTACTTAGACTTTAACACAATACCCACCTTAGAACACATGTGTAGAAACCACTGTCTTGCAACTCAACCGAGTGAAACCATATGGAATCTTCATCCTTGCTCATCCTAACTTCGGAAAATATAATGGGTTCTTCTAAATCTCCTTTGTTTTTGTACCACATAAGCCTAAGACCTGTGCTTTGGGCCATGCTATAATTAGTTCTGATATAGCTGTAGAAAAGGGCACATTTCACTCGGACTGGTTCACCTGCCAAAGCCATGTATGTCTTGAGATCCACTGACCAGTCAATGCAACCATCAACTGAAAGCAAAACAATAATAAAGAAATATTAGACACAGATATATTTTTCAATATAGTTCAAGGACGCTTGTGAAATACAATGCAATACACTAAAAGAAAAGAACCTTTGTTTGATGGCAATACGAAAAACGTAAAGCAACTATTGGCAATTAGGGTTTCATACACCTTTTTTCATTACATGTAACTGTGAATTTGCAGGCAATAAATAGAACACATTGAGCCATTGAACACTTCTTTAGAATATCATTACTTTCATCTCCAAAGCACTAATTTTTTATTAAATAAACTAAATGTTTCACCTTAACTATTTGCCTCTGTAAACCAGTTTTGAAATCTTTATTTTGTTGTTGGAGGAAAATGTACATTGGCATCTGATGCCAATCTTATCCCTTAAAACTTTTCCATCCACCTCTGCTAATTACGTTATGCAAAAACCCCCAAATAACAGATGTGACATTTATCATTTTCTTTTCGAGGCAGTTCCATAGGACTTTTTTCTTTTCTACAGCCTACTCACACTGTAGAGATGTGTATTACATACAACAGGATACAATTACTACTTGCTGCCTGTACAATCAAGACAAATACAGGAGTTGTACAAACAAGAAAAGAGATCTTTTGATGTTCTGTTCAGCAAAAATTTTTGAAACAGTTTTCTTGATATTTCACTTGTAAAATTAATATATGTCAGCCAGTTAAATAAAAGATTACTTCTCCCTACAATTTTTTCTCCCTTTATTATTATCTTAGTTACAATGCAATCCTAGAACACGAATACTTATCCATGTGTAACTCCCCCCTCAATTATCAGAGACCTTCTAGTTCAATCTTTCTCATTGTTGGAAAAATTGTAAGTTTGAAAGTCAACCAAGAACATAACCAAGGACAAAGAATTCAAAGGCAGATCATCAATAGGCAAACACATTACCTAAAATTAATAAACTTGATTAAATACGTAGTTTTCAGAATTTATTGATCATATTCAGCTACAAGTAAGTGGAGCATCTTTACCCTTCATGCAGCTACCTCAAATTCAACCAAGTAATGCTCAATTTGCCTCTTCTGCATTTACAATGTTAATTCTCAAACTATAAATGTTGGATATCCTTATACACTCTTCATTTCATATACATCTTCAATAGCATGCACTCTTCAAGTGATTTTTTAATTTACTTCCTAAACAAATGCAGCAAACCAAAATTTCTACACATGGTGAAATATCAGGTCTGGTCCTTTTTTTAGCAGTTTTTACAGCCTTTAAATTATGTCTGACATCTTTTCAGGCTTCTCTTCCATCATTCAAAAGTATCTGTGATAAATGGAGGGTTTTAATTTTCCCATTGCCATAAATTGGCTTTAACTGTACTGTGATCACATGAGCCACGCACCTGAACCATATTTTAAACCTGTTGACACTGACCACTTTCATACTTTTCTGATACATAACTTCCATGTAACATCTTATTGCAAAACAAATGTTACTTGTAAAAAAACCCCCAAACTAGCATAAGCTCAGGAGGGAAGGGAAACCCAATACTCAAACCTATGTTACGTACCTACGGTCACGAGGGTATTGGCAGGCAAAGGGAGGTCTCAGAACACCTTTACCCACAGGGTGTTTCCTGCTCCTGCCCCCACCCTGCTGGCAGGTGCAAACACAGCAGCTGGTTGTGCCAGCTGACTTCTCATCAAGAAAAGTCCCCAAACCAAATCCTTCACCTGAAGTTATGTACACACAGTTTTGGTTAACTTCAATTTTCATTTTCATTTTGATGAAAACATCCCACTGATTTAAACTAAAATTCATTGCTTCTTGCTTTTAACAGCTGCTGTTAATGACATCAACTGAAGGGCCATCAGCACTTTACTGACTTTCGTTTTCCTCGCTGCTGCAGCAGCATCACTGCTTCCTCTGTGTTCACCCTCTCACACTTAGTGCCACACACAACAGGACAAGTTTGGATAATAATGAATTGAAAATCCTGCACAGAAGTATTTGCTCTCAGTGCATCCCCTCCAGGTTTATAACATCCTTCACTGTGACCAAAGCTGCAAGTCGTAACTTGAACACGCCCTTGTCAGGACCCCAGGAAACACCGCACTGGCCTCTCTCTGCATCACTGTTACACAGACATGGGTAACCAGCAGCAGAGCTGGTTCTCCCAGTCCTACAACCCCATCCAATCCACTTTTATGTTAAAGCCTGGCTCTGACACCATGAATTATTTTATAGAGTGGACTGAAGTCTTTTACATCGAGCAGGTATCATTGTACTCCATACAGAGCTTCCTCACAAAACTCTGTGCTTTTTATAAGCCCTGCTCTTTAGGCTGGTGTGATTTACAATTAAAGAGCAGTGCAGAGCTCACAGTCACTTTCTCTCAGTGAGGGATGTGAAAGGCAATGCTGAGCTCTCCAGAAGGCTCATCTCTTGTTCTCCACGACACACAGATATTCTCAAAGGCACCCTTCCTCCTGCACTTTAGCAAAGGCACAAAAGTCTAAGCTGAAATGAATAGGGGTGCCCAGAACTGGAATTCAGATCCAGACTAATTAATCCTGTCAATCTTGTGTCAATCGCATCCTGTCACATCACCTAATGCTTTCAAACCTGTGCTGGTTCAGCAAAGTTAAACCACAGCAAGGAATAACTGACATTCAGACACACATGGAAAGCTTGAGGGTCAAGCAGAATGGTGCCAGTTTTTCATTTGTTTCACAGAGCAGAGTCACAATTAGGAGGAGTTATGGAGTCAGGTACTGACCCAATATGGAAATCCAGCTTTGGAAGCTGAAAATGCCTCTGATTCCAGTAAAATTTTTCCCACATCCACATCAAACAACTTGTCGAAGCACAGCTCAAATTAATGCTAATCATCCTTCAGTGTCATTCAATCTGTCTCATCTTCCACTTTGATTTGAAAACTTCTTCTCCCTTCTAGTGTGCACTTCTTCACTGTTTTATTTTCAAAATTTGACTTGTTGAAGTGGAAGAGATGAAAGGCATTTGAAAGATTATTTACAAGCAGATCACTAGAGTGGCTAAAACCCATCTCTAGTTGCCCCCAGAGGAGAACAAGACAGTGGTGCTGGTGCTCTGTTGGCCACTGCCAGTGCTCTAGTGGGCACTGGGCACAGTGACCTGAGCCCAGCACAGCATTTGCACCTCGAAGAAAAAATTAAAGAAAAGGAAATTTACACAGGAGACCCTTTTCCCATTAACAGTGCCCAAATGGAAGAATTTCAGCAGCCCACAGCAAGGCTGACTCCAACACAGGGAGCCTGGTGGCGGGGAAGGTGCCAGGCAGGCTGTGCCTGCCCATTGCCCCTGCCTGCCCCAGCTGCTCCCCTGCAAGAGCTCCCTCCCTGCAGCATGTCAGGAGGTGGTAATTACAGAGGAGAGCACACAGGGAATGGAGCAACCATTCATTACAGGGTTGATGACATCTGCAGAGGAGAGAAGTCTCGCAGACCGCCTTGACTAAATCTTAATTATCGAAGAAAGACTAATCAAACAGGAGATGACTTTTTACCCCTCACTCTTTTTTTTCTTGTTAAATACACAGTCAAGAATGTTTCCTCTTATGAAGCTGTGGAGGCTAAAATCTAGGTCAGGCTCCCTGCACTCACATGGAAGCTGGAATTTTTCCTCTTGCCGTGCTGTCAGTCACTGGAGCGTGAGCATTGTTAGATTCTTTTGGAGTATTCTCCAAGCTGTCATTACAAATGACTGGAGCTGCTTAGGTGGAGTCCGGCACTCCATTATCCAGAACAAAGTTTGCTGTCATTTTTTTGGGGCTGGCTCTCAATATGTAACATAATCAGGGTGGTAAGAAGAGAAAAATAATGGCATTAGAGAGAGGAACTTACTACATAATAAATGTATATACACTATTTCTCTGCTACCCTATAATCACCTGGTAAATGCCTGACTGAAAGCCAACTCAGATTAAATCCTGTATATTCTGCGTGCACTTTAGAAACCTTCAATAATTTTTTGAAATATTTTTTATTTTAAATTTGGAGCACTGAGAGAATATGGAAAAAACCTGTCCCATTTTTAGCCCAGGTTCCTGAGGAAAAGAGGTTTGCCCATCAGTCAGTGTCCCCACTCCTTCAGCGTAACTTCTGCCCCAAGTGACCAATTCCACCCTATTGTGTAGAACACGAAGGTGTTCAGGTCATGAGAGCCCTGCAAGGGTGCAGGAGAGAGTCCCAATGTGTCCCCCGGGGCTGGGAAACACAGCAGCAGTGAATCATGGCAGAGCCCCACTGAGCCCATCCCAGTTATCTATCCAGGCTAATGCAACCTGAGGAGAGAGTGAATTGAAAATGAAGGTTTCAAAATTATTAAGTAAATAAGAGTTTAAGTTGGCTCACAATAACTTACTGTACTTTTATGTCAACAATCAACCCAAAGTGTGTACTGCATCTTCTTCCTCAACATTTCCTGATAATTTCCCATTACTCTTATTTTAAATAAACCTCACTGTCTAGGGAGTCTAGATGCATTTTAACATGAACCATATAATTTATGAGCAATTACAGAGGAGCATGTACATAGTCTCTGAGTAATTTGTCTTTCTGATTGCTGTCATATAAATAATTTTTTGCATAGCGAATCTGCCTGTTATAATTTTTGTAGGGATCTGTCACCTACAGCAATTTATATCATGGCATTGTTAAACATGTTTGCCTACCTTGTTACCTGAAAATCTCATTTTAAATTGAAATCATCTACAAATAAATAATTAAAAAACCCCAGACTAGCTAATGTATTAAATTTATTGCTCCACAAAGCAAGCAATGCTTGTGACTGCAGGTACATAGTCGGAAATAAAACTACCATTCCTCTAATATAAGAGTTATATTTTTATGTACATATTAGCTGTAGAACAGCAGAGTCCAGGAACTGATATCCATCATGCTCAGGCTTTGCAGACATGTGGGAATGATAGATGCACTCCATTAAGGATGTCCAAAGAGGGATGCAAATTTTTTAGATTCTTAAAGGAGAGAAATCAGTTACAGCCCACAAATTTTTGGCAACTTGGTGTTTTCAGATCTTGATTCTGGAGAAGAGGGAACACGTCCTGCATTTGAGCAAACACAGTAAAACCTCTAACAGCTTTGGCCGGACGTGATCTTCACAAGGGTCAGGGTATTGGATCAGCCTTGCCATGCATAATTGGTTTCACATCTCTGGCTTTCTGGCTACACTAAGCTAATGCTGCTGTGGTGCTTGCAGACCCCTGCCAGCATCTCATCACAGCCTGACACTGCCACGTGAGACCTGACAGTCAGCAGAGCCCAGCATGTGGTCCCCTGCTCCTCACACCATGAGCTGTGTCAGGGAGCTGAACAGCTTAAAAACTGACAGACACCATCCCCTCCCTTTGCAGTAATCTTTAAATACTCCGACGTTCAGAGACACATTTGCTGGTCAGAGAACACATTTCAAATAAAACAGTCCATTGACCACTTTGCTCACTCTTCAAAATAATGGATGTCACCTCTGAAGCAGTGTAAGCTCTTTGTGTGTGGAGCTCCCTCAGCTTGGCTGACCTACCAAACTGGATGGTCAAAGGACGCTCTGACAGCTATTAATAAAAATCCACTCTAACTAAAGATATCTGAGCTGATATCTCCAACATAGAGAACAAGTTACCCAGTTTTACAGGAGAGAAGGAGTCGTCCATGCTGGCGGTACTTCAGGAGGGTGTGGAGGGTGCCCTCCTCCAGCAGCAGAGGAGCGACTGCAAATAGCAGGCAGGAAAGGAGGGGGAAGTTTAGGTAAAGTGTCTGTGATGTTTCTTTTCTGTGAGTCACAGTTTTACCTTTCTTTGAGTCAAGTGGACCTTTGGTTTTGACTCTGACTGTGCTCAAATTTTAAACTGCATTTTAGAAAAAATACAAATAGTTGTCCCCTGAGAAATACAGTAAATCAAAAATGTATCTGTTGGAGATAGGACCAATTAGAAAACCACCAATCTTGAGAAAAAAATAAGTTTATCATGATCCAAGATGGGTGAATTTCGCCATGCTTCTCCTACTACCCTGTTAACAACTCCGACTAGTTAATTTCTATCACAGTAACATCTTGTTTCAGCAATAAACCAAGATTATTTTGCTATAGAAAAACAACAGTTAAGAGGACGATAACCCACAGACTTTGTAGTTTCTATACTCTGATCTCCACTTTCTGATTTTTTTCTAGCAAGAAGTAGACCATTCAAATTTACTGGTGAAAAAGTTTGGGACTTTCAGGACATGCAAAAGTGCAAATATTTCAAAATTCCTAAAGCAAGTACTGATGAGTGCAAAAAACCTACTTTACTAGATTTAGCAACATGCAAATATTTATCCAAATCTGGGTCATAAATAAGGAAAAATGCATTTAGTTATCCATGTACATTATCTGATATATTTCCAAATTTTGATCAAAGCTTCAAATTTCTATAAGATGGACCAAGAGGTTTTTAAGTCTTGTGCTTGCTTCATTTTTTTGACCAGCTTTTCTTATGATATACAGCTAAACAACCCAACTCAAATGTCAAATATTCCACTCGAACACTCATCATTTCCTTTGAGGTCAAACACACTGTAAATATATATCGCCAGAGGTCCAAATAACCACGGATTGCTCTGCTCTGAATTACATATGCATATGGTGCCAGGAGCATTTCAGTCTTATATTGAAAATGCAAAAGAAAATATACTACTAGATCACCAGAATTCTCTAGGGAGAGAAAAAAACCTGAACAAAGTCTCAGCTTCCAGGAGCGATGGCATATTAATGAGGTCAAGACTTAGAAATCATACTTGAAGAACAAAAATGCTGCAGCTGTGTCAGTAGAAGTGACTGGACAGGGGCATTTCATCCTGTAGCACTTGTCAGAGCCAGCTTTTCAGGTGGCACCTTATCACAGGGGCTTTTGGGAATGCTTGCTGATGGAGAGAAGAGCAAATCACAGCTGGCAGGTTAAGATTTTGCTGGGTACAGAGAGCTCTGAGACACATTCTGTGAGGGAAAGAAAATCTCTGTTCTCATCATATTCTTTGCTACCTCTTCCAAGTCAGATGTTCCTGGAGACAGATGGAACCTGAAGTGCCCTTCCAAAGCTGTGCTCTTTGCGTGGAGCGGATCGCTCTGCTGAGCACAGAGGGCACTAAAGCAACTGCTTAAAATGCAGCATATTTACCTTAAAAATGAGTGTTTGGTGACCTTGATCTCCTAATCACTTCAGTATCTGGCAGGTTTTTAAAGAGCCTGTGTTGAAGTAAACAGAAATTGGAACTTATAAAAGTGGCTTCATTTTAAATATTCAATATAATGCCTTGGTTCTCCACAGCTGTCACCATGTTAGAAAACAATGTAAAAGGCACCTTGAAAATCAACAGCAGTAGAGCCAGGACATGAACAATAAAGAAATCATGGCTTCATGATTTCATGTATTTTGTGAAGTCCCATACATGGGTTCAAGGAATGTGCCCCAGCCCGTCCTGGCTTCTCAGCCCCTCTGGCACTGCCTGGCCTGTCCTTCCTGCTCCAGTTCTCCTCCTGCAATGGGGGAGCAGATTTGGAAGAGCTGTGGGGAAGTTCATTGGCAAAACTCCTGCCTCTGCCCAGCCTCCTTCTTTGCTCTACAGATGTAAAGCCAAGTGGATGATCTGTGGCAAACAAGATATCCAAACAACTAAATTTTTTTTGTCGTTTGAGGATCCATAAATTAATCTCTCTTTCTTCAAAGTCAGCCATGCAATAACATGATATTTGCATATCTCCTTTTTTTCTTTATCCAACTAGAAAGGGAACATTATTTTAGGCAGAAAAAGTATCTTGCTCTAGATTGGAGGAACCGGATCAGGTATTTGACATTACATCTGCTTCTTGGAGTGACCAAGTAACAAAACTTTCCTGTTTAAATCCTTAAATTCATAAATGAACAACTCAAGTACTCAAGAAGTCAGTGCAAACACAGGTATGAACTCAAAGACTGTAAATTAGCTGTTTACCCAGTTCTGAAACCTACCTGAACTCCAATTTTTTTTAACATATTGTCCACAAAATCTAGCAAATAAAAATACTTCCGTTTTCCAGGCTCCAGAAGGGGGAAAAAGTAATTTTTTCTAACATGTTGTGCAATGAATATTGTCATTTTTATTAGCTCTTCAGATTCCTGAGGGAATTAATGAGTGATGGAAAAGCACAAAGAGAGATTTCCCAGCATCTCTGATACTTCTTTGGTGCACAGAACTGTCTTCACACAAAGGAGATACAAAGAAAGAAAAATCGCTATCTAAGGGAGAATAGTAACTGATACTACTAGCAAGTAAAACAGACTGAAAATATTCCATTGCATTTATAAATAAAACTTTTATCCTAACAAGATTTCAGGTGAGGAGCACCACACCGAAAATACACTTTATACCTGAAGGTATATCCATTTAATATTTTAAGTGATGTTGACTATACATGAGTTCTTTAAGGACACTCTCCAAGATGGTTTTAATAGTCTCCAGCCAATCACATTAACCACAGAGACTTTCACACACTTCTGTTTTCATGTCTTTAGCACCATGCAAACTTTGGGAACAAAGCTGAATTCATCTCAATAATTGATGAGTCTCTTTTAATTAGTCCCTTTGAATAAAGTTACTGAAGGTAAAGTAAATGGAAACTAGATCCCAGATCAGGCAGTTGCAGACTCAAGTAATCACACAATTAGAAAACTCTATATCCACTGCTTATTATTCCCAGAAGGGAGTTGTAGGAAAGAACTGTGAATAATAAGAATTAAAAATTGAAGAGAATGAACCTCTATTAACTTTCTAGTCTCTGTGAGGCAGACAGACTGGTGTACATGCACGAGGTTATTTTATTTTTCATCTGTTTTTCAAATATGTGGACAGTTTGAATTGCATTATCTGCTTTCAGGGCAGAGTCCTCTTGAGTTTGGATTAGGTTAAGAAGACAGACTCCCTCTTGAATACACCAGGCTATATTAATTTCTTCCCCTGTCTGCAGAGGGGAATCCTTGAGTAACCCAGGTCTGCTGTAAGGGCTCTTCCCACATCTCACCTGTGGCAGAGGAAGATTACTCGACATAAGAAGAGAGCGAGGAGACTCAAAAGAGCCGTAGGAGAGTATCACACCCCACCACAAGAGGAAAGCAGGACTAAGTTATTCCTGTGGATGACCTCCATGGTATTTGTACAAGGTTTAAGCAATTATTCACTGGGACACCGGAGCAGGGACATTTCTGGTAGCCCAAATTCCTCAGTTTCCATGGGCAACTCGTGCCTGACCAACACACTTGACTGGCCTGCACTGCCAACTGTGCCATTGTGCCAGGCCTGTGAGCAGGAGCCCCGATTCCAGACTTCCAAGGGCCTCCTCCAACCTACTTGATCCCATGATTTGGTCCTATCACCAACATAGCCCCTGCTGGTCACAATTCACAGGCACGTGAAAGGAGCCTTTCACACAAATATCCATATCTGGATCTGCACATGCTCTGCCCTACCCATTGATCATTTATTTTCTAACTTGCAAAGATGTAGTTAGTCCGTCAGAGGATTACCAAATGCTTTACAAAACTAGCTCCCCATCATAAACACACCAGGTAGAATGAATATTTTGAGCCTTGGATATCTGCGAACTACTGCGTGGATACACTGTAACATTAAAAAATTAAAAACAAAAAAAAAAGAGAGAGAATGCACAATTTTCAATCAGGACACGCACACGAACACAAGTCAAGTTCATCTGAATTCACTTGCAACAAATAACCAGCTTTGGTCATTTGCTTTGCCTCTACACATTTACCTTTGGATATCTAAGACATACTTACCATTCCTCCTGTTATCTGGCACAGATAATTTCAGCTGCAGTGAGCCAATTACCATTTCCACTTGCATGACAGGAAGACCTCTGTCTGAAAAGGTTGTGACCCATGCACTAACCTAAGTAGTAATTCCTCCTCTCATTTAAATTCATTATCTGCATGTATTCAGCAGAATTTAAATAGGAAACTCCTGACTGGCATGCACCAAACTCCGTTTCAGTAAAAGGAACGTTCACAAATAAAAACAGCATTTGCTTTTATAGACAACCATGAATAGAAGTGTTAGAGGCCTATTTGATTAAAATATGTCTGTAAGTGGTGAATTATGAAGTGCTTTCAAAATGAGATATTTTTAAACAGTAAACATTGTTCTTAATGCTTGCTTCTATTTAAAATAAACAAACATACAGTTTTCCTTATTGCAAGCCATTATAATTACATCTAAGAAAGAAAAGTGAAGGATGATTGAAAAATGAGCCATTACAAGATCTACCTGTGCTACAGACACATCTCTCTAGGTGAAGCAGTAACTGGTAATGAAGTGCTGTGCTCTGTAACACAGCATTGCTCATTTGCTTAGGAACACCGTTACATTTACAAATGCATTTTCTAAAAGCTGCCTATTGCAACTTCCTGCAGCACTGAATCTACCAGCAGTCCCACATTCCCCGGTTATGCACCTCCAGTGAAAACAAGGGCTGCGTTGACGGGACCACACCCACTTCCATTTCATGAACACAGACCATGAAAAGGGGAGTGTGATGGCAACTCTCCCTGCTCCCTGCTATGGTCTGACAGTTCCCCCAAAGTCCCAACCCACTTCCAGATGAGTTGTGAGTGGTGGCCCTGAGCAGGCCTTGTCACCAGTACCACAACTCCTCAGTCTCCCCTCTTGGGCTCCCATTCCTGGGTCCTCGCTCCGCCCCAGCCCCAGCCCTGGTGATGCCTCCTCGTTGGGGTAGAGGGGCCATTTAGTCATCACTGGGACTGCAGCTCCCCCCATGGGCACATTCCTAGCGACTTCATCCTCTTTCCAGTCATTGTCCAAAGCCTTTACTCAGGAGAATCAGAACAGGGCCAACATGGATTGAAGCCCCACAGAAACTGGCCCTGTTTCCAGCTGACACACAGCAGTGACTATCTTTAAATGAGAACCATGATAAAGCAGACAGACCCCAAACCAGCCCAGTTTACAGCCTTTTCCTCACATTTTCCTGTTACTTCATAAGCTAGAAACAAAACCTGGCGACAGGAACCTTTCATTTATTAGGAAGCAAAAAGCAACAAAACTGCGAATACTTCATTACTAATACATCATTTGCTCATAACGGCACAAAACAAACAGGTCTGTGTTTTATTCATGGGCCCCCTGTCATCCTCAATGGCCTCAACTCACTGCAAAAACACGCAGCTGCCGCCTGTTTCACGGAGCAGAGCCTGAGAGGGATGGGGGGAGGAGATATTTGAGCTCCGGGAGAAGGCTTGGCAAAGACGGGAGTTTGGGTCTGGGATGCGGGGTGGGGAGGGAGCTGGAGAGCCCTGGGCACCTAAGGCTTTTCTTTGGATGTCAACATGTCATCCAGGTGGGACACTGTCCTGCAGCCCCACCACCCATCAGCACATTGTTATTAAATCATCACAGCACAACCGTAAAAGACAACTCTGAAATTCATCATAAAAGCCTCCACACGAGCTACTGATAAACCAGAAAAAATTACATAACTGGAGCAACATGTTTAATTGATGTCTCTCCACTGGTACTGACTGGTTACCCAATACTCAGTAGGTTATGTGGAGGCTGCTCATTTTCTGTCACGTTTCTTGCTTGCTCACTCCCAGTTTCTTGACCTAACTCCCAGCCCTCATTTCCTGCCCCAGCTTTGGGAATCGACTGCCATAACAGCTGGAGGACAAGTTCAAAGTGTTGAGGTGGTTACACCTGGATTGGCCACTGTAGGGATCGCCCCAAAGAAAACCACTATGTTTTCCACTTAGGACACCATCCTTTGAAACATGGAAAATCAGTACTTAAATTCTTAAATAGAAAAAAACTCACAGTGACTAGGGAGGACACACAAAGCTGGATACCTTCTTCTTCCATCCATCTTCTTCATAAAGAGGGGGCTCATTTCAAAGCCTAGCTGAAGTTATCTCAATGAGTTTGAGGGGCTGCAAATGCTCAGTGCCTGGGGTGGGCAGGCTGCCCCTGTCTCAGCTGCTCAGGGAGGGCTCCTGGCTGAGGGTCTCCTGCCCCCTGATCCCTCCCTCAGCACCCCCGTTAAATGTAAGTAGAATTCTGCAAATCATGGGGAAATTCCCCACTGGGGAAGCTGAGGACAGGAGGGAGGATTAATTATGACACACAGTGTTGTGAGTGGATGCATTCCCAATTAAAAATGCTCTATTTAATTCAACCCAGTCAATTTTAGTAGTGTTTTAACTGCATTATTCTTTCAGTTCCTAATGACAGATTTTTCAGTTGAGATGACAGAACTGTCATCTGTCCAGCTCTACATCTGAGGGAAGAGGAAAATGACTGTTCCCAGCCAGAGGGGAAAAAGCACACAGGAGGCATGTGACCTCAGGGTAAGGATTTTGGCCTACAGACAGGGAAGTGAAGTGAGAGGTGTCTGACAGTCTAACACGTGTTCCCGGGGCACAAAAAAAAAGAGAAGGCACTTTTCAAGTGCTCTTATCAAGGTTAAAGCAGAATTTAATGGCAACAAATCATTCCTGTTTTCACAAGATACAGGGTCTAGCCTCAGAGGTGTGGATGGCATCCAGCTCCCACGGGGATCAGCACTCCCCCACAACCTCTGCACCCTGCAGAGGGTGCCGACACTTCTGGAAGCACGTCCCTACAGCAAACCTTCTTTGTGAGAGGGGAAGAAGAATAAAACAGAGAGAGGCTGTGTTGGAAGCAGAAATAAAGAGATGCAGACGTCATACAAACTATGTTAAGGGAACTGCTGATAAAGAGAAGTTCTTCAAATAGGAAGACTGCTGCATTTCTATTAAAAATAAGAGTATCACAAATGTAATCATATTTCTTCATGTGTCACTTGTGAAATAAATGATATTTCACTGTGAGGCTGACAGTGTAAGAAATGCAATTAGAATGATTTGCATACTAAAGACATTATTATGTCTTCGTTGTAAATATTTCCATTATGATGACTTTGAACAGAATCTCTACAAACAGACATATAAATATCCTCATGCCAGATTTCACATAATCTGAAATCATGCTGTGTCAAGTTGTCAATTTTAAGAATTCTCCTAAGCCATTACAAATCTCATTTTAATCTCTCCAAAGACTCATCTACTTTTACATAATTGAAAATAACCACTGCTTGTAATGTGTTAATTTTGATGCACAGTGAATAACATGGTGCCAGAACCCTTCCAGCCAACCACTATTTTGAAAAGCTGTACTAATTTTTCCATCTTCAGATTGCCTGGGGCTGCATAAACCTTCACAATGGAATTTTTTGCTATTGTTTAATACCAAATATTCCAAAGTATGTCATCAAAATGATGAGAATTGGATTTTTTTCCCCCTCTTCCCTGGGACTGATTAGTGTGTCTTCAGTAAAAAAAGATAAGCAAATACAACCTCATTAACGAGCTACAAACTTGAGATAACAAAAAGCACCACTAATAGCCCAGTTGCTATCGAACTGCTTCTCCTGTTAGAAGAGACAAATCTACTCAGCAGGCATCACAGACCCTGCACTTCTTTGCTTCTATTTGCATATATTTAAAAATAGTCTAGGCACTCCAGAGAGCACGGATAACATGTTTGAAGGATGGAAGGGATGACAGCAGTGTCCCACCAGACCCAAACCAACAGACATGCAAACACAGGCATGGACAGAGGGGACTGGGGTTACAACCCTGAGTCTCAAGAATATTCAGAAATTTTCACTGCATGGAGATGTACGTAAATCAAAAGAATCTGGTGCAAGAAGAGTGACTTTCAATCTGGTTTTGCAAACTTTACATTAATTATGAAAGAATTTCTCAAACGCCCAGGCATCTCCAAACTTTATGCTGGGAAAACCATTTACTGCTAAATGACAAGTGTAGGCTGCATGCTAAATATTCTGAATTTTTCGTTCTCTAAATTACTGTTAACCCAACATTATTCCTTTCTACCTTGGGTTTTTAAATGGAATTACATATAGCCTGCAGCTCCAAATCTAAATGAAAAATGTAGCTCCAATTGAACCCTAAGAAAAAAAAAGGCAAAAGTTAATGAGATTTAAATTAGTAACAGCCAAAGCTTTCCCTTAAAGAAAATGTTATTGATTTTAAAGAGCTACCTAATGAAAAAGAATGGCACTCATTTAGGACTTTGCATGAGCTACATTAGAGTTTAATTTATAATAATAATAAATAAGGATATGCTTTACAGTGCAATGAATCAGCAAAATTTATGTAAATATTTTTATGAGTTAACTATACACTCCTTAAGCCTTTAATCACAGTTTTGGGTGAACTGTTTATGGTAGTAAAGAAATTACAGTTTCTAAGGCCCAGACTGTGAAGATAATTAAATGTCCGTTCCCTAAAAGAGTTAAACACCTACATAGCTCCAGGGTTTATAATCTATTCTTCATTTGCAAAATGGAAATGGATACTGTTTCCCTTTATTCTTTATTAAACAATGTTTCTATTTGAAATTCAAGTAGCTGATTATTGGAAAAATTCTCCTCCTATGAATGCTCTGCAGCTTTTATACACTAAGAACAAAAAATTATTATCACCAGGAGAGGCAATGCATGAACTCTTTGTAAATTCCCTAAATAGGTAGGAAATTTATCAAGCTACTGGTTTTTATATATTTTCATTGAAACAATATTCAATACAATCACAAGATACTTCATCATATCATTCCAGTTCAGGAATATAATATTGTGATCCTATGGCATTTAAATATGGAACACTGGTGACTGAGCACAGGTCATGATCTGGTTGCATTTCATCAGCTTACTAAATCCAGTTCTTCTCTGAGAACTGCTAAGAAAATAGATGAAATCCAAAGTGCTCCAAGCAAGTTTCATATGACTTTTAAACCCAACCACTTATACAAAAAGTAAGCATGCCTGGACCCAGTCCAAACAGAATTTCACCTCATAATTAATTAAAGCTCCAGACAAAACCCCATCAGAACAAAAGGAACATTCCGTTCATTTGCTGAGATACCTGAAAGTGCTAAAATTTTAAACTCCGTAAATTTTTAAATTCCCTCTCAGTTGCTGAAATCAAACTTGCCCAGGGTACCCCAAGCCCACCACTTGGTTCCCCACCTCTCATCCTCGGAGACATCTGCTCAGACTGAGTGCTCAAGCCATAATGCTGCTCAGAAACACCTCACACTGTCATTACAATTCAGGGCAGTAGTGCAGCTTGGAATCAAATCCTACTGTTGTCCTCCCTCACTTTTCCCAGTTTAATCCACAAAGTGGGGTTTGCTGTATAGAAACTGCATTTAATCAGGAGGATATTACCCCAAAGGCTCCACTGCAGGTAGACACACAAATGCACCCTGCCCCAAATGGAGACAAACAGGTCCAAGTCAGGCTGCCCCATGAAGCTGGGAAACATCCCAACCCAGGGATCAGCAGAACCCAGGATTCAATCTGGTTTGAAGCAAACCCCCACAAACCACACATGCTTCTGCCCCAAATCCTTTGTTCTAACAATTTGCTCTTGCTGCACTCAGTTGCATGCTAGCACAGATTTAGCCCAGGGTGCCCTAGGATGGGACTTTCTATTCATTCTGGAAGTGATATGCTTCAGACTTCCTGCATTAAGAGAAGAGCTCCCAGACACAAGCCAACTCTCAAACACATAATCTGTGGGAAGAACTTCTGGTGGTGAGAAGGAAACTGAACTAAAGTACACTTTAGTTGATTTTGTACTTTGTTCTTTCCTTCATTCAACTATAAAGGAAATTAATAATCGTGAGCATTGTGTTTGTGCCTATGGCATAACAAAAACAATTGAAACTGCAGGAATTGCATCCCTGAATGGATCTTAAAGGAAATAATTAACAGAATCTAGCCTATCATTGCTTGTTCCTCTAAACTGTATCATGTTTTTTAGTAACGTTCAATAAAATTCTTTGGATATGAACAGAAGCCAGTCCTTCCTTCCCTGTGCAAATGTGACCAGTGTACATTGCACATCAGTGAGATGCACCAAAAAACCACCATGAAGGCTTAGGACAGCAGTGTGGATGGGCACAGTCACTCCTGGAACCCCAGTCTGGGTTTAGATCCAAACTAAAGGGACTAAGAATTACCAGTGGAGAGAGGGTATCAGCTGGCACTTGGAACAGCCCTAAATTGAATAATCTAAACTAGATCTGAGGGAAGCAATAAACAGCTGTTACCCTGCTGCCATAGTGATTTTCACATCCAAGTAAGCCTAAATTTTAAAATGTTTCTCTTGTTTTTATTTGATTCCACTTTATACCACACTGTTTGTTTTCAGTTGTTTCACAGCTGATGCAGAGGTCACTTTCTGATGCATTGTGGACCAGAGCTCAAGATACCCCAATTTAAACCCTGATTCCCAGCAAACCAATTTGTATACAGCTCAGACTGTTCTTTTCTTATTAACATCCTCCTGATTTTAATTGCCATTGCATACATTCAGTGAAGAAAGTTTAGCACATCACCTCTGACTTCCAAAACTTCCACAGGTAACAGGCTTCCACAGGATACCTTATCTAACTTTTTTTCCCCTTGTGTCTCCTACAGGTTGGGGTTTTTTGCGTTGTTTCAACCCACAGACTTTAACTAGGTTCATGTGCACTCTGTAAAAAAAACTTGGACATTTAAAGTTTGTCTTCCTCCTCAAGAGCCTTTAGATGAATGTTTTAAACATTCTAATGGGAATTCCTACAAGCACCTTGCCCTTTCCTTTCTGCCTGCAGGAGGATTGCCACTTTTATTGCAGGGAGACAAGAAACAAAAATATCTGGCCATACAGACCCAAGCTCCCCTGGTGAAATGATGTACAAGAGACATGGGATTTCTTTGGGGATGGAAAGACAATGTTCACAAAGAGGTGGCTGAATCATTCAAGCATTCATTATGCCTGTATAACTTTACCAAGTCTCTTCTGAGCTTTGACAAAAGTTTCACAGTCAGATGAGACCAAGTGTTGTGCTCTGTAAGCTTCAGCTGCAAATGAAAGAAGTCCTCCTACAAAAAGCATCTGAAGATCATTTCTTTCAGCTTTGCCAAGGCCAGGCTTTCCCTGGTATTGCATCCCCCCAGATGGTGAAGGCTATCTTAGGACAGCCTTCTCGAGGAGACAAAGTCTGCCCACCATTCAGATTAATATGCTAACAAAATCTCTAGGCCATTAAAGATGCAGTTTCAAATCTGATTTTCTTTTGTTAGAAAAAATGATCTAGTACAGACTTTGTCAAAAGAGCTTTGTTAACACTAACACTTGAAAAACAACTATGCTAATATGACATTTTCCATCCACTTGTTCTGTGCTTTTATGCCACTCAGCAATGAAATACAGCAATTCCTTCCCAACCTCTAATATTTGGCCATGTGAGTATGCAGGAGGTCACTTTTTTATTATTTTTACTGTGTTAACTTATCGCCATTTTTTATTTATCTAGCGTACACTTGCACTTTAAACCTGACTAAATGTGCCATCTGGACAATAGCCTTGTTGACATGATGTTGGTTTACTAAAAATGGTTATTACCTAGTAAACTAGTACCCTAGAAAAAAACATTTGGGGCAAGATCATTTTTACATGTGCAATATCTCCAGGCTTTCACAGAGCCTGGCAGTCACTTGATCACACAAAGCACCTGTAAATCTCAGCTCAGAAACCTAAATGAAGCTGAAAAGGGAAAGTCTCAGGGAACTCTGGTACTTAAAGTAATAACATTTTGGTGTGACACTGGAACCACATTTAGAAAGAGGACAAAATGGCCATCCTTTCCTAATTAGCATTTTCAAAATGCACAAGAGTTTTCAAAAAGTGTCAATTCTGCAATTCAAGCGTGCAAACTGGTACTTGTGCAGCCACCAAGGTTCAGCCACACAGCACTTGGTCATCTCCTCTGTGTGACTGTAATTTACATTTGCCACTTAGTGCTGAATAAAAATCACAGGTCATGCTGAGATGTGTATCAAAGAGATAAAAATAAGCTTATCCCCAGGAATATAAAAGTTTCATAAGAAAAGCAGATAAAAGGAATTATCCCAATTTTCTAAGGAAAACAGAAATACTGAAGTTTCATGGCAAAAAAAGCAGTTTCATACTCAGCAACTCTTTCAAAAAAAGACACTGTTCAGGCAGTTCCTGATGAAGGTAATTTTACTGAAGAGATCTGAACACAAATCTGCAGTTCACAGCTTTCACTGCATGTGCTTCCTGCTCATGGCTTGCTTGGAGTCTCGGTTAATAAAAAGTAATAATCAAAATTAAACCTAGACTGAAATCATCAGCCTTCCACATTATTTTCACCTCAGAGCTGTCAGAGTCCAAGACCAGAGGCCAAGATTTAGACTTACACCACAGATGTCTCTGCTAAGCCCTGAGCACGGAAGGATCCCCAGACTGTGAGAGTCCACTGTTAGAGCCCTCCTCAGCTTCCTTCTGTGCTGCCCTTGCCTGAGCTTCAGAGCAGGCACAGAAAAAACACTTTTTGAAAGGAAATGTACACCTGAAGTGAATCATGACCCTGATAAAAGCTTAACTGACTTTTTTTCACTTTGGCTCAGTTGAAGCATACAACGGTGGTCATGCAGTAGTAGGAGCCACTAAAAGGAGACACACAGAATCCAGATTCCAGAATATTACAGCAACTGGCAAGATCTTTACTCTTACTCCTACTTTTGCCACTTTTCCTCCTCTCTTTTACCTCTTGCACGAAATACCATGGAGCAGCGACTGGGAGATCATTCCTTCCTGGGACAGGCAGCTGAGGGGCAGTGGGCCCTGGGAAAGTTCCTCTGCAATAGTCTGGGGGGGAATGAGAATCTCTGAGTTGTTCAGACGATGAACCCCACTTGGCAGAGTGCCCCAGCCATGCTGTGCTTACCTCCATAGCAAACAAAACCCCCCTCTGGAGAACCACGTCTCCCTAAGGGCACTTCAGAGGACCAGTGCTGGCAAACAATCAATGCAGACAATCCTGCCTTGAGGTGCCTTCTTTCCAGCAGCAGGATGCAGGTATGAGTGGGAGAGCTCTCAGCAGGACCTCAAAGCAGCATCACCACTACAAACACAGGCTTGCCTCTTAGCTGAGCCTCTTAGGTCCTGCTGCACAGCCCCAGAACCCGAGGAGGCTGCACATCCTGGAGCAACATCCTGAGGAAAGGAGCAGTCTCAAGGGAGACATACAGATACTGAGCCAGACTGCACACATGTGTTTCAGAGCCACACTGCAAGCTGCTAAACCTGCCACAGCTCTGGCCCAAAACACCCATGCTGTGCTTAGAGGAGCGGAGCCTGGGACTGCTGCCAAGGCAGTGGGGCTGCAGCGGGGCCGTCACTGTCTGTGCCACATCCCTGCACACCTCACCAGCAAGGGCCTCACTAAGCAAGTGGGAAGGCTGTGGCTTCCCCTCCCCAGCTGCAGAGCAATCTCCTCACACGGGCCTGATGATTCACAGCTCGAGCACTGTGCAAGGCTGGTCTTGCACAGCAGCACTGACCCATGAGCAGCCAGTGGTTACACGGCTCCTTCTGCTCGCCGAAGCAGAGAAAAGCCTACAGGGACTCTGCTCACTAACCTCCCACAGCAGCCATCACGGTCCCTCCACAAGCTCTGATCAATATTTAAATGATGGTGATGGCATTAAGAGGCCCTCTCCCCTGCACTGATACGGTGCCTCCAGCCATCCCATCTGGACAAGGACTGAAGGAAAAAGAAAATAGGAGCCCTCTACTGTATCCTGAAGGTCAGTGGGTTCACAGGCATGTTTGAAAGTTTAAGGCTTTCTGGCAGGTCATCTCCCTATTTCATGATGTGGAAACAATTTTGTTTAATACTTCTTGAAATAACAGATCGTTGCATAATACCCCCGACAACAGTCTTCAGAGTAAACCTGCCACCCCAAACAGGTAAAGCTTCGACACAGTACAATTAACAGACTGTGCATTAAAAGCTCTGTAACATCCACCTGAAGCCAAGACACCCATCCCTTCCCTTTCCACATCAGTGCTGAAGCAAAGCAGCCAGACACTGCAGTGAAGCACTGGCTGTAACCCTGCCATGACCAGCCTGGGGCCACTCACACCTGTGGCCTCATCAGGTCACCCCAGACACGATTTTCAGCTCACTTCCACTCACACTGCTTCAGCCCTCCTTACTTAAAAGGTGCAGTTCATTACCAATGACACTGCTAATGCAGTTTCAACTGTGAGGCACAATATGGCTTTTCCAGGAGCGGAGCTGGGAAATTGTGTTCTGATAAAACATTACGTTACCTGCTCCAAGACACTGCGGCTCTGAGGCTCCCCAAGTAACTACAGTGGGGATTAAATGCCTTTCCCCTCTCAACACACACCAAAAGGCAGCATCAAACACCATCACACAACTACTGCAGGAGCACCTCCTGCATCCCTTCATCCTGTGATGCCCAGCATGCAGGCAAGGGGAAAGGAGTATCCCAATCTGGTATTTAAAACATGAACATAAGTGAGATTCCTCACTCCTAATTCTGACTTTTTTGCTGATCTGCTTAATGCTCACTCCCACGAACAGGCCCTGCTATCCTTCTGTAGGAATGACTATGACCTTCCAAATACTGATTCCAGCAGCAACATTTTTCACACTTCCCTGTCAGAACAAAAACCTGTGGCCACATTATCTGAATGCAGGCACTTGTGGGAACGAGCGTTAAGCAGACTTTCACAAGGTAACACAGATTCAAGCAGATGGACAGCCCCTGGTTTTTAAGCTGTACCATTCCACGGGGTTTCTTTTAGCCAATTTGATCACCTCCGAGGAAAGGAAGCTTTACACCTGATACATCTGTGCTGTAAGACCCCCTGCCTTTAAAACGACTTTTATGAGTGTTATTGGAAACAACAACATTAAGATAATGACAAGACTGGCAGTGAGAAATTCACAGGGGATACAAAATAAATGAAATCAATTAGTATTATAAATACAGGCTGAGTTTCGCATGTCTCACATGTCAATTACTCATACTGAACTTTTGAGACTTTATTATTAACAGGTTTGTTTTGGCAAAAGCTATAAAAAAGGAAGAGAAAAACCCAACAGTGCTATTTAAAACTTGTGCCACCACACTGCAGTTTACATAGCTGCAAATAAAATGGAAGAATATTTTTATGAGCCATAAAATGGCTCAACTAATACCAAGAGGCATTTACTGAAACAAAAACTATGAACAAGCCTACATCACAGCAAACCTAATTGTGATTTTCCCAGTTAAATGGAGAACAATTAGTACCCGTATATGAAAGTGGATGAGCTCTGCTTAAGTATCACTTCTGGTGGATCATACATTAAACAAACTCATTGGTTTTGAGGTCAGCTGTCATTCTTTTCAAATTGCTCCCAGAGCAGATCACAGAGCAGATGGAAAAGGCCAGTTTGACATGACTCTTTGGCTTAATTATAGCATTACTAAGACAGCATATGGAGTTGGTATGTACTGTACAATTTTATCCAATAACTTCATTTTTCACAAATTCAGAGATCTGCTTCATTTGCTTTGACTTGATCTTCAGCACGTACATTCACTGCAATTGAATTATTTTTACCGGTGCCTTACTAGGTCAAACTTTCTCAGCAAGTCCAAGAAGTACACATCCACATTAATGTTCAAAGAATCACAGAATTCGATTCTACATCAAGTACAAGATCTTTTCCAAAACATCAGTATTTAAACCAATTCACTGTTTCCAGCGCTAATTGTGTCAGATCCCTGGAGTTACCCTCAGAGACAAGTGATGCCAGACTGGTCTAGTGACAAAAAGGCTTTGTATTACACAGACTAACATCCCCCGAAGAATCATCTCACGGCATATGCCTGTCCATATGCACAGTGCAGCCACAGTGCTAGCAAAGATAGCAGAAATAGGTCCAGTAGGAAGAGCAGAACAGATAAAACCTCTAACACAGTACCTGGAAGCACCTTAGCATAGCAGTGTTCCATTTGGTATCCTTGGCTTACAGAAATCACTGCAGTGTTCACATCTGCAAAGTAGGCACCTATCAACAAGAGATTTAAGTTTTTGACACTGATCTTCTAATGGAAATTCTTTAGGAAAGGTGAACGCCAAATAAAATTGAAAACTGTCATTCTGGTCCTCTAAATACTGCAGTTATAGGTGTTCATAGCAGTTACCTATGTCAGCCATTCCAATTGCAACACTGATAAACTGCTCAAGGTTCAGATCAGATACCAGGGTATAGTGTAGGTGCTGACACGATAAAATACAGAACCATTTGCCATCATGGAAAGGCAGACTTTAAGTGGACTGAAACCATCACTAAAATTCCTCCAAGGTCTATTATCGCACAGAAGGTGTTTTGCACAGAATCCCAAATCACTGCCAAATGTATCCAAAACAGGAAGTCAGAAAATCCAGCTTCTACTTGATTATTTGATACCCTTTGCCTGTTTTTGTAAAAGGAGGAAATGGGAAAAGGACAGGGCTGTCAAATTGTGAGAGAAAGTGGTTCATTCCCTGCCCTCTTTCTAAGCAGTTCAGCTTTTTCCTGGTGCGCAGGAATGGGAGGGGGGAAAAAACTACCAACAACAACAACGAAAACTGTTGGGGCTCTATGATTTCCAAATAGGAATTTCAGCAAAACGCTTCATTTTGAAATTTCATCATGAAATGAAAGTAAAACTTTTCTTGTAAAAATGTGACTTCTGAAAAGGAAGTTTGGACCAAGTTGATGTCATTACATGCATACAGCCCTTTGCTGTAATACAAAGGACTCCAAATGCAGCCACTTGCCCTGACAAAGCAGACTGTCAAACCTCCCTCTCCTCCAGAGAACTTCTTTCCAAAGGTTCTTAGGGCCCTCAAAACATCTTTGACACCTTTTGTTCTTCACTTTACCTTTCTTAGAGACAAATCCAACTCAAATTAAAAAAAAAAAAAAAAGCGTGGAAAACCCAAAATAACATAGAACCAAAAATGTAACAGTTTTGAAAAACTCTCACTGCCTAAAACATTAAAATGCCTGATTTAAGGGGCTGGTTCCTCACACTGTCACATTAACAAATATCACTATCAACCTGTAGTTTAACTACTTACATTTATAATCCTAGTGAAAATAGATGGATGGTGTGTAATAGCTCTTCAACTGTTTCCTGGACAAGAACCAGACCCTATTGCACCAACAGGCAAGCAGGTACAAGCTCTCTGAGGTGCCCTGGAATCTGCCTGTGGATGCTCCCAGCTCCTTCTCAGTGTTTTCAGTGCCCCCCACCTCTGTGACCCACTGCAGATAAGACAGTGTGTGGCAAGTGATGGGATGTGAATCCACAGCCTTGCTCCAAAGAACAACCAGGATAAATACCACAAAAATATTGAACAGGAAAAGAAAATGAGGAATGAGTGTAGCAGAATAAAAAAGAATCAAATGAGTACTTCTGGATGCTCCTCACAAGGTGCTCTCTCTCTCTCTTCAGAATTTTGCTGCACTCAGCTTCAAATGCACGTAAGGGAGCATTTACATCAGATATTAGGAAAAATTCTTCACAGAAAGGATTTTCAAGCACTGGAAATGGTGGAGTCACCATCTCTGGAAATGTTTAAAAGACATACAGATGTGGCACCTGGGGACATGCTTTAGTGGTGGACCTGGTAGTGCTGAGGTAATGGTTGGACTTGATCTTAAGGGTCTTTTGCAACCTACATGATTCTGTGATTCTAGGATAATAAGAGCACTACTCTGCAAAAATCTCACATTTTCTATCCATTCTCTTTACATGCATATGATCATTTAATGTTGCCTCTAATCAAATGCACAAAGTTTTCAGATAACACAATGCAGCCAAATAAAACTGTCAGTATCTTTAACTGGAGGAATTCACTCACTTGGGTGGATTTTCAGCATTAATATTAGATTAACATTAATTGCCTAATTATCATGAAGGAATCACAAGGAAAACAATTCTGTAACAAAGCTTAAAATAGCTCATATTTATAGGAAGACTATTTGAGATAACATTCATGTTTCAGGGTTTGATGCAGGCTGTAATGTTTACAGACTGGGGAGAGGGGGGGATAATCGGTGCTGCTTCCTGCAAAATTTCTTGCTTGATCCTTCAAAAGATCAAGTAATACTGCTACTTGGGCCTTGAAATTTGAGTTTGTGAACCCAAATGGTTATCCAAACTCTCTAATCTATGCAGTTCTAGGTGCATGACTTAAACTCACCCAGAGATTTGCCTGGTAAGGATGAAGGATGGCCTGCACCTCCCATTTATTACACATCTACCACCAGTCTGACCAGGAACTTGACTCTCCCAGAGCCTTTTCACACCTCTTCACCATCGAAATCCTATTAAGTGGCTTTTTGTAAATACAGTTTTTGCTCAAGTTTTGGAAGTGCTCGCTCCAAAGGCAGAAGGGAGAGCCTGAGGATTGCAGTAAGAGCCTAACTCAGAGCATCCCCACTTCAGTTCAAAACCAACTATCTCTGAACTCTGGAGTTCAGAGAACTATGGGTTCACTTTCACAAGCAGCTACCATGATTTAAAATGAATAATTTGATCTTGGAGATGTTCTGAAGTTAAGGAGCTATCCAACATCCATTACTTTTACTACTGTGTTGGGAAAACAGCGCGTGAAGCTAAAATAATTTTTCTCCACAGCCGTCGGAATTCAGGGCAGGGAGGCTCATCAGGAACATGCACTTCCGTCACTCTGGACTATTTCCAATTTTCAGCTCCTGCTTAGAACCCTTCATTCACCCTGAATTATTGACAACTGGAGGATAATTAGTCCATCATGGCTTAGGAAAACTAGAAGGTTTTCTATATTTTTTTCCAATCACTTAAGCTGGCACGCAGTAGTACCTTATACCATGATTTTGCACTTTATTCTTATTAAGGTCTTTCACCCTCTGTTTCTTAACATCGAGATACTAAGCAATTCCTTGGCTTCATTCTAAAATAAAAGTTACATCACATTTGAGCTGATGCCTTCCAGCCAACCTCTGCCAAATACAATTTGCTTAAAAACCCAAACCTATCTAGCTGAGGTTGGATAAGAATCTTGCGGCAAAAGCTGCTTTATAAATAAACCTTGTGCTCTTGCACTTGAAGAAAAAAAAAGAAAAGTCTAACACAGGAACCTGAGAAAACCTGACTCCACATAACCAGAGGAGACATTCAACTGTATCAACACAGCCAAAAGGTTCTGCTAATTAAAACCAAATGACTCCTTACAAATGGAGCAGCAGTTTAGCTGGGTTTGAGTAGGCAGCATGTGACTTTCTGCTTTCAGTTCCTGCAAATGTGACAGACATAACAGACAGACGTTGAGTAAGAAGCCGCTGCCTCCACAACGCGCCGAGGGCCAAACTTCAGCTTCCTTGTAATGCTGCCGTGATTCTGAAACAGAGTATGAATGGGCTGCAGGTTTTTCCCTCTGAACGTACTTAAAGCCACATTAGAATTATTCTGACGGCCACCAACTGTGGTCTGCTGATGGAGCAAACCCTCTCTTGGGTCCTTCCCAAAGTTGCACTTGGACTGATCTAAAGAAAAACGACAGATTTTAAACTCAGTGCTACGGAACTATCTTAGCATGTCAGAAAGAGCTGAATGTTTGTAGAAGTCTTTCAGAATATTTATTGTATGCACGAGATGTTCTTTTTGATGCCATGAAATATAAAGAAAAAATCAGATCTCTCTTCCTCATATATTATGTCCTCTGACACCATGTTTGGTCCATCTAAACTAGAGGTGGTTACAATACCACAAGAATGGCAATCACACGAACTAGGATAGATAGACTGAGAGCAGGGGTAATAATAACATCAGCCACGTGTTGGACTTAGTTTGTTATAAATGCTTGACGTTCCCGTAAAAATATCATTAACTTCTTAGACATCAACTGTTTCAGATCAAAACTGTTCTCAAGTAATTACACCTCAGTGGTGACCATCACTAGCACAAATTTCAGGTGTTCAGTGTCTCTCAATATCTGACTTCTAATAAAGTAGGAGCTCCCAGAGTGCCCCAAAAGCTATATTGGAAAAGATATTAATAGTGACAGAAATATGAAATAAATTCCATATTCTCCAAGGTTTCAAAAAGAAAAAGGGAAGAAAGATTTAAGAGAAAGCAAACTGAAAAATTCAGGAGTTAGGATAAAGAAAAGTAAAACTGCCTTTTGTGATAATTCCAGAGTCACTTAATTTTCTATGAATTCTTTCAGACATCATAAGAAATGGCTGTTAGCCCCCCCCACCCCCACCACACACAAAGAAACCAACCAAACAAAAACCCTACCATCCCAGTGCACATGCAAATTTCTAAAGCTCCAGGTGATCATTACCAGTGCACTTCCAATCCTTACTAAACACTCAGCATGTCAGAGTGCTTTTGCTTTGTCTACTATCAAGTAAAAAGGAGAGTTATTTGTTATCATTAGAGGCCTGGCAGAGAAGCTTTGAGAGGCTCTTTTCTGTTGATGGAAACCAATTTACTGGAAAGAAGGGAAATCTGGGTTCTTGAAGTTCACTGAGAAAGTTAAATAGGCATCTATCTCACTACATGATGTATTTACGAAATGAGTTCATTAATTTATCACGTATATTTAGTCTTTTATGTGACTACAGAAGGGAAACAGGACAGCAAGGGCAGGGATTAATGCCAGAAGCTTGATAAAAAGCTAGTAGTTGCCTTGCCTTCGCAGGAGTCTCCAGAAAGCTCAGGATAGCAGCCCTCCTCCCTAAGAAGGGAGTAAAAAAACCTGGCACTGACCCTGAGGAATAATTCCCGCGTTAAGTCTGGTTGAGAGCAGGCCAAACTACACGTGCTTTTTGGGATGGCAGTGGGTGAATACGCATGAAATGTATGGGCTGAGGAGACTGTCTCTCAGGAACAACATCTGAATCCCACGAAAAGTGGAAGAGACAGGAGCCTGCAGACTAGAGCAGGTGTCCAGTAGCAAGGACCTGGAGTTCCTGGCCCCCAGGCTGCTTCTTCAGCCTGTGGTATGGAGATGTGCAAGTACGAAGATGCTACACAAACCAGAGGCAAGTCATACCAGGCAATGCAGAGCATGCACAGGGCAACACCAGTGAAAAGAGGGCAGAGAGCCTCTGCACCTACATCCAAAGGGAACTAGCCTGCTGCCAAGTTGGGGGAACAGCAAGTGGGGAACTGCTACTCATCCCAGCCTGTGGTTGTAGTACAAAATATCCTTTAATTGGCTACTCAGAACTACCAGAGTGTTGGTGTAAACCCAGTCAGTTCCTCAGTCCATCAACAAATGATTAAGACCAGAACCTTCTCTTACCTACAGAATTATCTGTTACTTAGGTCACCCTCAAGTAGGGGGACCCCAACAAAATCTACAGGCAGTATGCTCCAACAGAAGCTGGTTACAGGAGTGAGTTCAAATGAGGAGCATCTCACAACAGAATACTGTTCATGTTAGCAATCAATGGGGTTTAAGAAGTAGGTCTGGGTTGGAAGGTGAGGTGTCAGAACAAGCAAGGACTCAAAATACAAAGAAACAGCCTCTATCTAAGAAATGTCATTAAGGTGGAGGTTGCTGGATCTTTCCTTTCGAGATGAGCTGGAGGGCACAGCACCATGTTCTTCCTCTCCTCTTGCATCCTTTCCCTAGATACTTTCTAAGTAGTTTTCACTTACAGGACACTAAATGGATTTTAGATCCTACCTAAATCTGTCAGATCCCTCAACAAATTCCCCCACTCCTGGGGGTTTAAATACTCAGGCTCAGGCCAGCTTTGACAGCATACAGGACATTTCCTCATCAACAGGTTCTGCTGGATGCTGAGTTCAACGTTGTCTCCTTCCCACAACAAACAAGTTTGCACAGTGTGAGTTTCTACCTGCCAATCCCTCATTCTGGTCACATCAAATAAAGAAAGGCAAAAAGCCATACCGACAGCAGAGACCAAGTTATAATTGAAAAACTGACAACTTCCCAAATCAGATGTGACTGTGACCCAAATCAGGAGGGGAAGAAACAGTAATTCATCCTGGCACGCAAATTAATTATCACACAGATTGCTTATTGATTTTCTTGTGTTCACTCTGATACCTTATGAAATACACTCATTTCATCCAAACTTCTCACAGAATGGCAGACGCTGACGGATCAAAAGCAGATGCAAATACACAGGTAGGTCAGGTGTCCCCTTCTGCAGAGGGGCAAGGCCATGGGCAAATCCATCCATCCACAGCATTGAATCTCAGCATCGAGAGACTCATCTCCAATCCCACTCATAAAAGCTAAATTCTTCAGTAATGAACTCCCAGTGAAGCAAACCAGCGCTTGCTGATAAAAGTAGTCAAATTGCCAAGGTCATAACCGAAACACTTTAGCTTCTTGAAGGCTTCCTGCATTGGACAGCAGGCTGAGTTCCCAAAGAAGTTATCTAATAGGACATTTTCTAATTATAGAATTAATTACTGCCACAGAATAAACAGCAGAGGCACGTCAGGCTGGAGATAATGATTTGTACAATTAGCTCTTTCACATCAAATAAACATTTACAGCTATTCTTGAACTGGGAATTTGTAATATTAAGAGAGGTCCAACTCTCATCATCCCTGGAATATCCTGCCACTAAAACAACCAAGTGAAAACAGTTTACTTCTTCTATCTAAAAGAGTTCCAACACATGCCATATAATTTGTTGATTTTCTTTAGCATTTTCTGAGTACTAAGTAAACATCCTCACTACAAAAACGTTAGTCTCCTTTGTTGTGTTTTGATGGGGTAACAAACCAGTTTGCAGCTCGTGATCACAGACAAACTGCCTGTTCTCAAGACATGCCTACAGCAGATGTGTCGCAGAGATCAAGGAAAATTCTTGTGGACAGCAACACAAGTTGCTCATGCACAGGGAAATAGCGACGGTCTCATTTCCAGCTCTTTGCACAGTCAGTACAATCATCATCATTACAGTGATAAAAGAAGCCTCTGAAGATGTTTCTGTCTAGTGAAAGACCTGTTGAAGAAGAAGTGTGAACAACCCCAGGAGTTAGCATAAAAAAGGGTCCAATTTTGTGGTTTAAAAACAAACATGAGTGAACCACAGCTAAAGCATTTACAAAGCTGTATAGCTTTGAACATGGAACTGTTTGCTGGATTCAGACACAATTCAACAAAACATCAACAGAACTCAAAATCAGGATTAGCCCCTGGTCTGTCATCATCCCTTCAAAAGTACCAGTGCCCAATGCCATGCTGGAATTTCCCTCCAAATTCCCCTTAGAGACGGGAGAACTGATGCCTGGCAGAGCCTGACAGTCTAACCCAAGTCACAGGCTGGGGGATCCTGTGATGGACTGTATTCCATCAGCTCAAAGGAAGGGCTCAAATGATGTAAGAATAAGACCATTCCCCATTTAACAAGGAGAATTTTTAACATCAGACAAGAGATATCCAGTTTGTGTAATAGGTTGGCTGGGCTACAGCACTGCTCTGAATTTGCAATCTCCTTTCAGCCAGCTCTGACTGTCACTTCAGTTTGTATTTTCCCTCCCAGCTGTATCTCACCCTGAGGATCCTCCACAGTCTCTGCACTGAGCACAGACTCTGAGCTGGAGCCAGCGAGACCAGGGAGGTCCAGAGCCAGCTGACAGCGAGTGCGTGGGATGCAAGTGCTGCCATACAACCCTCAGCTACAGGGGCTTCCTGCCTCACAAGCACACCAGACTCCCTCAAAGCCTTTCTTTCTTGTCCAGTAGCAGCATCTCTCTAAATCCTGCAAAACCAGGCTTTCTTGTGAGACTACTGATAGCTGCTTTGGCAAGTGCAGAAACACAAGTATTCCTGTGGGATTTACCACAGCTCTGCACACCCAGAGCGAGAAGCCAGGGTCCAGAACTCAACGTCACACACTCCTGAAAGAGACAATGTCAAAAGGTGGTAAGGTAACCCCTGAAAAAAATTATTATAATAATGACCAAAAATATAGATTACAGTCCAAACTAATTTCTGTTTCAATTTGACCTGAAGTGTGTCTTTCCAAATGGGTTGCAAAGCCTCGGAAAAATTTGAGAATGTGACCTATTTACAACTATGTTGAGGCCTCTGAACTACAATGAAACTGTGAATACATGTGAAGGGCAGCAGTCTTACTCTGTACAAATTAATCACTACAGACATATGTAAACTCTTCTAGCCATTTTTGCAACAATCTGCCTCAAAAGTTACCTTGACAACCCTTTCTTGTCTCTGATGTTACCTCACTACCTGCTCTAGGAAAGATGTCTCATCTTTGAGTTGCTCACTTAAACAGACGGGCTTGTTGAGGCAACATTCCTATCTAAGGAATGTGCCCCGCTGTGCTGAGACACTGACAGCTATTTACAGCTCTATCGCTGACACAACCGCATTTGCAATGAACACAATTAAAAACAGGTTTCTTTTGTCAAAACCCCCAGATTAGTCAAAGAAACAAATTGTTTTGGGACCAGCACATCTAACAGATTCTGCTTTCTCCCGGATTTATTTCTTGTGGTTAAACTCCCTGTGTTCCAGAAGGAGCAAACTTGAATCAAAGCTTTCCATGTGGCTGGTTCATCCATTACCTCTCCCTCTTTCCAGTTTCCAGAAGTGCAATCAACAAGTTTTTCCTTCAGACTCCTCCATATCAGCCACTTGTAACTGGTATTTATTTCCATAAAACTTTAATTGCCTGTAACACCTCCCTCATCAAAGAGAGGTAGTGGTTTGTAAGTTATTGAGAACTGGGTAAGAAAGAGCAGCAGGCACACGTGCACAGACACACAAACAAGGTGATCATGTTATCCTCATTTCCTTAAGCAAGCAGGCCAAAAATGATCAGACAAACTAAACCGAGAATATATGAGCTCACACTTGGAAGCTGAAGCATTCTGCACAGTGGTAGGGGCAGAAAACTAAGTCAAGCCCCCCATAAAGTCAGGATATCTCACATGAAACCCGAAGAGAGCACAGGTTTTTCAATCCCAAAGCTCTCAGCAAGAACCTTCCAACAAGTGACAAATACACACACACTCTGGGTCCAAACCACTCAGACCACAAGGAAGCCACCCATGCACTGGACACCCCTCCAAGCCCCTGTGAACCAATACAGGTGCTGGAGCAGCTGCCTGAGCAGCCTGTAGTGCCCTGCTCAGCTCCCGTGGAGAACCTACAACAGCATCACTGCTAATCTGCTGTGAGCCTGGGAACAACACATCACCCCACATCCCTCCCACAAATGCATCCTCTAGAACAGAAGAAATAAATTTTGTATCCCAAATTAACCCACACATCAACCAGCAAGACGGAAATAACTAATGAGTTGTGTCTCCTTTTTAATTTTAATTATTTTGGACAAAATGCCCTGGTATGCAAAGATGCAGGTTTCAGGGGAGCAGGTGCTTGGGAGAGTGGCTCGGTTCATTTAGTGATGGATATCTGGATCAAACCAGTAGTGCTTTCCCTGGTCTAGAGGAAAACATAAGTAATCTACTTAAATGAAAATCAATTTTAGATGTTCCTTTATTACACTTTTATGGTCTGTGAAGATCCTTTCTTTTCACGCTGTTATGTGGATGGTATGTAATTCCCACACTGGTGATAGATTTTCCTTTAGAAAAGTAGTGAAGGTCTTAACTTTTTAATACAAATTATTTCTCAGGAATCCTTAGCTGCTATTGAAGCAGTTTAATTCAAAGAGTTATATCTCTCATTCAGGAAACTTTAACTGACACTAATCAGACTCAGCTATTTTTATTGTTAATGTACAACAATACTAATCTGGCATGACTAGCGTCTTTAGGCAGAGTATTAAGGCCTTCTTCTCTCTAAAGTGCTATTTAATAATAAAAAATTAACAGTTTTGTATAATCTACTTATGTGTGCTGCAACTGCTGAAGATTAGCTGCAGCATTTTCTTCTCCTTTCTGATCCTCAGCACAGACATGCACATCCTAAAAATGAACTGATGCATGTTTCTGAGCTGATGGGAATGTTTCGGTGTGCTGCTCACAGCTGCAGCATGTATTACATGATAACATGCAGCCTCTGTGATAACTCACACACAAGTCTCAGAGTTACACAGTGATAAAAGATCAGGTGATTTTCATATCACTTTATATTTCAAAAGATTTCAATCTTTTAAACTGTACTGGCTTCACATCACCTCCCACAGGTCGGGCTGCACAAACACAGGGCCTGGCCTCAGCCCAAGACAGTTTAAGTAGAGGAGGCAGCCAGCCCAGAGGTTGATTTTTACACAGAAGGCTGATGTATCAATACACTATCTTAACACAAGTATTTATTTTATCAGTGACCAAAATGTTACAAGCAGTAAACTTTAAACACACACACAATGTAAATTGCAATCCAAGCATATTCAAGAGCCTGTAGGGACCTAAAAACATGGAAGTAGGTTGTGGAATACCTTTCTTCATCTTAACTGGGTCTTGTTGCTGAAATATAACCAGACTCTTACTGTATCACCCATTCTAATCAGAAATAGGGCACAGAAACCCAACTCCCTTCCCTGTTTGATTTTGACTAGTCAAAGGTAAGACACAGGCAACAGAGCTCTTGTGATGTCTACAAGAATTCGGCTTTTCTACATAAGTTGTTTTTCCCTTCGAAGATGTGTCTTTGTTTCTGATCCCTTCTCAGCAGAGTTCAGAGCTGCTCACTTCCAAGAACAAGCACACCAGACAGGCTGGATGTACTCAGTGTGCTCTGCAGGAGTCTTGTTTTGGAGTCAGTTTTATTCCCCAAATCATTCTCACACACAGTTCCCCAAAAAAAACCCTCAAAATAAAAACCTTCCTGGCCCCATCTGAGCCCCGGTGAGGCACAAAGCAAGTCTCTGCAGCTCCTGGAAACCAGCTGAACTTAAAGACAAACAAATGTATCACAGACCAGAAAGAGATCTCGGTCTGTGACATACAGCCTAACCTCAAATGAACTACATCCACACCTGCACTAAGACATTATTTAGAAAGCCCTTGGAAACAGTATTTTTTCAAGTCTCTTTCCAGATGCTCACTTCAGAGAAGTGCATCCCCTCACGCCTGAGAGTTAAGAGGAGACTCCTTCCTTCCCAGTCCCTTTCACAGGCTCACTGCGGGCAACACAGCACAGCTGGTGGGGGGATTAAGGCCGGTGCGGAGCTTTCCTCACTGTGGCATTCCAAAAGAAATCACCAATTTGCAAAATACCATTTCCTCCAGAAAAAAAGCAAAAAAACCCCGCTGTGATAACAACTGTAACAGCAGAGGTAGAGTTGGAGCAGGAGCAGAGCCAGCCAGGGGCTGGGCTCACACAGACCCATGTGGAGCAGCTGAGAAAAGGCGGGAGTTACTGGTTTCCCAGTGAGGAAAATGAAGATCCCAGTCTCAACAATCGGCTTGCAGGACCTTCGATTCAGCAGATAAAGCAGCTTGCAAATTCTTTTCCACTTCTCCTGAAACCAATTTCTGTGTAAAAATCTTTCTGTCTTGGGTTTTAAGAGCTTCCACCCTACACAATTAATCTCAAACTTTTCTTTTTAGCTTTTTGTCCAGCGTTGAAATGAGTTTCATTAATGCAAAGCATCTCAAAGAAAAGAGCTTCTGAGCTAAAACTGAACAAGATTTCATGTTACTGCATTAACACTGATAGGTTTAAAACAATAACTGTGCATCAGGTATAGGACAGGATATTGTTCTATGCAGCTAATATGGCATAATACCATGTCATTACCACAAAATCTATTTCAAATTTATAGGAAAAAACCTAATTAATTTCATCCAAAGAGGCAAGAGATTTCTGTGTCTAAAGCACACAGGAACAGTGACTCACATTGCCAAGTGCCAGGCAGCTGCTGCAGCCCAGAGCTGACACCCTCAGGAACTGGCATCTCCAGCCAGGTGGTGGCAACTTCATGGGAAGTTGTGCCTAACAAGCAGGGTATGCTGGTTACCTCTTGAAAAAACTGGGGTGTAAGACCAGGTATGCTACATAAACCAAGCAGTTTTCTCAGTGTAATTCAGCTCTGGCTTCTATTTCCCCAGGATGGAGGAAAAGTTTCACTATTCCCAGCTGTCCCCGCTGCTCTGCCCTGGTCCCCAGTTTGCTGAACCTCTGCAAACTACAGTCTGCTACAGTATGAAAAAAACTGATGCTGCCCTACATTAACAAGTCAGGCTGCAAACTGACATGTCAGGAACTGTAAATGATACCTACATTCCTACCTTGCACTTTATAAAGTTAAGGTGAACAGAGATCCAAACCCTGACTGGGCTCTGAAGCCTTCTGTCGCTTGAGCTCTTCTGGTAAAGTCCTCTCTGTGGAGCATTAGCATCCTGTGTAAATGGAGCATGGCATTTCATCTCACATCAGCAAGTGGGACTGAGGCAGAAAACACTGGCTTTGTGAGCAGAAAGCTTCCTGTTCTAATAAGATACAGCATTTGAAACACTGATACGTTTTTCCTCATATTCTTTCCATATTTATTTTGGCTAATACAGTGTGACAGTCTCTAATATGATCAGTCTCTCATACCCTACTGGTGACAACTAACACTAATTCATTGTGATTCTTATATGATGAGATAAGTAGAAAATTGTTGATGTGATAGAAGAGCAAAGTGCCTTCTTTTAGACTTTTCAAGAACCACATTCAGGTCTACTAATGATTTTCAAATAATCAGACAATATTTCTTCAAAAAAAAAATCCTGATCAATACTTCTTTTGTTTTTTTTTCTTTTTGTCTTGTGCCAGATAAATACATCAAGATCCTTTAATAACCCTTTATAAGGTAGCCTTATTACTTTGAAATTATTTTCCTAATTCTTCCCACTTCTTTTCAACCACCAGAATGGGATACATTGCAGTAACTTCTAGTACTGTATATAATGGACAAGCTGCCTCTCTCCCTGCTTGGTACTTCAGTGCTTACATATTCATGCCATTCCTCTTAACCACAGCTCTGTATCTTGGGATCATGTTCAGTAGGTTCTCCAACGTGAGCTCTATGCCCCGTTCAGAGCTCCAGGCACAGCTCTTCACCCATAACACATAAACACAAGCAACATTCTTATTCCCAGATGTATCTCCGAAGTAGTTTAAAAGAAATTAATCTTACCACGTTGACAGACCTCACATCAATCATTATCTTCCACTTTGCCAACATCTAATCCTTCTGCCAACTTAATCAGAAGAATTTTTTATCTGACTTCACTGAAAAACAAGTGTGGCAGGACCAGCACAGGTCTCTGCAGAACATCCCAGCTGATTGCTACTCCTCATTAACTTTTGGTCCATTTGAGAAAAGCAAAACATTAGTAATTTTTTGATCTCTGATCATGTCACATAACTTGTGATCTGAGACAAAATCCTCCATTATTCTACAGAATGTATTTGCAAGAACTTTTAATTTGAACTTTGCAAATTAACCACGGCAAAGAATCCTTCACGCAGGACATCATGTAGGCAAAGATGTCACATTACATTTAATTTAGTGAATACCCTGATCAGTGTGGTCTCATTGAGCAGGATCCTTTGTGAAGCTATTGATGTAATACTATCAGTCCTGGGAGCATATAGAGCACCAGATTCATAAGCACAAATATACAATGCTGCATACTTCTAACCCTATCAAAACAATTATCTGGCACTGATACCTTATAGAGATAAAAAGCATGATCATAATAGCAATATTTTCCTATTTCTTTTTGCTTTTTGTTTTGTTTTAAATCCAATACTCGTTATTCCATAACTTGTTCACAGTCTGGGAAGACAGCAAACACTAATTAGCAATGGGACTAAAGTTACTAAAGTAACAGGACCCTCCACTTCTACAGATCACAGAATGCTATTTGATTTTTTTTTCCCCTGAATACAGCTCTTGCTACATGAACAGAATCATTGTTTAGAAATCAACTGAACAAAACTTACATTGACTGTAATGAGCTTTGGCTCAAATCCTGTGTTGATCTGCTTTAGCCCACAATAAAACTGAGAAAAACAAAGAACTCTTGTAGCTGCCCATGCAACACTGAAGTCAGATTCAAAGCCTGAAGTTCAACAGCTAAAGCCAATGTATGCCTCAGTGCTGCAGAGACATCTACTCATTGGTGCAAACACTGTCAAGCTCTTTTTGAAAAGATATGACAGATTTCTACCACATATATGAAAATGAACAGTGCCCAGACAATACATATTTAGAACTGTTGGGAATCACAGCCACGTTTGCATCCCTCTTCAGAAAACAAAATTATACATCTATTATGTTTACTTATGAAATATATAAATCTCTGCCTGACAGCACAAAAAGATCTTTCTTCTTGCTTACCAGACACCCCAGTGCATGGCCAGGGCTGTATTTTTAAATATTTGTGGTAATTAGCCAAAAATACTGTTCACACAGTCCTTTCTCTGTATCTATGTAAGTCTAATCTCATTCTAAAGTCTGACAAACCGTCAAGTCATTTGAATTGATTTAATTCTACCTTATTCTTTCAACCCCAATGGACAGAGATTTCCCATTTGTCCCCCTGCCTTGGCCTTGCAGGGCTGTGTGAGCCTTGTAAACATTCTTCCATGAATTTAACTAACTGTGAGCCGTGACAGAAGAAAACAGGAGTTTCACATGCCTGTCTGATCAGGCAGTGGATGGCAGCCAGCACAACTGAACTACTGGTTTTATTATGAGAGCACACAGAATCAACAGAATGGTTTGGGTTGGAAGGGACCTTTAAAGGCCATCAGTCCTACTCCCTTGCAATGGGCAGGAACACTTTCAGCTAGATCAGGTTGCTCAGAGCCCTGTCCAACCTGACCCTGAAGTGCCATGCAGGAACAGCTGGAAAACTGAATGCATAACCACGTTCCTCTAGCAGGCTGAGATTGAAACCTGTCATAGACACCATCAGAATACACATCTGTGAGGACGGGGGAAAGAAAATGAAGCGTAGAGAATGAACTAAGATAGGAAAGCAGCACATACAGGTGACTTCAGAAATCTCCAAATCAAACATGTCTCCAGGTCCCCTGCTACAACACAAGAGAAGTCTCATAGAAACATCAGATAGTGAATTTTCCTAAATTAACCACAAAAAGCCAAGTTACACACTTCTTCAGGAGATCCTTTCAACGACACACCTGGGAACCAAGCAGTTCCACACTCTAATCTTCTATGTCTTTTTACTCCCTCCTGCAAAGTTAATACCAGGTATTAATAAGGTAAAAAGCCTCTCATCCATATGCCCACAGCATAGGAGGCCAGGTAAGAACCTCACCCAGCATGACTACTCATGATGGCCCAAGAAATTAAAGTAAGTAGTATAAATTAGGAGGAAAAAATGCCTTAAAGGCATTAAGCATAAAAGTCTCTGTAAGAAAAAGCTGAGACTGGACATGTTCTTTCACTATAAATTAATGCTAAAATATTGAATGTTCCGAAAAGCAACAAAAAGTTTTATCTCTTGAGTTGAATGTAATGACACATTAGTCACTTGAACGCCCACTCTGAGAAATGCTTTTTTCACCCTCTGAATAAAGGTAATCAGAGAAAGTTCTTTGGATTTGTACAGTTTCACTTAATTGCAATTCTCATTTGTCAGTTCTCATTAGTGGCCTCACTGAGTATCTCTCTTGATATTCTCCAACATTTGATTCTTTTCAAAGAATGTTCCAGTGGCATCCTGGGATGAAGGTGGCACTTCAATGGGCAGCTACAGAGAAGCATATCCTGCTTCAGAAGGTGGCTGTTTTTTCCTGCTTCAGTGGGAAACCTCTGATACAATCCCGGGAGGAAAGAGAACCATGGTATCATGGATATGGGTTACATCAGGTCAAGCAGCTCAAAACAGGCTCAAAACATAGGTTGAAATGTGAAGGATTTCAGAACAGACTTTTGCAGCCTCAAACAAGCACATGACACCCAGAATCTCTGGATGGTAGGAGGCTGCTCTTAGGAGCACTAAATAAACCTCCTGGGAATACCTACATGCACTGTGACAATAAAGATAAGGGCTCCAAGACAGATGGATCCAAAAACAGTGACAGCTTTCACATTTTGGGGTAATGTCTTCCTGTGGTCTATTTTAAAAGATGGCTGCATTCTTAAGCCAAGCTGCAGGTAGTCAGCAAAGCCCAGTTCTTCAGGCTTACCAAGACTGAAGAACTAAGATGTGGAATTAGGGATCTAATTTCTCAAACCCTATGCACCTGGAAAAATCAAATCATCCATAAGAATGGGCAGATTGGCTTTTTGCAGCATTTCTAAAGGTCCATGATTTGCTTCACAGAAAGATCATGTCTTTAGTAATACTTGTGGAAACAAGCTGGGAGATGAGCACCTGCACGCAAGTCATCATGTGAATTCCTGACACATGGAAATCATTATGCAGAGTTCAGGTGGTTGTGCCCTTTTATACTCCACAGGTAGCCAAGGTCAAACTGCACAGGCCTTGGGCTACCTCTGGCTGGCAATGGTTCCTGACAGAGCAGGTTTCAAGATTCCACAGGGGGCTAGGAGGGATGCAGCAGTCCATAATTCTCATTCTTTGGAACTATTTCTACGTGCAAGAGCACACTGAACTGCATATTAAGGCCCTGGTGCTCAGCTCCCTCTTATAAAGGTGCATTTCAAAGCTGTCCCAGCCAGTGAGCAGATTCCTGCTGAGGCAGAAGGGCTCTGGATGAGGTTCCAAAGGGCAGGGGCAACTTTGCATGCAAAGAGGGCAGAGCACTGCTAGTGCTGAAGCCAGGAGGCCTCACTGGGTGAAGAATTCTTCTGTGTTTGAGAACTGACTTTAAAGGCAGGTGTCTCCTGGCAGTGCCACCTGGCAGCTGAGGTGACCAGAGCATGTGTCCATAAGTGCTGCAGCCTCCAAAAAGTCCATTTGACATCGCCTCCCAGAGTCTGTCAGTGCTCAAGTGTCCACAGCAGGTGGTCTTCAGAGTTAATAGAATAAAATATAATGGATCTCCTACACTGTTTACAAATATTTGTTTCACTGTTTTAAAACAGGTGTTTTCAATCACCACCACCAAGATCATAATCTCAGCCTTTAAAGATCAATAAAATACTTATTTCCTTAAGTTAATACATTTTCCGTGCAAACTGCCAGTGCTTCATTTCCTAGAGCTACATTTGATTATTCATATCTGAACTTTACAGACATAACTTTATTTACCGTAGAAAAGTATATTAATACTGATTTATTTAAACACTTTACCAAAGTGGCAGTTCAGTTTAATCAAATACCAAAATAATTGGGTTACGTTTGATTTTAAACTTTTAAAACCCAACTCCAAGATTTATCAAGGGCTGAATTTAGCAAAGTTCTCATAATTAAAAATTGATATTATACAGTGGGGCTGTGCTGGCTTCCCTGGTACATTGCCAAGCAGCAGACCTTTTAAAAGACTAATTGTCTGTGCCTGTGTAATTCCCAAAGTGCTCTGCACAGTGGTCACCAGCTCCCAAACACCAAGTCAAACAGGGCCAAAAGCACCAGGAAGAAAATATTTTTTTATTACTGAATGAGGGAAGGCACCTGCCTGTACCAGAGATGCTACAGAGATGCCAATGAGCGCTGTGCCCTCCCTGGTTGTTCCTGTCCTCACCTCAAAGGTCAGCCAGTTCCTTCGTGACGGGGGGAAGGAAAGGGGCAGCCAAATTCCCACAGGGAAGTGCTTGCAGAGGGCTGTGCAGAAACCCCGAGACTCTGAGCAGCTAGCAGAGTGCTTGGTGCATTGACCAGCTTTGACTGCTGTGGGACATAGCAAGGCAAGGGATGCTCCTGTTGCCTCACTAAGGAAAATTTGCAGAAGTCAATTATTTAACTACTCCAAGCTCAGGCATCTCAGCCTGACTGGAATGGGGTGAACAGAGTCCCTGCAGCAGCCCCTGGGGCAGGCACGCAGGGACCAGGTGGCAGCCAGATAGACCCTCAGGTGCAACACCAGCCCCCAGCACCAGGGTCCAACACCCCCACCCATCCACATGGATGGCCCCAGGAAAGCCAAAGCACAGCAGAGAGTTGCAGTCCAGCTCAGGGATCAGCATCAGCAGTGACATCACACTGGCACTGACCACCTCTCTCTGCCAGAGGATGGATGGGCACAGAGCAGATGTGCCTCCACCCATGTGTTCCCCGGGAGGCCTTGGAGCTCTGGGAAGAATGGCAGCAAAGTCCCATCACAGAGGGGTGGATAAAATGATTCCTGAGAATTCAAAGGAAATACTTCTCAACTAACAGTAATGCAACTGAAATGTCTGTATTTTTAGGAAATGCTGAGGAAAGCACCTCAGTGCTATGGCCCTGGCTTCACCACTGTAGATCCTCTTCCCTGTTGCCTTACAGCTCCATGCCCATGGAGACATACCTCCATCAGAGGCATTTTTGGTATGAGACACCCCACCTCAACAGCTAGCAACTACCACAAGGAGCAGATTCCCCATGTATGAATTATCAGTCTAATTCCATTAATTTCATCAGGGCCATGGGTGACATCCCTATGATCTTGCTGATGGGCACCAGGTCAGGATTCATCCCCACTCCTCCAAAGCAGCCGAGGAGATAGTTTGCACTGTTCATCTGACAATCCCACACATGGCACTGAAGGTTTTGTGGTCTCTCTCTAATTATCAGCCCTCTTCTCTGCATCACCAATACATGCTTCAAGGGTGAGGACTGAATAATAATTCTCCAGTCTGTGACCTGTGGGCACAACATGGTGCAGAGTCTGTGGTACAAATGTGAGGAGCTGCCAAATTTAAATAAACAAAAGCCCTTGCTATGAAAGGCTGATACAGACACATTCACACTTAATTATTTTTAAAATCTTTTCTCAAGAATGTAGGAACAAGAAAGCAGTGACAGCTGGAGGAAAACCACTACATATAAGTAAATGTTTAAAATTATCTTCTGGAAGGAAATCTGTCCCATTGAACTGAATTTTTTTCATGTTAAAAAAAAAATCCTCTTGACAGAAGCAACCAAAATAGAATACATCTATAAAAGCTGAGATCCTTGTGACAGCTAGTCAAATTATTCTTCACCAATAAATGATCAGAATATTTGGGTTTGTACTGAGAGGTAAATTCCTACATCTAAATAAGCTAATTATTCCAGAATACATATTTTGAGTGATACACTGTCCAAACATAATTTTCCTCAGAATGTCAACATTTCCCACAAGTGAAAACCTTTGAAAAACCTTAGTCAGGGTGTGTGGAAATTAAAAACTGTGCACTGTCTCCGCTGCAGCTGAACATATCACTTCACAATGCCAATTCAAAATGAAACACTTCCTCCCAACCATCCCCTCGAAGCGAGGAGCTCTGTTTGCCCCTCGAGCAAACCCCCCGTGGGCACCCAGCTGGCAGCTCACAGCCAGCTCCAAGAGCAGGGCTGGTGAAGGCACGGTCTGATGCTCCACAGTAACCTCCACCCCCCGTGAGCTGAGCTCTGCAGTGCTCAGCCATCCGCAGGAGGGATGTGCTGCCGACTCGCAGGTGCCCCCGGCTCAGGACCTTGCTCTGCCGGGGACAGGAGGGGGTGGGACACGCACTGACACGGCCTTCTCCATTTCAGAAATAAGGAGCCCGGGACTCCCTGGAGCGGGAGCTGGATGCAGAGCACCATGTTTAACAGATTTTGACAGACCTATCCCCCATTAACTCAGCCAATGAACTTCTAACCCCTCTGTACATTTGATCTTCGTAACAGGCAGTGGCAATGAGTTACACAATTTGACTTCATGTCTTGTCTAAAACGTACTGCTTTTATTTTTTCTAAAATCCGTTTTCTCACTCCTGATCAAGCGCCTTCTAGTATTTTTGTAATGAGGAATGATAAATATTTGCTCTCTAGTCACCTTCTCAAAACAGTTATTCCTACTGCCAAAGTTACTAGATCTAGGACAAAAATTAAAGCAAATAATATCTACAGCTTTTAGTCTATGAACTACAGACTGCATGCTCATGACAGTGAAGCTAATGAGAATTTTGCTTGAGGAACTACAGAGAAGACTAGCAGATTTCTTTGCAGAATCAGTTTTGCTTTACTGAAGCTTCATTTTAATGAAAAAGCCACATAAGCCCTGGGGAGATTGTTATATTGTGACCTGAAGTCCATTATTTGTGCCTACCTTTAATTAAAACTAATTAGCTTTCCTCTTGCAATATGGCTTCCACACCCTACTTTCTTAAGAGCTCTCAGTGCCATCTCAGGGTACTGCAAATTGCATAAATCGTTGCTACCACAACAGATTTCTACTATTCATTTGCAAATGATGGCAGCAAGACAAACATGACAAATCCTTCCTTAAAAATGTGCTCAACTGAGTCTGTCAAATACCTGAAGTCAAAAGTTTAAGATTATTCAAGGGGTTTTTTTCATTAAAATTGTAATGAATTTTTATAATAGTAGTTTACTTCCAGTAATTTTCCTACAGTTTAGGAAACCCGCTTCTCACTCATACCAGCCAGGTAAATGAGCCACCTTCAGCTCATATTGAAAAAATACTTAAAACTCTATGTATAAAAGAATTATTTCTTTTCCCACAAAGTTCTAGCAAATGAACCTAAACTTACACAAACTTATTCCTTTATTCTGTGAAACCCAAAGCACTGATAAGACTCTTAGATATCCCATTTGTAAAGCTCTTCATCATTCCTCTTAGCAACACCACCTTGTAATTCACACAAAAGCACTGGTTTCCCACCTGACTCTAACCTAGCTGAGTGATCCCTCCCCAGCCCACTCCACGTGCTTGGCACTGTATTACCCTAAAGAAATCAGGGTATTTGCACTGGATTACCCTAATGAAGGCAAGTGAGGGCTTTGCACACTCCCTCTGTGTCAAGGTGAATTTCAGCACAGATGATTATCCTGACAGTTCACATTAAAGACGCACTATTGACCTCAGCAATGCTCATCTCTCTGCAGGAACCGTGGCAATTAATGCAGGAACTAAAATGAAGAAGAAGAGGAGAAAAAAGACTTTTGAAATTCATGTCTCATCTTGTAAACATGAACGGATTTCAGAAGCTTTTAAAGGGTTGCAACTATTAAAGATCAGTTCTAACAGCTTCAAACAATCCACCATAATGCATTTCACAAAAACCTTTCAAGACCCTTTTGAAATTCCTCCTCTTGCATTGTTACAGCCCTTTGCTCTGGGAGCGCTGGAAGCTCGATAGGTGGATTTTTGAGATAAGGTCAAAAACTCTTTATGATCAACTATAAAGGTGGTTCAAAAGCAAGTAAAATAACCTTCTTTGAAGGTAGTTATCAGTGATGGCCTGCCCAGACAGAGTTGATGAACTCAGTGTGCTCAGCAGGAATCTTGTTTTGGAGCCAGTTTTATTCCCCAGTCTATTCTCACACACAGCCCCTCCCCCCCCCAACAAAACAAAACAAAAACCAAATAGAGAAATCAGGATGATAAGTCCTCCCAAATGCCTCTGCATAGCAGAGGATAGTCCAGCCCCCAGGCCATGAGGGCATGAACCGTGTGTGGGTCTGCCCATGTGGCATCTCCATGGTCTCTTTTTCCATCCATGGTGAAAAGTCCCCAATTCCCTTTTCTACTGTCCCACAATGTCAGCAGCTTCAAGCACCAGGTCATTGGCAGCTGTGGAGGAAGAAGAGGAGGAGGAAAGGATAGACCAAGCCCAGGGGTCACAGCTGAGTCTACACAGCTCTGAGAGATAAAACACCACATGTGGGTCCATGGCCTGGGCCATAGACCAGAAGCTCTCAAACCCACCATCCATCTTTGGACTAATGACTTTGTCTCTCCACATTTTTTTCCCCAGTGTTTCCCCCCTCCATGAGACACTGAGCACTGATGACCAATTGTAGAACAGCGAAATGCATTAACTTTGAGTATAACAGTGCCATGTATTAACTTGGAGTATGAAAAGGAAAGCGTAAAATCCCTGTAAATCACTTCTTTTCTCTCGGAAGTGTGAAATCACAGGAGCGGGAAATCCTTTCCTGAAATATCTCTGCACTCTGTTTGCTTCAATGATTCAATCTTTTGACCACCTTATGGTCCCCCAAATAAAATAAAAATAAATGTCCCCGAACTAAGTGCTGTGGGTTGTGCTAAGAATCAAAATTATTTTAGCTGTTATGAAGAAGGAAATCCCTCCTTAAAGGGGGGGATGACTTTAAAAAATGCTGACAGCACGTCAATGATACTAACAGAAATAGCTGTGCTCTAATTGACAATTCATGAGGATTATGGAAAGATATGGTATTCATAGCTCCTTTTTGTTTTATAGACCATTTCCTACTCAAGCAGATCCTGAAGTGCCATGGTACCTCCAAGCTGGGTTCTTATTGTCATTGGAAAGCAAAGACAGCACCAGAACATGGGCAGGCATAGACATGTCATCTGCTTCTGGTACTAAAACAGCAAGAAAATTTATTGCGCTAATTCTTCAAAATTTCTTTGTTTGGGGGCAATCTTGAACTCTTAACTCTGCTGAAACACACACTACTAACACTACTCACATTCAGTGACATTCAACATGCACAAACCCCATTAAATCAGGGCAGGAATCTCAAAAACATTTACCGTTTCCTAGAACCAGTGTGCAATGACAACAGGACCCTCAATACTGGCCAGTCACTTCAAAAGCCCAAGGAGTCAGGGAGTGGAGCACTGCTAAAACTCTCCTCCTTCCTTCCCTAGGCTGAAAATTTTCTACAAGCCTCAGCTCTGCTGTCAGAAACTATTTTCAACAACCAAACAATGCAGCAAGTTCATTAAAATACACTCAGCCATAAAGAGCTTGCTTACAATTAAACAAAATCTGCTGCAAATGCTTTGCACTCGTGTGCGAGAATCTCCCAGAGCTTTACAAATAGTTCTGCAGACTGTAACTCCTGAAGCCTTTGTTTTGCTTTGTTTTCCTTAGGCATGTATCACCAGGATATTTAAGCATCCAATGGTTACAGAAAACACTCAAGAAGTTATAAAAGGAAAAACAGAGATAAGAAAAACTAACAGCTTGCCTGAGATTTCATAACAAGGAGTAAGGATGAAATTCAGAGAGGTAACAGTGTGTGAATGGATGTGCAAAACATCTGATGCAGGGATGCTGCTGAGCTGGGAACTGCTGGTACCTGCCTCGTGCTGCTGAGATGTCTCCACTGCAAAACAAGGGGGTAGGAAGAGGCAATACTCCATAGCAGCTCCTCTTGACTTGCTTTTAAAAGCTACCACATTTTTCCCATTTGTGACCGTAACACTGAGTTTGCAGCCTCCAGACCTAGTGCTGGGCCACACAAGTCTGCCCTGTCCATGCTGTTGGCTTGGCCCAGGGAGAGCTGCCCAGCAGACCCTGCTGCAGTAAAGAACAACTGCACAAGCACATGGAAGCACCTCATTCTGCAGGTAGTGGGGACACCCCAACCTACCAGAAGGGAGGGAGTAGGGGAACTGACGCCTCTCACCAGCACTGCCACAGCCAGAGAGCCCCCTGTCTGCTTCACTCCTCCCTCTTCCCTTCACTTGCAGCGAGACATTGGGCTGCTGCTCTTAAATCAAATGGGGAAAAGCAGAGTGTGGTGGTTCATAAGAAGAATGTGCAATTAAAACATTCAGGAAAACTAGCTATTAAAAGTGTCTAGGAAATTATTCATATTTATTGACTACTTTGATCATTCAGACTTTGGTCAGTCTTGTGAATATGCACTTGATTTTAACACTACTATCAGTAGGTTTTAAAACTATGGTTTTCTTAATTGCTAAGAATAAATGAAAAGCTTTTTTGAATGAAAAGCTTGTAAATTAAACATACAACCATCTAAACCCCTCAGAAAATGTATATAATTTAATATAATAGCACTGAAATAGCATTTCCTTTGCTCAAGTTGGTACTTACAAATCTAGATGGGTATAAAGGTTTCATTATCTAAATGATATGCTAACACTTTTTGAATTTCACAAATTATACGTTAGCAGTAGCTTCTATTGTACTGCAGCTCATTCCAGTATGAAACCACCTCGTACAGAAACCAGCAGTGGGATTTCAATTATTTCTGGGAAACATTAGGTATTTCCTAAAGTATGATTAAGTTTCATTTGATGCATTAAAAATAATCAATATTTAATTTTTGCCTAGCATTTCACAAGTGTTCTTCCTGGGGGTTTCCCAAAGAATTTTCATTAGCTAACGAGGCAATTCTACCACAAGAACATTAGTCATTAGAGCAGTTTAAGTAGTAAAGAAGCATCTAAATTTGTACTGATCTTAACAGTTATTTCTGTCAAACAGATGGACTATTGTTCATGTCTCCACTTTCCTGACTTCTTAATTGCTCATGTACATGCTCGTACTAATTGTACAGTACTAGTAACCTCTTCTACAGTAATGAAGAGGTCAAAGCTGCTTTCAGTTCAGTTTTGGTTCTTATGGCTGCAGCTTATTATATTATACAACAAACACAGCAAGTGGAGAAACAATTTCTTTCTTTGTCCTAAAATACCAAAAGGCACAAAACTCAGCTCTGCAAGTGGGAGGCTTGTGCTTGTCTGAGCTCTGAAAAGGGCTCCGGGCAGGCAGTGGAGGTGATCAGTGTGCCACTTCAGCTGAAATTTGGGGGTTTCAGGCCCTACATCTTCTTCCTTTGCTCCTTCATGGTGGCAGAGAGGGCTTGTGGCCATACGTGTCTTCTCCTGCTGTGTTACACAGGCTGAATTGGCCATCATTGTATCATCTCATGACACAGAAAGAAAATGAGTTTGTTGGACATAAAGGGCTCATATTTGAAAATATTGTTGAGCTGGTGCTTTACTTAAACATTTAACACTTGTAAACCAAGCTCTGAAAGAAAAAGCAGTTAAAAAGCTTCCCTGAGAAGACCAGAGAGTGAGTAAAAAAACCAAGAGAAATAGATGCTAAGAGCAACAAGTGTCTTAGGCTACTCCAGCACACGGGCACTTGACCAGAGATGCCCTTGGCAGTGAATTTTTCTACCTGAGCCGCGATGGTGGCAGAGCTCTGCAGCTGCCCACAGTCATCCCAGTGCCGGACTACTGCCAGCAGCACTCAGTGCAGGCATTGTTTGCACCATGCCAGAGCGGCAGTGCTAGGTCTAAAATGTGAGGTAACTTTCAGAGACACACACATTTGCAATTCATGACTTCTTTTCATAGGCCTGGCTGCTTTTCAAAGAGGTTTAAAAACCAGATGTGGAAAATAAGATGGCTAAAATCATTTGGCAACTTAATAAAGGGGTGCTGCATGTTCCCAGGGTAGATTTTCAACAACGGAGCACAACAAACACATGAGAAAATGTTTTCAGGGCAAGGGGGAAAGGCTTTGAAAATTTAGCATCATAGGAGAATGAAATATAATGTTTTCTTTATATGATTTGTTTTTTTCCATTAAGCATTTTTGTCTATATTCATGTAAACAATTTTGAGAAGTTTAAATTCTTATTTTCTAGGGGGGAAAGGATCAATCTCAATTGCAAGTGATTTCAGTTCTGAGTCCTGGTTACGCTGTTGTGTCTCACTCCTAGAAGATTAGGCACCATAACATATAGTCACAATATTACAAATAAGAACAATATGAAAAACACAATTACTATTAATATAAAACTGATTTGTAAACTGGTACTACAACAGGAACAAGAATGCAAAAAGCAAGAAGAGAAAACAACCTCAGATAGCACTTGCTGCCAACATAATCCTACTTGGCCAGGCCACCAAGTAATAGTGATTCAAGTACCATGAGATCCACCCTTGATTCAACTGACTGTTTGTCTGAACAAGCCATACTGCCTCTATTTGCCATCTCAACACTTTGCCTTCTTTTTCTTTCTCTAGATGTTTTTCTCCTGAAACATCAAACTCTTTCCAAACATGGAAGAGCATTCTACAACGCAAACCAAAGAATGGTACAACATCTGGCGAAGAGCCTGGAAGATTCCTGAGGGGTTGGCAATCTCCTGACACCTGCTACTACAAAGCACTCTCAGCCCATGGCACCAGCTAAGAACAGGTCCCAAGTAGGCTCTGGGTATGGGACAGGCAGAGAGAGGTGAGAGCTGCACCCAAAGGGCTGCCCAAAACTCGTAGCTCATAGAGCCAAGAAACAGCTGCATTTGTGGAGCCTTCAGAGGAGGGGAGAGGTGAGAGCAGGAGCCACCACTTGGTCTCTGCTCCTCTTGAGAAGGGATCTGGCTGAGCACAAGGAGGGTGCAGGAGTTCAGCCCAGGAAGGGTGCAGGAGCTGCCGGCTGCCCACTCAGTGCCAGCAGGGATGCTGAGCATCCTCTGTGGGCACAGCTGCTCTCCAGGGCTATACAAATAAGAGAATATTACAGGTGGCACTTGAGACAAAGGAAGGACATCAACTAGAAACAACAAAGGCAAACCAATAAAGCCGTGGAAATACTGTTACCTGTGTTATGTGTGGTATGAAGTCACACCTGGAAATGCAGCGTTCGAAATGATCAATCGCCCTCGGCAAAATAAAGTGGGGGCATTTACAGCAGTGGGTATAAACTGGCAGAACATCCCTGCCACCTCTGTGGCCTCACCTGTTCACACAGAACTGAAGGCAGAAAACCATGAAAGGAAACACAGACACACAGAAAAGGTACGGGAAGAGACGCAACCCGCGCACTGCGGGAGCAGGGCTGCGGTGACCCCCTCAGGGCTGGCTTGCCTTGAACTTCATGGGCAAGGGATAAACACTTGGCATTTAGAGAACAGCATGAAATGGTATTGCTCTCTAGAGGTATTTTGCGTGCCAATTAAATATTCTAAGTTTATATCAAGATTATTGTCACCTATTTAATGGCTCATTGATTTTAGAAGCCATACCAATTTTCTCTTTCCTTTCTGTCGAGTTAGTTACAGTAATGACTAACCATAAAAATTAGATAACATGCTGAAATGTGATTTTAAAACATCTGTGCACTTGACATCCCTACTTTTAAATGAGAGACGAGTTAATATCCCCCTGCCTTACTCTACATCATCACTTTTGGCCTATGTGACTCCAAAGACAGAGCAAGACAAATTGGATTACGCTGAGCATGATTTTAAAAATAAAAATAAATGTAAAATCCTAGAAATTCCCTACCATTTCTTCTATGGTCCTTTGAAGCCCCATATAAGTACACAATCAAAGAGTCCAGTGTTTTTTCTGACTGTAGAGTTGGTTCCCATGGAAAGGCTCCAGCCTCAGATGCCTCAGAAACACGTGTGCCCCAAATAATTTCTGTGCCTATCTCCGAACATAACAGATCAAAAATCACTCCACTGTAACATTTTCCATCAGATGAGCAAATGCACACCTGATTTTCACAGCATCAGATCTACTTTCACATTCTTATTTAGAAAAAATGGAAAACATCTGGAAAATGCAAACAAAGTACCACTTCTCTGCATTTATCTAGCAGCAGGTTTCAATTTTTCATTTCAAGCAGACATTATTCAATCCACTAAACTTCTAAGTGAAATATTTTTAAGAAAAATGAGAAAAATAAAAATATGAAGAACACACTGGAAACATACTCAAATATTCCAACAGAGAAAAAAAATAGATTTTATTTAGCAAAAAGTTCGTAGTGGTTTTTAACCTTATGCAGGATCCAAAAAAACCTAAAAACTACAAATCTAAAAACTTTTAAAAACTTCTTACCCATAATAGAAAAATTGTCTTTTTAAGCCACGTTACCAAATTTCAACCCCTTGATTCCCATTTTCCCTTGATCTTGGTATTACTTCTTCCTTATGCCTTATGGAATCCTTGTTTCCAAGGATCTGATTCAAGAATAATTTGGGGATTGTGGGCCATACAGAGGCATCCTCCTCCTATTTCTTCGCAGCACTATCTACCTTCTTCCCAACCCAGAGGTTCATGTTTGCAGTGAATTCTCACTTCAGGTTTTCAGCTACAATTCCAGCCAGTGCAGACCCCCCCCCCCCCCGAAATTGCACTGCACTTCACCAGATGGGAGCTCACCAAATTTCTGACATGCTGAAACCACAAGGTCACTTTTTCCCCAGTTAAGAAGACATTCCTCTTTTTTTCCTGAAATATGGCACAACTTTCTCTCACAACAAGCACAGACAGCACTGCTTGTAACATCTGTAACAACTGTAATATCTCACCCAGCAAACAGATGCACTGCCCAGCAGACACTACAAACATCATACCAGTAACAAACCAGCACTTTACTGTCCACCTTTTGCATACACTTATCTTACATTACTGCTTTCACTCTGCAGTAATCTCAATGTTTATATTTTAAAAATAAGGATCTTTGCATATCCCTGTTCAGATATACTACCATTTTTCCTTAACTCCCAGTATTTCTGTTGCTAGGTAACATGGGTGACCTTTGGGCATCTGGTTAAACATCTCTGAACACTTTCCCAACTCCCACTGTGTCCTTGTGGCACTCTCTCCTATTTGTAAAATTTCATTTTAGCAGCAATTAGTAGATCTGAATGATTATTCAAAAATGCTCAATGGGTCTCTGCACTTTGTTTTGCTATGTCTCCTCCCATCACCCCAAGGCTCCAAACCACCTGGACACAACCCCTCTGAAACAAACTGTGAGTAGTTTTGCAGATCATCAGCTCAGAGTGCTGCCTATCTCACAGCCCAGCTCAGACTGAAAGTCAGCCACTGACACCACAAACCTTTCACACTCTACACATGCCCCATGACAGACTTGCACAAAATCCATTTAAAAATGAGCTACACGCTAAAAACTGCTCATTTAAATGATCTGTTGCATGTTCTTGAATGAAACTTAGAAAAGCATGGCTTCATCTCTCAGGCATTTCACATGTCCCCAACCAACATCATCATCATCATCATCATGGCTAGGCTTCGCGAACGAAGATCCACATTTGCTGCAGGCACGCTGGTGGCTTATGAGGCCAATACGTGATAGACATATCCGATTGCAAAAGGCGCAGCAGAAAGACTCCTTAGATGGTGTATTTTGCAAGACACGGTTCTTTCTGCGTTGCCTTTTTTCCTCGAGAGTGATCCTGCGTGAGTTCTCAAAGGAGACAGCTGCGTTGTAGATGGTGTGTCTCCAGGCCTCCCGATTGGAGGCCAGAGTAGACCAGTTATGGTGATCAATATGGCCAAGGCTGAGATGTTGTTTCAGGGAGTCCTTGAATCTTTTCTTCGGGGCTCCTCTCATGCGGCAGCCAGTGTCCCCAACCAAAGCCATTTGATAAATGGCTAATTATCCTAAGCTGCATTAAAATTCCATCTTGATTGTGATTATTACTGATTAAGTACTACTCAATGTCCACACTTCAGTACAATACCTGTGAAGATATTGTATCAGAATATATCAGAAGATGAGAGGAGTGCCCATTGCCCATGGCAGCATTAACACACACTCCAGCCATGGTAATGTAGTTCTAACTCCACACGTACAGGTTTTCAAAATACTGGGATTCATTACCTGCATAAAATCTTTCAAGTAATATTCACAAATTCAAAATTATTTTTGAGCCTTTCTTAGCCACTCTTTAGCTCTGTCCCTTCTACAGCAGTGAGCCAGTTCCTACCCCATTTTTGTGTTCTCCATAGACACACCTCAGCTCTCCTGTTCCCCGGCTCATGGCTGAAAATATTTTGATTAATTCTTTACCCTCAGCTGTTCCTCATACGAGATGCTCCAGTCCCTTCAACAACTGTGGCTCTTCGTTGGACTCTCCAGTATGTCCATGTCTCTCTTGCACTTGGGAGCCCAGAACTGGGCACAGCCCCCCAGGTGCACCCTGCCCAGTGCTGAGTAGAGCAAAAGGATCACCTCCTGCAATCTACTGGCAGTGCTTCTCCTAATGCAGCCCAGGATACCACTGGCCTTCTTTGTGGCAAGGGCACATTTGTTGGCTCGTGGTCAACTTGGTGTCCACCAGGACTGCCAGATCTTTTTCTGCAAAGCTGCTCTCCAGCTGGGCAGCATGAAGTGATGATGAGTAAGGCTGAGTTCAAGACTTTCACACATGAAAGGGCGTACACTCCGCACACTGCAGATGAGCATTTAGTTCAAAAGCAAATATTTCAGTTTGCTCATAGCCCCTGACCCAGATGGTCTGGGCAGGAATGGTCCCAGTTTACTGAATCACTTGCAACCTTGGTAAGACTTGTAGTAAGCTCTTTATCATCTTGTCTTTAAAATGTGTTATGTGGCCAAAATACTTGTTCATGTTGACAAGTGAATACTGCTACTGTACTTGTTGAATATTCGTCTTTCATTACCTGTTGTACATCATGTAAATAAAATTACATCCTCTGTGAACAAACTTCTTTGCAAATGTGAAATCAAAGCAAACAACATTAAGTTGAAACACAGCTGATAGTGCAACATTAATTTCACTGCAAGGAAGAGGTTCAATTCTTGCTATTTGATTTTCTCTAAATAATAGTGCCTATTTACTAGACCTAGGAGTAAATCATTTTTCCAATTCTCTGCTGGTAAAACACAGTAGCACATAATAGCATGATTTTGTTGTATTATTAAAAAGAGGGTCAGTATTTCAGTAACATTCTTGTTATCAATAGTTACTCAGCAGTCAGAAGCATAAGTTGAACATCCTGTGACTCTAAACTGCTAAAACATATCATTCCAATCATTTTTCCACTCCTTGTTAAGTACCACTGCAACTTGGATTGCAATGTCAGCTGCCTAGATAAGGATTATGTAAGCCAGGGAAAAAAATAGCATGAACATCTAACTGCAAGTCAGCATGAAAATAAATGACTCAAACATGGAAGAATTCAGATTTTGAGACTGGCATTGCAGGTCACGTCTGGGTCCATTTCTGTGCAAAAACCCACGTGTTTATTACCAAATGAAAAAAACACTAGCATTAGCTTCTGCAAAGAACAAATATATTTCATTGAAATACTCAGCTCCCAGATTGGAGTGTCATACAAGATGGGAATATTAGGAATATTATCAACAGAGAATAAAGTTTTGGTAGCTCATAACACTATTACAGTGCTTTACAGTTTGTCAAAAAAAAAAAAAAAAAAAGGCTGTGTAGAAATGAAAGCAAAGGACAGCCAACATAAGAAATAAGAATTGGAAATCCTGCAGTATTAAGTTTCTAAAAGTGTAGATAAATTTGATTTGAGAAGAAATTATTCACAAATGGCATGACACACTCAAGCCACAGTACAGAAAAGACAACAAATACAGTTGTTTCCTCTGTCATAAAACACTAAATGTTATCAAATGCTTATGTAAAAAGCAAATTTCTGAATGAGATAGGAAGCTGCTTAAAAAGCTCCAAATCATTAGGATTAACCTGTGAAGCTGGTTATCAACATTATTGAAAGCTCCAGAACGAAACCTAGGGTATGTATGGAAAATAAGATTCTGGGCTCCACAGTGCAATTAAGTGCCACTGTCATGAGTGGTTTCAACGCTGAGTCTTTGACTCACCAAAAAACTGTTCCATTTTGCCTCCTCAGTAAATAGATTACTTTTAAAAAGGGAAAGCAGAATTCCTTGAAAATCTTACCAGTGGTCCCAGTCTTGTTACCACTTCAGCACTCATCGTTTCTTTCTCATGGAAACTATGGAATTAAGCAATATACTTGTCAGTCAAAGTACCACTGGTATTTACGTGTTTTCAGAACTAGAGGTTCTCAAGAACAACTGTAACTATAAATATATTGCTCTGAGCCAGGTGGGAATTACTGCTGAACCTTCCCAACAGCAACACTGTACCCCAAAGCAACAAATTGGCTGGCAATGGAGATATACAGGAAGGTTAAAAGAAGGTGAAAAAAGTTCCTCAAAACCTTTTTGCCAGAAGCAGACCAAAGGAAAAAAAAATAAGACAAGGAAGATGAGATTAAGGCACCAGACTTTAAACAGAGGTGGGAACCGAGGGAGAGACTAAGAAGTGCTACCTTTGTCAATATTTATTCAGCCAAACATGAAGTGTTTACAGAAAGTCTAACGGCTGTACTAATATTTGGATTAACCTTGTTCCCTAGAACAGTGTGACACTATTCTTCACCAAACCCATTGAGTCAGACTAAGTAGCCATGTTGGGCTATAAGCCAGATGGTCAAGCAGGGGTTAACAGGCAGGAGGAGAGAGCAAAGTGGAAGGTGGACACTTGAAGTGGACCCTGAAGGCAGCACAGATGCAGAAAACAGATCTGAGCAAGATGTTCAAGTCTTCAACTTCGTTATGAGCTAATGAAAATCCAGTGTTGGGTAGTTCACTGACAGCAATGTAAATCCTTCCAAGAATGAGGGAGAAACAGGGAAAGAATAATTTGCTATGAGTTGTAAATCACTGGGTGCTTTTCTTATTCATCTAGTGATATATTGGAAAATGTCCTGCTCTTCTGATCACTGCTGCTGGGGGACAGCTCCCTCAGAGGGCATTAGGGACCTGGGGACTTGCCAGCTACAGGCAGATGGACCCATATTTTCAAGAGTTGGAGCGTATGACACAAGACAGGCAAAGGCACATTTAGGGAGCAATAATAAAGGAAAATACCTGAATAAACCCTGGCACTACTAGCACTTCAGAGTCCTAAATAACATGTAATGCTAAACAGATTAATAGCTTCTCAGAGAACTGGTAAGCAGGATCTTATCAGAAACTTCTCTGGAGGGCACACAGGAGCCCAGGAGCTGGCTGATCTTCAGGGATTACCTCCATGGAGCACATGCACAGCCCATCCCAAAATGCAGAAGCCAGCATGGCTGAACAGAGAACTCCAAACTGAACTGGAAAGCAAAAATCAGCACGGGCAAGGCCAGGCTAGGTTGTCCTGAACAAGAACAGAAGCATTGCCCTGGCAGATAGGCAAGAAATTAGAAAAGCCAAGTCTCACATCCCTTCCCAAGCTCTGGGATTGCTTTCCACAGGAGTTTACTGAAATTCTGAAAAAATTCAAAAACACACTAGACAAATTCACAGAACAAATTAATGGATACTATAAGGGTTGTTATGTACAAAGGCAGCCCTTCTGATTTGGGAAGTCTTTACAGCACAGGAGTTGCTTGGGTCTGGGAGAATGTTCTTGAAAAACTGCCACACGTGTCATCTGCCTTCTCAGCCTTGTTCACATCCAGCCATTACTGGCCACTGTCACAGCGGGATACCAACAAAGTGTGATCTGTGATCTGGCATGGTATAATCATCCTTACATTCTCTGGTCTGTGATCCACTCTGCTGTACCTGTACAGGAGGGATTTGTATTTACTCACAGTTGGAGGTCAGCCCCACCTCCGAGCATGAATATTTTTAAAAGCAAAAATGACAGGAATTAACACAGAAGGGAAAACATCTCTGTTCTCACATTGAAAAAACATCAAGATCTCTAAGATAGAGCAGCATGCCATCTGAAACAGTTTTTCCTCTGAAGCTGTTGACCTACTTTGTTAGCTATACAATTTCTAACAAATTTACTATATTATAACAGCTGTGTTCATGCTGTTCTAGTGTCAGCACTTCTATTCTAAACCCCACTTTTTACACACTTCCATAATAACTCAATTATAAAACTTGGGTAAAACTTGGTTCTCCACAAGAATTTTCTTCTCCAAAGGACATTTGACCATCCACAAAAATGCACCATTGCAAAATGCCAAATTGCCCACTTGGGTCTGATTTGTCCCCCAGAGTGTGGCGAGACTCTGCCTGAGGGCAGCTGGTGAAGATTTCTGAGGGCACCTGTGCTGTCTGGAAACAAAGATCTGCTCTTGTCACTGACAGGTTGATGGCAGACATGTGGTGTGTGGCCCTGCATTGCTTTTCTGTGTTCCCTGAGTGGGTTTGCATAGACCCCCAGCACCCCGTGGAGCTGGTGAGTGAGGCTGCTTCACATCAAGCACCCCAGAGCAGTAAAGAGGAAGGTCTTGGAAGCGCATAGCACTGAATAAAGGGGAGGTTTGGGCAGGAGAAAAGGAGCTGAGGAGAAAACAGCATAAAAAGAACAAAAGGAAAAGTGGCAGTTTGGTTTCCTATGAAGAGGCAGCACACTGTCAGTCACGTCCTTGCAGTGCAGCAGCTGAGAATGAGGGAGGGGAACCCAACAGCTGTACAGACAAAACAGCAGGAAGAAATCTATCTCCTCAATTCAGCTACAGGCAAGCTTTGGCTTTTCTAATCCCCTCCCTGCCAGCTAGGGGCATGTCTCTGTGCTCCTTCTCGATGGCCCATCCCTGCTCCAAACTCACCCATAGCCCTCCAGTAAGTTTTCTCTATTCTTTTCATTCTATTCTTTCTGCTAAAAAGGCACCAAGACCACACAAGATATTCAAGATGCTGAAACACCATAGATCTATATGGTGGCACAACAATGTTGCTCCAGTTTGTTCCCAATTTCTCTCCTAATAACCCATAATATTCTGTTTGCTTTTCTGCCTGCTACTGAGTCTAGCACCCATGCTGTCACAGAGCTGTCTGCTATAGACCCAGGTCTCACTCCTGAACAGTAACTGCTTAGACAGGTCATGCCAGGTAGCACAGACTTCTCGATGCTACATCCACACAGCCATACCAGCAGTGTCCTGGAAGCAACACTGTGGTAAATGAATATCCATTTTCCCTTTAGGAGGGCTCTCATAGCTGCTCACATCTCACACTAAAGCACGAGATGGTTCCCCATGGGTCACAGCTCTCCCTAGTGCAAGGCCTCCATCATGTCCATCTGTGGCTCAGGCTGGACATGGCCTGAACAGGATACAACCTCCAGACAGGGGCTCCAGATAGAAGACATTCTCTAGCCATGCCCTCGCCTGCCAGCCCCGAATCCCAAATGTTCTAAGCTCCAAAATTTCACCAAGGCTGAAATAAAATCATCCCTCAGTACACCCATGCTCATCCAACTTCTTTCCGGTCTTAAGTGTAATACACAAGGTAGTTCCCACATCCCAAATTTATTATCTCTTCTAAATACGAGATTGTTGTCACTCTTAAAGACTTACTATGTTTCAGCCAAGATTATATTTTTCTCTTTCTGGACTTGCTTCTGGAAGTCTCCAGTCAGTCACTGGACTCCAGACAGCAGCAGCTTGTTTACAGTAAAACCATCAGAACACCCTAATTCAGGAAATGGGCAAATGTTAAGTAATTACCATTTTTCATATAAAATACATCTTGAAAACTTTTTATATAAAAAGACTGAATTTTATGCATAAATGATGTCCTACTGAAATAAATAAAATTCTGTGTCTGCACAATTAGACATGGCCATGTCTGGTAGGACTGTGCATTACAATGATTCTCTTTGACTTCTTACAGCAAGAAATCTTGCTATATATTAATTTTGATAAACTACAGAAATTAGATTAAATACTACAGTTCCTTTTAAAACGTCACAGAAAACCTTTTATCTGCTCCTCCGTTCTTCAGATGCATTGACCAAGTGAAAGAATTCAGATATAGTCCAGAAATGGATATTCCCAGTCGCTACCCAAGCATGTATGTGACAGCTGTCAATGCAGCCATCGTTTATCACAACAGAAAGATGACAGGAAAGCACTGCTGATACGGCAGTTAAACTGTGTTAAAGCAGGTATCCCTGTAGGAAATCCTTCCACACTACAGCAGATGGCCAGTAGTTAGAGGAAAGCATTAAAGTCTGAAATTGGTTAAATTTTTCATAGCAAGGGGTAAGAGATAAAAGTAAACAAACTTCACCAACTTTCCAGGGAGAGCCAGCCCTTTTACGGAATGCAGGTACCTACCAGCAGTGCAGGAAAGGCATTGGGTTTTACAGGCACACTGCTATACTGTATAATGACTTTATAATCACGGTATCATTTCCATTTACCACGCAGACAATAGTCACGCAAGTGTCATAATTGCATAATTGCACAATTATTACATTAATTCATGCAGGCAGCAGTTATACACAAACTACAACTCCAGTGCCACACAGCCCACCCCTGCCACGTGGATCTGCCATGGAGCCTGGGAATGTGATGGGTGCATAAAGGGTGGGAATTTCCTCCTCTAATGCTTTAACAGGAACTGCAGAGATATTGTACTTTCAGCTGTGTGGAATACACCAATTCACCTGAGATGGGGTGTGACCCATTCCTCTATATTTGGGAATTTTCTGTGTCTCAAGAGGTATTGGCAACATATACAAATATTATATTTGTATATACAAAATATCAGCAAAGATTGACTCTGATCACCTCCAAAGTTCATCTCCTTCCAGACCAGTCTTTTATCCAGAAGCATTCAGCAGGTCTGCTTTTTCACATTATTAAAATATATTCTAGCACTTGAAAATTTCCTAAGAAAACCCAAAACTAAGAGAAATTCAAGGTGTATGAGCATTGTAGCACGTCTGGGCTGCCTTCCAAAGGACAAGGACTAAGACAGGGGATTGGGGAATTCTAGAAAGGGAACACTTCACTAAGCTTGCTTTTGAGACCCATTTAAATGTGAAACTCAGGGACCACAAACCTGTGGGAACCAGTGAACAGGTGAGCAACTCATTCCCACTTTTGAAGGCCTTTTTTAAATGAAAAATAAAATCCCTTGGAAACGCACAGCAATACTTGTCTGAGTGAGAGCACCTCAACAGCTGCATGTCTGAGTGCTGCTCAAGGCTGACAAGCACACCTTGCCTTACTTGCAGAGTCTGGGGGATGTGCTTGTTATAATAAATGCTGTCAGACTATATATATTAAAACTTTCCTGACTTCAATTAGAAAACAGAAGAATCAAAGTAGGAACAGTCCTCATCAGCCTGTGTATACAGCAGCCATGCAGTGGACATCATGAGCTGGTGGCACTGAAAAGCTCACTTGGTACCAGCTCTGAATTTCATTTGAGAAGTCCTTTTGATAAGTGATAAAAATAAGGAAACTTCTCAGCCCCTGAAATACAATTCCTATTCCTTCCCCCAAAAACACAACTTCTATTTTAAGACTGAATTGATTTTTAAAAAGCACAGGAGCTGTTTCTTGAGCCTTACCATACATTCCTGTGAAGCGTGCATCATAAGCAACAGCAACTAAATTAACTTCATAACAATGTGGTGGGATTTCAAGGGAAAGAAAAACAAATAAAGAACACTGTTATGTGAAGAGACGTACTTTTTCATAAGATCTCTGCCCTCTGGGTGAGGATAACCATGCTTCCAGCACACTATTCTCACTCATTTAATAACGGAATACAATTTCGGATTGTGTATATGTTGACAGAAAGCGGAAGTGACAGAAAGCTCGGGAAGCTTTGATTTTAGTATTTGCCTGTTGGAATGGAAATACTCAAAGAGAACCTCTAGGCTGATAAAATCTGTCACTTGAACATCAAATAAAAATAAATAAAATCAGTTTTATCAGCCAATAGAAAAATCCCATCTATTTCCATTGTGAATTGCAATAATGTCTGGTTTAAGCCTTTACTGTTTCAGCCACTTCACAAGCTTCCTTCTGCTTTGGGGATGCAAATATTCTGCACCTGCCAAGGAATATAGGAGTGTTACCTCAAAGCTGTGTCAAATCCCCCGTACAGCTGGAGTTTGAAGTCCAGAACCTGAAAACCAGGCACAAGCAGGATTCAATGCTGAGGGGCATGAAAACCCCAGCTGAAGACCAACTCACAGAGACAGACCAGGGTCAACGTGGGCTCTCCTGGCTATGGGCAATATTCAGCTGATCTTGAGACAACTCTGCTGTTCCTCCAAAATCAGCACCAACCCTTAAAGGTGCAGGAAGATCCATCCGATGAAACAGGATGGATTAATAAGGGTTAAAAACTGAATTCCCAATGCACTGAAACATGCTCTGTTTCTTCAAACCCCTACAATCATGATAGCTAATTCTGACAAACATAGGCTATTTAAGTGCTTAACTTTGATCATCTTGACTTTCTAAACTTAATTCCATAAATACACAAATGTGTATGTACCTTCTAGACAGAGGCAGTAATTACAGCTGACAGCTGTGAGGGCATTTTACATGTTTAGTAATAAACCTATCTATCCCTATTAAATATTAATACACAATCTCTCCCTATTACCTATGATGTTATCAGTCCCATAAGTTTTAGGAGGAAGGTCAGCAAAAACAAAATAACTAGTATTTTGTCCTTTTTTTAAATACAGACCAAGCAGTTTAGAGATGTTAATAAAACTCCTGATAAGAGAAGCACTGTTTATTAACAGGACTGATATACAAACAGGAAAAAAAATAAATAGAACATTTTCCTGCCTTAAACTTGTGTATCTATTATATAAACATCAGAGGTCATATTTCAGAATAGGAAGGACACAAAAAGGAAGGTGAAGTGCAAATACATGCTGGTCCATGCTGCTACCTCCCAGCTCCTGGACAGGGAGTTGGAGAAGCCTGCACTGGAAGTTGGTGCCACTGTACAAGGCAGGACACCCAGGAGCCAGGTAGGGCTGTGTGGGTAGGGGTGTGCCAAGATAAGGGCTTAGATACCACAGTGCTCCTGATTCCCCCATCTATGGTGGAGAAAACATGCAAAGATAGCCTTCCACATCTGCCATAAACTCAAGTATCTTCAGCTGTCATGTTTCTCTTAACCTCACCAATTATTTCCATGTTTTCCTAAACGAGGAGGATGGTTCTGGCAAGTGAAAGCACATATGATACCCACAGACACTGTGAGTCATTTGCAATTATTATTTTCATTTTCTAACTTAATAATACAGTCTGGCATACAGTTCAGAAGCTGACTCACTTGACATTCAGACTTTTCTATGAAAAAATGCTTATTTGATATAAATTGAGACATTTCAGAGGACTATACTTCACACACACTACTTCCAGACAGTTCAACTAAAATATATCTTTTTATGTTTGAAATTTTTGAACTAAATCTACAAATTTCAAGAAAACTGATACTTCTAATGACACTTCAGTTTCCTTTTCACCAATTCTTTTCACCCAAATAACTCTGATATCATTCTTTTGAAAAATTAAAGCAAAATATGTTTTCAAGTTTCTTTTTGTGAGAATTTTAGTGATTGACTTTTCACTTCAATTTGGTTGAAAACAACAAGTTGGGAAACTTGGACTTGTTACTGAAATCTGAGGTTTTTTTAAAAAAAACCTAACCATTGAGGAAACAACTTTTCATACTTGGTTGTCGAATTTTATGTGTAGTCACAATTTTTGCTACACTCCAGTCTCCCTCTGCCTCCCTGCCCTCCGAACCAGAGTAAGGGCAGGCAGCCAAAAGTGGAGTTATTTTAGGTGCCAGACAGACAATAGGGAAGGTTGAAATTCTCCAGTCATCTGTCAAATGCATTTTCAATGTGGAGAAAGGGATAAACAGACACATCAACAGGTACTGCTTAAAAACAGCACTTCACCACTACTACCTACAAACACACCAGCCAGTCTTTCTCATTAGCTGATTGAGCTCAGCCTTACAACTACTAGTTGCTTTCTATTTTCACTGCTTATGGTAGAAAACTCCACTAGAATTTCCCACCTAAGTAACTACAAATTTTCTTTTAGTTTGTGTATAACCAAGCTACAGCATGTTATTCTTACAGCAACCCTGCCCTTCTTCCCAAAACATGTATTTCTTTCACTCCCAGATGCCATCATCAATGGCAATTAAATCTTACAGGCTTCATTTTGCTGCAAAAACAACTGTTCTTTCTCATCTCCATAGTAAGGCTTCCCACTGCCCTGACTATCCAAAAAAACCCTCTCCACCTTCTCAGTTTTAAAGCATCTTTCATAAACCTGGTGACTGGCAGCATGCACAAGACTGGAGTGTAGAGAGCTCCACACTTCTCAGACTGTTCCATCAACCCCGGCTTCCCTTCAGCCAGAATTATCTTTGCTGACACACAACCCACAGAACCTTCTCTTGCTCCCAGACCTGCAGAACTCAAGCAACAGCACTTATCACCTACACTGTGCTATCCCTTATTTTATAGGGCTTTGTCTGATCACACCTAAATTTCTCTACTCTCTCTGCTTAATGCTCTGAAGTCTCCTCAGCCAAAGCCTCTCAATCATCTTCAGATTTCCTCTGTATGTCCTCTAAACTTCAGAGACAAACAGAGGACTTTACCTTGAACCCCCCTTTTCAGGCCCATGTCTTCCACTGATTGATTAGTAGGTTAGGATTGCAGGACCTACTTGTTTTGGTGCTTATCAATTGCTATTTTTTTCCCTTCTGTGATAAGTTCTGCAAAACAAACAAACAAAAAATCTTTAGATCACAGAAGTCAAAACATAGGGGGAAGTTCCTGTTTTGAAAATATGTATGTTTTTCAATACACACACCCCCCACACACATATATATTGTCCACACCACTTTCTTCCTTTTCTCTTTTTTTTTCTTTAGCAATTCAAAACCAGTTTTGACAACAAATTTTGAGTCAGCCTCAGTGCTTATTACTGGCTTCAATTTTCTTTGACTAGGGGATATAGTTCCATTAAATCAGTGTCTGCAAGATTGGAGTCCAGGAGAATTCCATCCTATTTCATGCTTCATTATGAAAGACTCATACAGCCCTACTCATCATGTTTCTACAGCCATCTCCATCAACTTTAGTGTACTAAAATGTTGCACGGTACCAAGTGACACGTTGAAATGATCAGTCAAGTTCACCGGGCTTAAACGCTCTGACAGTGATATGCAGTCTTACTTTGGTTAGTGACAAAAAGACATCCTAATCAGCATACAAGGGCAGTCTTTATTGTGGTAATTAGCATTTACCAAATTGCAACATTAAGTACAAAATGTTGAAAAGGCAGAAGTACAGGAGAGAGATTACCCACAGGCCACAGAGAATGGAAGCTGCCTTTGTGCTGGAAGAAGTCCTGCAGTGATGAGAGCACCACATGCCTGAGCTTGTTTTCATGGGGAAGGGTGGTAATGGGATTAGTTTCTACACCATGACATGTTAATAAACCATCTCTCACACATACACACACACCGTCAAGAAAAAAACACCACAAATCATTCCTGTGCAAGACAGACTGAATTACTTAATTCAGTCAATTTAAGTGGTAGCTGGAAAGCAACATTCAAGAGCAGAGTTTAAACATTTTAATTTCTTGGCTCAAGTACCAGCTGGCATTTCACCTGGTTTTCCCACTGCATGTAAGATATCAACAGAAAAACATAAACTAGGGCTGAAACTAGAAGACAAACCAGGTATTAGCCAAAGTCTGTCAAATCAGGACTGTGACAGCAAATTGTTGATTTTCACTAAACATTGTACAGCTGAAAAATCTGTGTGTGGGTGTGTGTATATCCAAAGGAAAGGTTTAGATTGGATATTAGGAGAAATTTCTTCACTGAAAAGCTTATCAAATATTGGAACTGGCTGCCCAGGAAAATGGTTGACTCACCACCCCTGGAAATATTTAAAAGACATATAGATGTGGCACTTGGGGACATGGTTTAGTGGTGGGCTTGGCAGTGCTGGGTTAATGGTTGGACTTGATCATCTCAAAGGTCTTTTCCAACCAAAAAGGTTTTATGATTCTGTGTGTGCGTGTGTTAGTGTTTTAACCAAGTCTGAGTCAGAAATCATTAGTCTGCAGAAGTGCAGGTGCTACAAAGTTCAAGTCCCTAAGCCACTGTAAAATCCTTCACCTGCTTCCCATCACACAGACCAGTTAAGGCTTCTGAGAAAACCACTCACAAGCTACCAATGGCCAGATCAGTGTGGGGTTCTACAGCTTTGGCTTGGTTTTTTTTAAAATCCTCATCCTGTTTTCTTGTTTACTAGAGACTACCCAGGGTGGCTCTTACAGGAGGTAACTCTATATAGTAATACCTTACAAGAGATACCTAAATATGCAAGCATTCAAGGGACCTTCAGTTCTTACCAGGCTGATACCACCAGAGAAAACAGATCGTTTCCTTACCATCACTCATGATATTTCCTACTTCTGCTTTTGTTACCTTCCAGTGAACTACATTTTAATTTATACATTTGTGCCACTATTTTACTAAGGGAAAAACTTCAAGAGACTTTACCAGGGGCTTCATTTGCATTTGATGATTCCATTTAATAGCCCTGCGGGCTAAAAACCAACCGATGAAAATTTTTAATTCCTAATGGCAGAGGAGGATGTTAACCCCATTAGCATCAAAAAGAAATGACCAAGTGTCAAGACAGTTTTCACAGTTCCGTTCCTGTCCTTTCAGACCAGTTAAAGCTCCCAGAATTAGGTTAGTCAATGGTGCAGACTAGTTCCTCAGTTAACGTGTCTGATGGTGCTGTTGGACATGATGCATCAGTCATGCTGCTGGATCCAGTTACTGGAAATTTAAAACAAGCAAACCAAAGGATGCACAATGTATTCTTTATACTTGAAAGCTCTTTGTGGAAAAAAAAAAAAAAAAGAAATTCTCTCTTTATCTTTTTTTCCATTTAAAAACAAGTTCACACAAATAAAATGGATGAGATGGGGAGGGTAGGTATTTTCTGCACTGTATCATTTGTCCTTCTTACTATCATGACACAGGAAAATTAGAGCAGCTTTGTAGTACTCTCAAACTTGACTAGATAAATCACAGGGTAAGCACATGCTTTTATAATACTCTGAGCTCAGAGATCAGACCCATAAGTTTGGCTGGATCCTCATCTCCTCCCTGGTCTCATTTGACAAACCCTCCCTGCTGAACAATGACTCATTCCAGGCTGACAGACACACTGGCACTGGTGTTGGTAAAACTTTACTTCAGCCTTTATAGTTCTTTCTTTGTATCTGCTTTTCTTCACTTTTCTATATGAACTTCATTGATCTGAAAAATCTTCACAAACAAGTACAGCCATCCAGCACTCAGAAAAGGTCAGCCAAGGACCTCCACATGCTTCAACATGCAGTGCAAGCAACTAACCAGAAACACAGCAAAATAAGACACATTTTGCAAGACTGATCTTGCTAGGCATTGACTGTCCACTTCTACAAGGCTTCCATCCTGCAGAACTCAGTCCTCAAGTGGGTGAGGTTCTTGTTTTGGAAAAAGTAAAAGCCGTGCCAGTGGCCAAGCACGGCCAGATCCAAAGACAAAACACAAAGGAATAAGAGAATTTTAACTCTGACTTATTCTTTTTTTCGTTAAGAAGCTAGAACATCATTTTTGCCAATCCTCATGTATGCACTTGCCATGGCCAATAAGGACATTTAGGCTCTGAAGAGAAATATGAAAGAGAAGAGAAATTATGAACAGTCTTCTTTCACACCCTGAAATAACCAAAATCCACTTCCAAAACAATAACACAGTTCTCAAAAATGTGAGTCAAAGAAAACACATTAAAAAGTTTCACTTAACAGCATTTTTCCTTCCAACCAAATTCCTGACTTTCGTCTTAGGCAATCCTAGACTCTTCATTCTATTAATAACTTAATGCATGATAAATAATACATTATTCAAAAGGAACTTGTACTTTCACATTTGGTACAATACTTGCAAGCTACTGGCACTGTCTTCCACTTGATTTCAAGTGACATGCCCAAAGTCTTTGCAAGGAAAAATAAATCTTCCCATTCAAAACAGATACCGTCTCTGCCCAGCTGAATGCATCTTTTTCTTGTAACCAAAGAAAGAAGAAATACTAAGTTCAAAATGTACTTCAAAGGGGAGGAGAGCACATAAAAAAGGATGAGGTGTTCTATTTAATTCAGGTCACACCACTTCCAAAGGATGTAGCAGAATTATAAAAGTTCCAAAGATAGGCAATAAATGTGATTAAAGACATGCTGATTCTTCTGTATCAGTAGAGACTGAAGATGCTGGGACTTCTTAGATCAGAGAAGCAAAAGCAAAGGTAGAGACGACATGAAAATAAAGAAGACAATATGATAAAAGGTATAGCAAAGATAAATTGAGGTCTACCATTCAGTCTCTTTCATAACGTAAGATCAAGGATACCTTCAGCACTACCAGAAGATTGCAAAATTGGTACAATGCATTATCCATCTGTGGAACATAAGGTATTATCAGTGTCAAGGGCTCAGGCTGACTAAAGTCCCAGGCAGGTTATGCGTGCACAGGTTCCAGTGGCATTTTTAGATTTTATTAATTAGTGTTCTGATATGTCCAAATGAAATACTTTTCTTAGTTTTTTAGAACAGAAATTCCCTGGGCTCTAATTTTGACAGTGGGGAATACTTAATTTTTAATTTATCAGGTGGCTAAAACGCTTCACTTTTCCTACAGTTATAAATCACAATACCACAGATATCAAACCAAAACATTCTAGTTCTTACTAGTGTCCTTAATTCCATGACAAAATATCTGTATCACATATTGAACTTTTAAATGTCTTGGTGGTCTACACTGGAGGAAAAGAAATTTATAAATACTGGAATTTCAGAAGTGAAGCTTCTGGTTTCAGTTAGCACCTTTCCATAAACATTGTAAATATCATACTTTCAATGTGTCTTTAGTAGGAAAATAACCCACACTGCCAAGAACATAAACTGAAACAGTATCAAACATGAATTAACTGCAAACACAAAGGAGAAAACAAAAAGGTGCGTGTTTGGCAACACATCTCTATTACAAAGCGAACAAGGCCCCCCTGAGATCATCAGATATCTCATGTTGGAAGGGATCCACACAGATCAGGATACTGGGCACTCATTCATTCTGTAAGTGAACAAAATACATTTCAAGGTTTGAGCCAATTTTAAACAATATATGGGAGTAAACTTTTCCTGTCTCCCGCTCTTCTCAGTTTACTGGGGAGTTCAGGCTGGTTGTCACCAGGAAAAGAAGGCACCTTGTGCCCATGGTGGCAGGAGAAGACTCGTCCTCAGCCTGTGGCTACTCACACACTGCACTGACCTCCTCCTAGGTCTGCACACAGCAGCGTGTTCAGTCAGGGAGGCTCTGGACACCACGTTGGGCTGAAGCTGCTTCAGAAACCAGAGACACAAAGAGACATGTGCCTATCCTGCAGTACCTCTGACCTAGAGAGCCTTTGCACAGCAGAGAAGACACTCAACCAGAGCAGAGAGGAAGAGAAAGTCTATCCAAAGGACAAGATAACAGGAATGTCTCTGATATATCACTTTACATCTGTGTTACTCTTTTCCTGTTGCTATGGGAATACTAGAGAAAGTGGTTATCACTGTGTATTCAAAGACCCATGGAAAGTCTAGGTGTGAACAGTATCATTTGTTTGCAGCCTATAATTTTCTCTTCCAAGCAGTTTTAAATAGTTTTGTTTGGGGAGAGGGTATTAATCTTATTCCCTTCTCCGTTCACATGTTAAAATTAGCTAACCTTCTACCTGCTCTGGAGAACATCCAAAAAAATCTAAAGCAATGACAAGCACTAACTTATCAGGGTAAAACAGATCTTTTTTCCATATAATTAAAATTAACACACTAACTGGACTACTCTTCATAGAGCTGATGCTATCTTGATTTTATGACGAGGCCATCCACAAAATTAATTCCATCATATTTAACTTGAGTGTCAAGAACCAGGCTTCAAAGCACTTTAGAGGAAATAGCTTTGAAAATTTTAGTAGTGATTACAGGGGCAGTCTAGAAGTCCTTCCTTATCCTAATTAAACAACATTTCCTTCATTCTCTGAGAAAGGATCAGTGATGGAAGTCAACAGAGGTAAATACTGAATGGGTTTTTTTAGTTTTATCAAGACAGAAGAGGAGAAGAAAACACACAGGATACACTGGGCTGTGTTTGTATACTCATGTGATGATTCCTCAGTTCAATGTGAAAGAAAATAAGGTTCCTCACATTTACTCAATCATTGACAGTAACAAGCAGGTCTTGAAGAACTGGCTCAGCACCATAAAAATACTACCAACATTTTATTTGTGTATTTCAATTAACTGCTTAATGTTCTGACTGAAAATTTCAATCATGCTGGAGTGTGGTACCTGTTGAGTGCTTGCATTGCTGCTCACTCATCTTCAGAAATTAAACTCCTCCTCAATATTCTCAGAGCTAAACCCTGTGAGGTTCAAAAGTGCAGTCAGTCCCTTCTGAGAGTGTTTTCTACACAGTTTATGTACAACAACAACATCACAGATAAACTAACATACAAAATGAAGAAAACGCCAATATTTAGTCTCTAGGCTATTTTCACTGAGCTATGAATAAAAGTTTGCAACTCAAGCTAAGTATCAACTGGAGACAGTTTCATGGTAGCAGGGAAGACCTGCACAAAAAGGTTCAAACCAGCAGGTTTTCCAGAGTAACGACTTAGTTACAAATTCTGAATTATCTCTCCCAAGCTGCAAGGGCCATAACAGTAATTTCTCCTAGAAATCTTGACAGGATTCAACCATAATCAAAGAGACTCAGCATTCAGACTGATAGCAGTGTGGACAGGGAGTTACTTAGTGTGCTTCCACTTCTATCAATCTTACTCAAGGCTTGCAGAGATCAACTGAAAGAGTCCACCTGACCTCAAAAATTTTTGATTCAGTCCCCTTAGTGCCTGTTAACAACACTCCAAAGATGCAGTTTATGTTGTTGATTACTCAGAAGTAAATATATGAAGCTGTAAATAGGCATATAAAGACACTGAAGTGATTGTAACAGGAAAAGCTGTTTCCCAAGAAAGCCAGAGAATGAAGAACTCTTAACAAAAGGCCACTTCGAAACCAAAAATATTTTAGCTCAGCAGCATATTCTCTTAGCAAAGATCACTAAATATTAGAGATGAGTGAAATGGAGAGGGTGAAATGTGTCCTAGATTTAGATGAAGACTGATGCTACTTGTAGAAGGAGCTAGGAGTATTTGATACCACACCAAGACCTGTAGCAGCACGGTTTTTCAGCTTACTAAAATTCAGATGCTATAACCAGAGTGTGTGAAATGTGGAGCTACATAATTCATAAATAGCTAGCTACATTAAATAGATTAAAGATCTTGTTTATGCAAAACCAAAGACACACAGAATGGGTACCAGTTCACTCAGTGCACATACCAAGTCCTGTCTTCCCCTCGCAGGCTCAGGGAGGCATTTCTCATGCACACTCTGCATCATAGCAAACATTCCACAGCTGCTTCAGCAGCAGGAGGAGGACAGGAAGTCCCTTGTGGCAAGGAGAACAAGGAATCATCAGCTGAGGGATACCATAATTAAACAATGTGGGGAGCCTGGACTTGCTGCAGGTGGGGAGGAATTAATCCTTCAGGTTTCGGAGCTGAGTCCTCTCTGCAGACAGGGCACCACTGAAGGCTGTGTGCAGTGAGCACCAGGGTCAGCTCAGCACCAAGACAGCTGGTGGTGTACAAACTTTTGAACTCAGCAAGTCATCCACTGTCATATAATAGTTACTGCCAGGTATTTAGTTTATGATTAACAGGGAAAAATGAATGCTAAATTAGAGCCAATACTATATGCTCTATTGCAGTGACTCACCTTCCCTGAGGTCAATCAAACTACATCAGCAGGAAATTTTGTCCTATTACAAGGATCTAAGCAAATAATTCATACTGAATCATTTATCTAATTGATCTCAATTTTTCAGCATGAATACTAACAGGCTCCTAATTCTTCTTATTTTTATTTGCAGTTATTCACTGAATAATCCTTACCCATGACACTGCTGCAAGGTGTCCACAGAAGAATGGAACAATTTCAGAGCTGTCCTCAAGGTTAGAAAGCATGTTTCTGTCACCAGGAATACAAGATTCAGAAAGCAAAATTGTTTCCCACGATTATTCTGTGCCACTTGCTGAAAGGTCAAGGCTATTATTTAAAAAATTTTGCAAGTGAACTGACTCAGTAAAGCACTCAGAACAAATGAACACTACAAATTCTGTGGAAGAACACAAAACAAAGATCATTTACCACTGTTCCTCTATTGCTCATATTAAAAAAAAGAACTAGGAGAAATAATCCCTTTTGGTTTTTGCTCTTTAGAATAAATGCAGGGGGTTTGTATGGATATGAATAATTGAATAACCCAGTGATTTATAGCCATTATATATTTATATGTTCTCTCTTGTTTTTGGGGGGTTTTTAAATCCAAAGAGTCTGCAGAGATGCACTATTCAATGGATCTCCCTGCCATGCCCAAGGCTCATTTTTTGCAAACGCTCCATATATGAGCAGTTTATTCCTTACAGTCATTGTTTTAAGGATGCCCTTTCAGTGCCCCTTTTGTTTCCTGGGGGGTTCCTTGTTCAAAACCTTGAGAGCAGGTTCTCTTTTTTTCCCCAGACATCTGTTTTTGTTCAGTCCTTTATGCTACTACACAGTAGTACTTAACATTTGTATGGAGTTTATGTTTAAAGGGCCCAGCTATGGCTGACACCATTCAGGTTAGAAAGCTCATCCCCATCCCAACCGTGGTGATCATGTAGGAGAGACAGCAAACACCACACAACACAGTCAAGGCCAGTGCAAGCTGCAACTGAAACGGGGTGGGGCAAGCCTTAACCTTGTAGAAGCCTTTTGCCTCAGGGGACATTTATGAAAGGTACTGCTCAAAAGCACTGGGTGGCTTGTTCTAGAGTAACAGGTGACTGTGCTCTCCTCCTGCATGGCCATTAACTTTGGAAGGTGCTTCAGCCTTTCACAACAAAACACAGTGTCATCAGGGAGGGCTGAATCAAGAAGTGAAAAACATCTTGCCACTTTTTCTGGCTGCCAGTTGTCCGAAACAGCAATTCGAGGGATGTTGTTAAATGCTTCTCACAACATTAATGTCACTACTGAAAATTGCTCAGAGTCGCATACATGGCCACAAGTGTGCATTATCTGTCATTTGCTCATTTTCAAACCACCATATTTATGCCCTGCAATACTTGAAGCACTTCTGGTGTGTCACAACTGTCCCCTCCCAGTGAATTATTCTGCATTCACGGGAGCTGAGGCAGGAGGGGCTGAAGGATTTCTTCACAAAACTCTAGTGCCCTGAAAAAGCACAACCCTTCTCTCTCTTTCATTTTAACAGCAATTTGTTGACTGGAGGAAAACAAAAGGATTAACGGCTCTCAGGCTTCCAATTAAATGCTTTGGCCTTCCCTACCTTGCTTTTCAATCAGTGGCTCAGGGGCCTATTCCTTGTATACACTAGCGAATTTAATATTAGCTCTAAATGAACCATTTACTGACAGCCAAGAACGAAAGCTGCAGAGAACAGAGGAAATTACTATAGAAAAATAATTTGCCTTTCAGATTGTATTTAAAAATAATGACAACAACATGCCAGTTTGTTTATTTATGTATGTTTTACCTATTTTCACTGATTATTACATAAGCCACTGCAATGTATTAGAAGGCCTGCTAGGGTCAAACATCTTATTTTATAACTTGTTGAAGTTACTGTATTTAGCTCCAGAAGCCGTGTTTCCCACCTCCCACTTACTGACCCAAGTGGTCATCAACCATAAACACCATGTCCAATGTCAAAAAACTCTCCCCAGATGTGCGAAGTACACTCAGAGACAACATTTGAGCTTTTCTTTCAGCATCAGAAGCCAATCCCTGTGGTGATATATCCCTTCATCACTTTCTGGAGCTATGAAGCCTGTCAGCAGGCCTGATGCAGAAACTCCAGTGTTCCTACAACTTTGCTTAACAGAGCAGTCAGACTGTTAAGCCCCACACTCTTTTAAACAGGAAGAATTATTGAGGGTTAAGGAATAAAGTCATCTCAAAGTAACCTTCATCAGCAACCATGACATTTGAATCCCTTCTGACACTTACTAAATAAAGAAGTGTGTAAGGAAGTCAAAACCATCAAGAACAAACTTACTAACTTACTCTTCTTTTCCCCCTCCCTTTATTCAGAGGGGAATTGCACCAGTACTACATCAGACCTATCTCACAACACTTTCATAATTGGCATTAACCAGTATTTGAGGAGGCAACAAATCACTAATTAAAAGAAAATCAGATGCAACTTATTATAGTCAGCTTACAGTAATAGTACCCTTCAGATTTTGGCAGTAATGAAGATAAAGCAATAATGCACTCAAATAATTGTTCCCCTCAATTTTGAATTCCTTAGATAGCTATTAGCTTAAAGCACAATCATGGCTCATTAGGACTCTCCAAATAATAACTTAGAACAAAAAAGAGAAAGACTCCTCAAATACAAACTCACATAGTTTGCCCATACTGCTGAAGTATTTGAATGAGCTTAGAGTCGTGGCAAACATCATAGGTTCAAACGCTTTAAGCAGAGGAAGAAACTTTTAGAATCTGTTCATGCTGTGTCCTACTACATCTCCTCTCTCCCATTTGTGCTTTCCTTTACCCCCAGCCTCTGTTCCCAGTTTTTTTTTATTTCTACAACATTCCCATTATTCTTTCAGTGCTCTCGTAGAGGGAAAGCAATAGAGGAGGACAGACATCAAACAAATCTCAAGCAGCTCCAGACCAAAGGATGAAGGAAGCAGGTGAGGGAAGCACGAACAAGGAGCACAGTAGGGCTGTACAAGGGTGAGAAAGCCTCTCACCATTACTCCTCTTCCTTTCCAAAAGCAGAACATCTAACAAAGTAGACAGATGCCTTCTTGCTGCAGAAGCCCAAAGTCAAGAGCAGGATCATTAGCCTGATTATTCCCAGTGCTACATATTGAGTACTGTAGGATACAACAACTGTTGGAAGCAAATTAAAAAGGTAAAGTCAATGCTGAGCTTCATCAAGGCTACAATCATTAACTCCCAGGACATAACAGAGATCATAGCCATGGTACCTGTATAAACCTACAAGAAACAGAGAATACTTTTCCTGCAGAATATTGTCCGAGGTGACCATCTTGTATCCTGCACAATTTGCCTGCATCCCACCTTGAGAAGCTTCTGTCCTTTGTCTCTATTTGGTAGACAGACAGAGCCTCAGATTGCTTAATTCCTTCTGTTGAGGATGCAAAAAATTAGAGATATTGGTTGTCCCAGAGGGACTGAATATAAAAGAAACTCTGAATGGACTAAAAAGAGTAAGTCAAGAAACATATACTTAATTTAAAATCTGGCTGGGCTGTGCCTGCTTCTCATCCACAAATATTTTTGAGTCAGCTCTAAAAGAAACAAAGACAGGAAAGTTTGAGCTTACTGAGGCAGAAAAACTTATAGTGGAGAACACCAGAACAGTTTAAAAAATTTAACAGACCCTTTTGTAACCAAAATCAGAATGATACCTTGGGGGATGGGGAGGTGGTCTGTGAGATAAGAGGGCTGAGCAAAGAACAAAAGCAATATTTCGGGCTGAAAGTCAGAGACCTGCATGTCACTCCCAGCTCTAATACAGTCTTGCTATGTGATCATGAGCAAAACAGGGCTTCTGGGTCTTGCCTGCTCTTTCTCTACTTGCCCTGCAAGGACAGCAGCAGAGGTTCTCTCAGTTTGCCCAGTACTTGGCCCAGCTCATGATCTCAGTTAGGGTATTTGCACTGGAATGTGGTAAAAACAATTAACAAGTGACTGACTATTGCCAGCATTTTAATAAATTGGTCGACCAGTGTAACAGTAAATGAAATCTTCCTTTTCAGAAAACACAGGGTCATTTCAGCCACCAAGAAAGAGAATTCATGTGAAGGGGCTCACGCAGACAATTCCAGAATAAATACGGTGATTAAGATTATACCAGTCTGGTCTTTGCAAAAATTGATAAAAATGACAGATACACGTGTCAAAATAGATGAAGAACTGCTCCACAAAAATCCACACCAGTTAATGTGCCAGAGCAAACAAAACTACCTGGAGTCATATCAGACAAAGACACAGATAAAACACTGTCAACAATAAAAACAGTAATACAAAATGTTTGGCTGGTGAACAAAAAACACACTTGGATGGAGAAAACATCAGCAGTCACACCATCTCTGCTCAGGACACCCAGCTTGTCCCTTGTCACCTCTCAAAGAAGGACTTTGGCAGGAAAACCATTGCCATAGCAGGGTTTCTGCACTATGGCTTTGATCATTCAACATCAGACTACTGGAAGAGGGATGATAAACCATCAGTAACCTCAATGATGTGACTGAAGCTGTCCCACAGACACCTTTTCTCCTGGAGAATGTGGTAATGAAAAGGCAGATTGACTGAGGAATCTTCTTCTACTACTCTGGCAGCAACTGCTATCAACAGCAGCCCAGAACAGAGGACACATGCAAACAGGGCTACCCTGCCTACCTTGTCTTCTATCAACAGAAGATGAAGCCACTAACACCAATTTTAAGGCTACTGTTCTATTCTCCTCTATGTTAGACCAATAATTTTTATTTCTATTTTACAGAATGAGACCCAGATGACCCCTCACGTCTGCCATTACAGTTAGACAGAGGAGGGCATGTGGGGTGTAAATAATTGCAGATTTGACCTTCTGCATGGTCAAAATTCAGTGGAGATACCAAAGGGGTTGGGAGCAATATGAGAAAGCAGCACTGAACAACAGGCACGAGTATGGATGGAAGACTGTCAATTAACAGGGTACACGGAGAATTTCTATACCAGTTACATTTGTGAAAAATACTTGTAACTACATCCAGGAATATTTCAAAACAACCACCACTTTTAGCATGATTTTAAATACCCATTTTCCCCCAACTATCAGGGACAAGAAACCCCTGTGGTTATTATTCAAACAAAAACAAATACAGAGGGTGACACTTTTTTGCTGAAGAGGTGAAACCTCAGTGACTGCTTTAAAAGCCATGATGTTCGACCCAAATATTTTACTCATTTTAAGAGAAACAGGAAATTAAATGTAGGGGCTTTGGGGTATAGCTTCTGCAAAACACCCTCAACTTGCAGAGAATGATATAATGGAAAGGCAAACTAAAAAGGGCACATAAACAAAATACACAAGTGTCCCTATGGAGGAGTACAGAAGAGATCATCTAGCACTGCTTGCTGAGAGCAACAGGATTGTGGGAAATGAAGGGCTGAGTTTTGCTGCATTCTTCCTTGCTAAAGGCTATGTTGTGTGCTTATCTTTGATTATCTCCTTCGCATGACCTCACAGGGCAGAGAAAAAGGCCACCTACTACATCTGCCTCACTCATTTTAAATCTATTTACACACAAGAATTGTGTTTTAATGAACGCGTGTTGACATTCTGGTCATCAGAGACAGCACTAGTGGCAATAAAAGGGGTACAGAAGTATTACAGACTCTTGAAGGAGTTCATATTCAGGATGATGAGAAGACATTTGACCCATATAAAGAAGCAGCTCATTCCCATCATGTATCAATGAGTAACATACTTGCTCTTTACTTGGCTGCAATAGTAATTGAGACAAATGGTCTAACTATTACTAATAAAAGGAAATGGTAAAGATTCATAATTCATACAGATTATTTTATGCCTGTGACCCTACACTTCTGATGTAAGCATTTGATATACTAAAAATCAGTGAGTTACTGAGTGCTAAAGCCCAGGCTTGAGATGACATTTTCATCTTCATAGTGTAATTAGCTTAATGCAGTCACTTCCTAACAGCAGAACTCTGTTCCATCAGAAAAGAATAAATTCCTAACAGCAATTTGGACTTTAATTAATATCAACTACCAGGATGCGTCCTAAAAAATTTGTTCTTATGATAAGCACAAAACAGACTAGACAACCTCACCTGTATGGGAGGTCAAGCACAAGGACTCATCCAGCATACATTACCACATGGCTTTACGTGTCCCCAAAAGAGGGACGAGTATTGTTTGAAAACACAGAAGTAACATGAAAAAAACCCACCTATTTTAAACACAAAGACACCTCCTGAGCTCGGGAGGCGGCTGCAGGGTTTGTCCCTATGCTCCCTTCTGAACCTGCTAGGAACAAAACTGAAAGGGAGGGACCCCACCCACATCATCAACTCCTCACTCCCCTGCATAAAGAGTAAATTAAAAGCCAGATTTGTGAAGTTCTTCAGGTGCCTAATTCCCATTGATTTCATTGAACTGAAAATTCAGTGGGAGTTAGACACCTAAATAGCTCTCAGAATAGATCTGAGAGATTTCTCAATATATGCTGCTCTTAGAAATCAAGTAATGCATTTGTTATTTTTAACCTGACACAGACAGCATCTTTAAGGAAAACATATACTTTTTGGTGAAATCTGTAGGCTGGTTCTCAGTCCCACAGAAGTGACCTATGTTTGATCTAGACAAGGATCTGCTGCACCTTATACTTCTCTCTTTGGTGTCATTTTCACATACACTCAATAAAAAATTTACACTTAAAAGTTGTCTCTTTGTAAGAATTAATAAACTCTGAGGATTATATCTTTGACTCTCATTTTCCTCATACTATATCTGAAGTGTATAAACTATTTCAAAACAAAACCACCAAAATTTTAGCTAACTATTAAAACAGTAAGCAAGTGCAGTTCTGTGTATGACAACAAAAGCTTTACAGACTTTTTTTAATGGTTATTTCAGGAAAGAGTCTCTCCATCAAATCACAGAGTCAAGCAGTTGTGCATGTACAAGGAAAGCAAACTTTAAAGGAATTCAGAAGAAAAAAGACAGGGTGGGAGAGAAAAAGAACTATTTTACAGCTACTTCTGTCACAAAGAAGAAAGAAAAGCTGATTATCACTCTTTGATAAGGAAGAAGAAAGCTGTCTAATGCTTCTAAAGCTAAGCTGGTATATAATTTCCCTTTAAGTTCTTTGACTTTCCCCGATGAGCCTTTCTTGTGCAAGGTTACATGCGTAAGCAGCGAGCAGTTGGGTTTCTTGCTCTTTTCAAAGCACACATTAGGATGTCTAAACTCCTGTGAGTGTCCTAAAGCAGACACCATATGAGAACCTTTGCAAATCCTCAGTGCTTCCTTGTAAAGGGGAAAAAGATGAAAGCAAAGAGCAATGCCCAGGCAAGCCCTGAACAAAACAGACTCATGCGGGCAGACACACAGTTCTAAAGGAGGGACACCACCTCCTTGATATTTTCAAATCCCCCATACAGGCTAGCATGACCATTCTCAATTCCAGCAGGACATTTATGAACACACCATTCCCAGCAAGATTCCCACAGACCACTTCACGGGAGTGAGGATCTGTGTGTGTAAACACTGAAAATGCTGCACTGTGGCAGGATCCGACCTTCTTTTCATCTCAAAACCCCATTCTCTTCTTATTTTATGGGTGATCAGTAAATGCTCCAGAAAACAGATCCCCCTGCCCTCTGAAACTCAAGCTCTCCGTAGTCCAGCCGAGTGATCTTTTCCTTAATGATATTGCCAGAGCACCAATACAATGATAGGGTTTGTTCCACAGCTCCTGGTTTTCTGTTTTTCCAGGAGCTCAGTGCCAGGTTCAGTGCTGAAGCACAATCACTAATTGCCAGTGACCTTGCATCCCCCTAGCCCTCTACTTCTGCGATTACAATCGATTTTTCTCCTTCTCAGCATTTAGCAATCTCACACACTGTCCTTGCTTTACTGTTAGACAATGTAAAGTTGCACCCTGAGCAGGACATGGGAAACCAGGCTTTTGTATGGTACTGAAAGCAATTAGTCTCAGCAGCCAGCACAGAAGCGATATGAAGACAGGATGCAACTATCTCCCTCAGGCCAAAATACCCCAAAAGAGGCTGCTTTCAGTTTGCAGCAGTATACAAGCAGGAGGACCTGTTCAGTGGCTGGGTGAAACACAAAGGCAATAGCTTATGTTAACTGGAGGCAGGAGCATGAAACGAGTTTTAATAATTAATCCTACAAGAAGCAAAGATTAAAGGACTATTAAGAACAGAACAAGCTATTAGCAGACTACTGAAGGTACATTTTTCACAATCAAACACCCTGATTATCAGAAGGGACACGGGTCTTTTTTCCTTAGATGGTAAAGAAAGCAAGTACTTTCCAAGATCTACATGACTTCTCATGACATGTTTTAATAGTCAGCTACACCAGTAGACCAGCTACACCAAGAGACAGCAACAGCAAACACAACCAACCATTTCACCCATTCGAGTGTTCAAGCAGACTGTGCTGGACACACTCAGGAAATTGCTGCTGCCCTCAGAATCCAGTCTGCCAACAGCAAGTTCTTCAGTCACCTCCACAGAGGTCCCATAACACCGGGGTGAAGAACCAACCCAGCTCTCACATTTGACCCCTCCAGACCCCAGCAAATGGATCCCAAGCTTTTCCCATTTACCAGATGTTTCATCAGCTGTCTGAGGCTCATCAGCTCTGATCTTAAGCTTCTCTGCATGCCTGGACAGGCAGTCTCCCATTTCTGAGTAGAGACAAAGCATTAACCTCTCTTCTCTGCAACACAGAATTTTATATTCCTGTTAAAATAATGGTTTTTCCTTTGTTTTAAGATAATTATATCTACAAATCAATACAGTCCTCTCCAAACAGCAATTGCAATTGAAGAAAGATGGCTATGGGTACTATGGAAAGCCATTCAAGTAGTGGCTGTTACTTTGAAGGCAGTTTTTCACTTTCTGAAGTGCAGATATTAAATAACACTGGGTTTGCTTGCCTTTTTAGAAGGTTTCATTTCCACAGAGAGAAAATACAGTTCAATATTCTGCTACACAAAGAGGTAACAGGCTCAGGAGCAGAGCCCTGAAAGCAAGTTGTGCATGTGCAAGAAACATGGCATAGAGAACGAGGAATAGAGGTTAAGCTGATTTAAGAGGGTTGATCAGTCTATCAAAGTCATTCTGCTTCTTCCTGTAGACCAGTAAGAGTGCTGCAATAGTTGATGCATTGATCTTTATTAGGGAGATGAGTTAATTCTTTCATCATAATCCATGTTCCTGACATCCTCATGGTCCTGGCTCTTAATATGAAGAGGTGGGTTTCAAAAAATTGAAATACAAATAACACTAATAATTTAGAATTTCTTAAGAACCTTAAGAAATTCCTATTTATGTTTTGGAAGCACTAACCCATATGTCTGGAAGGCTTATATTTCAGTTGGAAGCAAAAATTAAACATGGTAAGAACTTGAGAAATCTCCATAATAGGAAACAAATTGCAAGCAAGATACCCTAAATAAATTTGACTACAGTAAAGCAGCACATCCAATCTAGTTTTACCCAGGGATGATCCCCCTTCTGTGTGCTGCCTGCATTTCCAGAGCATTCAACATGAGCAGTGCTCTACAAGTCCTATATCTCAGCTATGAACCTAAAACATCTTTAAAGGAAGACATCTCCATTTGGAGATTCTGGCTGTCAGAGCATTGCTGCCCTTGTCACAGTGTTTTAATTGGGAATTGCCCCACCTCCCTCCTCCAGAGAAATTCTAGCAAACTTGAAGCAGACAACATCAGACAAAATTGTAGAATCCACTGGTCATCAACAAACTGCACAGGAGTCCTGCTGGAGAGCATGAAATTAAAATACAACATTCATATTTTAAACATTCTGAAAATCTTGCCTTGAACAAACTCTAATATACGGTCAATCCCTCTAGAACTATACAGATTTCTGATGGATCTTTTACAAACCACTGAATTACTTCTGCAAAGAACATCAGTAGATAAGAACAGAATATCCTCAGGGATAAGAGATAATTCTGTTCGCATATTGGAGTACCTGCAGTTAGAGCTTATTTTAATGATGGTTACCAAATAGAACTAATTTTGAAAAAAAATAAGTCAATTGCAAAACTGCTTTTTATGACAATAAAAGAGGAGAGCATTCACACTTTTCTTGTCTGCTCATTCTGTCCCTCATTTAATATAAATCCCTTCCTTGGATATGGGAACTCACTTCCATAGTGTCTTGTTCTGCTTTTACAACTCCATTAAGGTCACAACTCTTTCTGCTTCACTCACGGAATGATCTCTTCTCTGCTCCCCTTGGCTAAAATGTCACTCCAGTGGGATTGACCTTCAAAGCTTTCAGCTTTAAAATAACTTCCTCGAAGTGGCAGCTTCATTTCCCATTTCATTTCCCATTGACTGAGTAAAAGAGGTATCTGGGAGCAGGTTCTCACTCCTTTCCTTCCTAATCACTGAACTCAGACTCAAAAGGTCAAAGCCTGGTGGTCTGTTACAGTTGCACATACATGGTCTACACACATTCATCCCACTACACCCTTTTTTTTTTATTTCACCCACTCCCACCAGGAGCTCAGGGGCTCAGATACCTTCAGGCAGGCCCACACAGTTAAACTAGTGAAGAGAGCAGAAGCACTATATATTGGGAGACTTTTATAACCTCTTTTCACCATATCAGCAACTTTTTTTGCAGACTTTACACTTGAGCTGAAAATGAAGACGGCTCACCCTACAACTCACGGAGGCAGACAATGACTTTGGATGCACTGACCACGCTGGTGTCCTCTCTGGGCACTAGACCCTGCCTGTTTGTAAGCCAAGAGCCATGGCACAGTTTGGCTCCAGCACTGGAACTGCACAGCTCAAACAGATCTCAGCTTTACACCCAAGACTCTCAGCCTGCCAAACTCCCAGACAGATGCCCCTATCCTTATGTAATTATCAAAGTTACAAGAGAAACAGCACACAAGAACAGAGACTTCATTACTAGCTCTAATTGGCTTTAAGCTAAAGGGGATTTAACATAATTTTCTCCAACAATATGGATGTCAACGGGGAAAAAAAGCTTTTTGTAGCCATTCACCTAGTTTCAATACAAGAAAATTTAGTAAGTAGCTGAGGTTGGAGAGAAAAGGAGGACTCTAAGATCAGAAGATGGATAAAGCTATATTTAAGTTTATTGGTAAACACTTCTTCAAACAGTCTACATTAGCTTTCTTTTTGAACAAAAAGCTTTATGACAGGCTTCAGCATCTACCAGAGCATCTCTCAGAAGCTCACAACTACCTTTCTCCTAACAAAAGAGGTGGCAGTAGATGCTTCAAAAATAACTCTTGCTTATTCCTCCCTGATATTTTGGGGTTTCACAGTTTATAGTTGGTTTCGTGCCAGTTTGCTTTACTGTTCTAGGCTGTGAAGATATGAACAAGCCCAGGTTTGAATTTCCAGGCACCAAATGAATCAATGGGGAGGCAGCAAAGACACAAAGCAGCTTGTGTGTAAGATTATGACTGGCATGTTGAAGTACGGGAGTTTTTCCACTGCAAACCCAAGACTGGTCATGCCATGACTCAACTGAAACCACCTGGCAAGGTAAGCAGACAGGTATTTCTACTTTTTACAAAGTCTCAATACATTCTGCCTTCTCAAGCACTCTGATGACTTTGAAGAAAAAACAATGATAAGCTAGGTAAGGAAAAAAAAATCATAAGGGAAGAGATTACAGCACTGATCAGATTGTAGTTCTTTGGGTGAGTATTACAAGCTACATTCTACAAGCTGAGCAGACCAAGCTACTTGAATTTCTGTTTATTTCCATGACTGATTTTTAGGCCACGAATGTTGTATATATGCACACAGTGGGATTATGTCACTCTTGTTTTCCTGGAAAAAAGGAAAACAGCAGTTTTTCTAGTAGATCTATATATATAGAATACTCACTAACTACTATTTTTATATCCAGTTTCCTTTTTTAAAATTAATTGGATATTCCTCCAGGGAAAATAGAATGGACTCAGATACCTTCCAATGTGTGAAAAATACATATTTTCAGTGTTACTTCATATAAATGTTTATGTTTGCTGTCAACACACGGACATGTGTAAAACTTGTAGTTTGCTAAATATCGGGTATTTTACCCATGAAAATGATAAAAAGCTAAATTAGCAGACCACAACTATAAAAAGTCACTTGACTCATTTAAGAACAAATTGAGTTTCAAATCTTGGTTGGTTCACTGACACTGTGAACTGGTTCCTTTGAGTAAGTCTGTGTTTAGCACACACAAAATGAAGCATCTCCCCCTAAAATCAGTAACAGGTTGCTCCAGAACATATTGTTCCCAAGATTGTAAACTCGTCTGAGATTAAACTTCCATTTGTCACTAATATTTTCTTTATTTTACATTGTCTAAGATGTGTGAAACACAGCTGGCTCAAAATGCTCCCCGGTCTCCAGCATGGCAGACAACAACATACCCACATCTAATCGAGGCAGACCTCACAAGGTTTGCTGAGTTTCACAGCATCGATAATCTCTTTTCATAATGTAGACTTCACATTATGATATCACAAAAAACCTCCCTAGCCAGGAGCTGCTCAAAATTTCAGAGAGTGTTTAATGCCCTGATTCCCTCCCTGAACACCTCTGCACACTAAGTGCACGCTGGTTATTGGTGCCATTGCAGATGCTCGTTTCACTTTTGGCAGCAGGTTAAGCAAACAAATCCCCACACAGAGTATGGACTGCTTTGCAGATTGGCCCCAGATTGTAACAGCCCAATTTGACATCACTTCATTTTTGGAAGTGCAGTGCACACTTTCAACCCAATCAAGTCAAAGGGAGCTCCCAAAGTCAGAACCAGAGCACTTCTCTGAGTTTCTCTTGCCCCTCCCTCTCCAGTTACACTTTCTAACAGGACTTTGCTTTTCTTTGAGGGCACACAGAACTCTTTGCAAAATCTCCATCAAAATTACCTTTATCCATACAAAGCTTATTATAAGCAACTCACGCTGTGTTCATCTTTTTTCCCCCCTCTTTCTCTCACTGCTTTTCTTGATAAAGAGTCAAATTAAAGTTCACTCGAGCAGAGATGCGGCAGAGACGGCTGCTAGCCCGAGGCCAGTTTCCACTCCTGAGATTTACAAGGCAGCCACTTGGAGCTGATTATACACTTTCAACCATACATTTCTGACTTGACATTGGGTTGCACACGCGTTCTAAATTTAAATCCCACTGCATTATAGCACAAGAAATGTCTTGCACAGACCCACTGCCCCTTCCCTGTCTACAGCCACCTCTGGCCTTCCCACACCTTCCCATGCATCTCCACAGCCATGGCAGTCTGTGGAGCATGACTCAGAGCCATGCAGGTATCTCCAAAATCTGTACCATGTGTGTAACATACTATGATTAAAACTCACCTCCTGAAAGGAAAGCATGCTGTGGGTATAAATACAATATGTTAATACATACTCTTACCTTTTCCTCCCAGCAGGCCATACTATTTTTAAACTCTCAATAGCTCTGATTATAGCTCAGCTAACAATAAATTCTCCATGCTCAGCAGTTCCATAGCAGACACATCCAGGTTCCTCATTACTAATGCCCAAGTCCATTAGAAAGCCAACCTCTGTTAGGATGCTCAACAGCTACCAAACTATAATCACTACAGAAATACCATAAGGTATTTCTTCCCATTTATACAGGCAACTCAAACATTAATCCACCCATTTCTACCATCCAGAGCAGAACCCAGGCCTGCACAGGCATCCCAGCCCAAACCACAGAGGAGCACCAGGACAGACCAGCCCCTGATTCACACCAAGCCCTACTTGCCTGTTTTGAACCCTGGAGCAGAGCAGCACCATGAGGCCAACACATCAGGAAGGCAGGACCACCTGCCACATCCCCTATTGCATCTGTCTCCTCTGGCTACTGCTTCAACAGTATCAACACATCCAACGGTATTAATCAATATTCATTATTTTCTATTAAAATTGAGTGTAATCATCTGGCCAAGTTCATTCCTGTTATGAACAGACACAGCTTCAGTGAATTCAATACCAGTTACATCTGTCAGTTGAAATCAGCATAGCATGTCTGATCCTGCTTTACCTCACATCAGACTTCTCCATCTTTTAAAAAGATCTGCCAAAAAAAATGTTGCATGTTTACTTTCATTTTCTGAGTTTTTCAGGGCTTTGGGTGTTGGGATTTTTTAAACCATGCATATAGAGGAGAAAAGTATGAGGAAATTGTGGGCTCTAAACTCAAACCAGTTACAGAGGACTGTTCATTATTTTGTTTCCATCATGGCAGCTGACTGATCATTTAGTAACATTGCTTCTGTTTTATAAACAAGCTGGTTTTTGACTGAAGTTAAGAATCAAATGCCATAGTAGCTTTGAAAGATGTTTGTCTTCTCAATTTTAACAGTCTGAAATTCACTAGAAAAATAAGGTCTTTACTATTGTGTCAATTAAATTGTGTTAAACCTGAAAAGAAACTGTTCCCACTGTACTCATGTACCTGTGGAATCAAAGTATGAATGCATTCAAGCCACAGAAGAGATAAGAAAAACAAACTGCATGAACACTAATGCTCAGTAACCTAACAGCTATGTGCTTTTTGGAAATGAGGTCTCAATGTCAAACCTGAGTTAAACTGACCACAAACAGGAGCATGGCCGTAATCACTGCAAGGATTTAGGTTTGTTCATAATCAACTTAAATTACTGGTTGTTTATCCTGCAAATAGTAACTATATAATCTCCAGTTCACTTGCATATTGAGCTCTAAGAAATATAACTCATTTTAAATTACCTAGGCTACCCAAGCCAATTGAGAGTTACCGTATTCTTTACTTAATAGAACATTTGTCTCATCAGAAGTAATTACATTTTTATCGTTACTTTTGGTGACTCCATTAAGCATGGTGGCATTTTAATTTTTAAATCTTCGGTACTGCAGGCTGCCAGCCTGTTGTTTTCACGCTAAATTTTTAAGCATCCTGGTCCACAGCTTTACTTCAGTCAAAGATTTCTGCAAATTTAAGCCCACTTCTACCTTCCCCCCCCACTGCTACAAACCTGTTACCTTGAAATTCCTATTTAGCAATATTTGTGTTGAACAACAGGCACCTCTTAGAACAGGGTCTCTGGCAGGCACTGGTTTGTTGGGTTCCTGCAGAACAGTGTAAGATTACACAGGAAATTATGGAGTAATGTATTTTCAAATTACTGAGGTGGTCTCATTGCCTGTTCCACTGCCATTTGCCTGTTTTCAGGCTGCAAAGGGGATGTGGACATGAGGCTTGCACGGACTTCATCCCTGGCCCCAGTGTGGGGAGTTCAGACACGCTGCACAAGCCCGTGGCTGCACTGCTGGCTGGAAGGGGTGGGAGGGATGCTCTTTTTGATGAGCCCCTGACCCCACCCTCAGTACAGATCCCACTCCTGGGCTGGGTATGGCCTGCCTGCAAACACTGTGCTCCCACAAGCACAGGTCCAGGCTCAGCAGCCCTGACTGTCTCCATATCCAGGAGCACGAAGGTGCTCCAAGCAGCCACAGACTGTGTATGCTGTGCTTGACCCATCTGCTGCAAGAGCTGACTAAGGCAGTTTAAAATCCAAAGACAATAAAGAACAGATCTTGCTTTATGACACAAGGAGGTTGCTTGTGGCAACACAAGGTAAAAACATCAAATCCTGCTCCAGCTTCTTCAGGATTTCAGATCTTGCCTCCACAGCCTGCTGAGCCAGACAGTTCATCCTCACCAGAAACCACCTCTCCTTTCTAAGCCCTTGTCCCTGAGCCCAGGACTGCACAGAAAGCCAAAGTTCAGGTCCAGCTTGCTGCTGCTCTGGGCTCATCTCGTGGGTCTGAGAGGTGCAGGGTGAGCAGGGCTCAGGTCAGAGAGGCAGACTGTGGTGGAAGGGGCCTGGTAAAGTGGGTTAATAGAGAGCAGCAGAAATGACAGAGCAAGGCACTGGGGCACTACCTGGGCACACTGCGCCCACCCTCCTGAACAACTCATGCCTTTCAGAGAGAGGGAAATAATATTTAGACATCTCTTTTTAACTAAGCCAATGCTGCAGGAACACCTGCATTTTCACAACCATAAGTTGGACTAAACATATCCAGTGCTAAGACTCACTGGGATAAGACCCAGCGTCTTCACCAAATCACAGCTGGTAAAAAGTGGGCACCCCAAAATTCCAGTGTGTCATGCCCTGCACAGCCTGAGCCAGTACACATGTGATAATCTAATGATTATCAAGCCAGGCTAGGTTTAAACAACCCTAAATCCAATACTGTAGCTTTGTAGTGTAAGACAGGACGTTCTACAGAGTGAACTCCCAGGGGTCAACACCACTAAAATCATGACACACACGGCACCTGTGTCACACAGGTCAGTGAACATTTTTCCAGCACGATCACTGCTCCCCAGAGTGATAGGAATCTCTCTGTAAAATTACTCATTTTTTTCACCAGGCATGAGAAGTTAGTTCTTCACTGCAATACGCTGTGCTCTGTACTTAAATGGAGAAGTGGATGATTAATGCCTGTGAGAGAAATAGCAGGGTAAAAAAATGAGGAACATTTTGGAAATGTGTTTGTTTTTAAGCTGTGATTACCGGAAATATATTAAAGATGAGTTTTCTGAAGGGATTGCAGCCCACTCCCAAACTAGGCAATTCCCATCTTGGTAAACAGACAAAAGTCTCCTCTGGAATTAATGCCCCAGAGGTCGACCCTGCCAACACTAAAACAAACGGAGAGCATGGCTGAATGGACAGAGTCAAGACACACTGGGCTAAACAACTCTAATCACACCAGACCAAAGGGCTTTACACCAGCTCTCAGTCGGGCAACCCAACCTCCAAATCCTTGTGCATAAGATGAGACACAAGCTCTGTCCTGCTGCCCCCATGTCCCTCACAACACACCCTTGGAGGAGGCAGTTCACATTTTCTACAACCAGGGAGCACCTTGGGACTGCCCCACACAGCTTTATAGGGGTAATACCTGTAAGGTACTGACACCCTCAAGGCAAGAGCAGGTTAATCCAATTCACTGGTGCTGCTGACATGGGGGACAGGACAGCCCAGACCTGTAGGAGTGAGTCAAGGACCAGCTTCCAACCTCAAACCTCCAAAGCCAAGGGCCAGGGATCTGTTGCAATTGGCAGGTTGTGTCTGGGAAGGTCCAAGGGCCAGAGGAATCTCAGCCAGGGCCCTGGGCTGGCTGATTACCCTCGATGTCAAGGGGGGAGCTGAAGGGGCTCACTCAGACAATAACAATTTACATTTTCTTCACATAAGTGCACTGCTGCCTTGCGCATGAGTCAGGCTCCTGGAGGAGGCTTCAGGTGGGTCAAACAAGCAAGCCACTGTGCAGAGGGTATCAAACCTGAGAGCAACCTTCTGAGTGTGCAGCCTCTGACAACAAGCCATAAGAAAAATATTCAGTAGCAATAAACTGCATGTTAAATAAATACCAGTAAAGCTTATAACAAAATTACAGACAAGCAATTCAACTTCTCTCAAGAGTCTTGCACACTTCAAGGAAAATCTCTCTCAATTATCATAAAAAGCTATCTCAAATTTTCACAGCTCATCTGTAATATGCTGATTGAGAATGTAAAATGTATGGCTCAGGTATTTTTGTATAATCAGCTGTAACCATATCCTCAAGTGTAATGACAAGCAACTGGAATAGCAAGACTAATACTTTAGCTATTTAAATTCAGATTGCCTGGTGTTTATACTAGTATTCCCAACAGAGAAAGGAAACAAAATATTTGAAACAAACAAGTATCTTCTCTGTAATATTAATCTTCTCTCATAACAGAGCCCTCGTGGAAAAACAGATTAATCAACAACAGAACAGAAACAGACAGCAATGCAATTTGCTACATCGCACTTTCAAGAATAAGCAAAAGGCCAACGTGTGCAGGGAAAAAATATTCCACATCTCTGGGAAAAAATACCCCTAACCTCATTGAAGGGTCACTCCAGACACAAGGGAATAGGAAGGATTTAGTCAACAGGCAAACACAATCGTTCAGGAGGAAGTTGCAGACAAAAGAGAAGCGCCCAAAGCAGCACCCTGTTGGGCAGCCAAGGAAACCAGCTGTGCCCCAGGGAATCAGCCATGCTCCCAGGGAACCAGCTGTGCTCCTGGAAGACCAACTCCTTGCTTGTACAAATCTGAGAGGTCTAGAGAAGGCCATGGGATGCACAGAATGATTGAATGGTTAGGGTTGGCACATTGCCTTACACATGTTAATGTGCCTTTTTAACAGAGCTGCCCCAGGAGCAAAGAAGGTATCAGACCTGGTACTTTCAGATCTGCATTAAAAACTAGCTGTGGATAGCCAGAGAACTGGCACCCGCAAGATCAGCTGCTTTTCAACACTGATTGTAAACACCCAAATGGCTTCAACACACCAAAGCCAACTCCTATAAAAGCAGGCACTTTTCTTCATAGAGATGACGTGGCTGCTTAATAGAGTAGAAAATCTGGCAGAAGATTGCTGCATTCCCTAATAACCATGTCTGTGAAAAGATCGGGTTGAAATCAGCCTCTTAGCAAACTATCAACCGCTCTCATGACAAGGAGGTTGTACAAGTGCAAATGACCATTATGAAACAATAACACTTAAAAAGAGAGTATCAGCAATCAAGAAGCAACTGTTTAAACACCAACATTCCTCAGCAGCCACAGGAAGAGTTTTGGGAATAACCCCTTATTCACACACCACAGCTCTGCAGAAGACCAAGGGTATTCCCTCTGTTTCAGGTCTCTGCTACTTGTCATCTGTAAAAGAGCGAAGAGCCAAAAGACATGCAAGGCTGCAAACAGGTATAAAGTAAAAGTGAAAATATGTCAATGCAAATTAAACATCTATGTCAGGAGGTTTTACAGTTCAGCAGGCCCCCAGATGTTCTGTGTGCACACAGCTGTCTGCAGCAATGACAAAAAGTAAATAATGTTGAAAAGCACACAAACAGAGATGTTAAGGAGGCCCACTCCCAATCACAGTGACACTCCATGGTAGAATTAATGCAATAACAGCAATACAAGCAATAATGAGAAATGGTAAAGAGAAACAAAAAATTGATGAAGAGACATGGGGTGTATTTTTGTAACCAGGGGAGTAGATGTAGTGGCCCAGACTGGGGATCTGACTCCCCAGTTTCAATGGATCGGAGGGGCTGAGCCACTTGGGAGCAGAGCTGGGAGCTAGGCACTTTACAGGGTCAGGACTCAATTTCTCCTCCAAAAATTGAAGTGCTTTAGGAGAAAAAACCCCTGGTTTAAAGGGAGAGGATATCATATGTCTGTTTGATTATTCATTTCATTGCTTGGATGCTTTAATTTCTTGCTAGGAAGTAATTTCTTGTTTGATTTTCTGCATGTTTTCAGGTGCTTGTACACTGGCTAAAATATCTTCCTGTTTTTCTACCTACTGTTTCTGTGCCTTTGGGTTGTACTACCTCTCTTTTCAGGCACACACAGTACCAACCTGTACATGAACTCTGGAAAAGGCAGCAATTTGGCTTCTGAAGAAACTGCAATCATTTTCCCTAAAAAGTAACCACATTTCATCCTGTTCAAAAGTGCAATGTCTCAGCAGTGTAGTACTACTATCAAATGGCAAAAAAGGCAGCATTCCAACACTGCCAAAAATTGGTATTTTGTCCCAACATATTCATAAAGAAATTCACCATTTTTCAAAGAGAAATTTTAGAGGAAAAAAAAGAGTTGGAAGTTATTTGTACTTGTGCAATGACTTTGTTCCATCCTGTGCTTTTCTAAATATGCAAGTCAAGGAAAAGAAAAACTACATCATTTTTTCATGAAGAGAAGAATTTTCCCCTAGAGCTGAAGCTTCTTCCTACTTCTTTGTGTGTTGTCAGCTGCCGTGGGAGGTATTATTATCCAGGAGTTAGGCAAACATTTCCAGAAGGGAGAGAAAACAGACAAGGTAGACAGTCCATCAAAAAAGGGGATACTGAAAGTGTCCAAGATATGAGACACAACAGATAGAAGAATCGCTTTCCTTTAGTCCTGCTGTGCTTTTCTCTCCCTGCTCCCCCTCAGCAGCCCCATTTCCTATTTGCTTATTTTTGAGAGAACAATTGGCTCAGAAATCACAGGAAGTAATTCCAATCCTAAAGTTAAACCTGTGCTTAACTATTTCCCTGCAGCCAGCCCTTTGCTGATGAGGGGGGTCAGAGAGCTCCTTACACTCCACACGGAAGAACTTTGGGGGCATAAGGAAAAGGAGAGGAAAAAGCAACATATCTTGCCCCTGAGATTTTTGACAGTGTTGCTCATCCTTCATGTTCCCACCGAGCTCGGAGCTGCTGGCCTCACCAATGCCCAGCACAGATAGTCCTATCACAGACTTGCAGAATCTGGTGACATGCACAAGGCAGAACCACCTAAGAACTGACACACACCACGTTTAAATCACTTCTGGATGTGCAGCTTCTGTGCAACCTGAAGTCTAACAACATTAAATACCTGTAATAAATTGTCAGCCTGATCCTTACATATCACTATATTAATGAACACAACATGCAGCACTGTACCAAACTGCAGAAAGGCGAAGTAAGAACCATGGAAAATATTTCTTTGTTCCCTACACAAGAGCATTAGTTCAATGATTCTTTAAAAATGGAACACAGTTGGTATAATCAAATAAATTATTAGAAGGCATATAAATCATTACCACCTAATATGACTGCAACAAGATTCAATGCAATTTACAGATAAGTATGAGGAATGACTATTGCATTTTACAGAATTAAAACTGGCAAAAGTTCTAAGAAGACAAATGATATAAGATGATCTTACATTCATTTGCAAACTAAAAAGGCAGAAGGAAAGCAGCAGACAGATAAGTCTTACTTTTTCAACTATTGTGCAGCTTGCCCTGAAAAGAAGGATTAATCATAAAGTGGAAATTCTTTCATTTAATTAGAAATTGAGTGGGTGGGAATCTGGAGACAGTCTAAAGCTGTATGGAAATTTTTAATGCTTTTGGAAATTAGGTGTCCTGACCCGAGACAGGGAAGCAGCCATCCAGAATGTCCAAATCCAGACTGCTTCTGCTGGCCTTCATCATATACTATTTAGATCCAGAAAGACATTTCCTTACAGAACACATCTTCTCTGCTCCCACAGCTGGTCTAGTTGTTTGCATGAGCCCTGCTTCACTTCCTTCAGGGGCTGGAAGGAAATACAAACAAAACCTGGTGCCAAAGCAGGGAGCTGGACCAGCAAGCAAGCAGCTCACCCCCTTCACCAGCACAGGCAGCTGAGCACAGCCCGGGAGAACTGTCTTCAATCCTTTTCTTTGCTCCTGGGCTTCTTTACAAGATCCTTAAACCAAAACCTTCACAGACACCCCACTCACCTCCTGGGTGTTCCTAATGCACAAGATCCATTTGGGGCCACAGGGCCCATCTGCCATCCCCAATGATCCCATCAGCACATAACAACAGACACTCTGAGGCTCAACCTCCCGGCCTCTGCTTTCCCCATGAGGATGAGACAGGGAAAACTGCAGTAGAGCTTTCTCAGGTTGCCAAAGAGCTACAGAGAAGTTAATTGGCACTTACACAGCATTACTCCAGTTGCCAGGATTCACACCTTGGAAAATCTTTCAGAAAATTGTTCATTCTGCCTAAGAGCACACGCCAAACAGTGTGCACAGTCCCACACCAAGCAATGAGAATCCATAATACCCATAAACTGCTTGTTAGATCCAGATTAGTGCACTTTGCACCTGTGGGATCTCTGTTTCTCTACTCCTCCTTGTCTCTGACATGCCTTTTGTTATAGTTCAGATCTTGAATGACCTGCAGTGCTAAGCAGGCATTCAAAAATCACTGCAAATCCCTATGCTCTTCTGCAAGTCTCTGGACATTATTTCCTGCTCATCTCACCAAAACATTAGTCCTTTGCACTGAAAATCTGAATAGCCTTGAGCACTTTTCTCTTTTTGCTTCAGCTTCATAGTCAAAAAGAGTAGGACAAGAGCAGAAGATGTGCAAGATGAGAGTCTTCAGTTTTTTTAAATCCTAATCTCTTCTTTGGCGTTTATTATTACTCTTTAGTTTATTTTGACACTGTCAGAAAGCAATCTCAGCTTCTAATCCAGACTCAATATGGACTACTCACATGCTTAAAATCAGAACACACCTTCACCTGCTAGGGCAGGAGACAGCATTTCTCATCAACTGATGTGACAAATTAATTCACCCAGGAACTGTGATATTACCATGAACCCCAATCCCTTCTACTTCAAAGTCCTCTTGGATCCAGACTTCCCCAACAACGGATATAACTCCTGCCACACCAAAGCAGAGCAGCAAAGCTGACCAAAACACTCTGCTCCAATCCTCCTCCTCCAGAAGGAACTGAGAGAGGACAGACTTAATATTAAATAGGTGGTGGTCAAAATGCTTGCTATAGAAATAAAAGGCACTCCTACATCATGGCAATGAGCCGCCTATAAAACCTAGCCAGAACAGAGCAGGTCAACACTTGTCTTAGGGGCAGTGAAGGGCACACTCTGCTCACATGTATGGTAATGACATGCATACGTACACATATAACAACATGCAACGTGTTGTAGCGGAAGATGACATTTACTTTCCTCAGAAATGTCAAAAAGATGCATTAACACATCAGCACGACTTGTTGCCTACACAATGTGCAGCAAACTGTCACGATACACATCTCTTACTGGAGCCTGGCCATTCTCTTCTCAGAGTCCTCCAGCCCTGTTCATATTCAAAGGCCTTAAAAGTTTTATACAATTCTGTGTGATCTAATCACGAGTTTGCCAACATTCCCAAAAATCTGGCAGTTACCATCACCACTTTTAGCTGAAGTGTCTTTCTCACTTTCTGTCTTTCTGACTCCATTGTTTTAGTTTTACAGGTTATTTCCAGGCCTTTGACTTTATGCCTCACCTGCCATCCCCAATTAAAATACCAGGGAACAAGCACATAATTTCAAAGAAAGTTTAAAGCCAAGAGTTGACAGAGGCTGGAGATAAGGGGCTGGAAAAAGGAAAGAGAGGATATAGTTGTTTCTTTTCCCAGGATTGCAGCCCTGCAGTTTCAAAAGCCCCCCAGTTTCTAAGCAGGATGCAATCTTTTAAGCGCCTGTGCCACTGTGCTGCCTGTCTCTGTTTGTGACATGTGCAGTCACAGTATTTTAATGGAGCCCAAAGCCCAGTTTTTAATGCAGACACTTGTGCTGGGGTCTGGATTTCTGCAGCTGACATGACCCTAGGGAACAGCTTTCATTTCAAATAAAAGCCAGAAAACTCTTTCTTCCCTGCAAAGGATTTTAAGCCAGTAGAATTCACTGTAGCACAGCACGTGCATGTAACTAAGACACAGGTATGAACTAGAAATCATACCAGCTTGTTTACAGATTAAAGTGATGTACAGACACGTGCTGTAGGCTCAGTCTCCTGCTACTGCTTCACAGATTACAACAAACACTTATTGGCAGTGGAATTTACTTCACCTTGACAGCTCTTTGGGGAGTAAGAGGTTTACGTACATCTGTAACCTGAGCTCTTAAATAACCAAGCTCCAAAGTGCACTGCTTGCTGCTACTCCACATCACTGAAGCACTGGACTAAGCATTTCAGAAAGCAGAATCCAAATCACTGTCAATCCTCTGCCACTCCACAAGAACAAAATCGACAGAGAGGACAGCAGCAATTTGAGATGTCTTTCATGAAAACTCACAGTACTGGTACAAACATCTGGGGGCACAGCATGCCCCAGGTGCTGGGAGAAGTATGGTATATGAGGAATAAAGCCCACTCTAGATCGTGATCCTTGTGCAGTTTGTACTGACACTCACTCTGAACAAGCCCCCAAATCAGTGTATAAACAGGCCTATTTCCATCTGCCTTTGCTGAGGCCAGAGGAGGATCAACCAACTACATATTACTCAGCTGTATTTTTATAGCGCTTGCTCTGTGCTTCTTCAACAGTGAGGAAAACTGAAAAGTCTTTTCAGTTTATATGTACCTTCCTCCTTACCATTTGCTCACTCAGTCGTTGATTTTGCTCAGTCTCCATCTGTGTGGAGCCAACATGCCCACCAAGCCTTATGCCCACCTTGTCACTCACTCTCATGCTCCAATGGCAAATTCCTCAGGGAGGATAGTGCAGCCAGCCCTGCTGCATCAGCCAAATCAGCAGTAGAAGGGTGGATTCCCACCTCAGTGCATAAAAAAAGATTTAAAGAAAAAAAATAAGTCTGGCCAACTCATGCTAGCTAGCCATGGAGAACTTCCAAATAAACATTCTGACATGATGAGTACAGGAGCATGGAAAATCAGTGTTAGGAAAGGCAGCAGCTTCCTGCAAACTGCGTGCTTTACTAATTTCTAAACCCATTGGAATGCCTTACCTTCTTCAAGTCCCACAGAAACAGCAGCAACTACGTTGCCTTAATTTCTATGCAGCAAAACAATCCTGAAGACTTAATTGAGAAACCAGGTATTGAGTAATATTGTGCCTCATCCTCCCTTCCCATACTGCCTCTGGGGACAGAGGCTCCCAGCTAGGTGAGGGGCAGGAGATGACACTAAAGAATGACAAGCTAGAAACATCTCAGATCCAATAGGTTAAGAAATCCAGTAAAAGTTATCTGAAGAGACACCTTGAAAACATTCAGCCAAACACATCCTTCCCAAAACATGTGGTTCTCCACTGGGGACTGAAAAGAGTAATAAAGACCTGACTCCGTGCTACAAACATTCCCAGTACAATTTGCCTGGTTTCACTTTGGGGAATTTAACATAAATCTCAACAACTAATTCCCAAACAGAATGTTTTTAACACGTGGGTGATCTCAAGCATGTGGAATCTTCCAAGAACTTCACAACATCCATATGTCAGATTTTTATATATAGGTGCTCCATACGGCATATGGATTGCATCACCCTTCACAGCTGCTGATAATAGTATAAGAAAAAAAAGTACAAGAAGCCTGACTTTCCTACAGCTGAAGTACCAGGGTAATTTTTAAAACGTTCATCAAGAGCCCGTAGGCTAATGTCACAAATTACCCTAATTACTCTCTAAGGAGCCCAGTTCACACTATTCAGCCACCTGGGAGTATTTTTAACTTTTCTCCTAAGTCCCCAAGACAAAACCCTGGACTACAGCATGGAGCAGTGATTCCCATCGCTCCACTAAGCAAGGAGGGGAAACAATCCAGAAGTTATCACCAGACATAATCTCTCATCTTCATCCTCTTCCACCCCAGTGGTATTTCAGCAAGCCAAGGTCAGGCACACCCTGCTCTCCAGCTCTGCCCTTCCCAAACAGCCTCAAGACAAGAGTAAGCAAGTCCTTGCTCTTCCTTGCTCCTTCTCACTCTTGCAAAGACGATCTTCTCTCTGAACTGCAACAAAGATCCTGGCCTTGCCTGCATGGATGGGCACATTTTTCTAGAAGTGTCCTCTTCCATGTTTCTCTGACACCAGCATCCCTGGCTGACTCCCTTGATGTTTTGAGCTCAGAAGTATTTAATCAACAGGAATTGAACATACGTAAGGTTCTTTGACTTGAGAGAATTTTATTTTTATTATACATCAAAAAGGCATGTTTCTGGTTTGTCAGGCAGGTTTCATTTACACAGGCTTGCAGCACTTGCACACAGCTCATTTTATTCTCAGCTTGCCTGCAGAGCGGCTGTAGGAGTACATCCATATGGCCAGGGCTTTACAGCTAAACTGGAAGTACCAAAACAGAGATGCAACTTTCATGCAATTATATGCACTGCTTCGCTTTCCACATTGGGAAGCACACACCATCTCACTCCCACTGCATCCGCAGAGAAACACGTGGTAGCAAAGAGGTCCACGGCAAAGCGGCTCCTCCGCCTGCGAGAGCCAGGAGCTGCTGCTGCTCCACCGCCCGCACCGCGCCGGCCTGGCGGGGGCTCCTCCGGTGACACGGGATTAACAGAGCTCCCTCGGCCACCACACCTACAACTGCCAGAGAAATCCTCTTTCTGCAACTCAAGGCACACAGGGCAAAACTAAAGATATGGAGTGCCTGTGGCCTTCTGTCTCTTGACCCTCAGTAAGTGAGCACTGAAACTGCTGACTGTCCCTCTCCGGTGATGGTCCTAAGAGAGCCTGGTTCAGCCATCAGGGTCCCCTGTTCAGACGCCCACAGCACCCAGGACTCTCCCAGGCCAGAAGTGACAGGACCCTCCTGTAGGCAGAAAACAGAACGAGGCACAAACAACCTCAGAAGTTTCCTGTGCTGAAGTGAAAGGAATGTATTGGTCTGGCACCAATCTCTGTGCTGAACTCTACCTGCTGAGCATAATTTCTCCGAGTGCTCTGAAAGCAATAAAAGTTTTCATAGTTTTTAATAAGCCTGCATTTTAAACCACTTCATACATATATATGTATATGTTTGTGTCTGTATATATATCTCCAAACATAAAACCAATTCAATTTCTCAGTGAAGATTAAAAAATGGAAATACCTAAGACTATATACCCACATTACAAGCCAGTTCATCTCCTCAGAACTTGAAGTTCAAAAATTCACAGAAAGAAGTTTGAAGAGCAAATTTATTGACTTTACACAGACATATCCACCTCCTTTTATACCGCTTGTGATTAGATGACAGACACTCTTTGCTAGATTTTTTATGTACTTGCTCATTTGCATGCATTCCAGAATTACCCATTAAAAGCTGCCTTTTCTTGACAAACTTTTGCCTCTGATAAATGGCCAACTCTGCTGGCCTGACTTCATAACAGTCCTTGGTGCTGACAGCTCAACTTAATTAATCTGTTTAATTTATTGATCATGCCCATGGCAAAGGAGTATTCCCCATTAAATAGGACTTTTATCATCCTGAGTTATATGACTACAGCCCTTCCTAAAAACTGAAATTCAGTTAGCAACTGACATGCTGTCCATCCATAAAGCCACTTATGAAGAGGAAAAAGTTGGAGACTAAAAATGACTCAGTGATTTTAAATAATGACCAGGTTAGGACATAAGTTGAACTACAATCCAGTTGCCTTCTTCACAAAAAATGCATTGCGAAGCAATAAAGAATCCTTGAAAACCTATTCTGAAGACTGTCTCTTCCATTAGACTATGTTCCATTATATTTGTGTCACTTGTAGCAAACCGGATGGTTATATTTGTGCAAACCGTGACAATTATTTCACTTGGAAAATGCAAGTTATTTAGTTCTACAGTACTTCTTGGATGACTTATTAGTATGGATGTAAAACCTTGCAGTTAAAAATAAAACATACAAAACATCATAGGCTGAAGCAGATATGATATGAGGCAGCATAGTCTTTAAATCTAAAACTAACAAATCACATTCAGATGAAGGGCATTCGGGTAAGTCAGTTCCCCTGCTGCCCAAGCCCCAAAGTGCTTGCCTTTCCCTTTACAATCAAACAACTAGAAGCTGTTATAAACTGGCAGGAAATTATAAGCCTAACCAGCCAGATCAGAAAGCTGACATAGCACCCCCCCTACACACTAGCCTTGCTGTCTGCAATACCACAGCTCTCTACAGCCACATCTGTTTGCAGAAAGATGCAAATGAGGTTTAACTCTTACAGTAGTCTAGCCACTGGAGGATAATTAGAATAAATACTATTTCTGTGCTAATCACCATTTGTGTTTTTGCTATAAAACTCATTTGTTCAGGGAAGTTTGTCTGAAGAGGTAGGGACAGCTGGACTGGACAAAGGATAAATGGTCTTGCCATAATTGCATACAATTTAATTTCTAGATATGAAATAGAAATCCTCTTTTTATAGGATGCTGGTCACATCATTTTAGCATTAATATGCTGTATACTTTACAACTGTAGCTTCATCTCCTTTCTAATACATTTTTAAACTGATGACAAGCAGGATGAATACATTTTCAATAAATCTATCTGGTATCTGAAGTAACTTCAGTTTTGTGAGTAGCAAGTTGGGGGAAAGACACCAATTGATCAATGTGTGTATTTTCAGGTTGTTTTCCATCAACATGTTTGGATCTACATCTGTTTTCTCCAGAAGGGCATGTGCAGGACCCCTTACTGTTGGCCATACCTCCTCCTGCGAGGCAGGGAGTGCAGCATCAGTCACTCCGCTTCGGCCCCCGGAGGCACAGTCGGCAGGCAAACTGAGCAGTCTCATCCAGATGGAAAAATCAGACAACAATCTTTTTTTATCCCAGTCTTGAGTCTGTCTAACTCTGGCAGGTAGCAGTCTAGGCTAACACATTATTATGCTTAATTCCTCTCTCAGAGCAGAAACCAACTGTTACTATTCACCCTTACTGTGTAAGTTTTGCGAGGGGCAGGTCCAGAGCCACGTGGTGCTGCCTTTCATCTCCCAGGGGTCGCACACCCTCCCACATTTGGCTACTGCACACACCCCCATGCTGCACAGGGAGAGCTCTGTGGTCCTGAGGGCACAGTGCTTCACACCAGAAGGTGCCACAGCCCTCAGCTCTGCAGTTATCATTACAGACGGCCCTGGTGGAGCTGCCTGCTCCAGCTACATCTCTGCCAACAAAAGACAGCCTTGTGCTGGTCCCCAGCATCAGCAGAGGCACAGGAAGATCCTTCAGCGGGCCATCCCTAACCAAAGCCTTCAGTGCCAGAGCTCCACAGCTCCACCAAGCCCCAATCCCACCGACAGAGCCAGAGCTGAAGCTCTTCCTCACCGAGAGCGGGTGTGCTCATAAGCACGTGTCAGAAAAAGGAAGCACATGCATATTGCAAGCAGGTCTCTTTTCAATTTTTCATTTCTGGGCAGTTTTATCTCTTAATTAAAACCCACACAGTTTTTAGTCTACAGATCCAGATAAAGAGAGTGCAGAGTCTGGAAGCTGTCTGTTTACACACTGCAAATCACATCACAAACATCCAAAAGTGCATTTGATTGTCCAGGGGTGGGGTTTATCAGACCTTCAAGGCCACCAAATTACTTCTGACAACAAAGAACATTCTGAAATTAACTTTGAGAGGTATCTCTGCTTTATTATGACAGAGGAAGCAAAAGGGACAGGTCACGCTTCTTGGCAGCATTTCCATACCTGAGCCATGGAGGGCAGATTCCTGCAGGACCTTTGCACAGCTCTAGCATGGTGCAGGAGCCTGGAATTTACAGTAATTACATTTAAAGGCAGAGGTAAGTAGGGTTTGATCTGTGACAAATGCACAAAACCTGGATGTGATGATACCAGAATCCACAGGACTCTGCTTTTCTGAAGGGACAAAATTAACAGCTCCTCTCCACCCCTTCCCATTTCCCCCAGCCTTTGACGAAGCAGCTCTGCATGGGCACAGATTACATGGCAGGAAGTGCATCTGTATTAGCAAACAGTTGCCAACAGCCATCAAATACTGCACTGCATTGTTATTGCAGTGGAAGCACCATAAATATGCAGCGACAGACCTTGTCCCACATCAGTACTGAAAAGAGCCGCCCCACTCCTCCTCTCAGCACACACCTGGACATTCCCTTGCCTGCTTTCTTTAGATACTCCTGCCCAGCAGTGAGAGGTTGGTATTTGATGAGGAGGGACTGTCTTTCACTACAAGCTCTCTCCTCAGAGTCAAGAGGAAGTTTGTTTGCCTTGTGGCCACTTAGCAAAGTGGTAAAACAGCATCTCTGTTATTACAGCACACACAAAGCACAAGTCACTAATTGGCTCTACTCACACTGCTGTAAACATTGACAATAAGCCAGAATTCAAAGGCCTGTTAGGTGGAGCTCAAAGGGACTTGCAAGACCTGAAGCTGTCCCACAGCCAAGGCTTCAGCTTTGACCATAGCCTGCAAGTGCTCCTGCAGGAGAACCAGTTTCTGGAACCTGCTTGAACATGGGCATAGGTCTATTCCTGTGAGGAGGGAGTTGGATGACTTTTCCATTGCAAATTTCTCTTACAGTATATAAAGCTCACTTGTGCACAAGAGAACATAAAATAACCCAGACTTGGGCATGCGGGAGACATGTCACTTCTTTGATGTTAATAAATGAGATATAAAAATAATAAGCTGTCAACAGCTGTAGTCCTGATTCCACCTCGCTGTGTCAAGGGCAAGTCTGGGGCAAAGACTACATCCCATCACCACCTGCATCATATACAAACACAGGAGACTTTTCTTGTATGAAAACTTCTAACCCAAGGAAATCATTATATCATTATTTCAAAATCTTCTCATTCCAAGTCCAAGTTGCCTAAAGGTATGTGTTTTTGTTAAGCCAGTCAAAGTCTGGCCCAACTCCAGTTCTCATAGTGGAGTCTGCTTTCTGCTCACAGGCAGCATAAACAATACCTTTGTACCCCAGTGGTATTTTAAAGCTACTGAGATCCCTATATAAATTAAGCATATTCTAAGCAAGTTCTTCAGGTGCTGCTCAGCTATCAGAAACTCCCTCAGTAATACAACTACTCAAAATACTTTTGCAGGAGTATTATGAGTTGTTCAATTTGATATCCTGAATTCACAGAACTGCAGTGTACATAAAATTATTATTTTTAATTAACATGATAAAATATTGTGAAGCAAGAGAAACATTCAATTTTTGTAATTAAAGTGATGCAGAAAAAATTGCCAAAATGATTCTGTAACTAAATTTCACAATGGTTATGCCATTTTAAAGTTACAGAGCCTGGAAACTAGGTTGCACTTTTAAGAGACTCTTTAATAATTCAAGACCATTCAAGGTCAGAGAGAAAGCAGGGATACAGTGATTTCTCTTCTCAAAATTTAAGAGCTCTGTTTATTCCTCTCATATACACACATACATATTCCAAGAGTTACCATGGGATCTCAACAGTCAGGGTCAACATGCCAAGTCAGTGTATACAGCCCACTACTGTGCACCCGACTTGCCTTCAAAACATCACTTTTTAATACTCAGTTTGACAACAGGGTCAGGTAAACTCCCTCAAATTCAAGGCAATGCATTATCCAAAAGTTTTTGGATGGACCAATACTATTCTCCATGGCTCCTCTGAAATAGTTATTCAGTCTTTGTTTTCAAGATTTTCTTTTTCAATGTAAAAGTGTAACTTAGCTATAAAGTCTCTGGAACAGGAACCCCCTTTTTCAGTATGTCCAGATGTCATTTAGTGTAGAAGGAACCTGATTTGAACCGAAGCTTTTAAACGCTACTCCAAGAAAAACATTAATAGCACCTACAGACTGCAGAAAAACAGAAGTAACTCCCAATTAACTGCCACCAAAGCACAGCTTCAGTTTGAGATTTGGTGGATGGAGTACTTGCATGGGAGTGTTCAACGCCCAAACAATCAATCAGACCATTGCAGAAGTCATTCAGAGAAAGTAAGAAAAATTTGGAGAATTACAGACCAAATAACTTCAGTAGTAATTATAAGCATGAAAAAAGGCCTCTGACATTTCATGGAGAGACACAGAAAAAAGTATTGCTCCTTGTAATAGTGAGCAAAAATAAAATGCACAGGTGGGCTACACAAATTAACATTTTACACCTTCAGACAAGCACTGGGCAAAGAAATGTGAGTGAAACCCTTCATTATCATGCCCCACATTGCAACATCTGCTTTGACAAAGGGGTCTTGAGGAAACCTTTCTTCCTTCTGTGCTAAAATACCTTGGCTGGTCCCTGTTAGAAAAAGATCCCTTTGAAAACAGTTTCTTAAGAGTCCAAACATCCGAGGTGATATTTATGCAACCAAAACCCAATCCTTCAACTGCATGTGGACAGAGACTAGAAAAAGTGCTGGCATGCCCCAAAGCAAGTTCATATTCAAATTTAGAAACATATTGATTACAAATTACTGACATAACACCTTGCTCAATGAGGGACATCATTCCTTGCTTTCAAGCTATTTCCTACATAGCTGGATTCTCTGTTCTGCCTCCAAAGAGCTAAAACACAGTTTCCCTCCCTCTACCGGAGGTTAGGAAAAGCCCATTCCCTTTAAAGAGACAACAACTAGAAAGCAATAGTACCAGGTACATAAAATCAGTGCAAATATAAGAGGCATAACTCCAGCAGTACCCTCTCTTCTGTCTTTTATCAAAGAATTAAGAATAGTGTCTGTGAGCTCTCTGTTAGTTAATTTGGTGTCTTTATACGTTTTGAAAATGTAATTTTGGTAGGTTTGTTTTTGCATGGATCTGTCAGTGTGTTGTGTATAAAATGACAATTCAAATCTCAAGCTATCAGCCTCTTTCTGCCAAGTGACAAACAGCGGATGCGTGAAAAAGTCTCGTGGCATTCCAGAGAGCTGAAGAATAATGAGTCACAATCTCAAAAAAACCACTTTAAATTATTTTTTCTTTCCTCACTTCCCTTTTTTCTTCTCCCACCCTCCCTTGGCTGCTCACAGGAAGAGGTTAGGTCACTGGGCTCAAGAAAAGAGAATTTTCATCTTTGAGTTTTAGTGTAGGGCTCTCAAGCACCAGCAAAACCTCATTTTCACTTTGCACATTACATGGGGCTTTGTCATTAATTTACACAAGATGTCAAAAGAGTAGAAAACAAGTTGTAACACCCTTCCCAAGCTACCCTCTGCTTGTTAAGATTGAAAAGGCCAGGGTAAAAAAGGTGTTAATAAAATATTAGCAGTGTTTCCCTTCTCCAATAAAAAAAACCTGTCAGTGCATAAGGAAAAGAATTAAGTTTTTAGAAGAATTATTTGAAACCTCAGTTTTAAGCTTCATTGCTTATTTTTATTTACTTCTTTTGTCACATTCACTTTTAAGAAGTCTTTTCCAATTTAGGAATCCTATCCAATACTTGGAGCAATACACAGGGAGAAACCATAAGAAATCTTACTATAACCACACACTCAGAAAATAAATATCATGTTGCCCATTCAGGTAGTCTCTAGAAGAGCAGAAAGAGAATGAAACATCAGGCAGCTGTTTATCACATCTCCAAGGCATTGAAGTCTCAAGAACTGAGATGATACAGATCATACTGGAACCAGAACAAACAAGCAAAACAAAAACAGTAGTCTCCCATGTGGTACTAAAGATAAATAAATCCTCCTTGTCAATTCTGTCCTGGCCTCTATTTTTACTGTCATGCTCATCACCTATGCACTCAAATTAAACAAAAATTTAGGCAGCATCTTTCACGGACTTTCACCACTGAGCATTTTCAAACCACAGCCTCTCCTGTGCCTTGACAAAGCTCTCATGCTTCATGACAGCAGCATCTTCAGCTGGGACAAACCTTCTAAGGGTTCCAGCTGCATCTCTTCTCTGGCACCCAGCCAGCCCAGGTCTGGTTCCCCTGGCCAGCCTACATGGGGACAGGCAGGGGAGTCTGTAAGGAAGCCTCAAATCCAGTATTCCCAATAGTCTGAGTTCCACTGAAGCAACAGATATCTTCTCACTTACAACACAAAAGTTTTTAATCCAGCCCTGTTTTCGTCTTTTTGACCTTGCCACAACAAATAAATAACTCATCCAGTTACTGAGATGGGACATCTCTGTCTTTTGAAGCCTGTACACAGATACATTCAGCTCTTGGAGCCCAGTTCAGGAAAAAAAAATCCTTACTTGGGCCTGAATACAAACATCAACTTACTACTCAAAGGTTGTCCTAAAAAAGGGTACATGAAATCAGATGGTTAAGTGACTCTTTCATCGGTCTCACAAGACCAAAGAACATGTGACAAAGAATGATGACAGATAAGCCACAGAAGTGTCCCAAATACCTGGGACATTGTCTCACTACATAAAATGAAGGCAGTCGGTTATGATCCAGCATCTCCAATGGTTTCTGTCCTGAGAGGAGCTGTTCACAAGCCTCATTTCAGCAATGAAATTCCTGGCAGACCCAAGAAGGTAAATGTCACACAGCCAGCAGGGCTGCTAAAGGCCCCTTCCCTCGATGCTTTGAATAAATACATCCACGCTGCTATTTCTGTTTCATAGGAAGAGTATAAAATTGTGAAGCAGGGAAAACCTGCACCACTAGGACACGTTAGCAGGCTGTGTATGAGGCAGGCAGCTTGCCACAGATGCAGGCAGGAGATCAGGGCCCTGCAGCTGGGGTGGCTGAGAGCATTTCAAAGCAGACATAATCTACTGGGATGTGTAGCTTCCAGCAGCTCCTCTGCTTCAGTGCAGAGCCAGCTGTTGGGCCAGCTCAGGCACTGGTTTCCAAAGAACCCACTGACCTGCTAAGGAAACGACAGAAGAAAGGCTGAAACTACCACATCAAGGACAGGAACAACTTCTATTTTTGTTTAAATCACCAACTTCATCAGTGGTAAAAGTGCCCCGGGCTGGATGCAAGCATCAAGTCACAATCAAGGAAGTGCCCGGGATGCACGTGCTGGGATGCACGTGCTGGGAGGGCTGTGTGGCTGCAGGAAGCAGGTTCCTGGCCCCTTGCCCAGTAACACATTATCAGCACATCCACAGGGACGTGTGCGACTCAGAGAGCAGTGTCCAACCAGCAAGCACTTCCATGGGGAAAACAGAACCTGTCACACAGAAAGCATGTTTCTATCATACAACTGTCACTTACAGGCGTGCTGGTAATCAGTCACAATGGCCTGGCCCCAGATGGACTGAGACAGGAAAGCTCACCTTTCCTTCAGTACTTGTGTACCACAGCATCATTCCCCACTCCACTGTGCTAACAGTGCCTGAGCTTTCCTTGGGTTTGCTCAGTCTGACGTTAATGAAAGATTCTGAACATTAATTAGAGCTACCTTATGAAACCAGGGTCTTTATGCACATGTTTGAGTTAGTGGACTTACAGGTTGTGGCATTTTACAACTAACCAAGCATATAACAAGTGGCCAGCACAGCTCTTCTGTCACTCAGCCAACCATATTGACAGTCTTGCTTTTAAGGCACTTCACCATAAGAGGTTTGGCAGCACATAAAAGTGGCATGGCAGTATGTGGTTCCCTCCAGGCTTTTGCCCTTCACATTACAACAGTATGAAATGGAGCACTAAAAACAACAAAGAAGGATGCAGATCACACGGTGCCCAGGTTTAGAAAAAAACAGGTGTTGTACAGTAAAATCTCTGAGGCAGCAAATAATTCAGATGTGATCAAAAAAGTGTCTATGCCAATGTGAGTGAAAGCTATCAGCAGCAGCAATGGGACATTGGCTTCTACTCAGAGCAGCATCTGCACTGCTCCAAGGGAGCTTAACTGGTCCCACTGCTCCCAGCTGGAGTCCACCAACTCCCTCTTTCCTGAAGAAGGGGCTGCTACTGCACAAGCAAGTTTTGTCACATGGTCTATAAAACTCTGTGCTCTGTGTAAGATCTTCAGACTCCATGCTGAAGGGTAGATATTTTACAGACACTATCTTTCCTAAAAGAACAAAAGAAATGTTCCTTCACCTCCTACTGAGGACTCTAAAGGGCAACTCGCACCCAAATCTTCAATCTCTCCAGCAAAGCTCCTCTGCAGATTTTGACAGTCACCTTTCAGGAGAGTGGGAAAACCTGGTCTGAAGTGGCTGCTGCCAATGTGAAACACACATTTGTCCTCCCCATTTAAGCTGAGAAGTGTTTCCTACTTTAAAGTTATTAATTCATACAATCACAGAGCTCTGATTCCAGACTACACCTCAACCACCATGAATGATCACAGTAGGTCAGCAAAGACTCACAAGCAGCCCTGTCTGCCACCATCACAGCCCACCAGGACACACAGCATACAGTTCTTCAGGTGGGAATTCCCAGCCTGCCAGACCCTAGTCCACAAGGATGAACGCACAGGGATTCCCACCATTAGATCCAAGTCAGGATTTGAGTCCCTCTTACATCCAACTCAGAAAGGAAAAAAAGTAATTAAGAAGTGACATGACAGACTACCTGGATGTAGGAAAGAAAAGTCCTAAGAAATTCAAGAAGGAAAAGAAATTAGATCAAGGGAAGGTGGAAAAATGACCAAAAAAGGCCATTGCTGGAAATTTCATTACAGAAGTAGAAGTCAAAAACATTTTCTCCACCACTTCAGAAAACATCAAATTCTGCTGTACTTGAACTTTATGATCAATGAAATATTAGCAGTTCGCAACAGGTGAATCTGTTTGGGAGGGAAGCATAACCTGAGCATTCTTACAGTAATGAAGTACTGCAATGGATTCAAATTTTCTGTGGATTGTATCTCTGAACTGTTTCTGTGAATCTGTATTTAAATGAATACATAGTATTCACATGCACTCAGCAGAGAAAGCAAATCCCTACCCTTCTGAAAACTGAACTCTCTAAATGGAAATTGTTCTTACTATTTAGAAACACAAAAGGGAGACGATGAAAAATTCAAGGGAGTCAGTCAAATTAACCTTTTTTGATCAATGACTCGTTTGTAGGGATAGACACATTTTTAAGTTGTGAAATTTCTGATGTATGCAAGCCACCAAGGTTGGAATCAATAAAAAGTGAAAATGAAGTGGTTTTGTGTAGATTGTTTTTTAAGGCAAAATTATGCATTATTCATACAGAAGTCTGCCTATAATGACTGGAAGGCAGATTGAAAAGTCTAAAGGTTTAGACCCAGTTGAAAATTTAAGACAAATCACATTATTAAAATGAGCTTTGATTAGTTCTGCAGAACAGAGAAATCCAGTTTCGCTCATCTATAGTTGAATTTCTCATGTGCACATTTCTAGGTCACACTGTACATATAAGTAACAAGACCCCCTTAAAGCAAAATACATTGAAATTTCAGAAAAGGAAAAGCAGGACTTTGCAGGAAAAAGAACAAATGAATTACACAGGTAATTGAGATGTCAAACATTTACAGCAGACTTTTTATACAAGGTACCTTCTAAAACATTTGGAACAGCTGCTTTCAATAGGCAGACTCCTACTTACCAAAACATGTAGGATGCTGCAAGTGGTGAGGAGACTGTTCTCAGCAGAGTGCTCTTTACATCTGGGATGGGATTTCCAGCAGACATTGAAACACTGGTTCTCTGTTTAACCCAGTGGTAAAGCAAAGGCCATGACTTCAATGGAACAAATTACCCAACTGCAGCTTGGTCTTCATTCCCAAGCAGTACAGTGTGACAGGGCAGGTCTGAGGAGTCAAACAGCAGGTGCTGATGACCAAACCCCCACATTTTATGCATTCTGGCTGTTATCACTCACAACACTTATCTGGCCACACACTGAGTGCCTGCTAGCTGCTAGAGTGAACCAGGCAAGCAATGAGAGCCCACCTTCACATTTGTCTTCATTGGAAAGGAATTCAGCCCCTGCACTGAGACCACCCTACAGTGCAGAACAAACCTGGCAAGTGGGGACATGCAAGATTCATTTAAAAATACATTCCTGATCCAAACTAAAAATGATAACAGAAAGAATGTATTTTTCACTAGTTTTTAAAGATGACTTCACTATAACAACCAGCCCACATCCAGTATTTCCTGAGAAGTTTAAATATAAAGCATTTATTACTCTTTCATCTTGAACTGTACTCTGCGAGAAGACCAGATTATCCAGCTCGACGCAACAAAGTCATTTCACTTCAATTAATACTCTCACAATTTCTCAGATCTCTATTTAAAGAGACAAAAAAAAAAGAGTAACCCAGATTAGAAAAAAAAAAGTCTTCAAAACCTGCATATAATACAAGATTTTATAGGGAAGAGGAAAAGAGCGAGAGGAAGCTGGAATATCAAAAATGTCAAGAAGAGAGCTTGTAAAATTTCAACAACATCCAGCTGCAATTCAACCCCTGCTTCAGCTGGAATCTCTAAATCGATCCAGATTTGCTTAGAAATATTTGATTAGGTATATGGGCCTACAGTTATATACAAAAAGTACAGAAAGCAGTTTCTATCTCTTTACCAGTACTGTGGTTCAACTTTAAAATTATTTACCTTGAAAGTACTCGAGGGATTGCAGTATTAATTATTTTTAAAAGACGCTCAATGCAATTGGTGGCCCAGAATTGATGAGTATATTAAAAAAAAAAGGAGAATTAATTGGGGATCTTGGGACCTTATTAAAATCTGTTCTTGCCTGTAAGTTCTTTGACCTTCTACTGCTGAACTTGTCTTGATGAGGTAACTGCACTTGTAGTTTAAGAATACCATTTGGTGGAAAAAAATAACCAGAGTTTAAAGAATTATACAAACACATTTGCAATACAAATCAGCAGTTTTCCAAGGAAAAATATTAGAAAGACAGAAAGGTTTTACACCTAACACTGAAGCAGGATTTGGTTCTTGTATGTCTCAGATGCAAACCTCCTCTCAAAGTGTCACACGTAGCAGCGAATCTCAGGAGGCAAAGAGTACATTCACAAGGCTGCGTTCCTGACAGAAGCATCAAATTGGCCAGGATAATGAAAACTTGCACCCTTGCAGATAAATTTATTATCCATCTCCCCTTTCAATGTCATTAAAGTCTGAGCCCCATGTCAGCAGCCACCTGTTTGTCCAGCCTCTTCTTGGTCCTCAGTGAAACTGCAGGACGCGTGGCATCAGACTCTTAAGGACTTCCACAAAACACAGGAAATTTCAATTTCCTCAAGGCACTCATCTGTTCCTGCCATTCCCTGGTAACTGCTGAGCAGACTTTTCAGAGGCTTCATTTAAAACCTCCATACACCCAGAAATCTGTCCCTTTCGCTTTCCATGCAGATGACTCCCAGAATACTACTTTAAGTGACAAATCACATCTTTGCCTTCTTTTCTTTTAAACTTTTCTTTCAAATATAGGCAAAGTTTGCTGTCATTTCATATGGTGATGAGAAAAATCTCCTTTAATATTTCCAGAGATAATATTTTGGAAGTCTTCATATGTTTCCCATCCACTGCTAGAAAGAGAGGCAAAAGTGGTTGCTCCCTGACAGTGGGCCTGTAAAAAGTGCAAGGATCTTCTTCCCTTTCACTGTATTTGTAATGGGAATATACCACTTATAAAGTACCTGAAAGAACATACATTTCATAAGCAAAGTATTTCTGCTCTGGATTAACGCTGGAGGGTAACAGGGAAAGCTGAATAATTTACTCCTAGCTGTTCAAAAAAGGATTCTTTCTAACAAAATATTTAATCAGACTTCTAATCAGAAGACTAAAACAGACAGCAAAGGTAGATAATTCGTGATAAGACACACTAGACAAACTTTTTTTTTAATACTGACACATAAGACAGGTCTGGGTGGATGGAGAACCCCACACCTCTAGGATGGGATAGGAGCAGAACTGGCATTATGCCAGAACTCAGCCTGGATGGTTATCAGCAGTATAAGAACCTGCTTGGAGAGAGGATAAATCTCCCTAGGCTTACTGGTGGAGGAAGAGAAGCTTCCTTCAGAGAAGCTGCACCTGAGATGAGGAAATAACCTAAGAAGGGACAGAAGCAGAGCTAAAGCATCCACACTGCAGCCAGCAAAGGCAGCAATGCTTTGGACCTCTGGTCTTTACCACTGTGACATGAGGCTTCACCTTGGTGTGTGCTCAGCCCTCAGCTTTCACAGGAGGGGGAACAGACCTGGGACCAACACCAACCACACGCCCACTGAAAGTCTAGTTGGCAAGCCCCACACAGATCTGTAACCCAATATCACAGCTTGTTCATGTCAACCACAGGCTGTTCACCCATCCCAAGCACTGGCTTGGACAGGATGCTCAGGCAATGGAATACAGCCCAGCTCCTCAGGTTGGCTCCACCAGTTCCCATCAGAGCAGCACCAGACTAAATAAAAGCCACTTGCCCTAGGAAAAGAGTCTCTCCAGAACAGGACAACCAAAATAGCACAGGAGGGCCAACAGGGCAGACAGGGACCTGAATTGTGAATGGCAATGGCAGAGACCCAGGACTACTGAGGCTGGAGGGATTTGTACAGCCATGCCCCAAGCTGCACCATTCACCAACACACAGCAGAGCCCTTGGACTGCTGAGAACATCACAGTGGTAAGTAAAATGAGAGCAAGCAAAGGAGTTCGTCTTGATTTATCTTCAGATCCTCGTTTTAACTTGAGAAAATTCAATTAGTTTCTACCCAGAAGCAGTTTAGCTGCCATTGTTGGCAATCAATGGTCCCTAAATGCTGAGAAACTGGCAACTGTTCAATGTGCTGGCAGAGAGGCTTTCCTAATTAAAGATGTCACTTTTCCAGCTAATTTAAGTCTGCCATCTCTTTAAAGTACCAATTGCCACAACAAAATATGAATAGGAAATTGACTTTCTGTGCATCTGTTTTTGCAAAATACTTCCTCCGAGTCATATGTTTCAGCTTAAATGGTTTAGGTCACTTGCTGGGAGGCAACAGCAGAGCTTTGTTCTGCCTCCTGAATACCTCTTAAATAAAGAAAAATAAGCAGGGGTTCCATCATCTATGGGAATGAAAAAGGTATTTGTTGGCTTTTCCATCTTCAGTGAGTTGTACTGTATTCCATCTGATACCGATTTTGTTAGGATAAAAGAAATCCCCACTGAATCAGTCTGCTTATCTAAACAGCTTCCACTGCATGACGTACTTATTCACACAACAACCCTGGGGATAGGGAAGTGTGTTATTCCTGCTGGAAGGAAATGTAGAGGCATAACACTGAAACACAAAGATTTTTAGATATCTAGTTTCTTACTCATGCTATTTATCTCCTTTCCATAATAGCTAAATAACATTCCGTTTTTTTCTGAATCCAGCCATCCCAACACCTTACCCAACAGGACAATCTTAAGACTATTCACACTCTCAGACAATAAATGGAAAGCAACACCTAAGCACCTGGGAACAGAATTCCTACGTTCACTAATGAAACAGCATCATAACTTCAGCACAGAATCTAATGCAATCCCAGCTATGCTCACTCGAGTCCCTTCTGCCATGGCCCCAAATGCAGAGCCCTTCTGGGGCAGCCAAGGAAGGGAGCACCAGTCTCAGCACAGTTGTCTTCATCAAAGGGCTTTTGACTCCCCTTACTTCTCCTAATCTCTTCTATTTTTATGTCTATTTGTGAGTCTGCATGGAGCAAACCATACTATACTAATGCTAATTCGGATGGAGCAATAGAGCTCATGTCTAAACTAGTTTCTTTTACTTCCCAAACATCTGAACAACAAAGCAGTTAAAAGCAGGACTTTAAATCTCCTTCCCTCACATCCAAAGATCAGAAAAGCCACTGAATTTTGGTTTTGCAGAATGCTTGATACAGCTGGATAAGAGGCATCCTATACTGAGTGCCACAAGCAATAAACCTCTGATCTGTGACTGGGACTTTAGGCCTTATTATTGTACACTACAGATAAAATCACCATGGATACTTTCAACCACCAGTGTAGTTGGTCACATGAGCATTACCGGCACAATGCTGTGTTTTGTAAGCTTGGAAATACTGGTTGGTTAGCTGGAGTTGGTTAAACAAAAGCAAGTCATAAGTTATTTATAATTTATTAAAATTTATTTTAAACAATTCCTCTCCCACACCATCATTTGATCAGCTCTGTTTACAGTCTACAACTGCAGAGCAGAGGCGTGCAGCATTAATTACGCCACTGGGCTCTCCCACCCCCAGGTATGACAGAACAGACCCACACTTCCTTCCTGAAATGGAAACCTCCTAACACTGGGTAGGAAAGGGGGAACATTTCAAACTTCTTTTTCCCCTGCCAATGCAAGTTCCGCTATTCCCACTGCAGTATGCCCCTGCCTCTTCCTAGAGCCCAGGAAGGACTTCTGGCAGAGTGACAAAGTGTCTGGGAGCTGAAATAAGGGACTCTGTGCTACACTAGGGAAAGAGTATGGATACATCCTTTCCTCGCATCTAGTTCCCTAGAAGGGAATTTTCCAACTTCAAAATGTATTGGTTAAATTCTGTCACACCAGGAGGGAATAACGGAATGGTTTGGGTTGGGAGGGACTTTTAAAGATCACCTAGTTCCAATCCCCCCTGCTGTGGGCAGGAACATCTTCCAACAAGACAGGTTTCTCAAGGCCCCATCCAGCCTGGCCTTGAGCACTTCCAGGGTGCAACTGCAAACCCCAAATTATTTGCAAATAATTCCTCTAGATTGTGAGAATGGTAAGATTTTCCAAGCTCAGTTCAGCAATGTCACCACTGTGCCCTGCTTGAGCCCTGAGGCTGGATGTGAACTCTGTACCCCACAACTAGGGTCAATGAGGCTTTCTTTTTTTTTAAATTAAGTCACAGAGTACTGGAATGAACGCTATGCAGAACTAATTTGTCAGCCCAGCCACAGTGCCTTTCTGTCTGCATATGTGCTGGCAAATTCCCTCCCCTCCTCCCTGGTCCACGTCCTCCCATCCTGAACAGGCACATCATGGCTGCAGTCAATATGTGGACTGTCTGCCCCTGCTCTGCCCCATCCAAAGGCAAAGCCTTTCCCAAACTCTCTGAGAAGGTTGCTCTGCAGAGCAGCAGCCCACTCAGCACACCGCTGCAGGGCAGGGCATGTCCTCAGGTGTGAGGGAATAAAAGAAAATAAAAAAATCTTCACAACTTATACAGGTACACACATATGTGCATATACAGTTTACTCTACAAAAATAAAATGCTTAACTGTATATTTTATATCAGCACATTTCGTCTTTACTCAGGGATATATCATACATATTCCAAGTTATTTTATGTACACAGCAGCTGTGTACCAACACCTCCACCAGGAAACCTGCAGGGTAATGCTGCCTCCATCTACCCAAGTGCTGATGGAAAACTAACCTGCACAAACACATCTGTCAACGGACAGGAAAAGATTTCATCCCTTGAAGCAATAATCACATTGCGTCTGGTTTTCCCTGAACAAGTACAATCCCTTTCACCAGGAAAGACTCTCTCTGTAGGTCTGTACTTGAGACAGTGACACATCCAAACACATGTAGCCATGCCTGTTCTTTGCTTCACTGGCAAAGCAACACACTTACTGGTTCTCCTTGTTCCCTTCCATTTCTTTCCAGGCACCGACACAGGTCTTGCCTGCACAAATCTGCTCTCCTAGTTCGCACTGGGTGGAAAGAGTCTGAGCTGTCTTTTTTAATGCTGTCCTGTGACAGTCCAAAGCCTTGTACATGACACAACAATATTTGGGCAAGGAGGGGGGCAGTGCATTTCTGAAAAGATTAAAGTAATCTCCACACTTTTATATTTACCACAGATTCTATAAATTATGACAACAATAAAAAGTGGCAAGAACAACATCCATAACTCCATGCACAACCCTATATGATCTGATATGCAATTGCTCAGGACAGAGCTGCTCACAGTTCTCTGGATAAATGGAAAAACCAGACCTTCCCTTCTTTAAGACAACACTGCTTGGCTTTGCTGCTGTCACACTGCATGCCTAGAGAGCACACACACAGGCAGACCCTAGGAAGGAGTGGGAGGGATCTGATTATTTCTGTTTAAATTATTCCCAGTTTAAAACTGTGGTTTGAAAGAAAAGAAAGAGGAAAAAAAGAAACCAACACAAAAACCCCAGCGTGGCTGTTGAGGGTGGCTTGTTCTCCAACCATCTGTGCTCCTGGCAGGAGCCATTCTGCTCCTACACACCCTTCAGCACCTTCTGCTCCCTGAAGTGTGACACAACTGTACAGTGAAGGAAAACCAACAGAATTAACAAGTGGCCAAGTACAGAACTACCAGTGGGGCTGGTCTCACATCACTTCTGTCTGGTGCAGAGTGTTTGCTCCTCAGCAAACAGTGTAGAGAACCCCAACACATATCTCATTTCTTCCTCTCCTTTCGATTACAAATCACCCTCCAGAGCCATAACTAACTCATTCTCATGACCAGAATAACTGAGTTGCAACTTCTGAGTCTCAACCAGCAGCACAGCACTCCTGTCCTCTCCCCAGCTCTCCTCCATCCTGCTGGCTGCCCACCCACAGTCCATTACCAATGTGTTGCACAACGTCGGAGAACAACTTCGCTTTGGTACCTCTTCCTTGCTCCTTCACCCCTCGTCTTTTGTATTAAGACTACAAACTTGAGAAAACAAGTTGATCTCAGTCCGTGGCTACCACTCTAATAAATAATTACTAATTACTTAGTAGAGCAGTGTACAACAGCAGAAAATTAAGTGATATTGTTGCCCCCGGTTCACTCTCATTTCTACAGCTTATCTTCTGTGGCTGTACAGTGCCTTCCACTGCACTGACACCAGTGACTGGTATCTCAGCCATTCCCAGATCTTGTGGATGAGATTCTCTCCATCACTGGTTTTGGGCTTTTTTGTTGTGCAAAGCTCATTGTAAGCCAAAGTCTGGATCCATAATTTCCATATGTTCCACCATTTGGATTCAGGATCTAAAATTACCTTCATTGCCACAAAAATAGGAGCTTACAATTCCCCTTTGCCTTGCAATTAGGTCTCTAAATCACTTAATTGTGGGAGCCAGATTTTCTAGCAGAGCTCATTCATAAGCAGAGTGAGTCAGCTGCAAAATATTTATCACAGTCCAAATTCTCTCAAATTTCCAGCATTTGGATCACAGAATTCTGTTCTGATCCAGATCTAGGAACGATGACAGAAAAATCATAGGAGGCCAGAAAATCAGAAATCATTTTCATCAGAAGGCACACTTCTTCTTCAGAAAATGGTATATCCTGTCAATTCTTGCATTGAAACTGTAATTTACTCCTTCAAACTTCTTCACTGTTCTGCAGATTACAAGATGTGATTTGAAAGAATGCTGAACAATTATTCTAACAATGACTTATACTTTTTTTTTGCTAATTAGTTAGCTGAAAATTTCATTAGCATGAAATTTATCAGTCTGATCATTTAAGCACCTTCTTTAAAAGGCAAAAATTAGAAGCGCTTTCTGTACAAACTCTTCAGCACACCAATTATATGTTTTATCAAGACACAAGTACACAACTGCAGAGTAAAACAGCCTCAAAATACTGTAGAACAAGGAATATTTTATATAAATTACTTTCCCCCCCTATATTCATCAATCTCAATAGTAATTTCAGTAATTAAAATTGCAAGCCAACAAAGCACTACCAGGAGTGGGTACCTCATGACAGATGCTCAACACATACTAAAATAAGCCATTCTGGACTCATATTAAGTGCTTATGTTGTCAACAGCACTCTTTTAATAAATGGTTCCATTTGTTATGCTTTCTTAAATAATTATTTGATAGAAGATCATAATCATTTAATAAAAATGTATTTGGTTTTGAACCGGATCTAATTATAGGTTTTAGAAGCTGGTGACAACATATGTACTGGAATCCATTAGTGAGTTCTGCATAGAAAAGGTGACAGGGTAAAATATCAAAAATTACTTTGGTGTTTTATGAGACCATGTTCCACGGGAAATCAACGGGATTTAAGTGTTTGAAACCTAACTCTCTTTTCAAAATGAAATTTGTGTAATTATTATGTTTTTTAATTATTGTGATACCACAAGAACACTGCAATCATCCCAACAAATCCCTCTAGTACTTGTGCCAACGCTCTTTTTCTTTTCTCCATAGGCAAAAGAAACAAGTCAATTACCTGAAACACATTCCAAATTTCAGTAACTCCAAATACTACAGTGGATTTCTGGGTAGGTGCAGAAATCAAACCGTGCACATCACACTGCAGGGCTGAGAAAGAGAACAATAACTTACTCACAGAGCACAATCTGCTACTGTACCTGGAGATCAAGGACTTTTAGGATCAACTCCTAGTCAAGAGCACCAACTTCTCCTTTGTCACTGTGTGTCAGAATTTTAGCATCTTTTAACCACCATTTCTTTGTATTTATGACTGAATCACAGTTCAATAAGGCAACCCACTGAATCATCACACTTCCTCAGGATAAAAATTCTTCAGGTTAACAGCATCTCCCTCCCCAAATGTCCTTCAGGCAGCAGTGAAAAATGAAGGAGGCTGCAGTGTGCTTATCGTGGTGACATGAGTTACCTCTCTGAATAGTTCTCAGTGGAAAGCAGGAGTCACCAGAGTCTTATAGGAAAAAAAAAAAAAAAAAGGAATGTCAATTTACATGACATGCACAGTAAAGACTTGCTTGGCTGTATCAAAGAAATCATCTGAGCTTCCAAGAATGAATACCCATAGCAATAAAAAAATAACAACTTCAGAAGAAAATGGAAACCTTGATTCACAAAACAATATTTGGAGGTTTTCAAAGACCTTCTCTGTGTAACTGAATATTTGCTTTTTTTCAACTACACAGTAGAACAGTTTCTGGCTACAGGACACAGCTTTCCAAAATGTTGGCTATTGTAGCAATGCTTCAAGAAATGAATATGCTATCTGGTATCAGAAACCATAGGAGCATTATTTACATCTACTGAATGCTGATCTAGATGCTTAGCAAATAGAATGCAGATTAATTAAGTGCTTTTATCTAAAGAACTTTGATTTGATAATAAGTACTTTAAATATCAGCTAGTATTTTCTTATTTCAAGCACTTCAATTATTATTAACAACAGAATGAGTGTTACTGCCATGACAATTTCTCATGCCAGTGGAAAGGACTTTTAATATAAATTCATAATTTGTATGGACCTGATTCTAATCGGGAAAGCATGCCATGCATCCGAAACTGGTGTTCATGAATCACAACCTGGTCTCCTACTGTGGATACCATTCCTGTTTCTGACTTGTCTTCCAAAAGCACCCAGTGGTGCTGCCTGCACGCTGCCTTCAGAGCCAGCATGTGCAAGGACTGAAGCTTAAGCACTTTCATTTGTTCCATAAAGAGATGGATCTATTTACTCATTTATGTTCTTTACTAGATCAAAGTCCATCTCTCCAACAATGAAAAATCACACCTTTTTCGTGAGTTACATTAAAGACAAAGGTAGGGCTACAGGTAGAATATGTGTGTAACACATTGCCAGTCAGGCCAGACAGGTCAGTACCAGCACCTCCAGTGCACACTGTTTGCAGCCACTGGTATGTGACTGACCACTGGAGCAAGCCAGGACAGGACTAAGTTTAATTCAGAACAGTAACTGCTACACTTTGGACCCATACTTGGAGCACGAGCTGGGAAAATTCCTCAGGAAGTATTTAGCCAAAGGTACAGAGTGGTATGTCCTATATCCACTTGACAGTTGATGGAGGAAACACAGAAGGTTGCTCCAAACACAGAGGAGCTGGAGGAGGAACATTTGTAGTCACACTTCCACCACTGAGATGATGGTAAGCAAGGGAGGAACTCTGGCCAACAACACTGCCTCTGACTCTGGGTAAATGTCACAAACAGCTTCTCTCCTAGAGAAAGGCTTGCCCAGTGGTGCCTTCAGGACTTCTAAACATCCCTGGGGTTCAGTGCTTCCCAGGAAAGGGTGCTGCATGTGGGAGGCAGCAGTAGGTTGTGTAGGTGCTGGATGCCGTAGATTGAGACATTTTCTGTTGCTTTCTGCACATGACTCACTAAGCAGCTCTTCACAGCTATTTTCAAATCATAAATCTGCAAGGCAGACCCCCTTGTGTCTAAGGGGGCTAAAAACCCAGCTAACTGGGGTAAAAAAAACAACACACCTGTCTCATCCTGAGTGTTGAAGTAGCAAATGTTTTCTGAGTTTTATGTGCAGAAACGGGACAATCATGGCAGTTCTTCTAGTTTTAGAACAAAATTTCCATCTAAAAATAGCACCACTGCTTTGTCAGACACACAGCCATCCCAGAGCACCTGTCTAGAAAGCTGCCCCAGCACATCCCATAGTCTGCAAGTGGAAATTATTCTGCATGTTGAATATATACATTCTGTGTGTGCATGTATGTCTCTAGACACACACATATTTCCACGCTGATACATCTGTATAATCCACCTTTTCTCCATGAACTAAGCCAAACGGTGATCACAACGTGTTATTTAAATATCACCAGAGATTAGAAGGTTCAGAAAGACTCCAAACCACATAAAGTGATGCTAAGAAGGATTACTTCCTGGCAGCATGTGGATACATGTGTAAGCTGATTATTCATTTTCATGACCTACATTGGCACATAAGGAAGAGCCCTTCTCAGACAGAATCAAATCAAACTGTATACTTTCCAGTGACAGACTCAAACTCACCTTCTTCCTTTCTTTGTCATTAATGAGCAAAAAGCAGAGAAAGATGAGAGATAGACTTCAGCAGCTGAAACAAGGTGGAACTGTTGAGCTATAGGAATAACCACTGTGTTGAGCCAATGGCATTCAAAGCACTAACAGCGGGGATAAATTGGAGAAAAAGGTAGCAAGGAGCGTGAATTTCAAGGTAGATACAAGGTCAGAGCAGCTGGTGGGAGAAAGTGAAGCAGTGGGGGGGGGGGAAGAGAAAACCTACCAGGGACTATTCACATTCATAACACTCCCAGAGTATTTACTATGCTCCTACCTACTTACTGCAATTACTGCTTAAAACTAAAAGAGAAAAGAAACACTGCTAATTATAACAAGGTACTACATATACGGAGCAATGCCATTCCTATTCCTTACAGGCCAAGGGCAGTGTCCTGTGTTATGCTGCTCAGGAGAGGCTAAATAATGCAGTAACTCTGCAAAATCATACAAGCAAAACAAATGTCATTTTTCACGCACAGAGCAGTTACACTTCTTCACACATATAATCTTCAATTACTAAAGAAACAGTGATGTCAAAAATAAAGCTGCCAAAACAATAAGGGACTGAAGACAGCTTCTAAATTCAGACTCACAACTCTCTTGTTTTACATGAAGGTTGTAATACAGAATTGTGGCACAAGAGCAGAAAGCAACATTAGGTGACCTGTGTACTATAGTCAGGTTACACAGACACAGACCTTCAATTAAAGCCAGTGCTAGTTTTCATTCAGACTCTGCTATGCTTGGGAATGACAGAAACCACTACCTCCAGCATTTACAGGGTTATTGGGTTTTTTAGTGTTCAAGGCAGAGCTGGTGGCGAACTATTTGTAACACAATGTCCAACCCTGCCAAAAAGGGCTCTAACACTAAAGGCAAGGGATAAAACGTGCTGGTTGCAGCATGTTTTCCTCTGCCCAGATTAAGAGCTGTTCAATAGAAGTATAATAGAATCTGTAAATCTACTCTGACTCAAGAACAGTGTATCTGACATTGAAGATACAGAGCTGTCATAGTGGAGATAACCTGCACAGTGAACAGCAGGCATCTAGGTATGGATAATGCATCATCTGACTGCATTAAAGTTTTAAAATAAATTTAAACCAACATAAAAACTGGTCATATCACAGACTACCTTAAGCTTTACATTAAATAGGCAGTGGTGTGTATTATCTGCTTCTTCTTGAAAAGTGTGCTATAAGTAATCTGTTTTAAAATTCTAATGTGCAATGAACACCCTCAGCAGTGCCTGGCCCTGCTCTGACACACAAGCCCATTGCCTTGGCAGTGACACTGGTACATGCAGGGAAAGGCTCCTGCCTCTGGCACACACGGGAAGACCACACAGTCCCCATACAGAGGGGTTTGCAGTGCACTGTCCTGTGTCCTTGAACTGCTTCATGCTGCTGCTCCTGGTGGATGAGATGCAAGAACTGCCTGAATCCTACATTTTCCAAGGTTTTTCTTTTGCTTCAGTGAGTCTGCAGGATTTGGGGCTTTACACTGTATCTCTCTAGAAAAGCCCTCAAGACTGATCTTTACACCCCCTCTCTTTTAGTACTGTTAACCCTCATATTCTCCACTGAAACGCAGTCCCTTGCTCCTGTACCTCCTCGTGGCCCCTTCATCCAGTTTCCTCTGCCAAACAAGCTGGTCTTCCTGTCTTTCCCCAGTTGAAAACCATCCTCCCCTCCCCTGGCCCCAAAAGAAAAAGTAACATACCCCTTCATTTGAGCAGCTGCTGTGATTTCCATGTCAAAAGTTTTCCTCTACAACCTTGTGCTACCACTGCAGCTGAATACTTCAGATGTTTTAGGGTCAGATCCTGCAACCTTCAATGCAGGCAAGACTCCTGTTACTGTTTGGACAAGTTTTACACTGCTAAGAAATGAGCCCCATGGGGATTTGAATTTCAGCAACGCAGATGGAGACCAAAACCCTTCCCTCAGTTACCTCCTTATGGTACTGAAAATTTCTAAGCTCAGACAAGTCAGAGAAACAGAAATGAACAGAGTAAATCCAGCACAAAGCATGGTAACACAGAATCATACCCAGACCTGCAGCTCCTCCCAAATTCAGGCAAAGGATACCCACAGCATAGACACATCAAAGAATATCAACAGCAGAAACCAGCCAGGAAATGGAACATGCCAATAGAGGAAGAGACTAAAATTTCAGTGCATCAGTAGTCCCAGACCTTAAAAACCTTTCAAAAACAAAACCCTACAGCCAGGTTTCATCATTCAATATGATAGGATTACAGATAATTACTAACTCAATTTTTATAGCTCCCTTAGCAGTCCCATCCTATTCAGCATTAAGGGCAGGTTCATCAAAACAAACTAATGTTACAGATCTAACTTCTTTGGTGCCTCGCAGAAGGAAAAGGTAGAGATTTAAGCTGATTAAGACAGCATTTAACCCAGTTACTCTAGTGTAAGAAGGGACTGGAGGTTTGATCAACTGAATTAACAACTTCACTTTTGATCTAGCAGAGAGAAATCCACACACATCAAAAGCAGGCTTTACTTAGCCCCTTAATATCTGCAACTGGCCCTAAGATGTCAGCTCTTCTCACAGATATTGGACATGAATCACAAATCCTGTGATTACACCTGCCAAGACTCATCTGAAGAGGCGTAGGATTTCATCCCCCCCACACCTCCTTGCTAGAGAAAGCTGGTTCCTGCTGAATACACATACCAGAACAAATCAGCAAGGTATTGACCTGTTTGGATGTCATTAGTACAAATAGAAAACTTCAGAAACACTCGAGAAAAGAAAGAAAAAAAGATGCTTTGCAATAAAGGCAAGAATTATCTGCATCTTGAAAGGTCACGCTCTTGTCAGAACAAGAAAATTTATGGAATATATGTAAGTGGCAGGATCTTCAGATGCATCTCAAGCACAAAGAGGGTAAGAAGTTTTCAAACAACGTTTGAAGTGGCAGGGGAAAATGCCAAGGGTCTCAGCAATAGGAAGGGATCTGCCAAGGAGGACTGGAGTGCTGGGGCCTGGCCGGCAGACTGCCCACCCACACAAGGCTGGGGCAGAGGCAGAAGCCAACTCACACACCTCCCCTGGTCAGGCCAAGCCCTCCTGACAGGGCACCATCACTGGCTGGCCTCAGTACCGGCTGAATAGCCACAAAGCCCAGTGCTGGCTGAGGCACAGCCCTGCCAGCGACAGTGGGGACTGGTGGATCTGTGGAGGTAGCAACTGGCAGCCGTGGGGCCTGATGGGTGGACAGGGAGAGCTCGGTGGAAACCAAACCCTCACTTAGCTAATTCTAAAGACAGGCAGGTGTGCTCTGACAGATACCTCCCCCACCACAAGCATGAGCACATGCACACAGGCACTGCACAGATCTCAAGATGTGCATTCAAAACACTGTTTTTCCCAGGATTTCTACTATTTCAGCTTTATAAAATTATTGCTTTAAGTTAGTTTACAGCCTGCCAGTTGGCTGCATTTCAGAGCTATTCTAGCCCACAGAGATAATTTTTTTTTTTTTAAGGCACAAAAAAAGTGGGGGGAAAAAAACAGTCTGAACAACGCCATAATCTTGATGAAAACTAAATAATCCCAATCCTATTCTATTAGGAAAGAACTGGTACACTAATCCTACCATTCTAAGAGCTGACAAATTTTGAAGGAAGATTTCAAGATGCCTTTGTCTACCTCTCATCCTTAACCTATTTTGTACCACTACAGCACTTGCTAGACTAGCACCAGCAGACAGTCATCAACCTTCTTTTAATCCTGAAACTAATTTCCCCCAAACCACCTTTCCCTCTCCAGCCTTTCAGCTACAACTCTGACCCTCTGCCAACTAAACTGAAGGTGAAATCATTTTTTGTAGTCGAGATACGGGTAGAAGCTACCCTGACAATCACCTTGCAAAGAGAGGAGCCTCAGTTCAGAACAATAACTCTGATGCTACGAAAGGCAGAAGGTAACTGCCCTCCTGTGCATGACCCATGGTTCATCAACCCTTCAAGACAAGAACAGATTATTCAAAAGTGCCAACACTTGAATCAAACACCAAACTCCTGCACACACTGTTATCAGACAATGCCACTGCCCCCAGAAGGTGACAAAACACACAAGGCAAAAGTTATCTCCTCTTACAAATGGCCCAGGATGGATGTGCATGCTCTTCCTCACAGGTGAAAAATGAGTGTGCTGCATCTTCAACCCCAGCCTAGCCTGACCATAGCCCAGCAACAAAGATGATGTGAAGGGTGCCCAGCAGGGTGAGACCCTTCACACATATTTAACCTATGCTGAGATCAGTCATGAAATCCAGGGCACAACAGCAGCCCCAGCCACTCTTCTGACACAATTTTCCCTACCTTATCCATCTCTTGCATTTAATAACATTTCTCTCACTAAATAGAGGAAATTGGATTATATCCTTCTCCCCTTCCCCTCTCCCCGCCCCCAGTTTTCTCCTTCTTGACCATCTCAACATCTTCCAGGACAGAGAAAGATTCTCCCAGCCACCATCTCAGGCACAATACTTGCTGTTCTCTGACACGCACCTTGGCTTTGTCACCTGACAGGATCCATCCTCTCCCCTCTTGGCTCAAGACAATCCCAGACTTTTGTGTGCCTACCACCACACACACCTCCCTACAGAGTCTGATGCTCAGTGTCTGCCTTGCTTAAAACCTTGTTTCCAAGCCAAACTGAAAATAGAAGCAGCAAGTAGAGACGGTGTCCAAACAGGCAGCCTGTACAGAGCATCACCATCCTCCTCCTCCTGGGTCTGACCACATCAGTCCCCCGGGATTTGCACCACATCAGCTCACTGAGACTTGGGCGATGCAAAGCCCTCCTGGCAACTCTGGTATCCCTTGGAGGCAATCCACAGTCCCCCGAGCCCACTCAGTCTCAGCTTAGCTAACTGCTGGCAGATTTTAGCCCTCATGCTCACCCAGGGATGAAACACCTCCAGCTGCAACTGACTTCTGTCTGTCACGCATTTCTGAGCAGCAGGCAAAGGCTCCCCCCATCCCCACCGCCCTTCATCTGTCATTCCTTCCCTCTCAATAACACATCTGATACTCTAAGCACTGGCTCTCGTTAGCCTAGCCAGGAGTTGGGCACAGAAACCTGCCAGCCACCACTGCCAGAGCTGAGCTCTCAACCCATCCCTCTCTCCGGCACAACGCCCGGCACAGCAGCGCAGGCTCACTGGGATGCTCTGTGAGCAGAGCTCCGTGTGCCTGTTCCTCTCCACAGAGCACCGAGGCTGCGTCAAAGGGGCTTGAGACAATATCTTCGAAACTGTATCTTTGTGTCTGCAAAGATGTGCAGGCTCTTACTCATCTCTCTTTTTATTAGATAAAAATCCTTCCAAAATTGGTAAATTAATGACTATATGCCAGACTTAGGGCTCTACAGAGAGGAGTAGAAATCCTAACAGGGTTTGTTCCAAATTTGCTTTGCTAGTAATAACCCTACAAAACCAGCCAAATGAACACAAACGCCATATTTTATTTCCACTTTTTTCTTTTTGGATACGTAGTTTCTAATGAAATATTAAATTCAGTGGCAGGGAAGATTTTTAAAACATACAGCAGAACACATCTTAAACATATTTTTTATGTATTTTTAGGATTTTTAGAAAGTATTTTTAGAAACACCTCCAAAACAAATCTCCAGCTCCCATGGTTGCCATGAAATGTCAGCATTTGACAGTTTCCACACAGCTATCTCTCAGACAACAGTTTCCATCTATAATTAGGACAATAACTGTTGTAAATCTGAAGTGGTTGTTGGTAAATGGTGGCATTTTAAAAGAAGGTTACTTAAGTGAGCAAGGTCTGAAAAAGCAATGTTTGGGGGTGCCCTCCCAGCTCTGGTCAAAAGTCGAATGCTGAGGTCACATCTAGCCTCTTTTTTTCTTTTTCTATTTTAAACTGAAACAGGAAATCAGTAAAATAGAAAAGTGAATCAGTTAACTGATTTCTATTCATATTGTTTACACAAGGTAAATTTTGCCCAAAGATTATTTACCCACTTAAGTAACTTTTTTTGCAAAGGAATCACACTGAGCAAAATGAAGATATATCTCTTTCCTTGCAGAAGTTGGCAGTCAGATACTTTTTCAGCAGCATTCATGGATGAGCAAAGTCAGAGGAATTACACTTTTTTTTCCTGCTCTATTCTATCCATTCCCCTTTTCTGGTCATTTATTCCAAGATAGGAATAATCCCAGTAAGTTCTCATCAGTGGATATATTTCTCAACCTGTAAAATCTTTGACATTTCAGTGTGTTGACATTTCTCATTGGGACAAAAAGAAAGAGACTCTTTTTTTTTGTCTCAGGAAGGAATAAACGTACATCCACCTATGAGCACGAGCCAGGAGACAAGACAATTGATCTGGGATGTGTGGAAAAAGGACATACAGCCTTTGATATTACAAGCTGCTCTCCAGCATCCCATGAAGGTCCCCAGTCATCTCTAGTAAAGAAAACTGTCTCAGTTTATTCATGTAGACCTGTATACACAAGCATATGCGAACCTGAAACCGTATGTCCCTCACATTTTGTTCTTTTCTCCTCACATGCAGCCTTCCTCCAGTAGCCAGACTGCAGTGTGGGATGCTTGTGTTGTTGTTCAGAAGTGGCAAGGTGCTAGAAATCAGATGTTGGTAAACTTTGAAGTGCAACACAAGTTGTTTTCAGTACACTATGAAACCCTACCTAAAGTTTAACATGTAAATATTCCCCATCATCCACCTACAAGCTTCTCAAGCCTTGTCTGAAAGACAAATTGAGGGTTGACACCTGTCCTTTGGTGTAAGTTTCAAGTCTCAAGAGCTCTGCAGAGTACCTTTAATGTTTTTGGTGTACTTCAGTAGGATTTTGTACTTGCACTTGTGACACCACAACTGAATTCAAATACACCAAGAGAACAGCTGCTAGGGCAAGTAACTTCTTCTGATGCTCAAAAAGCAAAGGTATTTTACAATGTAAGAACCAATTCCAAATTTAATGACTCCTCAGTGTTCCTGAAAGAATTGCAATTTTGAGAATGTATGAAAGAAAATACGCCGGACATGCTAATTGCATCTTCTGTCCTCAAAGACCAAAAGGGAAACCAATTATCACATACACTCAACAGGCTGCAGCACCAAAATACCCACCAGCATAAGGCAGCAGCTCTGGCAGCACATCAGCTTATGTCTGTTGTCTTTGTGCAATCAGCAGCTGAAAAAAGTTTCCTTGAAGAGACGGCACAGGAGGGAAAACACAAGTGAATACAGCTGGCATTTCAACCAGAGTTCATCATACGCTGCAGCTGAGGACAGGAAATTTTTGTTGTTGTTGTTTTTTTGTTATGTTTTTCTAAGAAATACACAAGAGGAAAAAGAAAGTTGTCTCTTCCTGAGCTACTCCCCATCTCCGCAGACCACAAACCCATTCAAGGACTCTGAGTCACAGCCTGAATGTGCACTTTCCCAGAGCAAAGGCACCCAAAGCAACCCCAATAAAGTGGAGCCAGAAGAGAGAACGAGCTTTTTCACATCCTTCAATGGCTGACAGCACTTTGATTTTCATTTGGTGACCTGGTAATCAGCCCAATTTCTCTTCTGACAGTATCTAGAAAAATTAAACTGGAGGAGCAGCATACTTCTGCAAGAAAGTGAGGACAAGGGATTGCAGTCCTGCACACATTCTAGTGAGGTCCCTTTTGAGTGTGCTTCGCAAGACGCAGCAATTAAGCAGCACTTGTAGAGCACCTCCTTCTCCAGCTCACACTGGCACAGGGAGGGCAGCAGCTGCCACATCGGCCCTGCGCGAGGTCTCCAGTCGTGCAGGCAAAATTGAATTTTGCTGCCCATGGACCAAGCCTGGGTTGCTCCAGCTGGTGGGAGACACATGAGAAGTCAGACTTGCTTCCTGCTACCAGGGATGGGATAGCAGAAAGGCAGTCAACAACAGCTGGTGCTGGGACCAAGCCATCTCCTCCAGCACACGGATGCCTTGTCCCATCACGCAGACCCCAGCCTGGCTCTCCAGGGCTCTGGCACTGACGAGGAGGCAGCAGAGCAGCAGCTGCTGGGGCTGCCCCTGCCTGAGCACCCTTCTGCCTTGCCCAGCACTGCTCTTGTTTTCACACCTCAGCCTAAAAAACCTGCAAAAAACCAGCACAACTCAAAAGAGGCACAGGAGATGCCTCTCCACAGTGAAAAGGAAAACAAGAGGATAAGAATGTCCTCAAAGTAGTATTTCAATAGCCTTCGTAAAAAAAATGATAAATAATTGCTCTGAATACTATGTGAGCAAAGCAGGCAGAAGCTGGACCTACTACAAGTAGGAGCTTAAAACATTACAGCATCTTTAGGTCAAAAAATGTAGTCAGTTTTGATGAGGAAAACTAAGTGTGCAGTTTGTTTTTTGACAAATCATGTATTTTATGAGAAGCATGGCAGTCCATTTGCTTTTAGTTTATTCCAAAGACTTTAAAGCCCGTATGTATTTTTTTTAATACCAAAGGAACACGAGATCTTGCTGGTGATGAACAAATACAAAAGAAAATCCTTGAGAGTTGGCAAAGGGAAGATGATCTAGAAATACCCGTAGAAGAACAAAACAGAAGTTAAGCCTCTGTTCAAATCACCAAGCACAGTTTCAGAAAACATACCCAAAGGAGGAAGGAAAGGGATGCAAAGTTGCCCTGGCCTGACAGTTCCTGCACCCCTTGGGCACACATCACAAGCACTGCTGGAAGGAAGGCTGTGAAGAGCCAAGCGAGAGACATTCTGCTCCTGCAGACGACAACACGCACGTGGGCTTGGAGCTAAATTCATCTCCAGCACAAGCATCTCTGAGTTCAGGCAAGTTAATAGGTGGGCAGATTTGGTCCTGCTGACATTAATGTTAATGTTTTTCTCAAGCTAAACTTTCCAGAGACTCCCGTACTGCTCTGCTTACATGCTACCTAATGGATGTGACAGCCCAGTCAAGGTGCCAGCACCGCTACGCTTCGTTCACAGGGGGGCAGATCTCAGCATATTCCACCCGCTTACAAAACTCTCCAAAGGCAAAGCATTTTTTTTTTTTTTTCAAATCTGTCATCACAGAGGGACACTTGCAGAGCAGATGTGCTTAGAAAGCATCAGCACGCAAAGCAATTTTTCACTACTACTGTGCCACTTTTGGACAGTGCAATGAATTCTGTAACTTCCACGTCAAGTTGGGTTTGGTTCTTTCAGAGATTTAAGCTACCTGCTCTTTCCAACCATGTGAAGACTTAGAAATCTCAAGCAACTCAAACTAGCTGACTGGTTGAAGTAAAATAGCATTTTATAGAAACCAACAGACCAAATCGCGCCTTATCCTTACCCTTAAATCTGATAGAGGACTTGAAAGATTATAACATCTCCAGAACATATGAAAACATGAGAGGTAGTCCACTGCCTGTAGTAATAAGGCTCATGGGTTATACATCAGATAGCCACTGATGTCCTGAGCCTGGCTGGAAGTGACTGACCCTACCACACAAGGATGCAGAGCTCATCTAGTCAGGACATACTGGCCCATCTTCAGCACAGTTCCCTGCACCCTTAACAGCAATGAGATCTGGACTTGACATTTTACCCCCAAGTCACCAACCTCTTGTAGAGCCGAGACTTTTCTCTCTCACTTTCCTAGAGTTGAGCAATTCAGTACCTGGCTGGAGAATGTTCTAAAACCTGCAGTACCTAAAGCTCTGCTACATAAAATAAAACATTTGCTATAAAATTAGCATGACAAGCACAAGCATAAGCTAGATCTTTTTCTGCCAGGATGGAACCCATCACCTGGTTTATGATCAGAAATAACACAGCAATAGCTTTGTCTCTAATGAGCACCTTCTGGATCCCTAGCAGTGCTACAACTACCTGGAACAAGAGTCACCCCAAGCATGCATCTGCTGCCCTCTGTTAAATCAGACACATCCATATTGTGAACACTTGCCAGAATATGCTCTAAGCAAAACAAAAACACCAGAGAGGCTACTCCATTGAGTCCAGCAGGCTCTGGTAAAGACCACGTTTGCAACCAGGTAGTAGTTCCCAGCACAGACATTTTTATTTACACCCTAATACAAGAAGTTCGTCAAAATTTATAGGTATCTCTTAAGAACAGTAAAAGCAGCCCCACATTAGAGAAAGAGCCCTGGGCAGGACACAGGCACGAAGGTTTACACTTTGCTGTCTGGTAGCCAGATTTGGAGGATTACCTTTTACCTCAAGGGTAATTTTTCAAGATAAAGCTGTCTCTTTCTTTTTTTTTTTAATCATAGAAGGAATGCTAAATTGCCACAGATGGCAATTTGTTTTCATTTTGTGTGTTTTACAGAGCACATTTTATAGAATATAATAGTTAATTAAATGTAACAAATAAAATTAATTTCAAATTTAAATGTTGAGCCTGACTAATCTTCACAACACACCATTACTGTCAGGGTAGCACAGTTGGAATATAATAGGGGGAACAAGGTCTTTTGGCAGTCCCATCACAGCCCAGCTGCTCACTGGCAAATCACTTTATGACTTAAAATTCAGAGGAGCTGACTGCCACCAATGTACAGGGTGCTCAACATCACATAATATCAGGCTCCTGGTTTCTTTACAGTAGGACTAGTAGTGCCTATTTATTTTACAAGGGTTTTTTCAGAACTGTTCATATTCATATTTTCTTCTCTTCTTCCTAAACTGTATTTGCAGATTCTGTTATTCAAATGCACTTTCATGAAGGTGAAAGATAACAAACAGAGCCAGGCATGTGGTACTTCACAGGACAGAAATACAATTCCCCTCACTATAAGAGGACTGCAATAGCATTAGAAATGCCCCATTTGCAGAGTCAGCAAAACTGTAGCTCTAAAGAAAAATTTAAAAAGGAGCACTTAACCCACTCACCTCACAACAGTGTTACTTGACAGAAGTAATGGAAATAAATGGAAAATAAAAATGCTGCCCATAATGTATTGCACTGGTGCTCTCCCTATGCACATCTCTGATCTTCATTGAGCTCAGAACTCAGTAATATATTCCAACAACCAAACTGGGTTTTAGACCTGCCACGATGCTTTTTGTAGAGGTTGTGGCAGGGGTGGAATATAGGACACTATGAGTACAGAGAAGAGCAGGGGGAAAAGCAACTGTGGTATCTTTTATTTCTGACCCAAGCTGCTCTAGGCAATCCTGCAGCATCACCTAAAAATCTGGGACTGCAACAGTTCAGAATCCCTCCCCTTTTTTTTTTTTTTCCCCCCCAGGTGGAAAATGATAAATAAACATACAAGACTTGAAAAAAAAATCACAGGTAACACACTAACATACTTGTCTGTCTCCCACTGTGAATGAATAAATTTCCAGATGAACATGCAGTAAGTAGGAAGGAAATGTTGAAGGCTCCACCTCAGCCAACTGGAACTAACCTTGACTTTTGCATTTTCCCAGAAATTAATGAGGACTGATAGGAGGTGATAAGGAACACCATATCTTCCATAATGCAGAGAGATTTCTCTACCAGTCTAAGAAGAAATAACTTACCATCCAAGATTTAACATCCATACTTGCCTGTTCCTTGCTAACATGCCCTTTTTCCCTTAATACAATCATTACCAGTGTGACCTTTCAAGATCCCCACATAATCTGTTGTTAATTCTTCCAAGCACTTAATCTCTTTAAGTACCTGTTTTTACATGTCCTACAGTTAAATGTTTTGCTATAGAGCTGCATTGTTTATACAGTAAAATAAATCTCTACACCTTTTATTAGTGTTTTTAGTATATACATGAACTGTTAGGAAGGTTTATAAAACATAATGGTTCCTCTTGAAGAAGGCTAGAAAGGGGGTTGGAAATTGATGGATTGCTGGCATTTGGAAAGTGGTATTGGGAAAAAAAATTAGCTTGGGTTGATTAGAGAGGGACAGTCTGTGCTTGTTTGGGGGTTTTTACTGTATAATTTTTCCATCGGACTAAAAGCTCAACAGCCCACAGGTTTTAGGGTACTATTTTGTTTTAAAAGGACTACAGCAAACAATGATGGAAGAGCTTCATGGAGCCAGACCCACCCCTTTGCCTAGGCATTCCAATACTTCACTTTGACTGCAGCACCAGAACTTGAAACATCTCAGTAGAGACTGACTTTCAGAAAAAAATGAGAGTGAGCCCCTTAGCTTCCAACTTCTTTTAAAAAGCTTCAACACAGAAGTTTCCCCTCCAAGAAGACCCATATTTCCAATGGTGAGCAAAGCAGTCCCACACACACCAGCACTTGGGCAGTCAAACATAAAAAGAACATGATCATGTTTGTAGAGAAGAGGGAAGCACCACCAAGACAAGATCCAGTCTTGATTGTGTTTTAATTCTGGAGCCAAAGAGGAATGAGGACTTTAACCACACCATTACAATCTTCCATGGATATAGTATTGCCACAGTTTTACATTTTTCTGTTTCTTCATAGAAGGATGCTCAATTGCAGAAAGCCAACCTTCTCAAAACAGTATTATATGTGCAGCAATACTAGCAGACAGCTACAAAAGTGACCATGAGTTCCTCATGGAGGGGGAGCCTTGCTCAAGAGTATCCAACAGTCATCAAGGTATGTCAGACAATGATTCTGCTCCTGAGTCTGCCCCTTACCAATTTCATCACACCTTACCCATTTCTGCATCCTTTACGTTCAGACAGACTTTCCAAAAAACCTGTTGTGAATTCAATTTTCCACTGAACACATACTTACATAATATCTGATGAGTATTTTTTCCTTCATTAATTGCGGTGAACTCATGAAATTCTCTAATGTATTTGTTACTCAGTATTATTCAAACATTTTGTTGGTAAATAATTCTTGGTTTATAGGTCATTCGAATTGCAAATTGTAACTATTAGAGTCATTTTTTAACGTACGTAATTTATTTAACTTAAGTAATGCATACAGCCAATTTAATCTATGTGCAGTGAATTTCAATTTGTGCATTTGGCATTAATATTCTTAGATACATAAATCATGCACTCAGGAAACTGAAAATAATAATATGGGACTTAAATGAATAATTGGAACCACGTGAACTAGTTCCACAGAAAACATGGAAAAAGTCGCGTATATAAGCAAATCTAAATTCACTTTCCAAATTTTATGAACATTTGCAACTCTTTTTTCCCCTCACTAATTCACTCTGATACAGTTAATTTGTAACAAAATGAAGCCAGCAGTTACAGCAGACATTGCCAGATTGCCTTCCACTTCCTCTCCTGTATCCTTATTTAGGATATTAAATAACCCTGCTTGCTATTAACTTTGCTTCACGCAGTACCTCAGAAGATATTTGACCACCACGTATAGCTAAAGACCTTCAACTTCCACAGCATTTGGGAGGCAAACTGCAATTAGTGGTTATCTGAATCGATCCTAAATAGCCTAGGACAGCTTCAGTTGCTTAATGCTTTTGATTTTATTATAAGACCAGAGATAAAACTATAATGAGGTTCAGTGATAATAGGAAGTTGGTCCTCTGGGACTTAAAACTGAAGTAGGCAGGCAAAAATTAAATGTTTATCTAGCAGATTCCTGTTTGTTCATGCTTTAATGTATACCTCCACTCAGGCTTTCACTGCAATTATGGAACAGCCTGTACTGGTGTCATTATACTCCTTCAAGAAGGAGAGAATAAAAAATAAGGAGAGAAGAACTAAAAAAAGAAAAAAGTGAAGCTGACGGTTGATATCTATTTACCAGCATGACTTTTCCTAGTGAAAAGACCTTAATTGGAACGACTGAGGGACCAAAAGAAGCACAATGTCCACAGCTCTGAGACTTCCTCCTTTGACTGGATCCAAAGCAGAAAAACAGCACAACGATGCACAAGCAACCTGGAGTAAGTTTGTATGTACTCATTTCTATCAATACATTGCATAGTTCAGAAATGAGCAGATGGTCTGGAAGCAAGAGCAAACATATTCTGTGTCACATCACTGAAGTCAGGTTCTAACAAAAAACACAGCCCTTGCCCTCTGTAGACAAGTCTAGAAAAGGGTTTCTGACACACAAAATTGATGTTGAGATTCAAAGAACTGGGTTAATCAGGAGAAAAGAAAGTCTAGACTAAAAAACTTGCACTCCCTCCCCTCTTCTCCAGCTGTGGAGCTGTTCAGACATGCAGGGTTTTGCTTCAGGCTGCTCTCCAGTTAGTAGAGGATGTGTTTCACACGTTGCATCCTGTCCCAGACAGACCGATGAGTAAAAAAACTGTAACCACCACTGAAGTGCTGAACCAGCATTTAAATGCTGTGGTTATACACATGAATCAAAATTTGAGTGAAGAGGCAAAATAAAAGCAACTTATGCAGACAGGTTTTGTGCAGATTCATACAGATCCTGTTGTGTCCCATGATGATGCCAAGCAATAACAAAGTAAGACTTTCACACTGGTGTAGAATATACAAGCAGACAGTTCCAAAAGCAAGATTGATCCTTATGGACAAGTTCTTTTAATGGCAAGAACAAAAAACAGACTTTGGGAATTGCTCTGACATTGGGATTTTTGGTCTGAGGAGAAAGGCAAAGCTGAATGGTCCTTCCAAGGAATTACAGAGACAGTCAAGCCAGTGGAGGATTAGATGTGAAATGGAATGACCTAAGCACTCTGCTCATTTAGGTGATGAACTAGAGCTCTTCAAAGGATTCATTCAGCCACTACACTGGAGCAGATTCACCCAAATAGTAACTCACCCAGGCATTTCTACTGAGTGAATGAGTTATGTACACCACTATATAGCATGAATTCCACTGCAAGGGAATACAGAACTCACTAAACTCATCCCTAGATTTCAACACCCTAAATTTCTGCCCCTTTCCCAGGTGGTAGCATCAATCTGCTTAGTTGGTGCAGGCGGGTGAACACCAAGGTGAGAAACACAGTCTGCACCTATCAATTCCCACCCACAGCGCCCTGTTTACAAAATGGGGAAGGAAGCACATGAGTTTTTACGAGTTGTTTGCACAAGGGATTTCACACGAGAGCTCAGAAAGCCTTCAGCACGTGCCATTTCATGCAGCAATGGCCTGAATCACACTGACAAAAGGAAACTGGTCCTGCCTAATTCCCAGCACCAAATTCTCTACCATTTTCTTCTCATTTTAAAGGCAGACAGGCAGGTGGCACAGAGGCAACACAAGCGGAACCACCCTGTCTTCACACTGTGCAACTGGATTTTAAATTGCAGTCCATGAAAGCCTCTTAAAGGGTGCTGCTAGCACACACTGCTGTACAAAAAATGTTCACTGCTAAGTCTTTCTTCCTTTTCCACTTGAGTCTTTCTCCTCATTCTACATTACAAAATCTGAAATCCTTACTAAATGCCATAACACAGTGAATTGTTATTAACAAGCTTATTAGGGCTGTGAAACAGGATTTCCATTACGTAAGTCTCTTACTTTCCCCACAGTACAACAGGATACCATCCTAAGTATCTTATAATGCCCAGTGACCTACCTATTGCCTTGTAACAGAGGCAATCATCTCTGATTTGCCCTTTATGAATTCTCCAGCTGTCTTGATTCATTAACAGACTGTAAAGTGTTCCTTGTCTAGCAGTGAAAATGTCCTGCTCTTGCATCTCCTAAGTAGCCTCTCTCCATTCAGCTCCTTGTTTAATCAATGCTAATTACATAGCCCTGTGATCATCTCCTGAAATTAGCACAAATGGTAACGTGTCCTTTGATTGCCAATGTTTTTGTAAATGTTATATTAAAAAATAGCACTAAAATAACAGCACAGACAAAATTTGTATTAGAACCATGTCTGTATTAGAACCATTTCAAAACTCACAGCAAGGATGGTTGCAGAGTGGGAGCCCACTGCCAGTCATTCAAACTGAGTCTATTTAGCAGTGCACAAAGAAACCCACCTATTTCCAGTTTGAAAAGTGCTGGTGAGGAAAAACACAATCTACAGCAAGTAACAGCAATAAGAGAACATGACATTACAGCTGCAAATTCTCAGTGAGTCATTTTTTAAGACAAAAAACCCCCCATTTAGTTATAACCCAGTTAATTTAGCAATATTTGGGGAAGGGAAAAAAAACAGTGTAAGCAAATTTCAGAATGTTGTTCAGAGATTGCTTAAAACTAAGGCATCTGATGAAGATCTCTAACTGTGCAGCATCATGTAGTGGCCAGTCCTAGCATAATACAAAAGACATTACCAAACAGCTCCAGTGAGAACTTACAAAATACACCAGAACATGGCTGTTTGGTTCTGAAAGCCAAACCTCTACAAACTCCCATTACCCAACAGGAGGTCAATAACTAGAAAAATATAGGACAGATCATTTCAATATACAATGAGATGGGAAATAAATGACTATCTAAGAAACTCAGAAAAATGAATGAGGAATGGATTGTGTAACTAGGTCAAGCCATTAATTCTGAAAAGAATTGGGAGCCTGGTGGATAATTTAGAGTGATTTTCCAAGACAAGAAGCAGCTTGCTGGAAAAAGAAAATTTTTACAAAAACGGTATCTTGAATATTTCATTGTGAAATAACAAAACAAATTCCTGGAAGATGACCAGCTCCGTCAAAGATAGGGCCAATGACATGAGCGATTAACACACCTCAAACAAAGGCCCTACAGGTTAAGAAAACCAAACCAAAAGCAACACAGGATGAAATTCCAACACCTCTGAAGTTAGAGGCTAAATCTCAATGGGCTTCTTCCTAGCCCAGTTCTCACCAACTGTCCTATATATGTTTCCAGTTGCCTCAGCCAAGGACTAGTTCTGAATCATAGCACCATTAAGATCATCCTCTATGAGATATGGATGGAAATTCAGGACAAATTGATGCAGTTTCCTAATTTGACCCTGGCTACCCTTTCTGTATGGTCACTCTTCTACTCATTGCAGGAGTTATGAAAATAATCTGCCCTTTCTCCCATCAGCTCTCATTCCTAATTTCTGAGTAAAGCTCTGTGAGGAGGGAAACACCAGACATATCAAAAAATCAACACCATGCACCTACAGCCTAGCTTGTGTCCTCCATTTGTTATGACAGCACACTTGCACATTTCTTATGCACGTGGCCTTATGTGATTTCCATTTTCAAAAGGAATACAGAACACTTTTAGAAGACAAAACACTGGAGTGCCAGAAAGGAGACCTAAAACCAGCAATCATCCTCATCTTCACAACTTTCATTTGCAGCACATGTGACTGACATTCAGAATTAGAAATCCCCATGCAAGGACACAAACATCAGATAGGTACAGGTTATCTAAAAATAAAGAATTTGTTCTTCATATTTTTTAAGAAAAAGTTGGATTACCTTCCAATAGGTCTGGTCCAAGTAACACTTGTTCAGCAGCTCACCTGAGAAGCATTTCTTCTGCCCTATGGTTTCTATAAAGGTTTTTTTCTGAATGCTCAAGAATTCTGGACAAAAAGCAGGAACCTGAAGACTCATTACTGTCAACAGAATTTCAGAAGTGTGTGTTATAAATATGTATCATCAGAGATTAAACAAAAAAACCACTGACCACATGCAGGTATAAAGCTGCTTTGTCTGCACAGATTACCTAACAGAATGCCAATCAGTGGTTATTTCTACCTGCACCATTATTACAGGCAAAAGCAGAAGCCTCAGGAAGGCCTGTCACTGTTAGACTGCAGCACAGCAAAGAACTTCTGGAAGCTTTGAGCTCCTTATCTGCACTCCAAGAACCTCCCAGAGCTTCCAGATGTCCTGGTGAGCCAACCACACACAGCACTGCCAACAGCACTCACAAAACAGTTGTCATACAAAAATGACATCTGAGAGCTCTTTCTTTGAGTTCCGTACTCTTCTGAAACAAGATGAAGACAGACAGAGGCAAAGTATCATTTAACTAGAAAAACTGCCAGTGAGCAGGAGATTATTCGTTGTGCAAGCAAGAAGTGGCCTGTGAATTTTAAACAGATGTAATGGTTAATTATTGCTTAATATTCCCTCACAGAATTGGAGATGTGTCCTCTTGCAGAGGACAATTCAGTGTCCAACAACATGATCACTTTATAAGAAACTCGAATACAAACCACCTTAAAGCTTTTGCCAAAGACGATATGTAACCTTGGCCCCTGGACATGTCCACTGCCAGACTCCATGCATCTGTGGGATGTGACAAGCTGATGGGGGAACTGCACAGTTCCAGTCATCCACGACTGAGAAATTCACACTGAAAGGAGTGCTGAGAAGGATAATCTACAAGACCAGGCAAACTGAGATGAAGGTAGAAAAATAATGGACTCCTAAGTACAACAGGGGAAAGCACCAGAGGCAGAAAAGCTATTTACACAGATCCAAGTAACCATGGATACCTTTGGGGGTATGAGAAGAAGGTCTCCAGTCAGCAGAGCCCAGTGGTTCTGAGGGAACAGCAGTACTGGGAGCCTGGATCCAACTGCTGTTATAAAATATCTTGATAAAATTGAAGGGACTGTGTGACACATTTTCCCACTACAGCAAAGGACAGGATTCAAAAAGCATCTCCATCCCTCCATGCACCTATGCATATCTAATACTCTGAAACCTCCCATTCCAGTTAATTGGTGGCACTCCACTATTTCTGAAAAGTATCATCCTTTAAAGCCTCCGGAAGTATCTACAGAAACAATTCTGTCATACTCTCCACACATTAATGTTTCTATGGTGACTTTCCAGCACTTCATTGGATTCCCTTTTGTAAACGCTCAGGGTACTCCCACACCACCCTACAATCCCAAACCCGAGGTAAACCAAAATGGAAAACTCATTTTTTCTGTACCCAAATGTAAAGTCAAGCTCTAAATACGCGTTCACTGTGTACCCACACATCACACCTTCGTGGCCTGAACATGTTCTAGGGCAATGCCGGATGATGCCACGTCACCTGACCAGTGGCAGTGACACAGTCAAAGCTATCTCTTGCTATATATACAGTATGAGCTCACTGGAGCCTGGAATATCAGAGTATTTTGTCTTAAAATGCCACCTTCTCCTGAAGCATTTATACTCACAGACTGTTCGCAGATACTAGAGCACTGAGTCCACCTAAATACAGAATAACTACAAAAAAGACAAGCCTTCCTTGCTGCCTTCTCCCTTCTTTTTTCCTTCGGTATACTTTCTCCCCCCTTTTCTATTAAGAAAATCCTTCATCTTCCTTAAGTGCTCATTAACCTCTTTAAAATACCATTCTGACACTGGCAAATGCCTTCTGAAAGGGCCAGTGCTGTCAGAGGAACCTGAGACCCCAGGAACACTCCCTGAGCATTGACCTCTCAGAGCCTGTTCACCTACAACACTTGCACATTCTCATTTATCTGCTTTCAAGTCATTTAGTCATTTGTTGATAAGCAATTATAAGATACTCCATGGCCCGTGGAACAATTTTTCTTGTTTTCAGCTGACAATTAGCTCTGAGACCTTGCAGATGGTAGTGCAAAACCCTCTCCCATCTGCCTGATCAAAGAGCTGATAACCAAGATTTACCATGGCATTGGTAAAGTCAGCACTGCTTGCTAGCGGATAAATGGGTTAGGTGGCTCCCTCACAGTCTATTATTTTCTTAAGGGCCTAGAACATAAAGATATTTCTTGGAAACTCTGTACAGCCCCAAGACTCACAGGTGCTTGCAAGCATTGCCAGAATCAGGCCATCCTTTCTTCCTACGGCTCCTTTTCGTAAGTTAAAGATTAATACTTTATTTGTTACAGAACTGTGCTATTCTGTCTCCTTCCACTCTGGCACCAATGCAGCTTCCTGCTGAGTTGAACACACCTCTACAGATACTTCATTTTCAGTTTTGAATATTTTCTGGCAAAGGTAACATTAACAAAATGAAAGCTCTTGCAAGCAGCAGCTGTTGCGGGTAGCATATATCCTGGGTAACTGCTTAAAGGAAATAACAGAGACTGTTTCCTCTGGGAAATATGTATAAATGGAGAGGTCTTGGATGCAGAACTTCAAGAGGAATCTGAACCTAAGGCTCCCCACACAGTCATTTGGGTATATTCTTATTAAACAAGGGTAGATTTGCCTAGCAAAGCACCAGTCACAAACCCTCTCTCATCACACACAGCTTTCAACAAGCACAGCAGCCACTCTGGCAAATAACCCGAGCCGCTCTCCCACACAACGCTCCACCTGGAGCCTTCTGTTCAAGACACCTTTTAAGCAGTTTACCTTTCCAAGGCCTTGTCCATTTGTACACAAAACCACTCCTCTGTATAAAACACCTCCAGGGTTACAGGCCAGCCTCACAGTGTTGCAGCCACTCAAAGGAAATCCTGAGTAACCCACACCATGGTGCTGGTTGCTCTTGTATCCACTAATGCACAGGATGGAGTGTCAACTTAAATTCTGAAACTCTGTGATGCTGTCACTTTGTGTCCCAGTGTTAAGTGGTTTTGGCTATTTGATGTCAGCTCAGTTTACGTAAAGCATTCCCACTACTTGCATTTCCATCAAAATGTGTCAGAAATCTCTTTTCAAGAACCATTCTCAACCAAAGGGGTCAGTGGGGCTCAGCTGCAACTGTTGGAGGTCACAACATGCAATGTTTATTTGGTGGGTTCTCTGAGAACAGCTGTCCTCATCACAGCATTGTTCTTACTGAATGAGCCTGGTCCTCAAAAAATCCACTCTGGAAACTTTTTCCCTAGAAGTGTTTCTAAGGAGCAGGGCTGCCCATGCTGTGCACGAGGCCGTGCTGCTGTGTGCCCACACCTCCTCAGCCAGGCAGGGGGGTTACTTTCCCAACACTGTGCCCTTTACACACTTCAGTGAGTGACAAAATCTCACCCAAGCACTGCCAGCTTTTCAGTGCAGCACCAATTCTTTCCATTCACTTGCTTTATTAACAGAAGCAGGTTCATACAGACATGGGTTCTTTCTTGAAAACGGGTACTACAAGGGCTGGAGTCTCCCCTCAGATACGAGCCCTAAGAATGAGAAACAGGTGATGGTAATTGACTTCCAGTTTTTCTTCTGTTTTAACTCATTCACTTTTACAACCTGAATTCACTCTCCTTTGCTTCACCACAGAACATTAACAGTCTTCTCAGAGCATCCTGGAAGCAAGAAACATCATCTAAAATGCACTTCCACTGACACCCAACTTTCTTGGACCATGAAAACCTTCACAGGCAAGTGAAGTACTGAATTTGAACTCAAGATGCAGGGTTAGATGAACGAATCACTGAACACTGCGAAAATTATTATGAAAATGAGTCATAACGTTCTTTAAAGCTCTCCTGACTTTAAGTCCTGACCTCACAGCACACTGTTAGTACTGATAATGTTTCTTTTATGTCAAGGAAACTATATTAATCGTCAGCTGATTCACACATCATCAGAATCAATCATCTGTGTTTTCAGGGTGATCCTGGATACAAACTGAATTCCATTAGAACAACTCCGCTAAAGGAAGAAAACGGTGAAAACTCTGCAGAAAGTAGCATTGTTTTTTTAATAGAGTAAAAGTTAATTAAAGAATAAGTGTTCTTAAATTCCTGAAAGATTTCATTTACTCCGGAAACACCCGAATCATCATTAACACTATAAGGATCTCTTTGCATTAATTCATACCCAAATTCAAGGCTCTGCATTTTGTTAGGTTTCTCTCTTCCTGTTCGTATTTGTACCCGATTAAACTTCAGTACAGGTGCACATGGGTTAGTAATCACATTTTATATTTTGCATGCAGATTATTCCTATTCGAATCTGCATAAATTTGTTATGCATCACTGCAAAAGTGAATGCTCAAGCAACTTTTATTTTTATCTAATCAAATCACTGCCTAATGAAAAATGAGCAACTGTGCACAAAGGTGCTCTCAGGCAGACTCCATGGATCCCTGGGAACAGGAACATTTACCACTCAGGAGAGTACCAGGTGCGAGTTTCTCCAGCCTCATGGTCAAAACCCGATCATGATCAGCCACACCCAAAATGCCATTGCTACCTTCTGCAGAGAGATTAAATCGAGATTTCTACTACAGGATGGACCCAAAAGGGGCATCTACAGAACTCTTTACCTAAACTTTAGCATAGTCAGTTGTGACTTAGTAGACTACGATCAAAATCCCTCCTCAGTACGGCAATGAATAAATCTCTTTGCTTCCCTACACCTGAATTTTCTGGCAGTGCAACAAGCAGCACATAGAACTACAAGCACAGAAACAGTCTGGGTTGAAAAGGACCTTAAGGACCATCAAATTCCAAATCCACTGCCAGAGGCAGGGACACCTTCCACTAGACCAGGTTGCTCAAAGCCCCATTTTACCCGGCCTTGAACATTTCCAAGGACAGGGTATCCACAGCTTCTCTGGGCAACCTGTTCCAGTGCCTCACAACCCTCAGCAAAGAATTTCTTCCCAATATTTAACCTAAACATATTGTCTTTCAGTTTGAAGCCAAGCTGCAACAAGAGGAGCTGAACCTCAGGCAGAAAAACAGTTCATTTAACTAAATTGCAAGTAGCCACATCACACAGTTGCAGGCAATATTAAACAGTTTGCTCTGGAAGTAACAAGACAAAGCACACATCTTCCACTCCTGAAACTGTATTAAACCATTTTAAAAGAGATTCTGCAATGAAATAAATATGCCCAAACTGGCAGGACTTCTTAGTACAAATGGCAGGGTCTCGTCCAGAAACAAGTCTGTGAGGGGAGACAAAGAGGTTTTTTTAAAGCAAAATGTAAGGACACAACCACTTGAAGATGTCATCCTGAAATAGGCAACAGTGTTGCACCACGGACAATAGTGAGAATTTAATAATGGAGCCAAGCAGTTAAAAGTTTGTGCAAAGCAATTTTGGACAAACTTGAGCAGAGAGTTTGATCAACTCTGGGGCTAACCCCCCCACACAAAGGCCAGCAGCTGAGGAAGGAGATGGAGACACAGCACCCAAGGAGTTCCCAGAGGGAACAAGGCTGCCCCTCATCCCACCCCCAGAAATGCTGCACGCAACCACCTCACAGCTTTAGGTAAATCCATCTTTCCTCATCCCATGGGTATTGGGATCTGCGAAATCTGTGTAATTCACTGTGGGGCTGGAATAAAGGAATTGTAGTGCATTCAACTGAAAGCCCTGTACACCTGTAGTGCCTTCATCTGAAGTGCAGCAGAAGCAACAAAGGCTTGAATGGATGTGGCTACTATATCACATGCAGATCAGTTTAACATCTGCCTCACCATGCAAAAGAACATTGTGCACTAATCTCATCTTCAAACTCACAAAAATTTTAGGAGCACGCTGCCATCTCAGAAGCATGCTCTGCTCATTTCCTATTACAAACAGCAAGACACAGTGGCTGCACCTATTTCAAGTTCAAATCAACAAGAGAGATGTTTAAGTGAAATAATTACAGCAAAATTAATACGCAGCTACACTTCCCATTCAGCTCCTCTACTGGTCTCTCCTTTATGTGAACTGAAAGGAAAGGAGCTCCATGAAGATCCAGTCTCCCACAGAAGCAGCAGCACTGGATCCATGGGGCATCCTACAGGGGCATCGTGGACATCCCTATTCACAGGGTTCCCTTCTCTATAACCCTCCCCACAGGCAAATACTTACCTCTGTAACCCCTTAATTGCCATTTCTCCTTGATCCTCGTGAACTTGTTTAAGGGATTTTTTAAAAGAGGAATTGGGAAGGAATTAAATTAAGGCTTAGAACAAGCAGCAACTGGCAATAAACAAGTTCCCCAACGTGTGAGACTGTGTCCTCCGCACTCACAGCACATTTCAAGGTCAATTACACTCCCTAACGAACCACTTTAGCCACAACCAGGCTGCGGGAGCTACACTGGCTGGAGAGCAGCACAAATAGCTCCCTCCCCTGCTTCTACCAGCCGGAATTCCAAACTCCTTCCTCTCCAGCAAGGAAGGCTCTGGACCCATGAAAGAAGCTGAAACGCTGCATCCAACCCCTTGTCTCGAGAGCACAGCCATCTCCCTTCACCCAACGGATCCTTCAGAAACCCTTTTTTCCTTTCGTTTTCATTTTTAAATTACATTTCTATTTGCATTTCCTTTAAAAAGCATATCCTAACCTTCTCCTGACTTTCCCATCTGCCACTCCCCTCCTACCCACATCCTCTCAAGAAGCACAAACACCGCCACCAACTTTCCTAAAAAATCCATATGTTGAGGTAACTGAAAACCAAATACTTCATATTAAAGTATTCATGAAATTTGGTCAAGAATAAAAAATGAAAAAGCATTTTTGATAATTTTCTTCACCGATCTCTTTTCAGAGACCGCATGCACATTTTCAACTCAATTATTACTCCCTGTAGACTTGAACAGATGCATTGGTAACCTGAATTGGTCATTTGTCCAACTGCCTACAGTGACATTCTTACCTACCTTCCACAGAGAGGAAAACTTTCTTCCACTTTCATTAAGAAAAGAATCTATTTCAGAAATGAAATTCATAGGACCAATTATTTCATAAAAAAAAAAAAGAAACCAAGGGAAAAAAAGCTCTAAATTACCACCACCAAAAAATTCAAACTTATTTATTTTTCTGTGGGTCAGACACTATATCCTGCCCATGGGCTATGGACAGACTGGAAGGTGTATCTGCCATGCCAAGGTTTCTTCCCCCAGATTCTTACCTCATCAAGATTTTTTACATGCTGCTGGGCCATTAAAAACACAGGGCTTTTATCAGAAATCCCAGCATTTAACTGCTATATTTAATCCATTAAACTAACACATTTTAGAACTGTTTCCTTGTTCTGTTATTTAAAAGGACTAATGCATATAGGACTCAGTTTTAGACCAACATGTGACCTGAGTCATTTATGAGATTTTTACTATTCAATAGCATGTGTTTAAAAGCATTCTGCTTTAGGGAAAACAGAGCAGTATTAACACTAATGCATTAAGTCTAATTGTCATTATTAGGGTTGAATACAAATCCAAAAACATATATAAAGGAATTTAACAGCCCTATAAGCAATATTTGCCCTTTAAAAAAATAATCATTAAAAGCACATTAACCACACAATGAAATTCGGTTTTCCTTTGCTTTTTTCTTCTTTTTTAATAATGGTATGGCATTCTTCAAATTTTCAGTCTGTCTTCATCTGCAACAAGTACAGCACTGAGACGAAGAGTGTCAAGTCTCAGAAACATTAGACATTTAAATTTTGTGATTAGTTCCATTGTTTTCACCTCCTGCAAGATTGCAGATTATGAGGAGCCGCCTCTTCCTCCTCATTGACAAACATTTGTATACAAAATTTTGATTGAAAAAAGCAAAATTAAACCAAAACCACCCCAAATTCCAGGATACAAAGTATGCCATGAGGTAGCCAGCACTAGTGAAGTGGCAGGGTAAGAATGCTCCAGCACTCCCACCCTGCATTACTGAAGCCAGGGAGAGTCTTGCTGCTGACTTAATCGAGGACAAGATTTCAACCTACAGCACTTTCTTCTGTTATTTGAGGGATACTCTGATTACCTACACGTAATTAGCTCATTTTAAAATGGCATAATCTTCTTTATGCACGCCGCACACTCTGAAAATGGATTAGCACGGGGTCTAATGCTGGAGCCTCTCTAGCATTAAAGGATTACAGGACATCAATCTGAACTCACGGCTAATTGGGATGGCTGCGCCCCCTCAGCCAAATCCACTTGTTCTGGCTGTGTGTGTGGCAGGACCTGCAGGAGGTGGGGTGGGTGGGGGGCACGTGCCTGGCCACCCTGGCTGCAAATTGAGCGGCTTTTGTTGCAGCTAAAGCAATCACTTTCTGCAGTGCTGATTTTTGGAAAGCCAGGCACAAGGGCATTCCACTGGACATCACTGTTTAACGACCCCGGAGTCACAACTGCAGATGTCTACATTAACCAGAGGTCAGAGAGGGTAGCAGATGGTTAGGAAGCTCTTACTGTGAAGGCCCTGACAATTTCCAAAGGTAAAACAGCAAGTAGCTTTTATGTATAAATGATGCCTACCATATGGTAAGCATGACTGAAATTTTAAACTAAAAAATTAAATTATTACAGTCAGACTGAACAGAACCAAAAGCAATTAAAAGCTGAGCTTTACCATGAAGATCAGAAGCAGTTTTATATCAACAACATCAGTGATGCCAGAAATGGGAGCGGGGCACCCTCAGAAGAATAGTGTTCCTAAGTGCTAGGCACAAATCCCATTAAAATTCAGCTTGCTCCTTCGAAGATAAACCCAATGATAAGGCTGGCATTTCTAGGCACCAAAATCAATAGACACACAATCAATAGAAAAATCATATTTCATTGACATTAATTTATTAATTAATCTATTAATTTATTGATTGTGATTACAGGCTGTGATTACAGCTTGATTACAGGCTGTGAATAGGTACTTTTTTTAAATAAATAAGCATTCTACAAATATAAATAACAAATGACGTGCATTTCTCCAGCTGATCAGAGCACCTATACACGCATATGAAGGCACAAAATTACCAAACGTTCTTAATAAAAAATAAAAATCATATTTCATGGTTTTCAATAAGAAACCTGGACACATCTTTACCATCATTTTTCTAAAGCTGAGAGCTCTTAGTCACAGAGATTAAGATCCCTGGAAGCCTGAGGCTGCCCCATTCTGACAAACATCCACAGCACCCTGGCAGAGAGCCTGGGAGGGCTCCTACCAACACCCCAGCACTGACAATCCCAGCTTCTCCATGTGGGGAGGGGGCTACCAGGCAAATCCCAGGTCCTGCTCCCTCCAGGAAAGGCCTCACAACTAACATGATGGCTCAAGACATCATGTTGTCCTACATCATGCACGGTCAGGCCAAAAGACTAAATGCCTCTCTCTGGCCAGTGAGGTGACATCTACTGTTCTGAGCCACTTCTAGCACAGAGAGAAACACTGCTCAGCTTGGTGGAGTTAAACACATATTTAACTTCACACAGTAAAATCAAAATAGCCACCTGTGGATCATTAGATTATCTGCTGCCTCTTAACATAATAAGCAGTTAGATTACATGGCATCCCTGAGTTCATTAAATTAAGCTCACTCAGCAGCATGCAGTCTGTCTCTCAGAAATCTGGTAGTTTACTGAATCCTGTCAGTCACTTTGTCACAGGCCTGTGATGAAAACACACTAAAATTCTGTTTTATCAAAGTCAATCTCAAATTTCCATAGACTTTAAGGTAGCTAGATGTTACATGAGACAGTCACAGCAAAACCCAACAGTTAAACATAATTGTGCAGAGGATTGTCAACAAATCTTCTTATCTTCAACAAGTCTAGTCTGAGTTGTGAGTGAACCTTGTGCATGTGAAATGGAGCTTTTGCAGATCAGTTCTGCTTTAAGCTTTCAGGCTCACTAGAAAGTGAAGTGAAACTCAAGAGATGCATATTAAATCCAGGGGGAAAGGTGTTTGTGTAAACACACACACACACAGCACCCAGCCTTTCTTCTCTTCCTTGTTTTGCCCCTACGCCAACTTCCCAAAAGCCAAACCTTGGCTCATGTGAGGACACTGCCCCATAATAATACAGGATTTAGAGGCAATCTCGACAAGGTTCCACTGAGCTGTCCATTATACTGTGAAAGATGGTCCCACTCCATGAAACACCAGCCCTGGAGAGGCTCTTTGCTATGGACCCAAGTCCCTTCCCAGGGCACAATTCCACTAATCCCATACTCTGGAATGGGGTCTCCAGGCAATGCTGAAGACATCACTGCAGGTAGGCAATCCAGTACTGACAGGCAATGTGTTTTCTCTCTCCCAGTACCAAAGCAGACGGCCCATTTGCTCCCCCTGTTCTGCACTGTCTGGGAGAGAGGCAGGATGGGTGCCCAGTACAAGTATTTAGGGAGGCTGCAGTACCTGTGTTTGACACTGGCATCCTGGGTAGCTTCACATGCTTCCAAAATACCTCCTTTGTCAGATTTGCAGGGCACAGGAACTGAATTTGTTGTCTGGCTGTTTGGAGATGGAGTGGAGAAGCCAAAGTATGTTTTATTAATTCTTTCACTTTTTGAATGTAAGTGGATAAGTGGTTTCAGCCTCCAGACATTTCTTAGACACTGTTGACTTTTACATATTCTTCCAGGGATCATAAAGTTCATTGTTTCCTTCTTTCCCCATGATGCATGGGGATAATGAGAGACCAGGAGCACTCAGAGGGCAAGCATCAAGCAACAAACTAGTCAGGCCCAGGGATGCTTGAAGAAAATGTTGTTGCTTTCATTTTAGTCCGTGCTCCATTCACAGAAGAGGCAATTCCCACAAAAATACAGCTAATTGGGATAAACATTTTGCAGCAGCTTAGGACTGAAGCAGAACATTAGGAAGACACGTGTGTACATCTCTAGGGTGTGACAGATGGGGCACACTCTGCGTTACTAAATCCCATTCCTTTCCTTTCAAACAGCCTGCAGTGAGTCACTGTTACACTGTGCCATCCCATCAGTGTTAAAAACCTCCCTGTAGTAATGCTGGCTACGAGCTATGCATCCTTCTCTCCATGTATGCCCTGCATGGCAGGAGCATGCAGACAAACTGTACACCAGCTTTCCTTCCAGGTATCGAGCCATTTGCTTGCCTTTGCTGCAAAGCCACTGTGGTAACCCAGAAGCAACTGTGACACCTGCAGTGCTTTATTCTGATGGGGACAAGCCCAGGAGAAGTTACTGCCACTCAGTCTGCTCATAATATTCCTTAAGAATTTCTGCTTTTTCTCTCAAATTACCTCATTTTAAAGACTTATTACATTAATTACAGGCTTCCCCATCAGCCCAGTTAGAAAGCCCCTAGCCACTCCATGGTTCCCAAACTGATAATTACTAGTCCATACTTTTGCAAAGACCATGGTTTTCCCCATCAGCAGGCACACACACAGAAAATGCATCAGATGCTCCCAAAGACAGGCATAGGACTGGGCAGACCTGAGCCACCACACCTGCTAATTAATTGTTCCCCCACTACTGAGGGAAGACACCCACTACCAGAGCCCAGCTCCAAGGTGCTGTTGTTCCTGTTCCTCCATCCTGATTTATACAGAGCAGAGATGAGCACTAAAGAAAACATGCCGTGAGGATCTTACACTTTTAATTATTTTATCACAGCCTTCACGTACTCTTTTTTGGATATTATTACCCTGGAGAGTGCGCTAACAACCTTAAGTTGCTGACTAATTAAGTTTTGGTATACTCCAAAGCTGGTTTTTGCACACTAATTAAATTTACAGGCAGTTAGATTTGACGGGTACTACGGTATCTGCCAACATGCCTTCATAATCGGTTAAATTATTAATTCTGAGGCAGCAGGCCATCCCCAGGCGGGCAGGGAAGCACTCCAGCAGCAGAGCTGTCCCAGGAGAGCAGCAGCCAGCGACCTTGTGCTGCAGGAGCTGGGGACACACGGGTGCTCTCTGCCCAGGAGAAGGCAACGAGCTGCAGTGGGGGGCACCTCCTGCCCCCAAATCTACTGAGGAGCCATTTGAATTTTCACACAAATACGGCCCTTAAGAGACGGCAGAGGCCGGACAGCAGACAGGCACAGGGTGCCTCACTTGCCCCTCCTGCCGTCCTAGGATGGGAGCAAACGCCCCTGGAGGCAGGACCATCTTGCACTGCAGATGGCATCCCTCACCCCAGCTCTGGAGAATCGCACCTCAGCCTAATTTCAAAGGGCCAGGCAAGCAGCAGGGGCCCATCAGATACCTGTCCCCAAAGCCCCTTCCACAGCATCGGAGCTGCCATTGCTGTGCTGTTGTTGGTGATCACAACCACCAGATAAATCCCCCAACCCCGCTTGGTGCTATCACACCTCGGGCCCCTGAAGACAAAACACTCATTTAGCAATCTATACAATTTACAACATCAAATGCCTCTCTGATAATTCCCTTAGGACAGCTGCTCTTGCTATTTCAACTGTTAAATATTTCCAGAACCCAGAAGTCCTCAGGGAGAAAAGCAGTTATTTTGACTAACTGCTCCTCCTCCTCAACTAGTTACTGTGTGAGCTTCCTCCCACTCAAACACCAGGACTTGATTAAGACATATGGATTACCTCAACACTACCAAGAATTTCAATTTAGAAAGTGAAATATTGACATTCTTAATATCACATTCTAGTTTCACTCGGGAGCCCTTCCTCACATTGACACTGATCCCCACAGAAACACGGCATCATCGCACAGGCTGCCATCCAAGAGCTAGGCAGACGGCTTTTTTACATGGATTTTAGTTGAAATTGCTGATGGAGTCAGCCCATCATGATTTCTTAATTCTACCAAGAAAGCTACTTGCAAGTGACTCTTAGTTATGGAAATATTTGGGTCATAAAAAGAATTATTCATTTCCACGTTAAATTTAGAATTTTGCTTTGTGGTCTTCTTCCTTGTTTAAAAGACTGATTTATAGCATGTTGGGCCTCTTTTCAGTATAACATAAAAACAACACACACAAAGAAAAGCCATAAAGGAAATTCTGCACTTGAAAATCCCACATTTGGAAATTCTTTAGGAATACAGGAGTCTTTTAAGTAAAACCTTATTTCCCGTATAGAAAAGTTTTGAAAGTTCTTCTTTGTTCTAACTACAGAAAAGGTGAGGTTTTGTTTTGAGTTGGAACTGAAATTAAAGTGTGCATAGTTTCTTATTCAACAAAAATCCTGAGTTTGGACTGGTCCTGCTGGGATCCCACGAGCTCTCATAAAGCAGAATCTTCAGTGTTTCCCATCCACTCTTGCTGGCATCTCATTTTACTGAGTTTCTATTTAAGATTGATGGCCTTAAGCTGCAGTTATGTATTTAACCAAGTCAAGAAGAAAATCAGCATGAACCTCACTGGTATTTTATATCTAAAAGTACTGGGCAGACGTATTTAAGTTAACCAAATGTAACTCACATGTAATACCTCAAAATAAAACCCCAAAATCTCTGACTTATATGCTACCCCACATTTAGATGAGCCTTCCATGACAAAGCAGCACTTTTAAAGGAAAAACGTGGGCACTGCAGTTGTGCCATTGTGCACCTTAAACACCATAAGGTGCATTGACCAGTCTCTACAAAACTCAGAATTTCAGGACTGTAAGGAGATGTAGGACAGGGGATGGGCTGCCTGGGTGACCTGGTAAGAGGGCTCACATAAAGCACAAGAAAGTGGAAGGAAATAGAATATCATTTTATGCTTTTAGCAAATCATACCTTAGTAACCACTAGGTAAAGGCATTATTTCAGACAAGAGGTAACAGTGTTTTGCAAACCTCTAAAAACACTTGGTTTCAGCCAGGATGTTGCCAGCTGAGGAAAGGCTGTTCTCCTTACTGGTAACCCTCAGCATCCTGGATTTACGGTCTTCGGAGACATGAAAAGAAATGTATCATGACAATTACACAATTTTGGAACAGACAAAGTTCTGACCAAGCACTAATTTAAACACACCGACATAAAAATCCAAGTTATGGTCCAAAACGGGCTGTAAAGCTGCCACTCCTAAACACTCTGCATGATTCAAGTGGATTATTAATTGGATTAACTTGTGGGAGGGAAGTAACCCCAGAGACTCTCCCTTCATCAGCAACCCCCAGAGACTCTCCCTTCATCAGCAATCCTCCTCACTCCTAACACTGAGACCTTCCTTAAGTTTAAGCAGTTTTAGTTAAGCCTGTTGCTCAGCAGTTCTCAAAGCAATGCCAACCTCATCTTTGTTTTTAATCAAACCTGTATGAAGAAACTTCTATTTATTCTATACAAATACCCAACACCTCCGAGAAATATACACTCTTTTCTGAGAAACTAGAGTGACACAGAGAAAAGGATCAAGTCCAGGAAATAACCTTATTTCAAAATAGTTGCAGTCATTGCCACAGTCCTCTGCACCCAGGAGAACAAACTCATCCCTCTGCCAAAGCTTTTTTACAACTCTACCCCAACAAGGAGAGCTGTAGCCCCCAGAACTGCTTGTAGCTGACATTTCCAGTGCTCTGAGCCACCATTTCTGAGGCAGTCACACATGAAAGAGGCAAAAGTGATTGGGAGGCTTTATGTATTGATGCCAGCCATTGGTTTGGAGTCAGTGAACCAAGAGAAATACACATTGAAATGTACTGAAACAAACAAACTAGAAACAAGCCTGAGGCAAAGAAAAGAGGCTTTTATATATTAATTATACTCTGGGTTTGGTTTCTGCCTTGAATAGCAGCTATACAGTGAAATTCAGCAAGCACTCAGGTATTGCAGAAATGTGCAAGTCACTCAAATGACCTCCAAGCATCAGGCTCAAAGTCTTCAAACACAACGGAGACTTGCTAGAGGCAAAGAACCAGCCTTCATCCTTGCTTTGTTGATGCAAATCCTCTTTACCTTGAGAGCAGTCCCTCAGCTTCAGCAGTGTTGCCCCTGAGAGCCACATGGCAAGACCTTTGCTCTCAAGTGCTGTTGACCCACCTCCACCACGGCTCTGCCTGGCTCCCATCAGAGGGTGATGATCAGACACCCCCGGCAGCACATTACACCTGTGTCTGACCAGCAGCACAATGACCCCTCTGAAGGGCAGGCAGTGAGCACTTGGGGCCAGAGCTGCCAACTCAAACTTCAGGAGTTCAGCCTTCCTTTGAGGCAAGTTGAAAACGACAGAGAGAGCAAAACGCAACAAAGCTGCACTCCAGAAAGGGCTTTTCCTTTTCAATCCAGTACGTTCCACTGAGATGAAAACTGCACTAGGCTGACAGGATTACAACCCAGAGAGCCTCTTTAGCTATATTACAATGACCCTGTGCATTTTTAATTGGAATCTGCCCTTTATTTGTGTTTGCTGACAGCCCGAGGGGGGGATACACAATGTTTATGAAGGCAGGTGGGGATTCCTGAGCATCCCAAGCTCCGCAGGCACTACAGTGTCTTTCAGCTGGAGGAGAAGTTCTGCCCTGATGCCCCCTGCAGCCTACATGCACAGCACAAAGATTTCCCCTTGAACACATTGAGCTCAAAGTCCCTGCTTCTGCAGAGTAAAAAAATATAAATAAAATTTAAAAAATGGTCTGAATGGAATCTGTAAAGTCAGGCAGAATTCAGTTGCTTTCCCAGCCCCTTTTTATATTTAGACAAGAGCTTCCTCTACTTGGCTGCTTAATATTTTCACTCCTAATCTCCTCACTACCTCTTTGCTCTTCACCGAGTAAGCCCACTTCTCTAGCACAAGTCTCCTCCCTTGGTCCACAGCTAGTCCATCTCTTACCAGTGCAGAGTTTGGATAGACAAGTAATTTACAAGATCCATAGCATCCAATTCACAAGAGTTCCCAGGTGTTATATGAGCTGTTGCAAACTCCAAAAGCTGCCAGAGACCCCCACTAAAAAGCAGAGACCTATACACAGGGGGAGGAGGACAACCATGGCAGCCCCAGCTTGCTGCACCTGGATGAAAAGAGCATGGCTCTGAAGCTGTCAAGGCTTCCATAAGCTTCAAAGGAATTCAGTCACTGCTTGACAATTTTGCCATATAAGCCAAAAAAAAAAAAAAAAAAAAAAAAAAGAAAAAGAAGTGTACTCAGCCTAGGTCCCAGGCTCACTGGGAGCTGTTTGTTTACCTTGGTTGGCACTGGGCTGAGCCAAAGCTCCCATGTTCCCAGACACAAGCTCACAAGCTCCCCTCCTCTCCCAAGGCATCATGAGGACACAGCCCAAGATCTAAACCCAGGCTGTGAGGAACAGCACACTGAATAAACAACCCACTCTCCACAAGTGCAGCAGCACTCTTCTACCCAGCTTCCAAATCTTGGCAAAGCCACTGTTTGCAAAACTTTTCATTTTCCTCTCCTTCTTCTTCCTTCACTCACCTATCATGCAAACACACTTCTGCAAAGAACCTCAGCTCCATTCTTTTACAGAGTTTATAACATGCCTATTTTTTTGCTATGCCTTGGTTAACTTTTTCAATAGTTGCAATGAAATTAATCTACACTCCCTGACATCAGTGAGTGTGTGCAGAAGCCCAGGAAACTCTATTTCCTGAGCAGGAACTCACAGAGACCCAGGCTGTGAATGAGCCAGGTGCAGCTCTAAGCATGCACACAGGTCCTGCAAAGCTCTTGTATTCCCCTTGTTATGGTATCAGCCTTTCACCATACACCATATGTATTCAGGATCTAACACTGCATAGTTAGTCTTCTTTTTCTCCAATTAGTACTGCAATTAAAGAAGAAATCCACCTCATTCAAAGTTTAAACTTCTAATTCTGAACACAGGTATCACTGACTCTTTTAAAGAAGTCATCCTACTGTTTGGGTTTGGGTTTTTTTGGGTTTGGTTGGTTGGTTGGTTTTGTTTTTACTTAGTTACTCCAGTATGCGACACCTCAAGTATTAGCAACCTCCAGCACAGAGAAGCTACGAAGGTTTAACACAGCCCTATACACTATGGTGCATTTATATTGTTTGAAGGCTTATGAACACAAATCAGCAAACGAGGAGGTATAACCTGCTAATTTAATACCGTCCATCCTGGGTAATTCTTCTTGCGCATAAAAAAACAGCACATTTGTTTCCTCTCCAGAGGAAAAAAAAATAATTCGTCTTGTTAACAATCAGCTACAGCAAGCAATAAACAAATCTCAGTGCATTGTAAACAGGACTCACTTTAAAGGCTGCCCATCCAGTCACAGGATAGGGGAGAGGGGGCACGTGTGGGTTCAGGAACTGTGAAAGGGTTTCCAAGTGACTCTGTGGTACCTGCTCTCACAGGAGAGCCTCAGCTCTGCTCCCAGATGGTGACAGCACCAGAAGCAAAGAAATGAACAGAAACTTCTCTTCATTTAGGTGCTGGAATTTTAAGTAAAGCTCCCAAAACTCCCCAAGGCATATTGTTGCTTCCATCAAAGGAAGCCAGCGAGCATGACTGATAAGTTTGATTTTCAGTGGTGCTTAGGTTCTGCAGGTCTCATCAATTGCAGAGCAAGTTGTAGGTACTCAAGGCCAATTTTTTTTAAAGGGTAGGTATTTTAAAATGCATTGCAGTCAACAAAAACTGGGAGCTACAGTTCTTTGAAAGGTATGAAGGCCTTCAGCACTTCTCAGAAGTCACACTGTGAATTTTTTTCTCCTTTTCTCCCTCATGTTTTGCTTTCTGGTTCAGAAAAGATGACAGGAACACGAGAGACCCTCATTTCATTACAGAAATTAAAAAGAGAAGATATAACAAAATATGTCCTTGGAGACACAAATAGTTCAGGGAGCCTCTGAAAAATGTACAAAATGCAGGCAAAATCCAGTCTCTCTGGAACGTCTTTGCTTCTGTTTCCCACAGGACAAGGGAACTCACACCACCATTTTGAAACCCTAATTTATCCCTTTTTTTAAGAATCAGTTTAGTTAGGAGATGACCTCTGTATTAGCACTCCTAGAGAGGCCTCACAATAAAGTCCTCTCTCTGTTAATACTGCAGAAATTAAATAGCAAAACTGCATTACCCATTAAGAGGTTTTTTAGTCGATTTGTTTACACAATGAGAATTACTTTCACATTTCTAATTAGGTAGCTATTAACTAACAGACAGGGAAATTGCACCAGCATAAGAAGCTTTGCTATCAGCACAATCTTATTAAAAGGAGAGCTTAAGATTTTAACAAGAACAACAAATTGATCATGATAATGTGTTTTTAGATCATCAAATGCAGAAGTCAAGGGGGGGGCTTTTAAAAGTTCTTTGAATCAACATATTTTCTCTGTTGGTGTCAGTTTTAACACAGGCTTCAGTAAGAGAAAAGCTTTTTCAAATGCTTCTGGCACTATTCTATATACAAAAACCTACGAGGTACATTAAATTAAGTTAAAATTAGATTATGCACAGTCAATTCTTCCACTGTTACATAGGGAAAATAACTGCTCTAGTATTCAGAAGCTTCCAGAACATCTTTAACCCCTTCTGAGCTAACATAGCAGAGCAGATGCTTGCTGAGGTGTAACAGGTCATAGACCCCATCAAGTCCAAGGAGACCTCAAGTGCTTTATCATCACTCTCTGATGCCCTGCACAAGACATCATCTCATATAGTTTTCCAATATAGTTAATCACCAAAGAATTCGACTCTGACATTTTTAAATCAGCTGCATTAAACACATGTACATTTTTTGACCCTTTTTTCTGTATTAGAGATGTGCCTTGAAAGACTGCTGTCAGTATGGAGAGACATAAAAGTTAACAGACCAAAGGAGCACATCAGTGGTGCTTTTGCAATAGCACTTGAGAGCAGTAATATCTGACTGTGCCATCAAAGACTATGAGAGAAAGCAGCCATAATTTACAGTCTCACTCAGGGACTTCATTAATCCTTCCTGATTTTGGGGTCCTTTAATATCCGTAGGAGGCTGCCACATTTTATTTTGCCAGCTAGCAACACAAACTACACGTACTTGGAGTCAAACCATGAAAGCAGAAACCAAATGCAGACTAGATGACTAAACACAGGAAGAAAATTTATAGGAGAAAATAAGAGAAAATTATGCTTCTGTAAGTCCAGAAAGCATGAACCTGAATCTCCCACATCCTATTAAAAATCCTCTGCTCCCATGGCTATTCCATTCCATTTAGACCACACAAAATAGCTTGAAGAATGTACTAGAACCTGACTTCTAGAAGATTGTTTTGCAGCCTTGGTCTCCAAGCATGTCCTGAGGAATATACTTAGCAAAGAGCTGTTAGTGGCCTTCACTGGTTCATCCTGCCATGATGAGAGACAATGGAGATTTCCAATCTTATTCCTCCCAACAACTCAGACGAACAGCTTTTTTGGCAGAGGCATCCTTCCCACACTCATGTTTGAGCACAGTGACTTTGTTTGAAACAAAACCAGTTTTTTCCTAGGTATTTAAGACTATTCCCACTTTTGTCTAATACAGGAAGATGAACATTCCCCTACCATTTTAGCAGCATCCAACCATAGTGCTCCAAGAACTAATGAACTAACACTCATTACACAGAACTATTTTCTTTCCATCCCAACAAACTGTTTTTCTGAAAGAGGTACCTTTAAATATATCTATTATGTATACATTTGCTACTGCAAACTGATCAGGACAGGACTGAGATGCCCACTAAGCAGCTGGTCAGGCAATCCCATGTATTTTCTTGAAGAAAGAAGTTAATTTGTGTGTTCAATCAGGCAAGTGCTGGACAGCAGTGCCTAACTCACAGTGGAAGAATTATCAAGCCATCTTGATCCATGCTGTAGTTCTTAGCTACTCAAATCACCACAAGGCCATTAAAAGTTAATCACAAATAATATCAGTAAAATAGTTTTGCTTCTGAATTTTTTTAAAATAGCCCTGCCAGGAATTGCAGCATTTCTGCTCTTCTGTACAAAGTGATCCCAATGTCTGCAAGTAATCTTAATTAACATTCTGAGAGATTAATATTTTATCATTATCACTAAGTTCAAATGAGCACTTTAGGACAGGCTATAGCCCTCTAATTAGCACTACTAAAGTATTCCTGGTCCTTCATACAGCTGAAGAACTCAAAAGCTCCAGTCAAATGCAGAAGAAAGACAATGCCAGTTCACGAAAACTTAAGAGTTTAAATGAGTTAACAATTCCAACTTCAGAGGTTATTTTATCCCCACATGTACTTGACAAAAGATAGCTTCCTACTGATAAAGTCAAGTTCTGTTTTACAATTTCATTTAGCTTTCCAGTTGCAAAGGCAGTTTCACAGGCAATGCTCAGCTGGAGACCAGCACAGCTTTGTTTCTTTATATCATATCTAATTGGAAGTTCTCCAAGGATAATTGTTGTTGAGAAATTTATTGATTTGCTTCTGAAAATCTTAAAGACGCTTGAGGAATTGCAATTGGGAGTTCCCCCCAAAGGATTTGTCTTTGAAATATTAGTAGTGATGTATTACTTTTCTCTTGTGGACCACAAAACTTCAATTAAAATTCCGATTTTGCATTTGGAAACGACACTGTGGTATCCAAATGGATTAGTATTAGAGGGCCTTTTCAAATGGATGCACTGAAGGAATCTGCACAGCAGGTCTGAATGCAGCCTGCACTAAGCTATTTGTCGACTGTTTAGTCAAGCTACAGCCAAGGTGTCATTTTTGGGGAATTCCTGCTGCTACACCTACCATATTAACATGCTTGACTTTTATTCTAATGAAGAGCCAGGTCCCTCCAGAATCCAATGCAGGGCAATTTTCATCATGATCCTACCTAGAAAAGGCAAAGATTCTTCCTGGGGATTTGCTCTGATACATTCATATTTTTCTCTCCTCTTATCCATTGCAATGCCTGAGGTAGAAGCAGGAGAGGGAGCTGTCAGAGGCTACTTCCACTGATAATTTGGTTTTCCTCCCGCTTGTGTTCTCACCTCAGCAATTTGTGGCATACGTCAAATTACACCGGCAGGGAAATTTCAGCTTAAAAAGGCTTCAGATTTACAGAATACAAACATCCATTAAGAACTCATTACTTAAATAGCAATTGCTGTCCATTTGCATGCACAATAGTCAGAGTCTAGAGGCCGGATACGTGCTGGAGACCTGCTCCACAGCCATCTCCCAAGCAGGGTCAACGGGAGGTTCCCTGCAGCCAGTGCCAACACAACTGGGCACCATAATAAGAACTGTGTTGTTATAGGCTTGATCTGCTTGATCCCGTGGGTTATGAGGTAATTAGCTGCTGAATAACTGAAATCAATGGATGTTTTTGCAGAACCACACCAAATAAGCAGAAGCTTGGCACACAGAAGGGAGAAACAATCACATTGCTACACAGTCATGTTTGTTAATTCCTAGTTTAATTCCACTGAACTCAACAGCTTTACAGCAGAAAAAAAAAAAAACAAACGAACCCACAGCCTAGGGTGACTAGTAAACCCTATCAAATTACCCTGAAATTTGAAAGCTAAAATGAATACTGATCTCCCTTTTCCAACACATTCAATTAAAAGCCCTTCTTGCTTTGAGAACTCCATACACTGCCACCTTTGAACAGTGTAAGGAATTCTGCTGCCATGAAACTCCTGAAATTTCCTTGGAAATCATGCCACTTGGTGATTTCCTGTCCTTGTACACCCCAAACCTTCCCCACTTCTTCATCAAGCCATATCTATAACCAAGCAAATATCTTCCAGAGTTTTCTTCCAAAGCCTTACTCTTTTACATGTACCCTTGCAAAAAGCCTTCCCAGTCCCCTCTGTATGATATCTATTCTTTGCACTCATCTCTCCATACACCACTAAGTTGCATTTCTACTTGTAGCCATTCTTAAATGACCCAGGAAATATTGAATCCCATTGACCCAGAGCAGTAAGTACATTCCACTATTTCTCCAAAGTTTTCAGGTTCAAATATTTGAGTTCCATTACAGCCTGCTCCCTCCAGTGCAGGCTGTGAAAACCATGCATGCTACCAAGGATTGAACCTAAGCCTAAAGCAGGACTTAAAGTGAATAGTAGTCTACCTCAGAGAGGACCAGCATCATTCAAAACACTTTTGTGTAACTATTAAATTATTCTTCACAAATTACATCTGTTCCCGAGTTATCTAGTCCAGCCAGTATTTTTCAAATATACTCCGTAAAACCAAACATTAATTTTGAAAGATCCACCAAAGTGGCTCTGTATCTTACACACACACAGCAAGGCAGAGACTAATCGAGGTGAAGTGGAACCATTCCTTTCAACACCAGTGTACACTCAACTAACAGACATCCAATCTATGAGAAATGAAAAAAGAGAGAAAAAAAAAGAGAAGCTACAATGTAAATAATATCTGCTGAAAATGGAGCAAAGAGCTCTCTTGAGGGCTTGGCAAAAAACGTGCACCAGAAGGGTGTAACTAGCAGTTCTATTTAAACCCTCCAAGGAAGGTGTGAAATGTGGCGAGTTTGCAGAGGATCAACAAAGGAAACACTAAACTCTTTCATTAGAAAGAATTTGTCACAGTTCATGACAAAGACATGCTAGCACTGAGACAAAAAGCACGTCTAAATAAAGTGTAACTACACAGGAGATCAAACTGACTGTTTGGGGAAGAATGGTTATCCGAGGGAGCCCACTTCTTCCCCAGCTCAGTCTTAATGGTAAAAGCCTCTTAAACAGCAAAGTCAATACACAACACACTTAGGACCTCGCAGATGGGGTGAGGAAAGAGAGTTTCATTGAGTCACGTGCACTAAAGGACAGCAGTAACTTTAAGATGGCCTCAGACCCTACTCAGGCAAAAAAGAAACTGCCCAGAGGAGAGATGGAGCAGTTGTCCATTCAGTGAGATACACGGGATGAGGAGCAGAGGGAGAGTCTGCCATTTGAAAATAAAGCCATGAGTATTATCACCTCTGAATTTATCCTAGAGCTTTGAAGGTGGGAAGCTCTGGGCCATCCCTCTGCAGGGCTGTGCATCCTCAGTGGCACGGGCAGTTTGTTAGGAAGGAGCCTGCCAGTGCCCCTGCTCAGCCCCTGCTCACACACCAGCACTGCTGGGGGCTCCAGGCTCTGCATTTTCTGTCTTCCCTGGTGGAAGATTCCTTATTTTGCTATCCACTAGCATTTTCAGGAGGGACTCAACTCCCTCAGAAAAAAAATCTTACTTTGAATAAACTGTTAACAAACTGAATACAGGAGAACATCATAAGAAAGAAGAGAAACCAAAAAAACCTATATAAATTCCAAATAAAAATTAGGCTCTGAATACATCTCCTCCTCTAGGCAATTATATGAGTAAATCAGGTACTGAACAAATGAAGTAGTTATTCTAAGTCTGTTCTTGCAATAGAATTTTTCCAGAAACAGTAAATTACTTTGAATATTTATCATAATCTGTTATCCGCAGAAAAAAATATGTGAAAACTAAATAGATTTATGGAAATGCATTTACCTAATAATATTTGCCAAATGACACTGTTCCCTCTGCTGCTTGTAGCAAACTCAGTCACAGAGGCTAAGGACAGGTTTGCCTTATTAGCACAGCTCTCTGCCTGTGTGTTTTAAGTACCTCAGAGCACAGTACCATCTGTATGTATTCTACTAATGAGCTACTTCTTAGGCTGAGGAAGGCTGGCCAGCCAGCCAACACCGATTACTCAGATGGAGACTGCCTAATTTTTAAGCAATTAATGAGCTCCTCTCTCACTCGACATAGAAGCTTCCTCTGGTTAATTCTCCTGGCATATTACAGCATATCCTATTCTAAAGAAAGCTTCTCAAACAAGAAAATAAAAAGAGGAACATGACACAGCCCAGTCCAATTCCCTGGAGCAGAGCCCAAATCCCCTGTGTGGCACCCAGATTGAAAAGTACCTGCTGAGACCACCCCAAGCAAGGGCTGCATCGCTGCTTCTCAACACAGCTGGAACAGGGAACAGCATCCTGGAATGGGGGCAGCTCAGCCATCTCCCCTCCTCTAGACTGCCCAGGGCACTAAGATACCTCTAATAACACCTCGGAGGATGGACTGGAAGAGCCAGTACCATGGTTAGACAAGGCCTTTTCATGGCTTTAGTCCCTCTCACCTCCCAGTCATTTGGAAACAGCTGACACTGCGTGTCACCAAACACTGCCCAGCTCTGCACTGGGGACCACCAGCTACGGATGCTGCATGCTCAAGAATCCCTGAACACTCAGCAAGATGACTGATTGTTCCCATCTCTTCCCTGATCTGACTGATGTGATTTTTAAAAAGTGAGCCTTAAGGGGCTATTAGATTATGGAAAAATAGAATTCCCTCTTCTGCCACTAAAAAGTATTTCTTAATAACCTAAACAAAGTTTAAGGAGATCAAAATTACCTTTTACAGCTCCCTGTTGGAAAGCACTGGTAGTAAAGCATAAAAGGAGCGTTAAATCATCTCAGTAACTACACCGACAATGCACAACTTTCATGTGCACAATAAAACCATTAAAGGAAATCTGATTTTTACAAGTATATTACACATCATCATTCTGAAAGGGCAACCCTACGTGCAGGAAAGGATGCACTTGTCTTGCACAAACCTGAAAAACCTGCCAATGGTAGCAGTGAAACTCTTCCAGAGGAGAGCTTTTAGCCAAACCACTTGCCTCTCTTGAGGATACTCAAATTTACACACCAGTAAAAGGCTCAGTGTTACAGTTCAACTTGGTGTGACATTACCAAGCCATTCTACAGTCCCACTGTGGAATTTGTATTATTTAAGTTCTCATGACCAAGGTACCCAGCATTTCACTTCTGGGGGAAAAAAAAAAAGGACATTGTTCCAAAGACAACTAATTGCTATAGCACATCAAGGGTCTTCCTACAACATGAAGCAAGTTGGTGACACAATCTGCAAGGGACTTCACACAACAGCATTCTGAATAACCAACTGTTCATATGGGATCTGTGTCCTTCAGAGAGCCATCAATTACAGCTCCTCCTTATAAAGGACAGCAAATGGAACAGTTCATTTGTAGACACTTCTAAAACAGGATTTAATAATGATCCTTTCTTCATCCACAGAGCTTTACACTCTTCCTATGTAAAGTCCACAACAGTTGCAGCCAGGCATCCCAGGTGACTGGATTTAGGTTTCCTCTCTCATGCACTGTTAGAGGCATGATGTACAGTTGGAACAAAACCATTTGCAATAAACACTGAATGGTAAAGAGCAAATTTAATCATCCAATCCAGATGAAAAAATCATTATGCTGTAAATAATATGATGTAAAGTCACAGCAAATAGGAATTATGTTGACCTACATCACAAGTCAGCCAAAAAGCTTCAGCTTTCAATCTGCTCCAATAAAGCTGAAATATTCCACTCCTAAGTGCATTTCCACTGTAGTCCCCGATTTCCCTAAAACTACAGATGTCATTTTGAATAGAAATACTATATACAAAGTGTCATTAGTGATACACATCCTAATTTCTCTCCTTATGTCTAAGACCACACCATTATTCACACCTCTCTAGCTTTATATAACAGGGCAAGATTTTCAAGGTCACAACAAAACAAGTAATACATTCAAGAACTCAAATCTTTAATAACTATTTTCTTGGCTTAAGTTTCAAATTTGCTTTTCTAGACCACAAGTACCAGAACAAAAAGGTTTTCAAAATCCTTGAAAATTGGTTTATTTTCTCAACAAAACACTGGAGCCTGCAACTAGAGGAGAAGACCCAGGTTCTGAAGGAGTTTCTCCTTCACAAGAGAGGAGTGCCAGAGAGCAGTGCTGATGGCCAGAGATCCACCTCACATCTGGAGCCAAGGAAGCTTGCAGGATGACCTGGCTCCATTAAAGTGCTCCCACTTTCTCAGTTTTCAGATCTCCTATGCAGTAAACTTGAGATTTGACATAGCAAAATGCTTCCCAGCAGGGAATCCCAGAAAGAGGAATGTCCTGACCACTAAATGTTCAAGGTCTTCCAGATTCTTCTCCCGACATCCACATCAAGGATGCCAGGAGTACAACTGTTCAGCTGCAGCTCTTGTATCTCTCCAGAGATACAGAGCCTGGGAATAACCCTCCCTTTGATTCCTGTTCCAGCAGTTTTCCATTGATTATTAAATGTATCCATCTCAGAGAATTTACTGTTCAAAATGAAATCATGTCACTGAAAAAGAATTTCTGATGCACTCTATTCTCTAGAACGTAATTATATGTCTGCATTTTATGAATAGCTCAAAGACATCGTTCTGATTGTATCTCACATTGTTTCTCCCATTCCAGGCCCACCCATATATATATATTGCTGAACATGTAATATAGCATAATCATGCATGAAGTGGCTCTGCACATTGATCCAAATAACCTTAGTATCACAGAGTGCAAAACAAAACCATAATGCTTAAATTCAGAAAAAACAATTCATGTTGTCTTGCGAAAAATCTGATCTGCTATATTAACATCAGTCTTCACAAATAATAAGCCAATTCTATCTTCAACATACCAGAAAAAAATCCATTAACTCTCAAATATTAAAGAATAAATTTTTAAAAAATCTGAAAAACAACTTTGCACTCGAATTTCATATGTATTTGTACAGTGGGATGAAAGGACCAGCACTTCTTTAAATAAACATGAACATCTGGTTAAGACTACACAGAGGTGTCCTTGGATAAAGGTGTTTAAGGCTATTCACACATCTGAGGACAGAACTCGAGTCCCTGCTATTGCTAAAAATCTAAAGGCAGCTACTCTGTAAGCACAGATGGAGCCCAGAGTGGCTCAAATGCAGCTGCCTGCCTGCAGAGCCCCAGCAGTTCACGATCAACAAATGTTCCTCAAGTCAGAGCAATAAGTATACACAGAGGTTTCTATAAACTTGGTTACCCAAGAGACTTGATTGGCATCTCCAATGCTCCTGGTCCCTCAGGTAATTCCATATGCCATTTTACAGTCTTCAGTGGTTGCTCCTTCTGTGTCCCCACTATTCTCTGGAAGGGCAGCTCATAGCCAGTACACAGAACAGACTTGTAACATTCAAAAGCAAAAGCTGTAAGCCTAAAACTAGTGCACAAAACTTGGTATAACCAAATCTCTCTCCTTCTTTTCCTCTTCCATTTCTAGCTGACACATTTTTCTAACTTCTACTGAAAAATAACAGAAATTAAAGAAGCTGTTCCCTATCACATGTATCCAAGGACATAAAAGCACATTCTACACACATGCTTATTTAGTCTCAAAATTTCTCTATGAGACGGTACTGCTTTCCTTGTCCTTGCCTAAGGGATTAGCAACATAACAAAACAGAGGGAAACATTTTGTTTATGTGTTACTCCCCACATCACCTTCAGTGTGCTGGGCAATTGTAACAATGTTTTATCTCTGGATGATTTTCTGCCATGTGTAAAATGGAAATAACTATGATGCAAACATTAGAGACAAAAAGCACTTGTTATGAAATACCATGGTAGCAGATGTTTACTGAAAACACCAGATAGTCCCACGAGACTTAAAAAAACCCTTCCCAGGCAACAAAGTACAATTAGAACATAGAAAGTCCAAAAAATAATACAACTATCATGTTTCTACTACACAGCCCTAACAAACATTTGAACTGTACACATGGCTGCTGGAAGCCTAAACACCAGTATGTCACCCAGACACATGCAAGAGTGACATAAAAAATATTGTACTTTAGACATTAGAAAGCAATTTGGGAACTTCAGGCTTTCCCTTTTGCCCTCTTTCAGGCCTATTCCTTGACGGGGGAGCTGAATGCCTCGGGAGCTTGCCCTGAGATGCACCACTTTCCCTGATGCCTTTAGTCCCAGAGGGGCTGGTAGACCAGGTTAGCTGTCAGGGACTGATGCAGGTTCCTTTTCCTCCCACTTCATTACAGCCACAGGAATGAGACAGCCAGATAAAAAAGCTCATGTCAGGTGCTGACATTGCCTCCAGTTTCTTTATGAAAAACCACTGAGCAACACTTACAGCTGCCTGGATCATACAGTCTCCTACTTGTTCACTTACTATTTTACTTCCCACCTGGAATAACGGGTGCAGAAATCTCAGTAGATACCTTTTTAAAGCAATACTGATCCCTCAAAGAAGCAGACCAACTGCACCTATCTTACACTGAAGTGTCAAAATACCTTCCTTCCTCAAAAAAAAAAAAAAGTAACTGGGAATGAGTTTCCAAAGGTCCTATGCAGCACAATAGATCTACAGTTCTGTGAATCCCAAAGGTGAAGGAGGTTTAAAACAGGTCAAGCTAACAGAAATACCCTCCTGCTGGCTCCATTCCTGCCTGAATAAGGAACCACACAGGGAGGGAAAGCAAGAAGGAACTGATGGTAGAGGCTGGTGGGCACAGGCAGCCTGGTTACCATGTCTTGGAAAAGTGAAGTGCTCAGGTCGGAAGCTTAACTTGAATCTAAGTCTCTGTCTTCAGCTGCAGAGCATTGCACATTTCCCTATCAGTCTGTATTATAACTGCTAATCATGCTTCTTGTAGGAAAGAATCGATTGGATTTGAAAGGGTTAGAGATTAATAAAGTGATAAATGTACCCTCTAGAGGTGACACTGCAGCTCAAATCAATTTTGCTTTCAACTAATAGATGGGCAATCATTTCTACTTTAGCGAGTTACAACAGAATACAACAATCACACAGGTCTATATACTAATGTTTGTACATACATGCACTGCACAAAACAGAATTCCTTCCTTCATAGGTGAACAACTTGAAATACATCTGCACCTCCTGAAAAGGTAAAAATCTGATGGGTTTTTTTTATCTGTAAAACCAACTTCTTCAAAAACTTAAAGGCCAAAAAAAACAACCCCAAAAATGTATCTTAATTCTCCTTTCTCTCGCTATTTCCCATAGTGATCCCAACATCTTCTATCTCACAGTTTTACTGCTTGTGACTGTGACAGCTACACTCATGACAAAAACAAGCAGTAAAAGAGAAAAAAAAAAGTTTCTGGTACAATGTGTCACACAGACTAGGAACTCAAAGCTGAAACGCACTTCAAACAACAAGGTTCTGAAAGCAAAGTAGAAAAACTTCTTTAAATTCAGTGGACAGAGATATGAGAATATGTATTAATATTCATACTTAGTTCAATCTAAGGAGCCTTATTTACATTCCTTCAAATATGTACAGCAGTATGTAAAACCTGCCTTAAGATGTATTCAGGTTACAAAAACCCAAGCACTCCTCAGAACTGTTCTTGGTCAGGAGCTGACCCATAGCAAAGCCATTTCATCACAGATTCCTTATAGCTCCCATAGGTCCAAATACTCCTAAGTTATCCTGAAGTCTCTGAGTCACCAACAGATGTCCCAAATTGAGCAGATATTCATCTCCAGGACAAGCCAACATGCTGAGCTTGGAGACTGCTCTGGGTAAGTCTGCAGCTGTATTATTTATACTTTCATTTGAACATTATGTAAGACAAACCTTCCAAAAATATTTTCATGAACAAGATGAAAAACAAAACATGCCAGAACAACTTTCCCTGTCCCTCAGGACAGGCAGTTTCACAGTAAGGACACGAACCTAGGACACTTGCCGTCAAAGCGAGCAAACTAGAAACACTGAAGAGCTCTCTTAAAATTTCTAATTAGGATCTTACAAAAAAAAAAAAAGAAAAGATACCTTGATACATTAGGGGTTTTTTTCATTTGAAAAATTTCCTCTCTCCATTTTGGAGAGGAAAAATTTGTACTCTCCAGTTAAAGGCACAGAGCTAGAAGATTTCTCAGTCATGATGGTACATATAGTTAGTAGAGGTTCAGATATTATCAATGAACTTCTACATGCTGCAGCAAGATGAAGAACAGATATCCAAACAGCTGGCATGATGCCCAATGCAAAAGTGGAAGATTATAGATTTTTAACTGAGGAAATGATACTTCTTTCATGCTTTATTTCTCCCTATCCCCTGAAGATCTTACCTTTGTAACTTACTGCAGTTTGAAACAATTTAATCGTGTTCATTTATTTTATTCAAATACAGCTGTGATTTCCCTTTTGGGAAGGAGTCTAGCTTTAATATTTAAGTATCAGCTCAATATTTTAATTGTTTTAATTATACATGAATTCATTTTAAACATGTGCAATAGCTAAAAATTTGAGTGCTTAAGTAAGTTCAATATTTAAACCTTCTCAGGGTGAGGTCACTAAAAAAAACCCCAAATCTTTAGCAGACTATTTCCTTTCTTGTTCTTTGTGCATTTTCCTTCCTCTCTGCCTGCAAATGCAACGGATAAATGCTGCCAGCTGTCTCCCAGATAGGTCTGTCCAGCTGCAATGCTGCTTTCTGTCTAGAGGAGAAGAAACTAAGGCTGAGAATCCTGTAATGAGGTGCACGACTACCAGAGCTTCACAGCTGACTTGCTGGTAGCCCCCTGAGACCTGACTGAGCACAGGAGCTCCTCACTTCCTGCTGATCCAAACTGAACAGATGGAGAGCAGCCTGAACCCGTGAGCAGACACGACCATATGCAGGAGAGGCTGTACTTTCCTGCACTGATGACAGCTTAGAACAACAGTGATTCTGACTTTGTTTGCTGGAGCTGTGAAGAACTCAACATCTTCTGGGAAAAGTAAGAGATCAGTGTGTGCTGATTAGTGTTGCCAAGCTCTCATCTCCTCTGCCTGCATGTTATTGGCGGGAAGTAAAAGCCAAAAGCCTCTCTGGCATCACTCATATCTCAGAAATGGGAGGGCTCATAGCCATGCATTTTTCATCAGGTGCAACAGCAAACTGAAGTAAATGGCAAGTGTGAGCACATCCAGCACCTCCTCTGGAGCCCACTCCAGAAGCAGCAATGGACTTTGGAAGTTAGGCTCATCTAGGATATCCTGCTCCATGCACAAATCTGTGAGTCACCTCTGAACTACAAACACCTTCACTTCCATGTATGCCACAGTTTTCACGGCCAAAATGGTCAGGCAACAACACAGGATGACTGAACTTCATTGAAGGGAGCAGATGGAAATCCCAGGCTAGAGCAGTGACAAATAATGGGAAAGTGAAGGTTTTAAGTGAATATGTTAAAGCACTACATCCTCACCAGCACAACACCAATGAGAGAATTCAAGACAATTTGGCTCTGCCCATACACAGCAAGACACAATGACAAGTCAAGTCCCCTCTCTCCCATGCCATTGGTGGCAAAGCCAGATGCAGGTGAAGGGTGGCAGGGCGGGTGGGGGATCAGAGATGCACTTGCTCCTGTGGCATATGACTGCCTTTTGGATGGTCCCAAGATAAACAGAAGGAGAAAGGAAGGGTGGAATCCCACAGCACATCCATCTAACATGCTGTGGAGGAGAGGACATGACTGTAGCTCGAAGGACATACCCATGCCAGGCCTGAGCCAATTAAGCTGTGTTAACCTGCAGAAAGACTACTACGTGCCCTGCAGCCAGCAGCCTTGCAGAAACCTTGGGGATGTCTGCCCATGCTCCTCCACACAAGGTTGGTATGCCCTCCAGAGCTCCAGCATGCTGAGAGAGGGTATTTCAGCTTAGCAAACAAATACAGCAACAATAAATGGCATCAATTATTCACTAATGGAATTATGTCTAGTAAGTCAAACAGAATCTATAATCTGAAAAATCTTCTGCTTAAAAAATGCAATGATTTTTTAATTGGTTTTATATTCCCTGCTATGATTATTCAAAGCACTGTATACAGTGGGCTTGGGAAAAGAAGTGACTTAATCCGATTAAAAGGAAATCACCTGCCAGCTGGGAACCTAGCAGCTCCCACATCCTCAATTTATTTGTATAACCTCCATCTGTAAAATACCCTTTCTAGGATATTGCTAAGGCTGCAGTCCCCGCATTAGCTGTTTGTTCAGTCTGCTTCTTAAAGGAAAAAGGATGGCCTGCAGTTTTCAAAAATGCTTCCTAATATTAAGAAATGCCTGTGAAACTTAAGTCAACATTACACTCACGCAGATGCTTGAGGCAAACTGTTCTGTTCCCACCACAAACAGAAATTGTTACTCTGTAGACATGACAGATTTCTTCTGGAGCATCTGGAAGTCGCTGCCTGTAAAGAAGACTCTGACTAGCATAATTAAATTAGCTCACCCATTTTAATTATTTTGGCACCACATCTCAAGTGAGAAGCAGCCAAACAAATTTATATTGCTACAAGTTTCTCTGACATTTTTGCAGTATTGCAGGGTACTCTAAAACCTACCTGCAGCCCTCACATGCATTCCTGTTTGTCTTCTCCAAATGGGAAATACACACACCTGAATCTATAACAAAGGGCAAGTAAAGGACATGAGACAAATCTTTCACTGCTGTTTTTCTCTTTCCTTCCATGAGGACTGTTTCTTCAGCAAGCTATAGTTCTATGCTTGCAACTGGAGCACCATTTCATCACCTTTTGTTTAGCATCTTAGATCCTCCACTCCTGACCTCTCCTTAATGACTCTTGCCTGTTGTCCTGCCCCTGTGTATTGTCTACACTTGCTGTCCGGATTTCTCATGCTCAATTTTCTCCCCTTGGGTTTCCATTCCTTGGCTTTGAAGGAGTACTTTCACACCAGCCTCTGAAGATGCCTTCCTAGCCAAACCTCTGTTCTCTTTAGGCAACTTCAGTCACGCTGATAATGCCCTTCTGGACATTCTGCCCTCCTTTTCACTGCCTCAGTTTTAGTGATGCTTTTGCATTACCTGAAGACAACACCTCACCTTCCTATTGCTCCACCCCAGGTCCTCTTCAACTCAGCTCTCTTTAGATTTTCTCTACCCCTTTAACAAAATATATTCAATTATGTGATATTACATGCATGCCAGTGAGCTTCATAATTGCTCTTGTACTTGACACTAATCATAATTCTGGCCATTCATGCAATAATTCTACACATTGCTTAGAAAAATGCCAGTCTGCATAAGTCAGCAAAGACACCAATACCCCAATTTTGCTGGTTTATTGTCCTAGTAGCCCAAATCTGTCTTTATCATCAGTGTCAGCACCTTCCATGCACTGCTTCACACTGTTCTACATAACTGTCTGCACAATTTCCCTTCCCCTTTTGAGGATGCTCACCAGTGTAGACATCCCTGTACCAATAGCCAGCAAGACCCAAGACTACAACATCCAGCCAGAACACTGCTGCAGAGATCCTGTCCACAGGGCATCATTTGGGCACTTCATCCACTCAGCTCTAAGCTACAGCTAAAACAGTCTTCCTGCTTTCAGACATCCTGCTGTTTACGCTGCAGTGCAGCTGCCCACAAATAACCATTACATTAATTTCCTCTTTCCATTCTCCTTCATCAAGACACCAGTAAAAAATAATAAAAAAAAGACTCTGAACCACAGCACCAGCATGTTACAGCTACTGTCACCCTATGGAGCAATACAGTGTCATTGTTTCTTGGTGCATTTCCCTCGTTGCATCCATCCACTATCCCTGATCTTCCACTAAAACAGTACAAACAGTTAAAACCTCTGGGGCATCTGTCTCTTCGCAACATAAAACATTTAGTGAAGCCCTAAGCAATCAAACAACAGTCCTTCATATCTAAAGATCTTTCAGAACAGGAGTCAAATTATCAATTTTGCACCAAGTGCTGATATCACAGAAACAGAAAATTATTTCACACACAATGTACTGGAAAAAGCAAAAAAAGAAATCAATAGTTTGCTCCATGCAGCAATCAGAATGAGTATTGAAGGTGAGAGCCAACTACATGATTATGAGCTTGCAGAGAAACTATAATTTTACTTTACATGCATTTTCCCCCTTCATCTTATTCTCAGCATATCAAACGAAAAGAATAAGAACCACCTATTCACTTGTTGGTTGTATTTAACAAGAAGCAGTCTCACAGGTTTTTTAAAAAAATATAATTAAAGGTGAATTACCAGCTGAATGATGCTATGACCACCAGTATGTCACTTCTACAGATGTGTACTTCTGACAAAAGAATTGCAAAGGCTCTTCCTTGCAGCCAGGTGCTGTTGTCTGGCACCAGTCAATAAAGGCTGTTCAATTATATTGATTATGGATGTCACAGAGGGTTCCCATCCAGGCCAGTGACAGCACTTTTGAAAAACAGGAACACCATCACAGCAGAGTTTAGACCAAGTTCCACCACAGCCAAACCCCATTATCCATGACTGCTCTCACAGGGCAAACAGGGCTCTGGACACAACAACCACAACAAAAAGCCATACACTAGTTCAGTTTAGCAACCTCTATTTACACTTTCCAGCCCAGCAGAAAGAATTCAGTCCAGCATAGCACACAAATAGTGCAGAAAAACAAGATAACGCGCAAATTTAAAAGTACAACTTTTACCCAGTCAGTTACCTGCTCACATACACCAGGCTGTAGCAGACCAACACCACTGTGCAAACCGCAGTGAACCTACTGGTCTGCCCAAAATCCTCCCAAACTCACAGCTTACTTGAGAAAGACAAACAGCCCAATGAAGTCACTCCCTTTGAGGGGGAAGAGCTGCATGGACTGGAAGTCACTTCAGGCTCAAGTACAGATGAGCCATTATCCAGGTGAACTGTCTACCTGGGAGGAGATGCTCTAACGCCTCTTTGAAGTGTTCTGTTAGTATTAGTAGGTTTCAAAAGCAGGTGTAAACATAAACCAACTCCTACTCCCTCCCTTCCACTGCCAGAAGAATCAGAGATTATCTACTCAGGAAAACTCTTCCCAGTTAATCCTATATATGATCACACATGTGGCCACCATGACTTTCTGGAACGTGATTTTCCAACATACAAAAAAATCATCCAGACTTAGAAGTTACCACAAACCACATCCACAGTTAAGAAAATCCCTTAGCATGAGTAAAAGACTGGACGTTAGAACAATGCCAAAGTCATTATTTACCTTGGTGGGGTTTCAATCAGATCAATCTTTTTTTTTTTAACAAAAGAAAACATAAGGACACTTTCAAATAGCTTAAAGTCACACCAACAGAACACTATGGTGAGAAAATTCATCCTGTAAACATCTGGTAAGCAAACCATACTAATTATGACTTTTTTTTTTTGGCAGAGGAGAATAAGCATTACATATGCAAACCAAACCAAAGCAGCCATTTAAAATGCCTGATTGCATGAGTACCAGGTCCAGATCCAAAAGTAAAAATAATTTTCTGTGACTTACCAGAATTTCTCTTTGACACGAGCTTCAAATTCATGCTGACTACAGTACAGATCACAAGAGCCAAGAGAACAAGAGGCTTCATCTTTCACTTTCCGTGACAGCTGAAATGCAAACAGAGTAGTAAGTCTGAATCACAGCTCCTCACTACAACAAAGCAGCAGCTACAGTTAAACATTTCTCAAAGAACCATTACAGTGCTTAATCTAATGACTTCTGGGTTTAAGTTTATGCAGAGGTAGGAAATCATAACAGTTCAAAGTAACTGTGTATGAACAATTTATCTCTATCACACAAAAGAGTTGAGTTTTTTATTAAATGACACCTCAAAATATAATTTTGCTCTCAGAAAAAAAATAAATCACAAGATACAACAGTTTTTTTGAAATAGTATGGGTCTAATCTGGTAGATTTTTGTATGTTATTTAAGGGGGAGATCCTGATGGTCATAATTAGCTTTGTCTCATACAAACAGGCTAAACACTTAAAAAAATTCATATTGTTCAGGAAAACATATAGAGTAGGTTATTCATGCAGTCTCTCTTAGCAACCTTATTTTTCCACTAGTGACCTTGTAAAAGCCCATAAAATGAATTAATGCTATTCCACAAATTTCTCCTACAAAATGAGATAAAAGAAGGTGAACAAAATTCAGAAATCAAAGAATCTAGGTCTCGGGATTCTCATTTAAAAGACAAAATTAGTCTCTCCTGTGAACTTTACTACTCACTTTATATTACATACCTTTAAAAAATAAAGAAAAAAAAAGGGGAAAATCTAGTTTAGGATTCTATTTTTAATTTGATATAATTACCAGAATTAATTTTGTTTTCATTTACAAATATGAAGCCATTCAAAATAAAATAGCAAGAGTAAACTGAGGCTCCTTCTCTGCATTTAAAAACAGGTAGATTGAATCTGAACTCAGCAAAGCCCAACTCTCTCTCAAAGAAAGAGAGATGATTAATTATAAGCTAGAGTCCCCAAATATATGCTTAGCTTGAAGTCACAGGCCTTGAAGTGGCTTGATATATTTAGACTCCAGGAATTCATCTCCATAACAGATATAGAGTTTTTATCAGGACCCTTATTCTCAGATAAAGAGGGCAGTCATCTGAAATTATTATTTGCACCAAAAGATTCAGCAAACATTCTATAGCAGTTTCATTTAAATAGAAACGCACAAAACTACCTGCATTAGTAGTCAAAACCAAGGCCAACAAAACAGAATCATTCCTTAAAACTCTGTACCACATTTGCCCACCCAGCCCACTCAGAGGTCCCAAACCCTCAACTTTGGGACCGACCCAGACCCCTGTCACCCAACAGGATAGAGCAGAAAGAGGGTGCGATGTCCTGCAGTTCACTGAAGCTTATTCAGTTTAATATGAGTTTATTACATCAAATATCCTTCCCTTGTAATTTTACTACTACCCTACTGTTGTGTGAAGAATATGCAAGGATATTTTACACGACAGGAATTATGTTGCTATTCAATTATTTCAAAATTACCGCTTGGAACTGAAGTTCTCTTCCTCTCACCTTACTGTACTATAAGCTATGAACAGGCAGTGGATTTTTCTTCCCCTCCCTGAATTCTATGTTCCCGTGGGCACTTTATGCCTATTGATTCCTCACAGTAATGATGCTAAGGCATTTTCAAGGAATAATATGTGCTGAAGGGTGTCTGACAGTGGTTAATGACAGAATTAGCATTCATTCTTCCTTAACCTCTCCTTGGAGTAACAAAATCCTGAAACAAGCGAGGCCATCCTGACAAGAGCTTAAAAAAAAAGTAATTGAACTAAATCTTTTGACAGATAATTGTAATGATGTTATGCTAGAATGATTTTCAAGTGTAGCTTTGCAAATTACTTTCTACACTTTCCTCCCTTCAGTTATTACAGTTGAAGTATGGAACTCCTAGGTCCTTTTTCATGTGGGTCCGTCCATCTCCACCCCAAACAAGCTATGCTGCATTAAATACATTTAAAAATTCAAAGCAAGTTCTGTCAACCAATATTAATGCTAGGCAGAGGGGAAAATTCTTGGTTCTGTCAGCATTGATAGAAGTTTTGCCTTTTGAAGTCCTGGCCTCATCGAGGCAGTCAGTCTCTGTACCTCCAAAAACCAGGAAAATTGAGCAGGAAAAGGGCAAGAAACTACAGCACTACCTAGTCATTCACAATCAAGCCCACAGCCTCAGTTTGTCACATCTGACACAATCCCACTAAAGCTGGCATGGAAATACACATCAGACTCTGAAATGTCACCTTCACCATGCGAGACATTCCACCAGAAGAAGGTGGGATTGGTGACACCAGTGTGACCAGTGGGTCAGCTGGTTACTGTCCCAAGACAGCAGCTATAGACAAACAGGTTGTTCTACCTGCCCTCTCATAGATGACTATTTGTAAAGATACAAGTTAACAAAAAACATGAGGTACAATATAAGATGTATTTCCCCCAGAGGAATATCCCATAGCCAGAAGAGAAAAGTTTGTATGTGTCCAGGACAAAGTTCTAAATTTGCTCACAGGCACTGAGCAGCATTTCCCTGAGGAGCTGCTTACTCTGACTCTGCAAACTCCAAGCAGCTGTGAGTAAGGGCTCACAGCTGTAACAAAAACATAGTACTCTACTGGATACACCTCACAAGAGGGGAAAAAAGTTCAGGACCATTCCCAGAAGAGCGAAGAAGACATCTTACTTAATAAGGGTATAGAAATACCAATTGCAGACAATTGCCCAAAATCACTGAGAGAGGGGAAGAGAGACACAGAATAAAGTGTTTGTTGAGGAGGCTGAAAGAATCACTAATCTAGACCTTGTTGTGGCCTGCCAGGTTGCATTTGTATCCAGATAAGTAAAGGGAGGTTGCTGCCATCAGAGGGAGAAGTGTAGAAGCAAGGTGAGACAACTTAATTCTCCATTGTTCCACTGCCAACAAGGGCACCCCTTCCCTCCTCATACTGCTTGATGCTACAGATCACAGACTTCAGGCAGCTGTCACAGTGACCTGTAAGCACCCAGCAACTACAGGGGACTTCTTGTGATGCAACACAAATTCTGTTCTAACAGAAACCAATGTCCTTCACCTCTGTTGACAAACTCAGTTCTTTCTTCTGAGTCCTCAGAAAACAAGGCTTGTGAAGTTGTGTCCCATTTTCTTCATGTACTGCCTGCTGTCCTTCCAGCACCCACTTCAGCTCATATAGCTTCTGGGACTCAAAAGAATTTCAAGTGACAAGGTTAGAAGGAGGCACTCAGAAACGAGAAGGAAACCAGAGCATTAGTATTCTGCACAGAACCCAGCGCTGAGATTCCCAAGTTCATGCTTTAAATATAATTTAGCTTTGCTCTAATTTCTACCATGAGCTTTGTTTATGCAGTGTTCCTTTCCAAAAGAAAACAAGAAAACCGGCGCATGTGTGCACTCAGGCACACGTCTGTGCACAGGCTGAGATTTGCTGACACACCATGGGGCTCTGTAGGTTCTAGTTTCTCCACAGAAGCTGCCATGCAGAAGGCACTCGTTAAAAACAGCAGCTCACCTCTTTAGTGATTGCCAATTGTCAGGTTTTGTTGCTCAGAAATCTCACAGAAATAAATCACCATTTTCACCCCACACACAAAGGATGAAATGGCAACAGCAATCCTTTCACTGTCTTTACAGTATGCTAGATGGTGACTTCTGTTCATTTATTTTCAAACCATTTCCCCACTCTACTTTTTAAGGCTTTAAATTTTAATATGAACTCTCTCTCAGGTCTTCTCTTTTGCCAACACACCACACTAAGCTGTTTATTACTAAAAGATTCTCAGTCTATATAATATTTTGGTTAGAAGCAACCCACAATGGGCACTGGATCCTTTTTTTTCATAAACACAAACAAAAAATACTTAGGATCAGAGATGCATGTTAGCTCAAATAATGTATCTTCAGCTCTACTTGGTAGGGGTCATGCAGTGTTCCTCGCTCTGCTGCTCAATGAGCATCAAAGAACATTTCATTTTGCCTAATTCATTGTGCATCTTCACCATCATAACCAGCCACTTAAGTTGTCTAAATACACAATGAACATTAATTCTACAAGGCAGTGTGCATTCAGCATTTGTCTTGCTGGATCTAAGCCTCCATTTGGCTCAGGTCCTTAACTAGACTCACATATGGCTCATTCTCCTTGTTCAGCTGAAATTTTAAGAGAAATTTAAAAATGAGGGAAGCATGGAGGGTACCTGTCAGTGCTCGTGTTGTGCAGACTGAAAGTAAACATCAACAGTGAGACAACATCTAGAGTATTTGGGATTATTACTGGCTCAGCAGTGTATCAGCTGCATGACAGCATACAAGGAAAAAACAAGGTCTTGTCCTGAGGAAGCAAAGGGAACCACAACTAAATACACAAAGCACCTGACAAGGTTACAATACTGACCTGTAATGATTCCCCTAAAGGCTGAATAAAAACTGTAAAACTCACAGATCTTTTGGGATGTGATTGGAATAAACTCAGAATCTTGTCACTTACTTCGGAAGAAACAAACAGTACAACCCCTTAGGTGTCAACACTGAGGTTTTGCTTGAAAGATTGTAATGCTTCCATTAAAAAGTTAAATATCTTCCAAATGCCAACCATAGAAGATACCAAGAGCAGTATCTTAAAGTTTCAAAAGGCATCTTACAGTGTAGAACAGAAACAAAAAAAAGGGGCTTCACTGCCAAGCACAAAAGAAGAATACTGTAGATGGCCACCACTCCATAACTCCCCCCTTTAATATGTCTGGCTGCAGAGGGTAGAAGTGATTTTAGTTATGTTAAGGTGGCAATCAGACTCAACACTATGAGCAAACTCCTGGCTTGCCCTGTAGAGAAAACCCTGCAAGCATTAACACAAGAACCTTTTCCACCAAGGACTTTCTGATCTAATAGCTGCCTAAAATAGTGCTCATTTATGGTAAAAAAAATGAAGAGCAGGAAATGGAAAAATCCCCTGAAATATTCCAAATACAGATAAAGATTCCAATATCTATAGGTTCAAAATGCTAACAAGATTGATGAGCATACTACGCAGGTACTCATCTAAATCTCTACTAAGAAAATTCAACAAAAACTTGAGCAGTCCATCTTCACAGATTTGTGAACCAGAAGAACTAGGACTACCCAGCACTGATTAGCAGATTGAGTTCTATCAGCTCACACCACGCACTGACCTCGATTCCCTAAGCAACTCCCTCACACAGAATTCAAGTTCATTATATCTTCAAATTGGATTTTAAATCCCTCAATTGTACTTGTCCCTTATTGCAGCAACTCCTGCACTTGGAAACGCAGAAAGCAACTGTAAGGAGGAACAAGACTGACAAAGGAGTGTGAAAGTTAACTATTGTTTTTTAAGCCTCATGCCCAGCTGCACCATTAGTGATGTACTGATTCAGCACTACCCTGGATTCTACAGAGAACTATTATTCCAGCCTTTACATTGCAATATTCTAACTACACATCCTAGGAAAGATGGATATGCTTGTCCAGTATCACAGCTTTTAAATTTGAGTAGTCCAGTCCTTTTATAGACATTCAAAGTGAAATACGTGTTGTGGGAGGAGGATTACAGCTGTACTGCAAGCCCTCGTGGTTTATGAGGTCAACATAATGGATCAATTAATTTACAGGCTTTTTTTCCCTCCTAGAGTTGAAGTTATTAATATTCTACATATATTTACTTCTGCAGCTTGTGGTTTAATCAATACAGTACTTCAGGCAACATGAAGTACTGTAGGAAATGTAAAGACTGTCAGACCCAGAGAGTTTAGCTTTACAGAGTGGGGCTTAGCCTCTTACCACCCTGCAGAAGTACTTAAAAGATTACAGAAAAGCCAGTTGAGGGAGAGAAGAAAATGTGAAGATAGTCTACACTTGGAAAGCTAAACATGTGCACTTGCACTGTGGAACAGGGAGTGATTTTAAGAATCATCTTAAATCAGCTGAAGTCCTAGAACTGACACAGTTACAGCAAGACAGTTCCCAAGCTGCAGCAGTAATCAGAGCCACCCAAGGGGAAAGAAGAGCCCCAGCCAAGAATGACCACATATGCTTCCCAAAGCTGAGAAGGCTGCTGGGCACTGTCCCAGAAGGGTAGACTTCTTCTGGGCAGAGGCCAACTCAGAGGCTGCTCTCTCAGCCCACCCAGCCCACCCTGGGCTGTGGAGAAGCTCCGCTCAGAACAAAAAGGACTCTGAATCCTGCTTTTCAGAACTCTGGGTAAAAAAACCCCTCGTTCCTGATGAGAATTCTTAGACTCCAGAGCTGCTGATAAACCTTGCAAATTCCAGAAAACCCAGTCAGGCTTCACCTGACTCCAGCTCTTCAGTCGCTGACACCCAGAACAAACATCACTGCTCAGGTCGTGGCCCTTTTCTCCTGAGTGCTTTAGACAGCCCTGCCAGCGGTCACAGGTCCCCTCTACAGAGCCTCAACTACAAAAGGAGAAGACATTTCAGATTAAAAGACATGAGAAAAGACCATTTTCACCCACACCAATTTCACTCACTGCACACAGCTCTTATATCAATAAGGAGGTCTGTCCAATTCACAGCTGCCTACGCAGGAGCATTATTAAGCCAAAAGATTAGATGCTTTGCTTCTTTCATACTCATACCAACCGTGCTTCCCAAGTAGCTTTTGCAGAAAAGCTATTAAAAATGGAGAAAGACAGTTCAAAAAGAGGCCTCAATCCTGAAAGATAGCATATCCCTCCTCTTCCCCCCCACACTGCTTCTCTCGTTCCCCTTGTGTTCCTCAAGGCTCATTATGGAGGTGCTCAGCACAAAGAGAACTAGATTTTAGACTGGGCTGCCATCTGCATGCTGAAACGTTCCCTGCTTTTATAGAGAAACTGCTTTTACAGTGTCTTAAAACAGTCCCCTTTCCAGGACCACATAGAAGATGGACTGCAGCTATAACTGTCAGCTGTATTGACATTATATTTGCTCCTATATACACTCACACCTCTGCAATATTAACACAATAACAATATCTGCACTATTCATGGCAAAGCTGATCCATATTGACTCCTGCACATTAATGAAACAAGCTCTGAGAGAACACAACTCCGCATGAGATGTGCTCAGAAATTCATTCCCTGATCTCATTCGTGGCCACATGCTTCCCTAACTAATACCTAATGCTCAAAGAAGACAGAATTAACAGAAAAAGATGACATACCAGCTGTTACGCTTCTTATAAAACACTCTTCTACAGTTTTTCACTTAGAAAACACAGTTCCAGAGAAGCCAGGCAGGGCACTTGGCTGCCAAACACAGGCAAGATGCTTTCACTGAACTCAGCACAATCTCAGTACCTTAAAGTGATAAACATATTCTTGATGGGGATTTTTTTCCCCTTACATAACCAGAGTCTGGCCTTTACATATATGTACTGCCATATTTATCTGGATGAAAATAAGAATTTAAGCAAGCAAACAAACAATACTCTCCCCAGAATTTGAGAATCATGAGAAAATGCTTACAGAATATTCCTTCCACATATTTTATGGAAATCTTGAAAACAATGGGGTTTTGTTCTGATGCACCCAAAATGAAAGTGAAATACATACTTTATGTGCCCTGAAATTGCTCTACCAAATAGACATCCTCGTTAATTTAATTTTTACATATAACAGTAAGAAGAGGGGTGGAAGGAACTCTCGGTAGTGCTTTTGGGGTGAAAAGGATCAGCCAAAACCCCTGCAGAAGTTTCTAACACAGAGCCTCTCTCTCACCAGCTTTGTCACTGAACATAACCCATCCCTCAGTCCACCACCTACTCCAGGAAGGTTTACCTGAATCTAGTACCAGATGCCAGAGGAAACCCTGACCATCAAGGCTAGCAAAGAGATCCTATTTATTTTCAGCAAGGGCAAGATCTCTTACCTCTGTCTTCTTTTCAAGGCTGTTTAAAGGAAGATTTATGTTTAGTTTGACGTCCTGAAAAGCAAATTGCCTCTTAAAGTGCCTCTTTATTTTGTGATACACTTTAAATGTTCACTCCCCTTTCCAGCACTAAAGACCTCCTGATAAATAGTTCACATTGTTTGAGGAAGGCTTAGAAATGAAGAGCAGACATGGTTCCCCATACAGCCCTTTAAGGCTGTTTAATAGTTGTTCACGATTTAGCATCCCTTGATATTTTCAGCTTGTGCTTGAGTTTGAAGTGAGAGATTATTCAGAGCATGAATGTTTTGGAGAGCAGGAAAAGTCCATACATTATAAATGCTTTATTTGTACTTCTTACAGTGAGTACAAATTCTCAGCCCTTTCCCTCAGATGCACAGGTCCAGGCCACCAGCTCCAGCCATGCCTGCCAGCTTCCCACCTCAGCCAGCCCCCAGCCAGCAGGGATGGCTGCCTGCACACGCTCCTTGGAACTTTTCCTCCACCTCTGGTCCCACACGGGTATCACAACCCAGGACGTAGAAAATTTTGAACTAACAGCCTTTCCCTTCCAAATGCCACGTAGAAGACACTGTTCTCCTTACCTTTAACTAATTACTGTAACATGTACCCTTCTCTCCCAGGAAACAGCTGTAGTCAGGGTAAAAATTACTCTGCTTATGCAAACAAACCAAATCCCCTTACAGACACATCCCAGCCTGAGAGCCTGGATGCTCCCATCATGTCCAAGCAGGCAGAGCACGACAAGGGGTATGGGCCTCACATGCTGTCCCCATTCCCTCCTCCTTGCTCTCCAGCAGCCTGTCTGCATCTCTGCTGGGCTCCTCACACACACACTGCTCCATACACAAGCTGCCCATTACCTCTGCCAGGAACTGTCCCCAGCAGCTGCCCTGCAGCTCCCAATACCCTAAACCCTCCATGGCTCGAGCTTAGGGTGGCAAGGGACAACACTCATGAGATCCTGAGCCCAGCAAGTGTGCTCCTACCTGCCTCTGCTTCCACACTCCTCTGCTGCCTCATCTGGGCTTAAGGCTGCGAAGTCCAGCTTCTTCTGAGGCCTCTAACCTCCATCAAATCAGGAAACTTCCTCCTCCCTCTCCCACACCACCAATCTCTGCCTGATCAGAAGTGTCTGTGCCACAAGAACAGCCTTTCTGCTGAGCTCACCTTCGCCCCACCAACCTATGAATCCCTCCAGACACTCACAGGCTCTTTTTTGATCTGACTTCTGTTTGGAGAGTGGTCAGTCCCCCCACATTGGTTTCCAACAGCTTCAGCTACTGCACTGCTTCAAAGTGCAGCCATCAGACCAGCAGCTCTGAAGATTAAAAGGCTTTGCATAGCTCTGCTCTGTGAGACACAGAGCAGTTCAGACAACACTGGCTGATGCCACATATGCACAGAGGCTCCAGCAATTTCATGGCATCCACCAAAATTGACTCAAACTCGCTAAGTGCATTAATGTGGCACACCTGGCCTTTCTTACTTCTCGTGCAAGCAGATCTTCCCTTTTCCCTCCCCTTCCCTCCCCATTTTGCTGGTAAAGCATCAATCACGAAACAATTTGAAGACAAACCTCCTATGAGCTTCCAAGCAATGTGAAAGTAAAGTCTGCAGAGAACTCCTGAGCCTTACAAAGGGAACAACCAAAGATTCATCTCTCTCCTGTGCTCACCTGCAGCTCAAGCAGAGGGGTGAGTACAAGGAAGTCTTGTTATCAGCTGGCTGAACGTTCCCAGCTGATCACCCCTCCCTGGTACCCAGGTGTGGGCCATAAGTGCACACACCCAGGCACACAGGATACGTGCTTTCCAACACCCTTGATCACCAGCTAGAAAGCTTTAGTTCAGTAGAGGAAGGACTCCCCTCGCAGATTCGGATCTGGAGCACGCTGGAGGTGCAAGCTGCTGCCTAGCAACACGAGCACTCCGCATGGAGGTCGGACCATGCCCCAGTCCTCCCACTGCAAAAGGTCTCCTATGCCCAGAGTAACATCCTCACAAGGATGCAATCCTTAGTAATTTCTCAGAAAGCCATCCTGCACATCACCTGCACAACACTTGCTTAACCACAGACTCGCCAAATCCTTACGAACATTAACTATGCCTTGGTGAACTGCCAGAACTCTTTACTTCTAATGTTTACTGCACATGCATTGCACCCTGCCGGCTTAGGGAGCCCCAAATCCCAAATCCTAGCAGGTTCCACTGTCTGCTCTGCAGTCACTCTATTGCAAAGCAAGAGACTGACTCGCTGTCAGGCAGCTTGCCCCCCAGACTTACCTCCTACCTCGGGTCTGGCACAAGCAAAGCTTTTCGGACACCATGTCCTTCTCGGGGCTGGCCCGCTCCTGCCTCTGGAGGGAAGTCCCTTCCCATGCACTACACAGAAGCAGGGCAGGCAGTCACCTGCTCTTACAGATATCACAGACTGTCAGGCAGCCACACAGTTTTATCCCTGACAAGGAATAACATCCCCTTTTAGGCACGGACAACGAGCATTTGGGGCGAGTGCTTCTCTCAGGTGTGAATGCAATCATAATCACGCAGCACCTGAGCACCCTGAAATAGCCCTTGCCCATTGCCTTTCCCTCCTCCCCCAGCAGGTCACCTCGCCTTGCACCCACCTCTAAGAATACTCTGAAAAACCTCAAAACTATCCACACTCTAATGGTAATATTGTAACACCCAAAGACCGCACACACGCACTAAAAATCTACACATATATTTTAAATAATCAGGATAAAAACAAGACAACATAAACGCTGCCGAGGAGCACGACAAAGTGCTGTCTCCTGCCACGATGGGTTTTTCCTCGCAGTACAAACCGAAGTTGGAGTCTTAATCCAAAAGAAGCAGAAATTGCCCAAAGCACACAGACCTTACTGTAACTTTGAGAAACCGCAGCTTAGAGCATTTTCTACCAGAAACTTTTGATTCTTCGAATCCTAGCAGAGACAGCAGCCTAGGGACAGGCTCTTTGAAAACACCCGCTGAATCAATTGTTTGAGACAGGTTTTGCGCCCTTTAGCAGGTTTCCGTCAGACCCCAAAGGAAACCAGAGCAGCCTTATTTGCCACGGAATTTTCGGAGGCGGCGAGAGGTTTCAAGTTCCAGTGTTCTGGACCCACCGCGGTACCTCAAAGCAGCCAAGCCTCCAAAGAACCGTTATCTCTTCAACAGGCTCCTCCGCGCTGCAACATCCCAAAGGGCAACTGCTCTCGTGCTTTTATTTTAAATCCCCGGCAGTAACACTTTACCTGGGCAGCCCCACGAGCGCTCGCGGCGCTGAGTGAGAGACCCTCGGTACTAACTCAGACCGCCCTTCGTGACAGAAAAACCCTCCCGGTGCCTCCAGAGCCGCAGGGCTCGATCCGGGGAGCGGCGGAGTGGCCGCGCCAGCACGGACGGCTCCGGCCACGGCCCCAAGCAGCTGCTCCGAGACCGGCGGCGCCGCGGGAGGAGCGGCCCCGCGGGCGCGGGACGGAGCCGGAGCTGCGGGTGTTCCCTGCCCGGAGCCCCTCGGGAGCGCCCCGGCACCAGCGGGACCCCCGGGGCTCCCTCCTCCTGCCCCGGAGCTGCGGGAGGGACACGGTGGCAGCCGCATCTCCCCAGCCCCGTCCCGCGCGCAGCGGCGGCACCGAAGGGGGGGACTCCTTACACCCGAACTTTTCTTTTTCTGAGGGAAGATTTCTTCTTTCCTTCTAAATTAAAAAAGGGAGGTGCCGCGAGACGCGCCGCGCGCAGGGCTCACCTCCCCAGCGGCTCCCCTCTAGGTCTCCATGCCGGGCGTCCCCCCCGCCGCCGAGGCAGCGGGAGCTGCGGGCCGGCGGTGCCGGGCGGGGACGGCCCGTGTGCTCGGAGCGCGGCTCCCGCCCGTGGGGTCGCGGCGGAGCGGGATCGGGATGGGGATGGGGATCGGGATGGGGACGGGACCGGAGCGGGGCCGGGACCGCGCGCGCTCCCCCCGCGGCCCCGCGCGCGGCAGGTGCGCCCGCCCGCCCGCCACGCGCTGCGAGACGCCGCAGCGCCCCCTGGCGGCCGCGCCGCGCCAGGGCACCGCCCCGGCCCCGCTGCCCCCGCACCGGCACCGCCCGGGACCGGCGGCGGGACAGCCCCGCCCGCGCCGCCACAGGGACCCCCCAGAGCCCCGCAAGGCCCCGGCGGGGAGGGGGCTGTCGGTCCCAGAAGGGGCCGCGCGCGCGGCCGCGATCTCGGCACAAGGAAACGGCCAAGAGAGGGATGGAGGGAGCGTCCCCAAAGGGCTGCGGAGGCGCCGCCCCGTCCGAGGGGGTCTGGCAGGGCTGGGATGGGAACAGGCGGCGTTGAACCTCCCCGCGCTGGGGCAGCGCGCGGTGCCAGCGCAAACAGGGGCTCCCGAGGGTCGCAGCGAACACGCAACATCCCTCCGGGAGCAGCACCCGCGGCCGTTCCGCCCCTTCCCCGGGCAGTGCCGGAATGGCCTCGGGCTGCCCGCCCCACTCGCATCGGTTTCAGTTCGATGGAGAGCGGTGCGACTCGCCCCCGGGGTTACAGCATCTGCACTGAACGGGGAGAAGCCGCTTTCAAACCCGCTGCACATTTTCGCACCATCATTAGCATCAATTTAACCAGCCTTGCCTTGAACTGGACCAGGCTAAGTTTCTCTTCCCTAACTCTGCTTCTGACATGGCACATCCATGCTTTCCGCAGCATGGTAGTGTTATTTTTAGTTCCCCTGCGCTGCTTTTTATTCGCTTTTAAAAAGCTTAGAATAGCTCCATGCAGAATATAATCTACTTCTGCATTTTGCTCAGATTCACAGGAGGACCCAGTTTTGTCACGCAACTGCGATACAGGCAGAAAAATCACGGGCCAAATTCCTGTAAGTGCACTTCAGGCTCACGTAAGCGGCACGACTTTAGGGTGCCAGTGCTGGGACCGACTGGTGCTGTGTCACAGGGCGAGCGATCGTCACTCCTGCATGTGACCCTTGCGAGGCTGCAAACACTGAGCAACGCAGCGGTGGGAAGCTCATAACCCAAACACCAGCCCGACACAGGAAAACACCTTCCTTGCAAGACCCGCGCCAGAGAAGTTAAGCATCCTCTCAGCATCCGGCAGCTGAGAAGAGCCAGATCCTACTCAGTCACACACGGTCCACCCCAGCTATGCATCAGTGTCAGCACCTTTGCGATTATTGATGGTAAGCCAAGAAAACACTCAGCTCTGCTTTCAGGTCTTTATCACATATGCAGAGCTGACAATTAGAAACATTGTCCTGTTACCTACAGACAAAGCAAGTTTGAACTAGATATCATACAGGGACAACAAAAGTAGCAGCATGTTTAGGCATTTCTCTGAGCATAACCATCTTTTAAAGCCCCTCTTAAGGAGGTGCTGGGGATGAACAGTGTACAGCCACCTCGTTCTGCAAGGTGAGGCCAAGAACAACCAAATGTGGTGACTTTTCCCAGTCCCAGTCATGAAGGGGACTCAGGCACACTCAAAGTATTCTTATATACAGTAAATTAGCAAAACTATTGTAGAGCAGGAATGTGAAAAAAAAAAATAATCAATAAACTTGCCCATTTTTACTGCCTGTATAATTCTTTTAACTAATTAGAAAGAGAGGATATGTTGCCAGGAGACCTTGCTTCTTCAGATGACATAGATGTCTTCTGCAATTTATAACTTATTGCACTTCAGCTACTCTTTCATTTCTCCTGGCATGATTACACTGTAAAAGTGCTATTTTTAACATTATTTACCCAGTCATATACTAAAGTCTCTTTTTAGCTGAATTAAAAGATTTAAAGCCTAAAATAAAACATCCCATGGACTCTGATATATACAGTTAGGTAAAGCTGTAGTTAATGATACCTCAGAATTATACTTGAACTTAAAATGAATAGATAATGTGGTATTCATTAGACGTTCTTCAGCACTTTATAATAAGTCAAAAAATGTTAATTATTAGGCTCACTATATGAATTTATACATTATTCATAAAAAAGAGGGGAATATACTGCTGACTGAATTTTTTTTTTAAAAAACAACTTTGTTTCCCTTATTCTGATCTCATCTCAGCCCATTGTGGAAAATAATCCATTTCACAGACAAGAGTAGTATGCCATACAGCTGTCAGTCTTTAGGTAGGCTCAGTAGGAATGAAAAGAGGAATGTGGTATTCATGGAGTTGAATACAGAGCAGAAGAGATCAACCTTCAGAGGAATTGTAGGAACAGCCTGCCAAGCACCAGGCCTTAGGCTAGTTTCTGATGAACCACTAAAGAAGTAATGAGATCTGCTTTGGCCTTTGTTTCTGACCACCTTTTTGCTGTTGTTTTTTAATGTGTGGCAAAGCTGGCCAGGGACCCTAGCTAAGACTTCCCAGATGCACTGTGTGTTGTAGCCACACACACAGGAAATAGAGAATAAGGCAGCTGATCCTGATAAAAATAGGAGAAAGAAAAGTTACTCCCATTGTCATACCTGTACATACTTGGAAAGGATGTCCAAAGAGACCAGTGAGCTCAGGCAACATCAAGCTGTAAGTCTGTGGAGAGCCGGGAACCGAATGCATCACCTCAAATCCCATTTAGTTCTCCCATCCTTGATTTGCAAAATCTTTCCATTCTTTCTGCTAATCAAATTACTTCATCCCAGAGAATTCACTGAAAAAGATTGTTTTCCACTGTCAGTTTTGCTTTGGGAGAGTTCCCAGATACACCTTCTTAATCAATATTAATCAATCTATGTGTAGACTCACCCATATCTGTTATGATTAGATTGTAGCCAAACATCCTTTTCTGACAGCCACCAACGGAGGCTGCTCTCCCAGCTGTTCTTTTCTCATCTCCCAAGGACAGATGTCAAATATGACAGGTTTGGTTTGCTTTAATTTCTGCTTTAAAAAGCAGAAATTAAAGAGCTTTCACATGAGCAACTTGCTTGGCAGAGCTGAGGTACAAAGTAAGCAGCCTCCAGCAAGAATAAGGTAGTTGTGGGGGCATAGACTGCCCTAATAAACCCTACCACTAAGACAGCTACTTCCAGAAGGAGCCACCATCCATGTTGGGATCAGGAGACTCTCAGTCTTTCCATGAACCTCTGCTTCTGAATCTGCATGATTCTCACATCTTTCTTCCCTGAATGGGAAGATGACAGGATGAGAGAATTTACAGCTGTGTGAAGTCACACTTATTGACTTTATGTCTAGTCCTTTGTATACAGCAGCACAGATTCAGGTCTGATCTCTGCGAAATATGGCCACACATGGAAACTGTGTGTGTGTGTGAGTGTGTGTATGTTCCTGCTCCAAAGAGCCCCTGTGCTGACCAACATAAGCAAGAGGATATAAGACTGACAGCTATGTCCACCAGTCCATCTCTGAAAACACCATCAGACCTTCCCAGCAACTAACTCCAGCAGTGATGCAAAGCTGATAGATAACCCCCCTGCAGGCGCAAGCACGCAGCCTCCCTCAGCCCAGGTGACAGTGACAATGAACATCACCCACTCCCATGCTGCATCCACCATCCCCAGCCACTCCATGTCCTGCTGCCCAGGGCCCCATGCTCTATGCAGGCTACTCTGCCAGCAGCACCCACATCACCGGAGCAGAGAGAGGTGGAAGAGCTGATCCACGAGGATGTGAGATGCTGATGCTGCAACAGCAGAGCACAGAAGAGAGCTCATCACAGAGAGACTTGGCAGGGCAGCATTTACACAGGACAAAAGCCAAAGCAAAGAGTGCCTGATGTGAGAGGAACGAGTAGGACATCGATGGCCGGATAACACCGGATAAAGGATTAGCTACAGGAAGGAATAAACTGACAAGGAGAGAATCCTGCCTGGCTGGTAGCAGACATGATTCTGATCACCACTTTTCAGGAGACAAACACAGAGCTGCATAGTAACATATTTCCACTTGAGCTCCGCAAAGAGGGATTTTTAATAGAGTGCCAATTCCCTTCAGTTGCAGGGCCTCGCACAATAATGTCTCTGCTGTTGACTGAAGTTGCACACACACAGTATAAAGCAGCAGTAAACGCCAAGATTTCAAACATCATTTTGCATTTGACATTCTCCTGGGTTATTTCAAGTGAAAGATAAATGCACTATCTTCCAAGCAGTAATCTTATTTGATACCGACAACATACACAAGTAGTTAAGTTTGGAATAGGGTAACTTTCTCACTTTTATGCTTGAAAGCTGAAGATAAAATTATTAAGCATTTTGCATGTACAGAGTACAAAAAGAGTAACTGCTCTGCATAGGTACATGAATTGGAAAATAAGAATTTCCTTCCCCAAAGAATAACATGACAGCTTTACAGCAGAGATAACATCTTCATGCAGTAGTCATTATATTTTTGTAAAAGATACAACATATTGACTATTCACCTGTTTCTCTTGACTGGCCAACAGCAGAAATAGAAGCACTGTTTGGGATTAATTAAAATTAGACACAAATCCTAATTTTGCCTTAATCCAGCAAATAGCTATGAAGCTTGTCAGAGAAACTGCTCAAATGGAGAGCTCTTTTTCACATGCAGAACAGTTTGTGGAGCAGGAATGTAAAATCCACTAATAGGTAGCGGAAATAAGCTTTCATTTCCCATTGGGAATTTCTTGGACAAGACTAGGACAAATGCTGCCTTTGTCTGTTTATTTTACTTTTTGGTGGGAGAACCAATAATCAGCCAAAAAAAGGCAGGTGGATGGAGAGGTGTAAAAATAACCAGCACACACAAACTCTTGTGCTGGTGATTTCTGTCCTCTGGATGAGATGCAGCTATACAATCTACCCAGTAACTCTGAGACCACTGGTGAGCACCACCAGCATCCTAAAATAGAAATCCTAGTAACAGAAAAGTCCTTCATCAGCCCCTTGTTTCTCCTCCCTTCATCCCCTTTCAGTTGCTCTGTATCTACCAGCACAACTGTGGTTGGCAGAGACACCGAGACAAAAGATTAAATGCAAGCTGTGCTTCTCCCAACCTCTTGTGGGATTTAGAGAAGCTAATCAATGTTGGATTCACTTGTATTCCACAGATCATTTTTGTTTGACAGTATCTAATCATAATTGCAGAAATCCCACTGCAATACAGAGTTTGGCAAACTCATCTTGGAACAGCTCATTTGGTGCAAACTTAGATTATATTTTAACTCCAGTGCTGAGAAATTACTGAGAAGATGACAAGCACGGTTAGTTTTAGATGCCACAAGCTGAGGAAAAAGAGGTAAGTTACCTAAAACAATCTCATCACATTTTGTAACTTTGTCCTCATAAAATGCAAATTTCTGCAAGTGGATGGTTTGAAAAACATAGTTTAAAAAGTAAAAGGAAATAAAAGCTAGAAAACAACAAATATCGATGTTGATTTCTATGTTTTTTCTGTTACGGATTCCTTTTCCCCTCTCCATTTTTTTGCTTCTAGAAAAGAATAAATTAATACAGCACTTTTTTTAAACTTCATTGTGTTTGTAGCAAACAATAGAAATTTTAAATCTGGTTGTAAAAATTGGACTGTTTTGCATTTCTGTCCTGCTCAGATTATCATATTTCAGGCCACAGAACAGAGCAAATCATAACTATAAGGGGAAGGGTACAACAAATAGTCTGAAACTCTAGATTGATGGCAAAAAACAGAGATTACTTCTCTAGACAGAAGCTACACATATTTGAGGTAGCTTGTACTTAGCTGAATAATGGATTTTCCAGGTCAGCTGACAAAAAGAAGAGAAAAATGTTGTTTCAGTTGAAAACAAAATGGAGTTTCAGGGCAGGGGAGAAATGTGGTAAAAATAATAATGATCAACTTTAAGTGTTGTCTCATACCCTTGTTCACAGATGGATAAATCGTGTATTAAACCCACATACCCAGATGACATTGTGAACAGGTGTCTCTTTCTTAAGTTGACCAGCACCGTTACTAAAATGTAAAGTTCAAGGTTAAATTCTTGAGTCTGATTCTTTTGCTTTTTGAAAAGATAACTGGGCTTCAACTCAAGCAGAAGCACTGGGCTGGCCTGCCATGCAGAAAAGGAGGATTTTGTTGTTCCCACTTATGGCTGCACAAGGGTCCTCACTGGCTCTGCTGCAGCCGCTGCCGGGGCTGCCAGGGAGTGTGGAGGAGCCAAGGCTGTTAAATGACCCGTGGTGCAGAGCCACAGCGGCACAGCTCCCGGCTGGGGGAGCTCATGCCAAGCTCCAGGTGGGCAGGGCTGGAGGGGGGAGCTGCAGCACATCCCTCGGAGACCAGAGCCACGGCAAAGAGGCTCATGTGCCAGGACCCTTTCTCAAGCCCTCACTTCACCTCCAGGGCAAACGCAGCCAAGAAGATCCTCTAGCTTTTATGCAATGTTGTATTTGGCAGAGAAGACCTCCCTTTGTTTTCCTGAGGTGTACATACATGAAATACTTCTGGCAAGAAAAAGGTACTCTGCACTTACACACCTGCACATCCACCCACTCACCTGGCAGGCTGCTCCAGCGTGACCTGTTCAAGCGGTCCTCCAATTTATCACATCAGTAATTCAATTCTGATGTCAATGTTCCAAGGTCTCTTTAAGCATCAGTGAGCACATCCCATAAATGAGATGAGATTTAAAAAAAAAAAAAAAAAAAAAAAAAAAAAAAAAAAAGAGTCTAACATATTGGTAGCAGTCAAAGCAAAGACATGCTAAAATACTTTTTCCAGCTTTACCTGTTTTAATGCCTGGTAATAAACACTTTTCGGGACATTTGTTTCCAGGCTTTGTCATCCTCTGTTGTCCATGCATTCAAAGGCACTGAATTACCCTCTCACTGAATTCCCTTCCCAGTACATCTGCGAAGAGAAACATTTATGGAAATAAAGGGATATAATTTAATTTCAGACTCAAAGACTAAACAGTGGTGTTAGGGGTTTTTTCACCATGCCTGAACCAGTCCTGCCCTCCAAGCTGTCGGTGAGTTCATCTCCTCAAAAGCCATGAGTGCTATCAAAGCAAAAAAAATCCAAACCAAGCTAACAGCTTCAAAACCACATTTGATTGCCAATGCTTTTGGCTTGTGATAACACGGTAATATTCTAAAATTGGCTTGAACTTCTGTAAGGAGCTGTATGCTGTATTTCAGACTTGGAGGTTTCTTACTTATGTAAAATTGCTAGTACCTGGAAATATCAAACATATTAGAGTTATACCCTGTCTTAAAGGAAACAGGGCAAGCATGCTGAAACTACTTGCTTAATTTATGTTTTGAGTATTAATACTCCTTAATAGAAAACAAGTGGAAGACAAGTGCATAGACATCTCCAGGCAGGCATATACTACTCATGGTCTTCAGCCTCCATCTCCATCAAACCTCCAGTGTCCAGCTTCCACTGAACTGCCTAAGGCCAGGGGCACCTCTTCCAAAATAAAGAAAACACTATTTGGAAATCAATGTAGAGCACCACTTGCAAAAGCAGAGCAGACATATCAGTTGACCTGGCATTTAAGCTCCACAGCTTTGGAGCGGGCACATCAGAGGCAGACTTGGCCCAAGTAGAAGAATCACAGCATTGACCTCAAGCACTTCATAAGATCCAAGGAAACATCTCTTGTGGTGTAAACCCTACAGTCCAAAACCTTCTGAGAGGGAGACACACCCCAAGACTCAAGAAAAGGGCAGGGCAACAGAACTCTTTGCTGAGCTAGGGAACAGCATGAAGAAGAGTCAAACAGCAATGAAGTGGTGGGGTGATGGAGACATGATAAAAACAACTGAAAAGTGGTGCACAGATTGGAGAAAACCTGGTCGGCATCTCTCATGAGATCCCCCATGAGAGGGGGAGTGGAAGCAGATTAGGTGTAAAATTGAGTGAAAATCATGCTTTTTGGGGAGGATTCTGGTCACCAGCATACTTAGAGAGTCCCAAAGAGGTTCTTCATTAAAAGCCCTCAGGTTGCAGGAGCTGCTCAAATGCCCCACCTCATGCAACAAACCCAACAACACTTCTCTGGAGGGGTGAAAACAGACTTGGTCAAACACTGAACTCTGCAAACAGCAAGGGAAACACAGAGAGTGCATCTTGGGGGAGATGAGAAGAGTGCTGAGAAAAGGGTCATAAAAGCACCATAATCTGAGTAGACATGCTGTGAGGAAGACCCAGTTTAAAGACTACTTCAAGAATGTATTTAAGAGCACCAGTCTGACTTGAAAGCTACAGATAATTGATTGACAGCTTTCTGAAGTACATTTCAAGTCTAGTACCCTTCCTAAATTTTTGTGTTCAATCCCTAGACTCAGTGCTTCAGAATGGCAAATGCTTTTCCTATTGAGGGTTCCCTAGGGGTCACTGTCATTTCCCCATTCCCAAGAGAAGGATTCAGACTGTGTCGTGGTCTCTGCAGGGATCAGAGATCACTGAATCATGTCCTCCCTGAAGTAATTAGAACCAGAAAAAAAATATTAGAAATAACACTTTCTACAGTGAAAAGGGAAGAGAATTCTTAAGCAATCCTCAGATTTACAGGAGTGACTTTTCCACTGCTCCTCTGACAGAGCTTGCCATTCCTTCCTCTGCCTTATTATCCCCACAAATCTAGTGCAGCTCAGGCAGCAGAAATAATCCACGAAGGGTGATGAACGCAATATGTGATGTCCTCAAAAAGTTCTCAAATCAAGGTTTCTTAAAAATAAAACTTATAGAGCAAAAATCAATGTTCAAGGGCCGTCAATCAGATGTCTGAATTATGTCCTGCCTTTAAAATATACAGCAGATAACAGTTTTTAAATGGTCCCTGTAAAAGCTACTCTGTGTGCTGTACCTTGACATTAAGTCCCCACTAAAGTACTTACCTTCAGGATTCTCCCCATTTATAGGTCTTTTATTCTGCTTCAAACTAATCAAAGCAGCTGCTCCAGAATGTAAAAAGAAAAAAAAAAAAGGCAAATGGATGATTTACTGCCAGATTCCCAGTGAGGAAAAGGGCACACACCCATCACTGCAGGCAAGGAACAAGTAAGAAAAGAAAAATGATTTGAAGCAGCACAGGGGAGGCAAGAGGGAAAGGGTGTGGGCTGGGTAGAGAGCTAGTACCTGATAGCTCCTTAATGTGTGTACAAGGCCAGTCTGACATGAGGGAGGCTGTCACAGGATTGCAATGGGATTATGGCATACATATACAGGCAAAAGAGGCCATTAGCTTCAAAGAACCACTTATTTATCCCTTCCAGCAAAAAGCAGCAGGTCCCGAGCTCACAAAGCGTGTAGGCACATGCTGAGCTTTGTCCATTGTGGATCCAGACCAAAGTGTCAGAAGAACCTCAAAAAACAGCACTAAGTTTCTTCTAGTTCCAAAGATTTCCTTAATAGTTGCCTCAGGATTTGGATAAGAGCTTAATTTTTACTGACCCGTTCCTTTACGGAATTTTCCGCGTAGCTGTCATTCTGCACACCCAGAGCTGAGGCTATTCCTTCTTCTCTCTTCTCATTAGTGGGCATCTGTGGGCAGGCTGAAAACAGTTTGCTTTTGCCTGTTACATGAAGATCTCTTCGATTTTTTTCCCAGGAACTTCACTCTGGGTAGGCTCTTCAGTTCTTGCCTGAACCTGACAGCTGATCACTAGCCCATTTTGAACATGTGACCACTGCAGAGCTGGGCCATTTCTGAATAAAATTGACTCTGAGAACCACTTTAGCAAATAGCAGTAACTTTAAGTCTTACCTATGCCTTTATAGGTCAGAAGTAACTATTCAGATGAGGGGTTGTGCCTTGATTATCTATAAAAGTGAAGTTTTGAGCCACTGGGTCAGCAGCAAAGTGGTAAAAAAGAAATCTGGCTAGAGAAAACTATCCTGGAGTGCTGCTGCAAGCCTGGCTCAGGCAGGGGTTGAAATTCCTGGAGCACCATTTCACCCTGCCCAGGGACAACACTGCAGCTTCACAGTGTCCTGTGGACGTGCACACCCAGCCTGCAGCAAACACAAAGCACAGGAAGGCTCACCCTCACAAAGGCTGCCAAGGGCAGGGGCCTCTCAGATCACTCCTACAGTCTTTTCCAGGGTGGCTTGTTCACCCTCCACTCACTGTCCAGCCCGGACTGAGATGGCTACAAACACTGCTGTGCCCCTGCTCTGGAGATGTCTCATCCAACACTGACAGATCAGCCTGGTGAGGAAAAGCAGATTTGGTCCCTTAGCATGTCACCTCATGTTTTGCAGTAGGAAATTTAGATTGCACATATCTAATTAATGGAAAACAGAGATAAACAAGCAGATTGTTTACTTCAATTATATGCACAGTGCCTGCAGGGTTACCATTTAAAAACACAAAGAAAGATAACAGTCAAAATGGGTAAAAAGATGCAGACAGGAGTACACAATCTGCAGCTTACCTTGATGACGACTAACACCTCTCCACCAACTGTGAAATGAGGGAGGTTTTTCTTGGCAAATAAGTACAACACAAAATTTTTCAGCCATCTGTAAATAACATTTACCTGGTGCAGCTTTACATAATTAAATGACGTCCTTATGAGTATTGCACAGACCCATCTGCACAGAGAGGGAATAGCTCGTTTAAAATAAAGACAGAGAAGGAAGAAAAGCAGAAGCTCTCCATTAATTTATTTAAATTTCTCCCAGAGGCAATTTTTCCAGAATCACCCAAATTTCATGAAGTCAAGCATATGCTTTCCTTGCAGCTTAACTTACTGAAAGAAGCATTACCTGGACAAACAATCCTCTCTCTAAGCAGCTTAACAAGTTTGTGTAAATGTTTGAGCTGCTTTAAAGAAGCAAGAAAGTAATTTCATAACCTATTCAGAAAGGTAAACAATTTTCTTGTTATTTTGAGTCCTGCCACTATTTGTACTACCAGATGGATTAGGTGAATACCCTGTGGGATGGCTTTTTTGGGTGACATGACTCATGTGTAGCAAAAGGTTCAAAACTGGGAGTGAAAAGTGGTTTTCGATTCAGTCTTTTTAATAATTAGGTGCAAACCCAAGTCCTTTGAATGACTTAATTTGTGTTTAGTAAGAATGTTAGTGAGACTGATGATCAAAATCTATTGTTCAGCTGCATTTGAAAATTAAAACGGCCAACAATGCCAGCACACTGAACTCCCCTCCTGCTCCCCTGTGTAGACCAGCTGATTGCAAAACAAACACCTGAGTTATTTCTGTTGCCTTCTGTATTCAGTAGATGCCCATGTTTGGTGCTGAGCAGGATTGGTTGAGATATTTGGCATTTTACCTTCCTCCTCTTCATCTGGTTCTTTCATTTTCCTAAGCACATGTGGGAGTATATGCCCCTTACAAAAGAAAATAAAAAGCTACAAAAAGATAAAATAACTTGCAGTTCAAAGGTCTCAGTGGGCCTGAAGGCATCTCATTGACCAACATTTAGCTCTATAATAGCTTTAGAAGTACAGATTCCACCAGTATTGCAGTTAGAGCTCTTCACTCACAATTAACTGGAAGACCAGGTTCTTTATTGGTTTAGACACGGATTTCAGTGACTGCATCAGAAAAGAAACCTCCAGCAACAGAAAGGATTCTGTTTAATTGCATCCATCCAAAACCTGTCTGAGAAAACAAACTAGCCCAGCCATTCCTGTGAAGCTGTGCAGTGATCAATGATCATCATCACCTCATTTTTAATTGTATTAATGGAATGAAGTTAAATAACCTGCTAGTTTACAGTGAGGATCTCTGGATCATTATTTGCATCTTCTCAGGCACAAAGACACTGGGTGATTGGAAATAATTCAGTACCAAACACTCCAGGGAAAAATTCTCCAGATGTGGTAATGGCTCTGACAACCAGCATGAGGAGGTTTCTGACCTGCAAAAGAAGTTTGAAGAATAAGGTTTAGGTAAGCACGATCTCCTCTGATAAAAAGAGTAAAATGCTTGTTATATCAGAACAAAACAGGGAGCTTGCTTTCTCAAGCTAGCTGATTCAAAGAGTTAAAAAACAATTGTGAATTCAGTATTTTTGAGCCTGCACAGTCATTTCAGAACACATGGTTCAAGAAGCCTTATCTGCCTTTACCCTGCTTAGGCCCTGTTTCTCTTGGTAAAGTCTTCATGTTTTATAAGATTTTTGAAGGAATTTGTCTGCTTCTGAAACACAGCCACCTCTGAAGTCTAGCTAAAACACAAAGTTAAATTGCTTTTAAATTAACTGAATAGATCTAATAAGTGTGCCATGTAAAATCCTCACCAGTTTTGTATTTAAGTGTATCTCATAACAACACAGCATCTTGTGGAATTGAGATTTACAGGTTAAGTTTTGCACTGCATAAAAATAACTCATTTATCTATTTCAAGCTTGTCACCTTCGAGTTTCATTGGGCACCTCTTTCATACACTGTAAACACTCAGTGAGGAATAACCTTGCTGACCCTCCCTGTGCCATTCATTATTATACATCCTCCCATCACACTCCTGTTTATTAGTCTGCCCTGAGAATTAAGTAGATTTTATCTTGCCTAATATTGTCTCAAATCAAAGCCCCCTTATGCCTGTAATTATTTCAGCTGCCCTTTCCTGCCCCCTCTCACTTTCAGTTCTAGCCTTATTTGAAAGAAGATGATTTTGCATCTGTTTCTCCAGCTGTAGATGATCAGTAATAAGAAGGCTGGAAACAGGAATACAGTAAGCAGGGAGGCTGCCATGTTATTAATATTTATTTCATGTTGGTTTCTAGAGGCATCAGCTGAGCCAGAGTTCTATTTTGATAAGCTACATAGCCATGTAGTACGACAGTCCTTGCCCAAAGGATTGCATGATGAGGGATTCAGAGATCTTAAAGAGGGAGAATTCATACTACAAGTTTACTTGTCTAATGCAAACTCATTGCCTTTTGACTTCCCAGCAGAGGCAGCCTGTGCTCAGTCAGAGCGTGGTGCATGTTTGATAATGAGAGCACTTACATTTTATCCTCTACAAAGGGAGCTGATCCCTGCTGTCACAGATTCCTGTGCAACATTTACCACAAAGCTACAAACAAACCCTTCACAGCATCTGCAACGTGGTCAGAAAATAGGCCATCATATACCAGAGCACTACACTGCTGGCAGTAGGGAGGCATAGAAAAGCTCGGTACTCCAGGGAGCAACCTGCCTGCTGGGCAGTCATGGAGAGGACAAGCACAGACCCCGCACTCACATGTATCCATCACTTCAAAGCATGAAGCATTTCACTGACCAAAATCACTGCAATCCAGTCCCTGGGGAGAATGTTAGGTATTAAATGGCCTATTCCCAGAAAATTAAAGTGCTTATATTGGTGATGGCATCAAGGAGAGAACATTTCAGACGCATCAAGCAAACAAATAAAAGATCTAAATCTCACTTATAACATAGAAATCAAAGCACCTAAGTGACTTGGACACAACAACCTGATCCTCACAACCTCTGCTGCTTTCTGCGGCCACCAGCCATGTACCAGCGCCAGGACAAGCCATTTCAGTGCCTGAGTTCATCACTCTCCTCCCACCTGGCAGACAGTTCCTGCTCTGCATCCTCCCAGCCACTACCTCCTAAACAAGCCCCTTTGGCCTGTGCCATGGGGCTGCCTCCTGCTCACCTCCCTGCTCCAAGCTGGAGAGTCGGCAAGAGCCCCTGGAAGTTTGCCTGCACTTCTCTGCTGGGGACAGTTTGCTGTGAAATGGCCCTGTTATCACAGGAAAAGGCAGGATGTTTGCTATATAGGCATAAAGATGTCTCTGCAACAGCTCTGCTCACTGTGTACGTGACCTTTTTAGCAAGGAGAACAGGACAAGGTCAAAAGGAGCACTTCAAAGTAGACAAACAGCTTCACTATGAACGAGCACCAGTCCCACAAGCACTCTCGCCCTTAGAGTACACTTAGGGAAACATAAAAGCATCCAGAGTAAAAGAGCAGAAACAGTGATGGAGGAGCTCCTTGAGGCATTAAAGGACAGTAGTCAGACCTTGACAATTTGTCTTAAATTAAAGACATGGTATTAGAACTAGTCACTTTCCCAAGATGCAGGAAAGAACATTTTTCCAGTTCCCACAAGCTCACATCTTACACCCAGTTTTCTTTGATGATTAGGGAAAAGGTTTTACCTTGCTTGCTAGATAGGTCAGCTGTCCACAATGATTTCAGCTGCAACAATGCCGAGGTTAGTTGAGGATCCTTCCCTTTCTAATTATTTTTCTAATTTTGGGCAGGTCACTCTCCTTCACCTGCCTGAATTATACCACAGGTAGATTTTTAATTGTGTAATAGTGGGGGGTTCTAACACACAATAAGAAATGGAACACAGGGGACTGCAAAGCTGCAGGTTCCTGTAATGTTTCAGGATAAACAGAGCTTAATATGGTTTTAACACAATTACCCCATTATAAATTTGTCTGATTCCTGGCCTTGCACTTGCATTTCCCAGGATGAAATCAAATCCATCAGACACACCATGAAAAGCAGTAGTAGGGGGTATATTTATCAATTTCAAAATGGATCATAAACTTTAAAAATCCCAACTTACTGTCGACTTTGGGAGATAGAAAGGATAGAGAAACAGCTGAATAGAAACAGTGCTTGAGCCATGAAGAAGACACGGCACTGCAGTTAATTCTGGTTTAGAACAAATGCATTAAACATTTATTTCACTAAATGTTAGTTTAAAGCAATCATTAAAATCAGTTTTCTTTCTGTCCACTGGAGATCAGCTATTCATTCAAAGTTGATGAAGCTTTCCTAATTTCAACATCATTATTCTAAGCTCACATAACAGAAGCCATTATATTTTAGATTCATGTTGCTTAATCTATTTCTCATATTTTCTATCTCCTGCTGCAAACCTTTATACTGATCAAAACATTTCATTTTAAAATGAGTCTCCTAATGACCCTCCTCTGGAAATATATGTACAGCATGTACAAGGAGGAAAAGTCAGCTTAGAGCAATACGCACAGATTGATTATTTCTGAGCCAGATCATTTCTGCTCTTTTCTTTTCCTTCAGACTTTGTTTAACTAGTCATTCATCATAGCATTTTTGTGCTTCCTTATTTTTCAAGCTATTCATTTTCCCTCCCAGCTGAAGGTGAGGATGTGGGTCCACATTTTTACACAATTCTCTTATCCCCAAAGTATAACTCCAAAGGAACTGGAAGTTGGTCTATCCCTTGCTGGTGCCTGGTGGCACCACTGAAGGCCGAGAGTCTGGGGGTCAGCTTGGCTGGCTGTTGGTCCCACACTTCCTTGCCAGCACAGAGGCAGAGGCACAGAGCATCCCAGGTGCTGGCTGGGCTTTTCAGAGGACAAGCACAGGATGGGCAAGCTTGGGCACTGGTCTCTGCTCTTGCCCAGCACTGAACTAACTGGATGACAGCAGGGAATGATATCTTAGTTAACAATAACTTCTGAAAAGGGCAACTGAAGCCTTGACCTCTTGAAATACATTATTATACAGTAATTAACATACAGATCTTATCAGATTAGGACTAAGAAAATTGCTGCCATCTACTGCTGGAAAGAAATATGTGAATACTGAAAGCCTCTCCCAAAAACAAGTTATGAACTACAATTACCTCGAGGAAGTTTATTTCAAGTGCCAGCCTAGCTCTGAAAAGGGGGGTTGTCACACACAAGCAAGAGGGATGTGACCCTGCAGTTTGGTGGTCAGAGTGTCAGGCTGGGCAGACAGAGTGCTCTTCTTGCTCTGTAAGCAAACATCTCTCTTTAACAGGGGAAGAAAAACAGCAAGGCTATCAGGCCTCTTTCACACTACACTGTGCAGAGCTGTACTTTAAATACATCTTCTGGTGCCTGAACAACAACTATTTGCGACACACAGACATTCCTCATCAAAGGAATAATGGCTTAAACCTTGGGAAGATATTTTACTTTGGATTCCCCATTTGCTTGAAGCATATGAGGCATTTTTCTCCCTCTTCCAAGTTCAGCTTTACTAGTTTATAACTACACAAATGAATTGGAGGGGACGAGGCTGTCTTGCATATGTCACTGCTGGTTGGGGGAGGTTAATCCAGTAAAGATGCTACATTGTCAGGGATTCATAGACAAACTTTATACTGGTCTGCAGGCAGGTATTCCTCGTCAGAAGACAGTTCTTAAAAGTGGAAGACATAAGAGTCTGGAATAAGTTCATACTCATTCAAAGTTTTAGGGACAGAGCAAGAGTCCACAAACAGGAATTCCCCCATCCTGTTCCCATTAGATGTCCTTGTGCTTCCTCAGCCATACTCTCAAACCCATACTGATGTTTTGCACTAACAGTGTATTTTCCCTCCAAAGCATTTGCTTCAACAGCCTCTCAGTCCCTGCAGCACTGGTGGCTCTGGGGATTTTATTTCCTTGCACTCATAGGAAAGCAACATGACTCCATCAACCACCCTCACTCTCTAGAATGCTGCTTCTCTAAAGGCTAATTTTTCCACGTAATTTTCAAGCATATCATTGTTTTCACTGTACATGCCCAGCAGCCTCGGGAATCCTGCTGGCTCTGCTCAGCCAGATGTCCTCTGCCTAATTATGTATGCTTCACCCTGCTCATGGTTTTGCTCACAGATAACCGTTTTAGGACTTCCTCCTCCTTTCTGAGACAACTAACAAAAAATTACATGAGAGGACAGAGAAATATCTTTGTTAGATGATGAAATCCATGTTGGTCCAATTCCATTAAACAAACCATTGTTTTGTCTGCTTTTCCAGGAAATCCAGTAGGTGAATTACTTTTGCCTTAGGTGAGCTCCACTGGCTTTAATATTTGCCTAGTTTCCTCACACTGTTCTTTCTCCATGGTGAAGAGAGCAAGCAGCATGTTTTAACTTACCTTTGTTGAGCACCAGGACACATGACTGCAGCAGAGCACCTCTGACAGCAGTTTTCACAAAGTCACACCCAAGTCTTTGCCCTACAGAAGAAAAAACATCATGTCAAGTTTGCTAAGTCCAGCTTTGCAGCAATCTCTCCAGAGCTGCCACTGCTGTTCAGCTCCCCTGGGAGCACAGAGGTGCCACCACCCATCTGCATCTGTGACAGCACTGGTAGTTCACAAGGAGAGGACAGACTGACAGATGGGAATGAGACTGCATTAGACCTGTTTGAACTACAAATCATTTCCCATTTCCTCTTAATTCTCAGAACCATATCACTTTGTCTTGGACACAAAGCAGCTGAGAAACAGCGCATAGACCTCAGCCTAGACCTTAGAGCAGCAGTAATTAAGAGGGTGGAAAGCAATAATTTTCTTGAGTAGTACTCTCTCCTGTGCACACATCACACACTGCATGTTGATTCATGTTAGCAATTAAGGTCTACTCTTCAATCTCAAACAGTTTCATTATATAGCTAAGAGTCAAAAGTACCTAAACCGCCCAAAGCAGTCTCTCCATTCCCCACCACTGGGGCAAAAAAGGTTGGAAGAATTAAAAAAAAAAAAAAAAAAAAAAAAAAAGAAAACCCACACACCTTCTAATATATATTTCTACAAATTTAGACAAAACCAGGCTCACAAACAAGTGTCAGAGACAGCAGCCACCATGCACAGGCACACTGCCCTGGACCAACACGCTCTTCTGGGCCCCTCTTCTCCTGGCTCCCTCCGGTGCCTGACACAAGGCAACTAAGTCAGTGTAGTTCATGTTTAGGAAGGGACAGGTAATTGCCCCTCACCCAAAAATACAGTGTTTACACAGGGGCACCACAGACTGAACAGACACCTGCCATCTGCAATTTCCTCCAGACACTCCTAAGCATGGGGGCTTAGGGCTGGGCATTGCAGCACCATCCAGCTGCAGCTGGGGACAGAAAATAGGACATGGCAAGATTTGCCTTTCCATTTTCCTACACCACAGACACTCCAGAAGGTGACTGGGGGTGCTGGTCAACAGCCAGCTGAACATGAGTCAGCAGTGTGCCCAGGTGGCCAAGAAGGCCAATGGCATCCTGGCCTGGATCAGAAGAATTGTGGCCAGCAGGACCAGGGCAGTGACCGTCCCCCTGTGCTGAGCACTGCTGAGGCCACACCTCAAATCCTGCGTTCAGTTTTGGGCCCCTCACGACAAAAAAGACATTGAGGGGCTGAAGCAGGTCCAGAGAAGGGCAACGGAGCTGGGGAAGGGTCTGGAGCACAAATCTGATGAGAAGTGACTGAGGGAGAGGGGAGTGTTTAGCCTGGAGAAAGGAGGCTCAGGGGGGACCTCATCACTCTCTACAAGTATCTGGAAAGAAGGTTGTGGCCAAGTGTGGATCGGTCTCTCCTCCCAAATAACAAGCAAGAGGACGAGAAGAAATAGCCTCAAGTTGTGTGAGGGGAGGTTTAGATTGGATATTAGAAAAAAATTTCTTCATGGAAAAGAGAAGAATTGGAAGAGGCTGCCCAGGGTAGCGGTTGAGTCACCATCCCTGGTGGTATTTAAAAGACATGTAGATGTGGGATTTGGGCACATGGTTTAGTGGTGGGCTTGGCAGTGTTACATTAATGCCTAGACTCCATTATCTTTGAGGTATTTTCCAACCTAAACAATTCTATGATTCTGTGTTTCTGTCAGATAACTTGCCTGGGATGATTCAATGCAAGACAGCTGTTTCCAGGAAAAAGTCAGTCCAGTCAAGCCAGCTGGAAGTGCTGCCAGTGTCAGCTAAACCACAGCTTTGGCAGCAAATTGTTCCACCCAACGAGTAAATCTTCCACCTCACTTATGAGCTTGTACTCACAGCACTAAAGAAACTGGTTAGGTGAGCAATTCCTGCTGTGCAGCTAGTTAAGAGATGAGCAGCTAACAATCTGTCCCAGTAAACACAGATTTAAGTATGTATTTAACAGCTTTTCTGAACCAAGATTCTGATGCATTTAAAGGGGAAAAAAGAGTGGTTTTTATTTGTATTTTCCTGACATAACCAGGTGCCTGAATAATGTTTTCCCAGTAGGAGGAAACCAGAGAAAGCTTTTTTTCCTCCTAGGAAAAGAGTCAACAGTCTTTCAGTGACACAGAAATCAGCCTAACAGAAGCATTTATGTCAGGTTATCCTACAAGGAGCTTTTCAGCTGTATTATCCAGAGAAAAACATCTGTACAGTATTTGCCTGCCAGGAAAAAAGTCTCTATTGCATTTTCCCAAAGGAAAAATTTTTATAACCTTTTGCTGACAGGGAAGTAATAATTATCCACATAGAAGCACACCATTAGAGTTCCCTTGACAATGACTGACTGATTTACTTATATGTATTTGCCATGGGAGGGAAAAAAATGTGATGAACAAAATGCTGGTGGCTTTCTTTTGCTAACAGAGCTACAACAGAAGGGGAAAAAAACCAAACCACGAGCTGCAGTGGCAATTGAGTACCTGAAAGCACAAATACCACAGCAAAGGAAAAAACCACAGGACAACAGAGACACTGTCAGGGACTGAGCAGACCCAACCAAAGATGTGCTCAACTGCAGCACTGAGGTGAGCACCTCATACCACTCGGAAAGCAGCCTCGAGTTTATCAAGGTTGTGTCTCCTCTGCCAGCCAGGATTCTTGGAGGAATGTGCGAAGGGTGGAGGAGAGGGAAAACAAGAGAAAAACCTGCTAAGTTATTTTCTAAGCACTGCTGTGGCATCCTTCCCATTGATCTCCCTTTCATGTGATCTTAAGAAGCTGACATGGTGCCAGAAATTACAAAACACAGTTTAATATACTCATTAGTCTGAAAACAGGAGAATGCCACAACTAATCACAAGGCTACCACTGTGGTGAGATGAAAGCAAAAAGAGATTTTTCTTTTAACACTGGGGTTTTTTTGTTTCCTTGTCTAGTTATTTTCATATGAGTCCTGCTATGTGAATCAAGACCTCTAGTCCCATAGTTCTTTTATAAAAAGACAGCGCTACAGTTTTATAGGTTCCTGTTGGATGAACATCACTCCTCCTTTTTTCACCTTCCCTATGGATGTCCATTTCTCCTGGCCTTTGTCACCCTGTTGGATGCACTCACTGGTCAGGGGTTGCGTGGATGGGAGAATAATTTATATCACACTGATATCTTTATGGGCTTCACACAAAATTTTGAAGCCAACTACTTTCAAGCACCCCTGGGTAGAGAAACAACCAGGGGAACTTCTCTCCATGTCCACAGTGGTGCTAAACATTGTCTTCCTGCTTTTGCAATGTTGTGTCCAGCCTGTGCTTTCATTCCCAGTGCCCAGGGAGCTAATTCTCTAGCTTTGGTGTAATGAAAGTGATTGATATCCCTCTGGTTATGGCACTGGGGAATAAATCATGACACATGAAACTCCACTGCTACTGCCCCAATGGCCAGCCAACCAGGCAAGACCATGTCAGGGTTACACCCCATGATTTATCCAAGGCCATGGATAACCTATGACTATTTTCTTGCTGATCTTGGCACCTACCTCCTTTCAGAATCTGAATGAAAAAAATTCCCAGAGCACTGGATATTGTGGAGACAAAACTACATCCTCACCATGGTCAAGAAGTGTCCCCTTGGTTTGGGGTCTCCTTCAGGTACTCAGCTGGAAGATGTAAGAGATGGTTTCAGTCCCTGTCTCAAGAACCAGTCAGATACTGGCCACAAAATACAAAAGCCTTGGGTCAGGACATACGACTGCCCCGTCCTAGGACACCAGGCTTTAGGAGAATAACTTCTTTTTTTTCTTGGACCAAGTGACTCCTGAATTCTTCTGCACAGCACCCCATCTTAGTGCTGTGCCAGCTCCCTCTTGGAGGCCTGGAGACCAAAGGGGCTTCTTCTGGTGAAACAGGAGGCATAGGTTTGTGGAGGAAAGGAAAGGAAGGGACATGGAAGCTGAGTCTCTTCACACCACACGTCTGCCCCATTTCCCAGCTGTGAGTACACCTTGGTAGCCAAGCACTACAAGGTGCAAATGCAGGTGCCCACATCCTATTATAATTAATTCACTGAACCAAAACAGACACTAAGAAAAGGACAAAAGAGATCTGTGTCTAGTTCTCCTAGAAGATATAGGCAAGGACAACCAAGTGCTGAGACACTAGTCCTGGAGGGAATGGCCAGACTCTTGAGGTCCTTGCTGTTACACTGTCCTGAGCCCTCTCCTGGAATCAAGAGCATTGCCTCAATAAGGATGGTAGAATCAGGCTTGAAATTTCCATGAGAACATGATCATAATACTTGGCAGAATAATGTCTCTTGGCTCCACTAGATTATTTATATCCTTGATTTCTGCTAAGTCTTGTCAAATGGGTATAGATTTATTATTTTAATTATCTCAGGCTTGTAGAGATTTAAACATCTGTTATAGGTGTTCAATAAGTATTAGAACAGCATTCAATTTTTTTCTTAAACAGAGGAGTGATTCATGGCTCTCTGTGAATAGATAAACTCACTATAGTCAATACCAGAAAGATACTTTGAAAGAAAGCAGGAGGCTTTTTTAATTAGCTTCTGGCTAATTCTATTTAGGAAGTCTAGATGAAACACAACATTTAGGAACACTTAAAGTCATTTAATTACAGGATTTGGTGTGTTCTCCTCAGATCTTTCACTGCCAAAGCAGCAGTGTTTTCTTTCTGTTTTGCAGCAGTTTATGGATTACCCATACAACTTATGTTGAACATCCTCTGTCCCACAGGGCTTTCCTGCTTCCGTAATAGATTTATCAGTTAGCAGTGATGGACCATCGGAAGAGTTCAGCCCAGAGCTTTTCTTGATGTGATTTGCATCCCCCTTGGGCATCACTTAACATCAATAAAAATCAAAAAGAGAAGACTTCCAGGTTTGACTTGGCACAAAGGGCTCCATTAAAACAGCATGTCTTGTGGAGACCACAGAGAGATCTTGGAGTATCAGCCTTTGTGTCTAGCATCTATCCTGAGGTGAATATTCATGTCTAGAGTGACAGATATTCCTGTGCAAAAAAAAAACCCTTAAGAGGAATCTATCCGTGCTGCATCCTACCAGCACAGCACAGACAGAGTTAAAGAGAAAAATGTCCCTCTTAAAATATTTTGAAGCACTGTCCTGGAAAGGAAAGAGAACAGGTCTTTGAAGACAGAAAGGCATCTTTTCATGCAGAACAATAAAGTACCACAACAATAATAGATGCTTATCCATTCTTCCCCTGTCTGACCTTGAAAAAATTTAAAGTATTAGAGAGGTGGAAGTTGAATCAACTAAGAAAGAGCAGAATGCACTGAAAGATAATAATGGTCTTTTTATCAAGTTTTGTAAGAGAAAGAGACCTGCCTCAATATGTGAGAGAGAGAGAGAGAGATTCTGCAATCTTCACAGTAAAATCTTGCCCTTATGGAATAGTACATGGGAAAATTCAGCTTTAATTTTGAGAAATAAAGAAATTCACTCTAACTGCCAAAGATTTCAAATCCATGAGACCAAGGACACAAGTGATCTAAAATCCCTAGGGAATTAACAGCTCTTTTGTGCCAGCCCTTGATGCTGCCTACCTGTAAGAGAGAGCATCTCAGCACAGCAGTTGTACCTTTCTAGAGTCAAACCTGACTCGAGGCTCCAAAAACGTTAAGCCTGTGATTAAATCTGCTAGATGAGGAGCCAACATAAAGCTTGTTATTACTTTGCTTACTGTGGGCAGTCATAAATTAATTTTCATGTGAGATTTAAGCTAAGAAGGAGTAGAAATTTGTAGATAAGTGTGTATTATAAGAAAAGGAGGCAGCAGGAAAATGAGACATGGAACTGTTTATGGGAAAAATGGATGAATGGAGCACTGAGGTGCATCAAGTTAATGAGACAAAGCCAGATGTCTACACAGAGAAGGGTTTTACCAGGACATCTGAAAGATGCAGTCAGCAAAAATAAATACTATAGATCTGATTGCTGCTCCCCAGCTGAAACCAGACAGGTTTTAGCTCAAACTATCCCCAAAAGCAATGATAGGAATAATGTTCTCTCCTTCACAAGAGATTTTATCTGTTCCCAAACCTCAAAGTCAATCCCTTCTGAACTGACACACAAAGCCAATATTTTTAGGAATGAGAATACAGATGAAAAACCAAAGGCCAGCTACCAGTCTTAATAAATTCACCATCAGTTCCAAGAAAGCCTTTGGCTATGTATTGAACGGCTGAAAATTAATATACTGGATTTGTCAATCAGTAGAAATTTAATACTGGATGTAAGCCTCTGTTGCACAGAATTACTGATACAATGCAGGTGCTGGTTTCACCCCACATCAGTGACATTCCCATGGGCTTCAGACACTTTGGATGAAACTAGACTTATTATAGCACTCTGGGAAAAGAGTGAGGAAAAAACTTGCTTCCTGTCACGCTTGACATTCATTCCACAGCTATAGCCAGGGCTCCCTGTATTTCTAGTGCCAAACCCTGGTCATATTTTCCAAACAACCAAGTTATTAGAATTTGGCCCAGAAGAAAAAGGTATGGCTCCAAGGAAAAAATACAAAGCAAAAGACATGTTTTCAGTGCTAGAAGCATAAGAGAAGAGCCGAAATTCCACTTCTCTTAACTTCTACTAGTTTTTCCTAATTACATATGATGCTCTGGGCACAGGAGCAGAGAACCTTCATTTTCTTCAAAACTCAGACTGAGTTTGAAGTTTTGACTGCCAGTTTTGAAAAATATTACAAGGTTGAGCAAACGTAACATAGCTCATTGAAGAAAATAAAAGGATTGTTTTGCTATTGGGTTTTTTTAAAAGAAAAGTTAGGGGTTTATTCTTTTTTCTTTTTTTTTTTTTTTTTAACTGAACCTAATTCTTCTAATTCAGGGTCATAAAATCTAGTGGAAAAAAAAAAGAATTGTAAATTACCAAAGGCAAGAAACAAACTTTATCCTTAGCTATACTGGTTATAGCAATTTCCATAGTAATTATGTTATGCACATCATCTAATAACTTGTCTAGAGTAAATTCTCTACTTCATTTTAGTACAAACTTAGGAACATATATTTAGGAAGTTATAAGAAGGAAACTATTGCCTTGGGGAGTCACACTCGCTATGTGTTCTAAATTCTAAAACAATACTTCTAAGAAAGTAGATTTTCTTTTATGAGCAACATTATTAATTGAGAGCAGGAAGCAAAACATGAAATTTTTTATTAGTCTCATCTCCTAAGAAGAGACAGGCACTCTTTGTGCCCTCTGTCCACCCACCCCCAGGAATTATGGAATTTGTTGACCAGTTTAATTTAAAGTCAGCAAAAAAAAGATCATTCAGAAAGATGATGAGTTCCTATAAGTTTGACAAGTGTAAGAGTCACACTAAGGCACACAAAGAAAAAAGGGAAGCAAACTTTACTTAATAAGAGAAGATAATGTATCTGGGGGGCAAACTCCCTCCTATTCCTAACCTATGCTGATCTCTGTTGCCTCATGTAATTCAGATTAACAGTCAACCCAACACAAACATTTGTTCACTGTAGCCATCTTTGCATCTGGTAAAGGATCTTGGTCATTTCCATAGGAGCTGAGTTTATTTAGTGCCTCCCTGTTTGCAGTGCCTGCAGTGGATCCTACAGCGGAGAAACCTCCTGTTCTGCCTAGTGAATGAGGCATTGAAGTAATTAAGTTATTCTGAAATGCAAGCTAATTAGTACTGAATTAAGTTTGTGAGCTCTGACTATTGTGTAGCACCTCTTAATTTCAACGCACTTTAAACAGATTTGTCAACACTTTCTCCATTTCTAGAGGAAAAAAAAACCCTTAAATAAAGTAAAAATTGTGTAGCCTCATGAGGAATCAAAGCTAGTCAAAGGGCACAGAGAGCTAGTCCCCCCCTTGGTAGTGCTAATGTTCAGTAACATTATTATGTTATCAAAACATATACTGATATATTACCTACACAAACATGCAGCTACCTGACATTTTAAGTTATTAGCAGAAAGGACTTGTGGTAACATAAGGCTCAATCCTGACAGATTTCCAGATCTCCCTGTGACATTAAAAGGTGTTGGAGCTGCAGAAGGAATGAAAGACCAAGGGAGCATTAGCTTTGTCTGTAGTATCTCAAAACACTTTATACCATAAATAAGTCTGAGAACAAGTCCATACCATGGGTGCAGCCTCATCAAAATGCGACAAAAGCCTCACTGGACTATTTGTCCTGATTACTTATCTGTTTTCCCAAGTCCTTTTTGTTTTCAGTCTCCATTCTCTGAAAAAGGGAAACATGCCTCTAAAGACTGGTGGGAAAGAATGATGACCATCAACCACAAGTGAGTAACATTTCCACTACGCACATGATACACCTATGCAGCAGTTGCTCCATGTTTCTGCCTTTTGCTGTGAAAAACAGAAAACAGATCAGCATTCAAGAAGCTGCTTGAAGCATTGGAAACTCATCCTGAAGTTTATCATGGCAGGGATTCAGATCTGAACCTGCCACCTTCCAGCCAAGCACCACAGGTTCACTGGCTGCCCAGAGATGAACTTCCATATTCATGCTGTGGTCCTGAATAATCTTCCCCTGCAAGCACCTGTAAGAGATCTTAAGATCTATGCATTTGTACAAAGCAGGCCATCAGATCCAGAATGTGGTGCCTGACTACATCCTGCATTCCCAAACTCCTTCCACTATAAGCAGGGATGGGACCAACTGCTTTGCTGTGACCCTATGGAATATTACAGAGCTTGACTCATTCCTAAATCAAAAGGACTCAAGGGTGGCATTTCTTCAGCATCAGATGTCACTAGTGAACCTAAGAAATCTTTCATTAAGTAGCAAAGCCCCATTGTGCCAGGTGCAGTTCCAGTACAGGGGACAGCATCTGCAGGGGAAAGTCAACAGGCTCAGCAGGTGAAGCCAACAGGAGCTACAATGAGAAATAGCAGCGCAGTGGTGAGTAACACCCTTAGGGTTGCAGAAAAGCTGGATACAGAACCCAGGTGTCCTGGCTCCCAGCCCTTTGCTTACAGCACCACATCACTATGCCAGGCACAGATGCTGCAGTTTGAAGCCTATCAGTCTTTATGTCAGGTGTTACCTCAACTAACACAAAGTAAAGCTGTAACTTTTAATTCTCCCAAATTTCTGTACTTTTTTTTGGCCCTGTCAGTCATCTTAGAAAGCAGTCCACAAACACTAGTGCATTGGGCTCTTTCTATTTGCTCCTTTTCTCAGAGCTTTTACCTCATCTTGTTTTCCTGCATATAAACAAACATCATCCAATTACAGGTAAATATAAAAACATAGACATGTAGCAGTTTTGTTACACCTCTTCTATCACTCACAGCCTTGGGCTATCCATCGAGGATCATGCTAGATTGTTTCACACTCAGATAATTAAATTTAGTTCAAACAGTCCTCACAGCAAAACGTGACTTTGAAAAATCAGTCAGTACACTGTTGTCAGGAAGCTTACCCTAACTAACTTCTACTTCCAAGCTGATTCCAAAACTCTCTCTTGCCTCTGACAGCTGGCTGTGCATAAGAGGAAACCAGCATCCAGAGAACACGGCTAAAATCAGAGAGCAAGGTTAAGAGGAAAAACAGCAGGGAGAAAAGATCACAGTTTAACATCCTAGTCTTCAAAGGCACTGCTGAGTTACAGGAGGTCTATAAATGCTCTCAGGTGCTCTCTGAGAGAATAGGTCACTGAGAGGTAAGGGAGAGGATGAAAACCCGATGAAAGATCAGCAAAGTGAAGGAGGGCTGTAATTTGCCCTAAAAGGGGAGCTCTGAGTTTGATGAAGCTGCCGGGGCAGACACTACCACCCATCAGAACTTTTCCTCTTCCCTGTGGAGAATGAGCAGATTTTTAAAAGCTCCACAATCTTCAAAGATTGTCTCATAATATGGCTAAACGATATCTGGTGCACAGCAAGAAAGCAAGAGTTAACGTTGCCACAGTAACCTCCTTTTGAGATGTTATGGCAGGGATTTTTCCACAGGAGCTTGAGAGAGGAGGGGGACCAAATCACACAGATAAAAAGCAACAGGAACCGAGTGCCTCCCACCTCCCAGCTTTCCTTGAGGGAGGAATCCAATTAGCCATCCATAAGAGGTTCATCTGATCTTAGCCTTTGAAGAGACCCAACCAACTATGTCTTGACCTGAATCCTGCAATGACTTTCCTGCTGGAAGGAGCAGCTGAGGGTGCTCTGAAATCCACATGCATTTTTCTTCTGCTCCAGACTTTGCAAGACATGATGCAAAAACATATTTCTTCAAAAAATGGACACAGCCCAAACTCTCGGGTGGGGGTATGGCACAGGGCCACAGCTGAAGGAGGCCTGTTATTCTTCAATATTTTAGGGTCTTTAGAAAGACCATGATTATTTTATGGCCAGACACAAGACTTGCCAAGCTTCTTCCTCTCTTTGCTGGCTACTGTATGGCTGACTCTGAGCAGGATCTTAATGAATTACAGAAACTCATTCCATCCCTCTTTCTCTAGAAATTCACTATGCAATTGAATAAATAGAAATCCAATTTAATTAGCTCTTCTTCCCACCCTACTATTGGGACCTCTGACTGGCCAAGCAAAGCCCTAATGCTGGAGCTCTACAGAAAAGATGAAGACTTAACCTGGCACATAGTATTTCATAACCTTCAATTATCCCTCACTCTGGGCACCAATTTGCATGTAGCAACTCAGGCAAGTTAAGGGTTTATTTCAAGTGTATTCAGTGGTCTGTGAAGACCTTGTTCCTTATCGGCCCATGGGACCTCAGAACCTCCCACCATTTTATAACAGGCAAGAGGAAGGTAAGACTCTGGAAAATGTGGGAACAACACACAAGATCAAGACTTAAAGTGATAATAAAAGCTAAATCAGGCGAACACACCAGTGCAAGAACATTTGCTTTATTCCAGGCCTGCAGCTCAATACCTTCCCAACAGCACTGCATTAAGTTATTGTAGCCAGCATTAAAGAAAATTCAAATACAGGTTTTTTTCTGACAAAATACTATTACCACACTTTACTAAACAAAGACCTAACTGCACATCCCCCAGACCTCTCCCTGCTCAAAGGGTCTGGATACAAATGAGGGCTTATGATGAAGTCCCACACATCTACACAGGCACCATCATTTGAAGAAGCAATTCTCTGTTTTGATATTCCAGCAAATGTTCTTCCCCTAAAATGCAGGAAAGACACATGGTGAGGAGTTTGTATAGAGCATATGGTGCTGAAATAGCAAGCTGATAAGTCTTTAACAGCTTTTGACAGTGGTAAAAGATCAATTATTGCACCATAAATATTAAAAAGTTCCTCCAGCCTTTTGCTGTAACGAATGTATATTTAAAAATCAGTGTTTCCCTTTAGTAGCAGCCAAATTGCCTCAGAATCTCAAAGTTATGCAGCCCCACAAAGTTAAATTAAACGCTCGTCTGCTGTTTGTTCACATCTCCGGCTGCTAAAGAACAAGCCCAGCAAGTGTAGCACAAACTCCTGAAGACACCGAAGCTGCAGGCAACCTGAAAATGGCCCTCGACCATTTTGTTTAAACTAAAGAGTGAAATGGAATTGCCATTGCTTTCTTTTCCCTTCCCTACAAATGTAAGGGTTTGCAGCAAAAATAACCAAAGACGGCTCTGAAAAGTATTATATAAAGAGAGGTTGATCTCCCAGATTGACTGCTGAGCCACCTGAGATGCATAAGGTTTTATTTTCCAAATTTCTTGACCCCCGAGATTTCTGCCTTGGATTAATATTCATGTGTATATACTCGTGTGTGTGTGTGAGTGTATACACAGACTCACACTCCTACTGGCCTTGCTTTTAATCATGAAACAAACTGAGAGCTCCATTTCAACAATTCCCTGTGTCAAGTCACTGAGGTTAAACAACAATGATACAGGTTTGCTACTGAAACTGAGACTATATATGGCATTCTTCATGGAGATTTGATGACAGAACACCACATAATGACCTGGGGTCCAGCTGAAAGCAGCACATCTAGAGCTAAACTGTCCTATTATGGTTCTGAAATTATTCATATGTATCCAATCTTATTACTTAAGGGCAACTTACTCCAGTAGCACATCAGCTTCTTCCTCTGGAAAGCTTCCCATCCAAGGGAAGGTATCTTAGCATGCTTTGAGATTTAAAATGTGCTTGTCTTTGCTGACTACTGTAGGTAGGGCTATTAGAAACTGTAAGCATTATTTATACCAGTGGGATCATACACTGAAAGCAGTGAAGGTCAGGGCTTCGTTGTGCATCAACAGACAGACACTCACTTGCCGTGTGAACAGACAAAACCAACAGAGAGAGGGAAAAGGACAAAAAGAGTAATGAATGCCAAAGTTCCAGCGTGGCACTGATGAAAAGCAGAGGGGAGTTTCCTTGGTCCCAGACTAGAGCATCCCCTGCCAGGCCAAATCACTGCCCTGCTTCTCACTCATTTCAAACCCGCCCATATTTGACTCCCTATGATCCAAACTCCCAACATGCCCTGAGGGCACGGCCAACCTTACATACAGCAAACCATCCCAGGCACAGGTGTTGTTTCAGTGGAACATTTCTATCCACATCAGTGTTCTATATATCATAGAATCAGATGGGTTGGAAAGGACCTCTGAGATCATCAAGTCCAACCCTTGATCCACTACCACCACAGTTGCTAGACCATGGCACTAAGTGCCACGTCCAACCTCATCTTTTATATGTCTATAAAAGTGCTATAGTTTAATTAAAGCCAAGCAGGCCAATTAAAAATACTGTATTAATAATAAAGAAAAAAAGCTTAGGTCAAATCTGGCATGGAACGGTGTGGAATAGCACCTCCATATTTAAAATACCAAGTGTGTCACTGATCCATACCTTTCTCACGTGGGAATCACCTGTTTGCCTCTTGTGATGGTTCTAGCAGTAAAGACAAACCTTGTCTCCAGGTCTCACCCCATCTCCCTTTTCCACCTATACCTTCCTACTTCACCCTAATTGAAACTGTCCAGCCTGCCTTGTTTTCTGCCACATCCAAGATTCAATCAGCTGGATTGTTTTAACTTGGATGAATATGTTTGGCTTCCACTTTACTCTGTGTCATTTTGAGCACAGATCATTAGATAGCACAAGCAAAATAGCTGTTATTGGCCTTTGCATCTTATCACTTAATGGCAGCCTTGTCCAGCAGTCTTAAGTGTTCTCCTTAGCAGTTGCACTTGGTTGCAAATCCCAAGTTAGATCTGTCTGCTCTGATCCTTAACTCTGCAGCCTTCTGCTCTGACCTTCAGGTCAGACCTGAGCCAAGGTTCAGGTATGTCCCAGCAGACTGTGATGATAGAAATCAGTACTATATTGAATATAGTTCTGGTTTTCTATATTGTTTTGGTGGTTGCTTTTGGTGGTATGTCCCAGCAGACTGTGATGATAGAAATCAGTACTATATTGAATATAGTTCTGGTTTTCTATATTGTTTTGGTTGGTTGCTTTTGTATGTATGCATACATACATTCCAGCAGATGTATGCCCACTGTAGTGTTTAGAAGGACAAAGAGTTTACTAACAAGGGGACACACTGTTAGTGGCTATAGTTTCTGAACTAACTCAGGGTTCAGACCAAAAAGCAAATGCATCACCATCTCCAATGAATGAAAATACCAATGATAGCAAGGAGCACATCCAAGGACATGGCTGCAAACTTCTTCACAGATCGAGCAACATCTGTTCAGCAAGAGCTACCAGAACTCACCACAGCAAACTGCCATGTCCTATGGCAAGTGTCCATCTTTCATGGCAGGGTAGAGGGAAATCTTGCCATTTCTAGTCTTTTCCCAGCCTCCCAACCACACTAGAGGATTATCTACATGAAGCTCCAGCCAAATAGCTCTTACATCTTGAACACTGCCAAACTCTGGCACTGGCTCAAAGAGGAAACAGAAGTGAAGTAATAGGTCTTACAGTGACTCAAAATGTTCTGTGCAGCTATGTAACTTCCTAGAAATACTCAGGGCTGAAACTGCTGGAAGGGGTTTTCTGTTGAAAAACACTGCTTTGATCAAGATAATTTACATAATATCAATTGTGGTATAATACCAACTTTAGCAAACTGGAACAAATACAAAAAATCCCCCTTTTTATCTAGAAGTATTAGTTCCCCATTTCATATAATTTACAGTATTCACAAAGTCATCACTTCCAGAATATGAGGTGTCATAGTAAATGACATATTTTGATTTCACACCTTAAATCAGCAGCAGCAATTTTGAGCCACCTTGTCAGGATTACAATGTTCCTCCTGGGAAGAGGAGGACTGACACAATTAGTGAAGCATTAGTAGTGACTATTAATAATGTGTCAGGCAACATTGCCTAACAAATAACAAAATTAAAAAGGAAAACAAAATAATTTCCAAAATAATATCTTACAACTCCCTTTCAATTATTTTTTTTTTTTTAGTGCCTCTGGCATGCACTGCAGGTCGGGCAGTTGATGGTGCATGGTGGCAGTTGGGGATGGGGAATATGATTTAGGGTTGGCACGGGAATCCTTCAGTAACTTATGAGAATTTAAGTGAACTTGCCATTTTCTGCCAACCTATGAACAGTTTCCCTGCTTTTTATCATTGGCAGAAATGTTTCTCATTAAAGATTGAAGATCATAATTTTTATATTCCAAATCAAACCAACCAGCCAAAGTAATTAACATTGCATGAGCCAGAAGTAATCAAGCATCACTTCAGATGTTTTCTGGGTGTTTTTGTTGGTTTGAGGTTTGGTTTTTGTTTGTTGTTTTTCTTCTTAAATTAGCTTTGCAAGCGTGTTCAGGAAAGTAAGGAATTAATATCCCTGCTTGGACAGTCAGGTGAAATGCAGCACCTGCCTGTTCAGAGATTTTATTCTCAATTGCAGGGCTACAGTTCTTGACCTTCCCTTTAGCTCCATCTGCAACATGCCAGACTGCCCATTTCAGATGGGCAAAAGTGGAGATGATAATGCCATGGACACCCAGCAAGGTCAGGGCAGCACCTACATTAATAGGTGTATAACATAACTGTGTGTACCACAACCCTTCATTCTTGACAGAACCTAAAATGTCAGTGGAAATGTCTGAGTAAATAATACAAAGTACAGAAGATGAAGCTGAGGCTGAGATGAGATGGGATTTCAAAGAACAAGGTCTACAGGAAAGAAAGTTTCCCCAAAGTAGAATAGGTTAGAAAGCAATTCTAACCTAATACAAGTCCTAGAAATGGCACACAATGATGTAAACAGAAACTTCCTGTAGAAACAAACCTCACCCAAAATACCCTATTATCAATGAAAAAACATGGTTTTCAAAACAGGTTTGATTGACTTTGGACAACTCAAAGAGAAGATCCAGTGATTAAAGAGAGGCTGCAGTGAAGTGCAGAGGCACAAGGAATTTGCTCAGTGTAGTCAGGGCCACAGAAGCCAAGGACCATGGCAAGCCAAGGTGACACCGAGTGTGCACCCAGAGGATGGGTCTACATTCAGCAAACCACTGAATGACAAACAGGAAAGACCAGAGCCAGCAAGAGCAGCACAGTGAGTGAACAAGGGGAGGAAGGGAAGCAGGGGAGAAGACCGAGCAGGGCAGCCTCAGCCAGCAGTGGCACTGCCTTGACACCTGCCGGGCAGGCACCCAGGAGCCTGCAGGGCCCACAGCTCACAGCACACTGCATGGAACAAGCCCCATATCATCAGCCCCCCAGCTACTCCTGCCTGTCTCATGGCTTCTGTCACAGTGGTGATGCTGAGACAGAGAAATGCATTTTGCCCAAAAGCTGTGTGGGCCAAGGGGAGGGAATTTACAATGACATATTTCAGCATTTACAAAATTTTGCCAGGATATCCAGTTCAGAGAAGTGTCAAAATATTTGGTAGCAGTCTGATTCAAACTGACACAAAATATAATTAAAAAAAAAAAAAAGTTGTTTTACAATATGGAAAATCTGCCTTTTGGACAGCTCCAACTGATAGCCCAGGGTCAGCTCAAAAAAAAACTAGGTGTGTGTTTCGTCCTTTTATTTTTCCCTTGATACATTGCACAACTGTAAGAACAAGAGGATGACTCGCCTGTTAGATATGGCTAATATGACTCTGTCTCCCATTTTCAATCTGCAGAATTACCAGTCAATCAGTCAAGTTCTTTTCTAACATCATTGCAGGAAATGCAAATGGTTCACATTTATTTTCTAGTTTTACAGCAGCTAGGCTACCTTTAGAGATTTATGTCTTGCTTTCATGCTTTGCAGCACTCCTTGAAACATTAGTAATATCATCTAGGCAGGAGCAATAAAATGCCAGGACCCTTTACCACATGCAACGCTGCATGACACCAAATCAAGTTTCTCAAGTGAAATATAGATTGAAGAAAGAAGTGGCATGAGGAGCAGAATCAAATTCATCTCAGTTATGCTTATGCCACTGATGTCAATATATTACATCCCTACCAGGCTAAAGCAAGTGTTTCTTCTGAAAGATGTAAGAGTACAAGTACAGCTTTGAATCTGAAACTAGACTGACACAGGGGTCTGCATCTATTTTTAACATTACATAGTCTTATACTTTCTAACTCTGAATCAGCCTTTTTAATGAAAAAAAATTCTATCCTGTTGGTTCAAAGTCATCTAAAAGATTTAATAAGACTGTAGGAAATACGTATAGAGGAGGAATAACAGACTGATTTTAATCTTGCTATTAGTCAATGAAAAGATTCTAGATGAAAGACTGCAGATAACCTAATAGACTTTTCAGTCTCTGTCTCCAATTCCCCGGATCTTGTAGGAGAATTAAATGTGAATTACAGCTATAGTCGGATGCTCACACTAGATATTTATTTTCCAGACACTGTTGAAAAGAAACATTTATTTCAGCAGACTTTACTTCCATGGAATTCTGAGCACCAAGTTGCCCCAAGAAAAGACCTTCTCCTCACTCAACCTAAGACATTTCATGTCATTCTGACAGTACTAAGAGCACTTAATATGAACATACTTTGTAGCCTCTGACATGCTGTCAAAGAAGGGGGAAATACTTTAGTGCAATTGAGAATTGAATTCACAGTGTATTAAAATAAACAAGAATGAAATCAAACTGCCATCAGAAGAATGACTTACATGGAATCCACCCAAGGGTACTGAGGGAGCTGGCAGCTGAGCTCTCCCAGGCACTTTCCATCATTTACCAGCAGTCCCAGCTAACCAGGGAGGTCCCAGCTGACTCGAGGTTAGCAAATGTGGCAACCCATCTACAAGAAGGGCTGGAAAGAGGACCCAGTGAACTACAGTGCTGTCAGTCTGACCTTGACAGGTCAGATGTGAACAAGGGGATCAAAAGCTCTCTCAGCCACTTTGCAGGCAACATCAAGTTGGGTAGGAGTATTGATCTGCCTGAGAGCAGCAAGGTTCTAGAAAGGGATCTAGACAGGCTAGATCAAAGGACAAAGGCCAATTATATGTGGTTCAACAAGGCAAAGCTCTGAGTCCTGCACTTGGGTCCCAACAACCCCAGGCAGCACTACAGGCTTGGGGTAGAGTGGTTGGAAAGCTGTCTGGTGGAAAAGGCCCAGGGGGTGCTGGTCAACAGCCAGCTGAACATGAGTCAGCAGTGGCCAGCAGTGTGCCCAGGTGGCCAAGAAGGCCAATGGCATCCTGGCCTGGATCAGGACCAGGGCAGTGACCGTCCCCCTGTGCTGGGCACTGCTGAGGCCACACCTCAAATCCTGTGTTCAGTTTTGGGCCCCTCACGACAAAAAAGACACTGAGGGGCTGGAGCAGGTCCAGAGAAGGGCAACAGAGCTGGGGAAGGGTCTGGAGCACAAGTCTGATGAGAAGTGACTGAGGGAGCTGGGAGTGTTTAGCCTGGAGAAAGGAGGTTCAGGAGGGACCTCATCACTCCCTACAAGTACCTGAAAGAAGGTTGTAGCCAAGTGTGGGTCGGTCTCTCCTCCCAAGTAACAAGCAAGAGGACGAGAAGAAATACCCTCAAGTCGTGCCAGGAGAGTTTCAATTCAATATTAGAAAAAATTTCTTCACTGAAAGGGTTGTCAAGCACTGGAAGAGGCTGCCCAGGGCAGTGGTGGAGTCACCATCCCTGCAGGTATTTAAAAGACGGGTAGATGAGGCACTCAGGGACGTGGTTTAGCGATGAGCTTTGCAGTGCTGGGTTAGCGGTAAAACTTGATCGTCTTAGAGATCTTTTCCTACTTAAACAATTCTATGATCCTGTGATTCTATAAAATGCCTAAGGGACAGAATTCAAACATTACTCAGGGTGCTGTTTGAATGCCATTACATAAATGCCAATCTCCATCCTTCGGGATGGGCCAGCAGCAAGATATTTACCATGTTGTCCCTCTTGAAGATTTCTGTTTGTTACCAAGCAGAATTTTAAGGCTTTTCCCTGTTACACTGTCCTTGACAGCTGTCAAATAGGATCCAACTCCTGCCAATAAGGCTGTCCAAAAGGACACACTAGTCAAGGCATTTGTCCTTAGCTCACACTGCCACTTACTGCCTAGTACTGTCCAGTTACTTGCTCTTGTAAATCCTTCTTCATATACAGATTTAAATCACTTCTTCCTGAACACACAGAAGTCTAGGGAGATCAGAGCTCAGTATGCCTCTTAAGAAATACACTTATTAGGACATTAATTCATTACTTCATTAACACCAAGGTTAAAAATTACTGGTTATTTATAGCCAAAAATCTCATGGAAATGGGACCCCAGTCTTCCAGAATGGTGCCTCTTCCAATATTGAAATGACTTTATAACGTAGAACGAGGTCTGAAACACAAAAACTCCCCTATCATGAGAGGCTCTGCTGTGCCCTTGCTGTAGGGCTGATGAGCAGCTCCAACATGTTGCACGTGTTGTGAGGCCAGCAGTGAGTCCCTGGCTCCAGGGGGGTGTATTTTAGTAGGTAGCAACTGCACCTTCTCTCCCAGCCCGGAATATTTGACCAAAGCCTGCCTTCATAGTCTAACTTCCAGTGACCCCTGTCACATAGGTCAAGTGACAATGAGCAACAGCACTTGGCTGTTGATGAAGATATATTCCAGAAGGGCTGTGGTGTGCCCATCCCCTAAGTGGCCAGGCATCACATCACACATGCAGCACAGGGCAGAGGACATTAGAGTTTGGGGAGAGCTGTGTTGGCCACCATGTAGGAATACCCTGCTATGTGATTAACTGCAGCCACAGCACATTTTCCCCCCTAAATAGTCTGTGAGCCTGGTCCCACCTGCTGCCTCATGGCCAAGCCTTTCTGCAGGTTGAGAAACTCACCCAAAATTGAGCACTTTGGTGCCTGGGTCAAGAACTGACCATGCAGACTACTCCTTCACTTTGAACCCATTCATATCTAGAGTTATGTTTTGCCTGCTCTCTGTGCAGTGAAGATTGAGAGATCAGAGTCAGCACGCATTGCTTTTTGGAAATCATCAGTGACAATGATTTATGTTTTAGTAGCAAATTCCCTATGAGTGCTTAATAGTACAGATTAAGCCCTAATAAATGTGTTTCCTGCAGGTTTAAGTGACTAACTCTATGATCTATTAGACTTGTCTCATAATACATACAATTTTTCTCAGTAATTGTGGAAATTTCTAAAAAACTGGCAGCATCTGTGCCTGGAGTATTAAAGAAATCTATTTTTTACCAGAGGAATTTTGTACAAATCAATACCAGCCTTGGATATAAAATGCTAAATTTCATATTCTTTGTGAATATTTATTAGAAATATTTGGAATAAACACTTATAATCCTTAAGAAAATTAAATTGTTAAATACTCCTGAAACATTATAATCAATCTTGTCAAGCTGCAGTTTTATATTTTATTTTCTAGTTATTTTATCCATTTCAGTTACACATTCACAGCACATAATATATTCTGTGTTATTCCTCCCCATTCCTGATACTTTCATGTGCTGATCACTAAGGGGAAGATTTAACATAAGGCTGCTTTTGGTTAACATCTGTCAGAAACCCAAAAGATTAATGAATCTGGTGCTGCGCAGCAGGTCCAAACTTCACAAACCCTCCACTAATATTTTGATCAGTCTGGAGCAAAAGGGTATTTAAGAATCTCTCAGACTGCTAGAGGGAGGGAAATAATCACTTTGAATAAAAAATCCAAATTCACTCAACTGGTAATGAAATTGCACTGAATATTGATTCAGGGCTCTAATAAGCTCTGAAGTTCAAAGCAAGCACTGGAAGGCAAATAGTCCTTTCTCTTCCTTTAAAGAAAACTGTAGTACTACCACAAAGTAAGATTTCACTTTGTTCTAAATATATAGGATTATAAGAGAGTTCTGAAAGCAGTCCTGCAATATCTCCCTCTCCCTCCTCCCCTCTCTCCACCCTCCCCACATTTTTAAGCTGACAAATTTAACATCAACTAAATTCCAACCCAGAGCAAGCACTTTAAAGTGATTTACATCTAAATGAATAGGTTCCTGTCTCCCTTTGGTTTTCAGAAATTATGCAATTGCTATTTTTTTTTTTTACTAAACCAGACTAATCTGAGATTAATGTTCAGCTAAAGCTCATCCTTCATTCCTCCCAACTATGCCAGAGACACTAATGACAACGTTAGGAGCTGGCTTTGCAGAGGATTTTAGTCACCACAGCAGGAGGAGAGTTATTCACTAACAGTAGAAAGGGATCTCCTCAACTTTTTGCAAATCACTTCCCAAATTCTCTTTCCCCAGCAGACGGTGGGACAGGCTACAAGTGGGACTGGGAATTTGGTTTTGCCAATGCTTGTGACTGGTCTGGAGAGAGGGAAGCCCTTTCCCTCCATGGCATCCTTAATGTCTGGGAAGTCTGAGCTGACATGCATGTCCCACTCCTGCTGCCTTCTGTCCTCTCCTGGTAGTCACCATGTTTCACACTGCAGACTTCACAGAGCCTGGTGATGAGGTGCAGTCACACCTTTACATTCAGGAAGTGTCAGGCTTGGCTCTGGCTGCCAGCACCTCCCTCTCTGCACAGCACAACATAACTTGCAGACCAGCACATGGTTCCCAATATGTCTATTGTTGTAAATCACAGCCCTTTGTGCATCAAGGATGTCATGGGATAGGGCAAGCAAGGAGAACAGACTACTGAATTATGACATGTCACGCACTGAAATAGGATATTAACTGTTGTAGAAGACACAGCATGGTCTGGGATAAAGGAAGGGACAGCTGGGTTATTGTAACCCATTCCCTGCCGCTACCAGTACCTTGTCACTTCTCTTTCTTCATCTGAACAAGCTCTGTCTCAAGAGTAATCAGACTCTGTGAGGGCTGAGACATTTTTTGGGTGCATTGGCCCAAATACACTAATACTGCACAGCACTGCAATGGCAAATTGACATCTATGGATGTGCCTTGTACCTGGTAAACAGCAAGGCACACGGCACACTGCCAGCTGCATATGCTTTCTCCATATAGATCAATACAGTCATTGGGAAAAAATACTTGGCAAATCCCTGGATGCAACACGAATATCAGAGTGAAAATGAGAGGGAAGCACTACCCACAGAAACGAGGCAGAAAACATCCCTCTATATGTCAATTAATTGAGGAAAAAAGGTATCATACTGCAGGGCCTTTCACAAGTTAAACCTGACCTGCACCTCAGACAATGACTGCACCTTCAAGAGCTAGATGTTGGCTGGACAAACACAGACCTTGCTTTGTAATGTCTGCTTTAGTCTTCCTCACAGTCCAGTTAGCTTCAGGATCCAGCCTCAGGCTTCAACTTCACAATCAGCAATTTCCAGTCTAAGTATCCTAGTAAACATTATGGTACATGGAGCTTAGAGGAGAAAAAGGCATATGTGGGCAGAGCCCAGTAACTAAACAATCCTGAAACAGTCTCAGCTCAGATTTATTTTCAAATTTTCCTTTACAATGTCTCATCTATTATATATTTTGAGGGGTGGAGGAATCAATTTATACAAAGCCCAGGGTATGGATTAACTGCTCTTGATGACAGGCAGCATCTGACTTTTAAAGAACTTGTAAAGCCCTGATTGAAAGGATACTATCTGAAACAAAAGACTAAGCCATGGTGTAACAGTTAGGCACAGGAGGCAGAGATGTATGTCTCTGCCATAGCAGGGGTTTTAATTTTAACTTCTGGAACATTTCATTCTTTGTTACTGTCTTGCTTGAGACAACCACTTTCTTCTCTGTTTGTCCATCTGCAATTCTGCAGAGAAAGAAAAACCATCGGCAGCTTTTCTTTCATCACATACTTGCATGAAACTAACTTCTCTGAATTCTCCTAGCACATACAATGTCCCTGCTGCTGCAAGATAAAATGTGTCACTGCTCCATCTGCTACTCATTTGCTGATGAGTCTGTACGGCAACATGCTGCTGAGGAGAATATTCCAAAAAAGAAGAACTATGCAGCCCAACAAATCTGGCTTTGACAGAGCTTGGGCTGGGTCTCATTAATCATTTTGCTGTCCTACTTAAAGTACCTGGTGGAGCATAAGGACTGCCTCTCCAATATTTCATGGTACCATGATACACTGGTTGGACAAGTCTTCATTTGGGGCAAGAGTGAAGGAACAGAAGCAGCAGGAGTTCTCATTGCCAAATGATTTCTCATTCAGTATTGCTCTGATATTCATAGGTAAAAGTCCTTAGTTTTGGGTCAAGGAGTGATGAAAATCCAGCTGCAGAATGTATCCAGTTGCCACCCTCCTCTGCACTGTGCTAAAGCTGTATCAACAGATACTCAAATTGCAAGATGCACAGTACTGAGGCACTGCCAGGTACTATGGATTCCTGCCCAGTGCCTGCATACTAAGGGGAAGTCTTTCCTTTGTTTTGGAGAAAGAAACTGCCCCCACTGAAATCAGCCCCATCAATGTCCCATTGGTTGAGACTAAAAAAAAAAGAAAAACTCTGACACTGTATGTCCTTCCCTCTCCCCTCCACCCCCCACTCAGCACCAGGGAGATGCAGGGTTCTGCTCCCCTCACAGCCCAGCTCACTGCCCAGAAGTGTTCTTACTCCATCCTCCTTGTTCCCACCACAGCCCCTCTTCTTCACAGCCCACCACCCCTGGGTGGTCTGAACCTACTGAGCCTGCACTCTGATCCAAGCAGTGTAGGAAAACCTTCTCCTCAGAGGGCAGACTGGAGAAGCAAAACAAATAGTTTTTCCATTCGAGTCACTCAAGTCTGACTGAGTCTCCAGCAAGTTGCATCTGAGTAAAAACTGTTCCATTTCTTAGGGCCTGAGGAGGTCTCTGGTATCGCAAGAACTCTTAACCTCTGAGTTAAGACCTCCCCACTGAGGCCACAATACATCCAGGACTGTGTCCTCTTTATAGCAAATTAACTGGAAGCCACATGTTTGAAAAATGCTTCCTAATAGCCATGACTGTTTATTTTTAACATTTTGAAAGAAAACTAAGTCAATCTCTAAAACATAAATGCTATTCTATTTTTCAAAATAATTGAGGGGAGGAAATGATGATTATTTGCATTTCATTTTTTCAAACCAGCTGCAAAGAAATGCCTGATCTCTATTGAATTACAATCTGCCTTTGAACTCTTACTGTGCAGCTCTTTCCTGCACTTTACATAAATAATGTTGTTATAGTACATGCCCAGCCACAAAGGATACAGACAGACAGATACAAGAAAAGTGAAGAATCTGAAAACAAGGTGATAAGATTTTCAAGGCAGGAACACATTTTTCTACTTATCGTTGCCGAAGGATAACACTATTTGAAGCACAAAGACATGTAGCTCTTCATGTTTGATGAAAAGGTTACTAAAACAGAAGCGAAGAAGAAATTATGACATTTCCCCCCACTCTCTCTGATTTAAGTTAGAAGAAAAACCAAACAAGCCTAAAGTGGAAGCAAGGCAGCCACCTTAAGATACTTTCTGAAATCCAAGTTTTTGCTGAACAACTGTGTGGTGAAGTTTTAGTCCAGGTTGAAATTGGCAACACAGGATCCTTAAATTTTAAAAGTCAGGTTTCTAAGACACCTGATAAAGAAGAGCCCTAAAGGGGAGTTACCAAAGAGAAGGTATTAGAGTAGACTATGATTTCATTACAAAACTGAGGATATGACAAAGGCAAACGTCCCTCACCAATAGAGAAGTGTGAATAATGGATCTTTTTAGATCAGTGGTTCAGCTGGGGAGAGAAAAAAATATTTTGGGTACACCTGAAACAAATTATATTTTAAAGTATATATATTTACATATATATAAATGTGTTTGTGTATATACATTCAATAAATGGTAACAATTTGTTTTGGCTTAAACCTCTATGAAACAAATGATTTTGTTTCACTTTGAAGTACTCCAAATAACAGCAAAAGTAGAAGTTGCCAGCTGCACACTATCACAAAACTGGCAAGCTATCATATCTTCTAATCTATCTAGAGAGACAAAAATCTAGAAAGAAAAGAAAAATTTGAAGACATATCCTTTTTCTACTCAGCTCTGAAGAGGGTTTCAAATCTGTTTGTCAGGATAGCTTTCTAAGCACCAAGATCTCTCTCTGCCAAGTCAGATCTGCTGAAATTGGTTCACTTTATAATCAACACTGGAAATTATTCTGAAGTCTGAAACATTATTCTTAAACATAAATCAGGTACTCTATGCCTGACTATATGCAGTCTCCTATTGTAGTTGTTCTTCTCTTTATGAAATACTTATGTATCTCTTAGAGGTGGTGAATTTATAGCTCAGAGGTTCAAGTGTTCACATGGCATGCAAGAACCACCCAAGATATTTTACTACAGTAAACACCAGACTTAAGAGCTGGCTTTAATTCTACCCAGAACTTCCCAGCTTGAAAATTCCCTGTAGTTAAATTCAACTTAATATAAAGCAAAATATCTATGTATAAACCCAGCCTTTTTAAATGGCCTCATTGCCATCACTGTACATGGAGTTGCTGCAGGACAATCATCGGAATCTCCATCTTGATCCAGAATCAGGACCACAAGCCTGTTTTGCAGGGCCTTGCCATCCCAAAACCTTGGCCAGAGCTGGAAGTTCAGCCATACCCTCCAGTGAGTACTGCTACCATAAAGTTAGTCTCCTTGTCCTAGATCTCATGACTGCCTCACTACATTGCTTCCAGCTCTTCTGCAGTCAAACTGTGATTTAACAGGCTCCTCCAAACCCTCCAAGGCAGCAGAACTCTCACAGCAACTACCTGAAAACTTCAAGACCCCGTAAGAAGGCAGGAGATGAGGCTAACCCTGGTAAGTTGAACAAACCAGGGCAAACAAATAAAGCTGCTCTGCAAGTCCTAATTGCTCATTACCAAGATGCAAAGGAGAGCAAATTTGGATGGCTGTAAGCAGCAATCTCCTGTTACTATCCCTCCAAGCAATCACCCTGAGTCTTACCCATGGTCAGCAATTACCACACCAGCCTCACCCCCCTGTGACACTCCCCTGGGCACTCATGTACTAACCACACTTCCAGCCACTCCTTAAAAACTGTGGATGCAGCGAATTTTGTTGGCTGGCCACTTCGCAGTTTTTTACAGAGAAGGGATATTTTGTAAAAGGAAGTCTTTCAAAAGTAGGAGAAATGAAGGGTATTTATAAAAATAACCAGAATCCTTCCCCAAGGCGTTCTGAATAAGACATTCCCCATAGCCTTAAGGTTCAATGTCAGCAATGTGAGGGTCGATGAAGCATCAAAAAGGCACATCTCTCTTCATAATTAAAGGGTAACTTCATTTCTGATGGTTTCAGTGGAGTGACAGTGAGTACGTGATTAACTCAATATCCAGAGAACTACACATGCTTGTAACACTCCAGAAGAATCCAGCACTGGCAAGGTGGAATAAAGGTGAAGGAATTTCCACCAAATGTTGAAAGGATGGAAAAGTTACTGACAGCTGGAAACTGAACTACACAGGGGGAAAATCTGGGCAACAGTAAAAATCAAGGATAACATTAACTTGACAGTATATCTAAAATATTTTAGGTTGGATGTGTGTTCTTGCACAGCCAGTTATTCCCTTGATCTGTGTACTGCTTCCCCCCCATTCAGCACGTGCTATTTGTGTCCTCTCCCCACCCTCAATAACTAATTTCTGGAGAAAGGACTAATCAGTCTCTGTTGTCTTTCAAAACCCAGTGTCAGCTACAGACATCTCAATGGTTGGGATTTATAGCAAAGTAACACCTCACAAAGAGCAAGATGGGCTTCTAAGGAAGATAAGATGCCCTGCTTTAGTGAAACAGGTTTTTCTTGAGAACCACATGCAACATACAGTAGCCTTTGCACAAACCTGAGGTCAGCTGCAGGGGTTACTATTAGTATCAGGAGCCAGGCATAAACTTGGGAGACCTCTCTAAAAAATTACTGGTGAACAGCTGTTTTCACTCTGAATGTTAGTGGTGGGGTCTTTTCGGTACTCAACTGATGAGCAATCACATCCAAGAACTTCTCCCAGAAAGATAACTTCAGTAGTAAAGGTTTAATTCTCTCCAAAATTACAAGTCAAGGACAGTGAACATTCACATCCATGGGGCCTGAGAACACACACTGCCTGACAGCACTTAGGATCTTGTTTGTTTGCTTGCTTGCAAAGGGCCCATCAACATCCCAACCTCTGCCAGATATGGGCTGGGGAGAATAATTTCATGGGTAACAGGCCCAACCAGCTTTGGGGTCATGTCCCTGAGTACTTCCAACATGAGAAGTGAAAAAAAACCTGTCTCTAAGTGGCACTACTGCACTCACAGAAAATCTTTTTCCCCTCCAAGTATTTCTAAAAGTTCAGATTATCACTTAGTCCTCAATTAGAGCTATAAAAGCTTTACAAATCCAAGAGAGAAACTCTTGCTGTTATACCTAATACAGCTGGCTTCCAAACCTTACAAGCCGACTCACAAGTCTATTTGTTTTGTTCCTCATCCTCCCCAGATGGGATACATTGACCTGTTAATCTTTCAGCTTGCAGCAGCCAAGGCAACACAACTGTACTTTCACCTCATTTATCATGCTTCTTTTCCCTTGGCCACAGCTTAAACCAGCTTTCTTGTTTCCTTCCTCCTCTGTCCCTTGGGTCCTCTAGACATCCTGCAGGGTCTCATTAGCTTAACAACTTTAGAACAAAAGAATTCTGCTCTGGCAGGTTTTACTGCAGTCTCCCTGGTTCCACAAAGACCTTCCTGAAAACCTGGACTCAGAGGAAATCCCAGTCACGACATGGACCTTCAGCTTAAATTAAGAAAAACAGCCATTTGAATTAGTAACATACTCTTTCCATACTAAATACCCTCTTGTCCATCACACATTCCAGCTTTTCAACAAGAATAGCTGTCATTTAGGTCTGGATTTCAACCACAGAAAGATCTCCAGCTCAGCTGCAACACACCCACACCTTCCTGCCAGAGACATTGAGCCACATGCTAAGCTGTGCAGAATGCACTGACGTCCAATCTTTAGGGAAACCTCAACTTGCCCTTGAGGGTGGCCACACATCTGAACATTCACAGCTCAGGCATCCCTATGCCTGCACCACACAGTGGTCTAATTGCCCTGCTCTTGCATGTCACTGAGCCTGTCAGCTTCAAATTTTGTCTTCTGTGCCTGCAGAGGACCTCTGCTCAGGAGAAATGCCTTCATCCTGAGATGAAGTGCAGGCCACCGGCTCTGGAGATCTCCTGAGAGTGCCCTTGCTGCTGGAAGGGCTGGTGCTCCACCAGGAGCTGTGCAGTGGAGCAGGCAGGTGGTCACCGGCTGCTCTGCTCGCTCCCCACCCCAGGCAACTGCACACTGTGCCCACACCAGGGGCAGACCCCAGCAGGCCCTTCCAGGTCTGCTTCTGTTCCTCCCTCCTCACAGACTTGTGAAGTGAAATCTCAGCTGTCGGGGGTTGGCGAGAGGAGCAGGGTTTCTAGGTGAGAAGAACAGGCCAAATGCTCTCTTTCTATCACCCTCCAATGTGCCAGCTTCACAAACCTGCTGACAGTCCTCGAGAGCTGATGACATTTTTCAAAACATTGACAAAAATAGACAAGCACTTCCCCCCACCATTGAAAAATCAACTATTTCCACGAAGCCCTTCTGCTCTCCACTCTTTCTTTGACCACCTTCACAGCCAATTCTTCTCTATCAAAACATTTCTGTAGACTCAACCCATTCCATAGAAAAAAACCCTGTCTTCTAGGGAGAGCTGACACCCCAACCCTTTAAGAGATTCTAACATTTTAATGGCAACTCCCATGCATTGTAAATTCTGATCCTGTCCCCTTAAACAAGAACAACTCCTAGTGACTCCCCATGAAAAGAGTTGCTTGAATGAGAGTTAAATGTAATGATTTAACCTAATGTAAATGAAGCCATTAGTACCTGTAACTAACACTGGAAATAAAGTTAAGTGCCCATTGAGCTCATAATTTCAAATTAAAAATTTATTTCTGTAACCTGAGTATGTAACTTGCTATATATACACAGTGTCCTTTGGCAGTATGCAATAAGTGTAATACCATTAACTTTTTTTTTCTTTTAAAAGATATATTTATTTCTGTACTCCTTGTACCGATACTTTAAAACCTATAATTAAGCCTCTGTTGGATATGAATGTACTAAGGTATTTATTTTAGAGGGGCAATCCAAATACTTTACATAAGCAGAGATTAATACGCTCATTATGAGCCATTAGTTCACTTGGGAATAACCTTCAAGATAGGAAGCATTTTGGCTCTTATTCAACTTGAACTTAATATACTTACATTCAGCATATACTTACATCCCCTGCAGAACTAGAACCAAAGTCTTTGACCAGATTATGGGCATGAAATCCAACATCTTGACTCTTACAGATTAATGATGTTCTTGTGACAAGTACTGTGATGTGTGAATAATCAGGTATCACAAGCAGAGTAACACCATACAGTTCTACCAGAACCCAAAATCCAAAGCAAATGAGATTGAACTCTTACAGTGGCTGGGTCTATTTATGAAATATGGGCCTTCTTCCTAAGCTCCTCAGAAGTCAGTTTTGCTTTGTGTGGCTTTAATTTTGAAGAATTTCTCCTGTTACTTATGTCCCTCCATATCCAAGGAGCTTTTTTTAGGCAAGATCTAACTGGTGTGAGACACATTCACTCCTTATTCCCTTTGTTAATTATAAGCTCGCCAAGCTAAGTTAGAGTTGTACAAAAATAATTCATTTAGCACATGTGAATTCTGCTTCCCAATCGAGGAAATTAAGTTTTAGAAGCCTCCAAAGACCTCATGTGCAAGCAAGGGATGAAGTCACCACTGCAAGAGTTACAGATGAATTGCAGTTCTACTGATAGTGCCTTTGCATGCCTAGCACTAGCTGTATGTACTACCAGTACTGCCCAGGCTGCTGCAATAAGTCCAAGAACTTGCCTAAATCATTGACAGCTCTATCTGTTTTTTAAATAAAAACTATTTTAAATAAAAGCTATTCAAGCTACAAGCTCACAAACCCAAATGCAACATTTTCAACAATATTCTGGCTCCAGGGAAAATAAGGAAAGTCACATCAGTGACTGAACAGCTCTGAAGCTGGGTAATCAGAGACAGGAATGCACCAAGATTGTTTTTTGAGCAAGACAGCACTGACTTGTTTGGGATTCAACTCTCAGTGCTTTATTAGGGTTTACTGATATTTTGGTAGGTTCCTCAATATCATTTTACTCAGCTTATGTTGGGCTATATCTGCTATCACTCTGAGCCTGATTCACCTACAACTGAGCAAGAGACTCAGAAAGGAAAGAATGAAATGAGAGAGTTGTGATGTTGGAACATTAAGATGTGGAATGTGTCATCATATATATTACAAGAAATACTGGTAGAAAATACTAACTTAATACAAAGATTTTCCTACTTGGAAAGAAACAGTGTGAAGTTAACAGCTGGCCTCATTAATATGCATGTCAAACTGCTTGCAAGATAAGTAACAGCATTCATGTAAACTGTTTAATATAAAAGCAATCATGTAGAGACATACACGATCTGATTCATGCCAAGGTTTAATTTAATGTTTAGATCACAATTTTAGCTGTTTAAATTGAGCATAAAAAATAAATAATAACCACACATAAATGGTCCATTTAGATTTGGTTTAATCTTCATGACATATACAGCCTGGTAGAGGTGGTCAACAATTTGGGATTCGTGGCAAAAATACCCCCCAAATCCAGAGGTTCTGTAGTTTGAAGAATTGTCTCTGGTTTATGGGAAACTAGATAATTGCTTCCACTTTTTCTCTCTTTATACCTTTGTCTCCTCCTCTAGTCCTTCTTTCAGAATAAACTCTGTTTCTCGTGACTACACTGTTATTTCAACAGAGTAGAAATGAGTCCACTTTCCATCCTGCCCCTCTGTTTCTGCTGTAAACTTTATCTCATTCCAACTCAAGACAACATTGCAGCACAAGAAACAGTCATCTCCAAACTTTGCTTTCGTCATTTACTACATTTTGACCACAACTGCTTGGATTTCTGTGATAGAGTCAGTGAAAAGATCTAGGAAAAGCCACAGCAGGTATTATTCATGACATATTTAGCAGTTCTTAATGATTACAATCCTATATTCAAAACCATCTCCCACCTTATAGCTTAACTAGAGAACAGATTTTACTGGTCTCCCCAGAGGCACCTTGAATATTTGTTTGCAAAATCTGACTTTTCAATAAAACACTCTTCTCCCTCAAACAAACAAACAAAAAAAAGCCCAAACATCTCTTATATAAATAAAGTGGATTTTCAGGTTTTTTGCGTTAAGTAACCTCAAATTAATGACTTGTATACTGGCATAACACTTAACTGTATCCTGTTCCTACACACCCTGGGCTCTAATATTTGTATCCTGATGCTTGCTACAAAATTCTTCTCTCCAGCTGAATAACTCAACAAATTGCTATGATGTACATAACGTAGGTAATAAAGAGCTGGCAAACTTCACACGTGCATTAAGGTAGCCAGCTCCCTCATAAGCTTTTTTATCAATGACTGATAGACCAGTATTAACAAGCAGAAAAAAGTGGTGTAACGAGTCATTTAGCACAATTCCCATCATTGCTTATATTCATTGAGGAAAGATGAAGATCCATGGAGCACAGCTTGTCCATAAATAAGATTCCTTATATGAGATGAGAAAGCCCTCATTTAAGACATGTAATTCCAAAATGAGTGATCAGAAGAGAAACTACCACGTGGTGTGTTCTTGCACTGGAATGTTTGCAAATGGAATGAAATTCTTCCTTGAAATCTCAACTCACCCAAAAAGAGTTAAAACTCATCATCTCCATGGAATATTTTTTACAACTGTCTAGTTAGGCAAGATATTGCAATAAGGCCAGTCAATAAAAGCTGCCATGACAACAAATGTTCAGAAAGTTTTGGTAGCTATTCAGGCATTTTAACCAATTTCATTTGATTAGCAAATATGTCAGTTCTCCCATTACAAACTCAGCCTGAATATGCTACCAATCCCCACTGGGCAAAACACCCCTATCTGCATGCTGAGATGGAATGAACAAAGGTGGAAAAATTACTCCCAGCACCAGCAGTAACTTTGAGGGGCCAGTCTGGTAGAGAGAGAGGTACAAGTGGTTGTGCATCCACTCTTCTCATGGCTTCTATTTTTCCTGTCATACTGTGCCTCAGCAGCACCAAGCATCAAACACAGTCCTAGAATAAAAACTTCTCACATAGGATCAGAGGCAAATGGTCTGAATTTGCACACTGGTGTTTTATGTTATTTTCCAGTTCCTTCACACCTCATTTCAGTACCATTTGTGTCTTTGTGTTACTGCTCTTGGAGCTACATTGTCCCTGTGTGATGCTACAGCATCCAGGAATGATCTCTTTGTTGAGCCTTGGGCCCTTAACTTTGGGAAACAGTCAGATCCATTTGATACACTACCTAAACGCTGTACTTCTGAGGTCTACATTAAAAAAATTTATGGAAATCCCATTACATTGGATAGCTCAGAGTACTACAATGTATTCAGTGCCAAGTGCACATACACAGAAGAACAAGCAGATATTGGCCTAATTTTTGACACGCTGAAAGCCATCAAAGCACTCACATACATTCTGAGCATATGACACTGTGGATTTAGCTAATGAGGAACAGTTCAGGAATAAGTTCATGAATTTAAGTCTTTTGCTTGGTCACAGTCATAGTCAGGCACTATACTGCACTCTGTACAAACAAGTCCTTATTTGCTCATCCAGAAACTTGAAGGGGAAGTTTTCTACACTGGATATTTGACTAAAGCAGATTCACAAATTTCATATGAGCAGGAATCTTCTGTATTGGCTCTTTCTTACCAGTCCCTATTTTATTTGTGATGTGGACTACACAGAATTTCTACTGTTCTTACTATTTTTTCCTTCAAAATTGCAAGTTTTAAGGAAAGAAGCAGCACAAGAAAGGAAGTTTCCACTGAATTTTGAATCCAATTTTGAGCTCATCCTATATCCCACCTAAACACAGAGACAGAAAATAACTGAAAAATGTTATATGGTCACTGCTGAGAGAAGCTCAGAATTGTCTTGCATAAGAGACATCTTTATGTAGCAGACAGATGGATCTTGCCTTCCTCTGAGTGTGCAGGCACCTTAACTGCTCCCAGCCCATCAGCTGAAGGGGACCAAGAGACAACATAGAAAAACAGAGGGAGAGAGAGCTCTGATGAGTGGCTGCCTTCTTCATATCTCATGTCAAAATCTTTAACTACTGTGTTGCACCACAGATGAGCTCTTTGTTCAAGACTGCTACACAGTCTGTAACCTACAGGCTGGGGCAGTCGGGTTAAAGACTGTGGCAGAGCTAAGGATGCCTCCAGACCACCAGTTCACATTAGAAGTGCAACACCTGAATTTTCACTATAATTTACCTTGGGCTAACAGTGTAAAACCCCAGTTTTCCTCAAAACAGTAAAGCTGTGAGGATAGGTACTCTCATCTAGGCTATTCACAGTGATGCATTGAGGAAGGAAATGCTTAGAAAGGGAGAACTAGAAAACAGCTGGTCCTTTTACACTACGACATGGAATCAAAGTTACTGCAGCTATGGCTGAGGAAGCAATACCAGAGGGGATTGATCCCACCTCCTGTATGTACCTCCCAGCAGCTTATTGTTACATCAGGATGGTTGGCCACAGATCCAGTCCCCGGTGCTCTTTACAGTTTTCTGCATCTCCCCTGCCTGGGGACAGAACAGTCTCTGCTCCCCCAGGGAACAGAGCCTACAGTTCTCTGTGCATCACTGGGACAAGGGAGAACTCACTTGTTTACTGCAGGCAAACAGGAGAACCAGGCTGATGCTGGCCTCCTCTCTCAGGCTGCCTGACATGTATAAATAGTCACATCCTCAGAAGATGCCCGTTATTGCTGAGTCTGGGGAGCAGCTAATTTTAGTCTGTAGCAGAGCTTTTAAAACAGAAATTCTTCATCAGCACAACCCTTCTCTGCTGGAAGATAACATCTCTTTCACTTGAAAGACAGACTTACATAGTTCTGTGTCTCTGGTGACACTAATGAGTTGCTGCTCTGGGGTAGCTCCCTCAGATCCCTCTAGGTGACTTGCTTTAAGCTGTCAGCTGCTGGCTACACCAAGGCTCCCTACTACTGAGTTAAATCCTCCAGGGTAGCACATTCTCTATGCACTGTGTTTCTTGTATCTGCTTCTCCTCTTCTCAGATCTTAACTGTATTCTCTAAACTTAGACCTACCACAGGTCAGGCCATGAAGTGTCAGAGTGATCCTTAAATATGAATTCGTTCTCTTCCTCCCACATAACCCTCACCTGCCATCACCTCCCTGAATATAGTTACCTTCACTTCATCTTCTCAATCCTCTACTCACACTTTGGTCTTTTACAGGCTTAGTAAGATGCAGATCTACTTTGAAATGTGACTTATGAAATTTTTCATAGGATTCTATGCTCATTGTCTTTGAGTGATTCCAGATCAGACATGTTCAGTTCAAAAGGGGAGTGGGGGGGAAAAAGAACTACATCCAGCAAAGTTTCTGCCAGCTTGGGAGTTTGGTTGCTATCCTGCCTTCCTCAAAGGGATGAATCACACATTTTGAACAGAAAGTTAGCACTTTTCTCTAACCTGGTCCACTGGGTTAGCAGGGCCAAAATCCAATCCAAATTGGGTGCATCATTAAAGCCATCAGATCTGATTCCATAGGCACAGGGAACTGATCCAGTGCAAATAGCAAAGTCATCATGCTGTAAATTCACAGGACCTAAACCTTCTGTTTCACCCAATGAGTCTCTAATCCTGAAACTAGCTCCTAATCCCATCCATCTTCTCTCCTTTCAAAACCAGTGCCACTATTAAACGCTGTCTATAGATAAACTCCCCTCTAGCTTCCACATCTGGTACCTTCCTCTACCTCAGCCTGCTCCTTTCTCTCCTCTCCCTTATCTCCTGCATGTGATCTTCCATCAGTGGAGGCAGATGTTTTCATGGTACTGCCTGCTAAACTGCCTTCTAAATCATTGAGCAAAGCTGTGGGAGAAAAGCAAACGTACAAAGTTTTCATGGATCTTTCTTGAAAGCTTTGCTCTTTTTCCTTTTGAATAATGTGAAGACTTGGTCATTGCATTTTTGCAATTCTAAGGGGTCTGTGTGCCATTCTGAACATGAGATCATGATCTCGTGAGATGCAAGTTCCTCATATGGCTAAGATAAGTTTTCCAAGCCACGGAGAACTAACCAAACTGTACAGAAATAAGACTGTCAGGGCAGACAGAGACAAGTGGCTTGCAGGTTCTGTGGTGTGCAACCATGGGCAAGGACTGTTTTGGGCTCTGTGGTAAGGACAAGATTCACTATGAGCTTTCCTTGGGTATAAAAGAAGAATAATACAGATTGATACAAAGCTATAAAGAAGTCTAGAGGCATATGGATACTAAAACATCAGGCAATGATGACTGGCAAGTTCAAAGTTATCAGCTGTGAACAAATGAGAAGAAAAGCAAAGGGGTAAAATAAATAAAAGATAATGAAAGATGTTCAGAGAAAGAAAAAAAATTCACGTCCAGAGGGCACATGGGGTGCTAGGAGTGAAGCAGACTGAATGGCTCGCAGGGATAGAGCAGCCAGGGTAATCTTTTGAGATAGAAAAATGACATTCTCTAAAACAAGCTAAATTAATTATTTGCCTCAGCAGTCCTGAAGGAGAAAAGAAGCTGACAGTAAATGACATGTCATATAATTCTCAGGGTGACAAGGAGGGGATCTAGCAGAGATGCAAGGGTTGAGGCCTATATATCCCTCCAGGGCTACTTGGCTGCCCAGGGCCAACCTTTTAGTTGATGAATACAGACAACATACCAATGGCATGCCAGCAGTGCTCTGTGATGGGGAAGGGTTCTGTCTGATCATTTTCAAAACAATTTCTAGGTCTGATTCTCCTTTGCCACAGCTTTCATGTCTTCATTTCAGCCTGCACAAAGTGACTATGAAAGCCTTCCAAATAAGAATTCCCTGTCTTTCTTGGTGGCAGCTCAACGCTCCTGGTTCACAAGTACAAATGTCTAGACAAGGTGCAAAGAAAAAATTCAAGTATGAACTCATATTGCTATTCACAAGGGAAACAGGTCAGAAGCCTTTTCCAAAGTCATGTGAAATTACCAGTGGGGAGATGTGGCCTTCACCGAGCAAGGTGCAGCCCCTGTGTGCTCTTGTTGCCTTGCTGCAGAGTGAAGGGGTTGCTGGCTTCCTGATACTGAAGGGACCCCAATGGAAGACAGATTTCCAGGAAAAAAAAAAATCTAGATCATAGTCAGTTTTTCTCTCAGTATAACATCAGCTCTGTTTTTTCCTTTTCCTAATTCAGTTCCATTACAAAAGAGCTCCCCTTAGTGACTGAGGGCACCCGTGCATGTATCCTGTGCAGTAACTACTCTCAGTTACACTGACTGCCTCACTCCACACCCCCTAGCCTCCAAATCAACAGCAATACTTCTACGGCAGAAAATTGCACCAGCAATCAACTTACTTGAGCTAAATTTGGGGCAAATAAAGTCATTTTTATTAATAAAGAGGGACACGTCAACCTACCAAAAAGCAGAATGCAAAAATCTTTGTCCCACTTTTCCAGATTTTAAGAACTACGTTAATGATCAGAGCTTGAGATAAAGACCAGCAAAACAAAATCTGATATACACTTAGCATTACTGTAATTTTACTTTACTTAAGTACAGAAAGACTTTTGCATACCATGATACATAGATAACATAGATTGCAAGATGTAACATTATTTAGAATCATGAAAAGTGGAATTACAGACAAGCCTTATCAACATCTGCTTAACCACATAGGTAGATAAATCTTGCAGAAGTGGTAACATACTTGCAGTAAAGCTCCTGGAACCTAATCCAGAAACTGTCTGTTCTTCTGCACAAGTCTGACCAATTAATTTGTAAGCTGCACGTTTTCTGCCTCCAGTGTAGAAAACCACATTGTATGACACAATGCAAGCAGGCATAGCTGCACACAGATGAACTTAAGGGTGGGAATAATGGATAAACTAGAAAATATACATAATGTAAATATATTTAAGCAAAAGAGCCTGAAAGGAGGCTGCTTGACTTCCCTCTTTTCAGATGTCAGTGAGCTGGAAGATCAAGGCAATTGCTCACTTTAGACACACTTAAGAAGGTAATCAATAGACAAGAGAGAGTAATAATGCAATTTAATTTAATATAAATAGACTAGGATAATAAATCTCTCTCTACACTGAGATGTAAGTCCTTTCCTATTATGCTTCATTCTATGCTTCTAAAAAGGCATGTGTGTGAGTCTCTGATGAACTATGAGAAGCACAAAACTAATCTACAGAGGCATGTATGGAGTCACACGTGAAATGCTGTAACTAAGGAAGAGGTCATGCAAGACAAGGATAAATTTTTCCTGCTGACATTGTACAGACATTCCTTTAGCTTTGCAGAAACTGAACTGCACTACCAGCTTCACACAGCAAGTGACACATCTGAATCCCTGGTACTAGAAGTCCTTTCAGAACTTCAGCAGGGCTTATAAAAAGAGGGAAGATGACTTTTGCATGGGTTGATAGTGATAAGACAAGGGGGAATGGTTTTAAACTTAAAGAGATTGAGATTAAATGTTAGGAAGAAATTCTTTGCCCAGAGGATTAATGAGGCACTGGCAGAGGTTTCCCAGAGAGGTTGTGGATGGCCCATCCTGGAAGTGTTCAAGGCCAAGATGGACAGGACCCTGAGCAACCTGGTCTGGTGGGTGGCATCCCTGTCCATGGTGGGGGACTTAGAACTAGATGATCTTCAAGGTCCTTTCCAGTCCAAACCGTTCTGTGATACTACAATTTCTTCCACTGCCTCATCCACATGTCTGCCCGACAGAGCTGGAGGGGAATACTAGACCTAGGATTTGTCACTCTGTGTTTTTAGGGTGTTGTTTTGCCCACAAAGCAACTGTTAGCACAGTTGAAACAGCAACAGGGCTCGGAGCAGATGTCAGAGACAAATATCATTGACAGGTAATGGGTAATTTTCTGTACCAGGAAACAGGTACCCTGTTCCTTCTTGGCTTTTTACTGAGAGGTTTGTGTTGTGGCAAAAAGCACCACATTTAATGCGTGCGTCCTGCAGCATTCAATATTGAGTGCCAGGGAATAATGGAGAATTGATCAACTTTTCTCTCCAGCACAACATGTCCTTACATATCACTATCCTGAAACTATTGATTAGCCTGGGATCCAGCTGATCTTAGGTTGAAAGCTGTTTTTCTGCAAAATTCAGAGTCTTCTTGCTCTTTGGCAACAAGAGCCACCTAACTTCCCTGGACACTGATTTTCTGGTACCAACTGCAGCAGCCACGAGCATGCAAAGTTTTGTTGATCTTGTAGCATATGTGGATGTGCTGGACCCCAGGATGGCCCAACATCAACGTGGAGTAGAATTTTAATTTCTTATGTCCTAAAACCTTGTAAAACAACCATAATTTCAATGTTCCTGTATTATGCCCCAGCTGTCTCTTGTACTTTCTTCATCCCTGAGTGATCTTTTTTGTATTGCAACAATTTACAGTGCACATTATGCAGTTGCTTCTTGGCTTCCTTACCTTGCCCTAGAGTAATCTCTTTTCAGAGATTTCTATACCTTCCTGTATCTGCAAACTTCTGATACATACTGAAGTCAGTACACTTGCCTCTGTTGTAAGCACAGATCTGAAATGCAAATTATCTAGATCAGCATTTTTTGTTACCTCTGACTTTGAGATTTTGGAACCTGTGGCTATATTTTGTTACATTTTTCCTATCCCCCAAGCAAGAGGTACAGATTTTTCTGCATCTCACTACTGTGATTCTCCCTGTGTTTATTCTTGACCAGAACTGTTCAGAACTTGAACTGTTCTTATTTCAACCCACAAGTTTTACCTTTTTCTTATTCTCCTCTCCATCCCACAGCTGTGTGTACTTAGTTACTGGCTGAGGTGAAGCCACAGCAACCTCTGTAAGAGCCATTCATAACCTGTTAGAGTTTTACATAAGATTTGCCCCTAGAGTCTACTAAACCAGTTATTTTTGTCTTTTTCCTCCTTGGGTTTTCTGTAGAAATCAGATGCAACACAGTGTTCATACAGGCTGAGTTACAATAGTTTAGAGAAGGAAGGACGCAGCAGTTCACTTCTTGCCCTCTGTGCACTTACTTTTGGGTGTTTTTCCCCTTAGTTACTAGACTATTTGCTGCCCGAAACAAGCCCATTTCAGCTGCTTCCCTGGAACGCTGCAGAAAACAAAGTTTTCTGGACACGACTAGAGAGCTCCTGCGATCACAAAAAGCAGGCGGGCGGCAGCAGCGACGACTTCCTTAACGCCGCCAAAAATGCAAACCTACAGGCGGAGCAGCGAAAGCTCGGCAGCGGCGGGGGCCGGAGGGCGAGCCGGGGCTGGGGTCCCGCTCTTCGGGCTCGCAGCGGCGCTGGCGCGGCCGGCGGGCGACACCGCGCGGCGACACCGCCCGGACCGGCGGCGAACGGAGCCGCTCGCAGGGGCCGCCTGCCCCTCGACGGCACCGCCGGGACCTCGGGCTCTCCCTCACGGGTCTCCGCCGCCTGCGAGCAGCGCGGGGTTAGTCCGCGGGAAAGCCACCATGAGAATCAGAGGATCACGGAATGGCTTGGCTTGGAAGAGCCCTCAAGGATCATCTCATTCCACCCGTCTGCCACGGGCAGGGACACCTTCCACTAGACCAGGTTGCTCAAAGCCCCATCCAGCCTGGCGTTGAACACTTCCCAGAATGGGGCATTCACAACTTCTCTGGGCAACCTATGCCAGGGCCTCACCACTCTCAGAGTAAAGAGCATCTTCCTAATATCTAAACCAAATTCATCCTCTTTCAATTTAAAGCCATTTCCCCTCGTCCTGTCTCTCCATGCCCCAGTAAAAACTCCCTCTCCAGCTCTATTGTAGCTCCTTTAGGTACTGGAAGGGGCTCTTAGGTCTCCCTGGAGCCTCCTCTTCTCCAGGCTGAACACCCCCAACTCTGTCAGCCTGGCTTCATAGGAGAGATGCTCAAGCCTTCTGAGCATCTCACAGCCTCCTCTGGACTCACTCTGACAGACATGTTGTTCTTATTTCAGCAACCCCAGAGCTGGATGCAGTACTCCAGGTGGGGTGTTGTTATCCACCAAAGCCTCGGCACTAACTCAAGATCTTACAGCTCACTACTACTAGCACAGCATTAGTGAACTACAGAAAGCAATCACTTGTGAGCACAAAGCATATTTTACAAAGAACTTCACTCCATCCCTCCAGTTCCACCCTCCATTTGGCATCTCTGTGTCCTCTCACTCCACAGTGCCACCCTATCTCCCTCCCTCTCACAATTTCTCTGAGTTCTACTCATTTTATGGCAAGAAAAGTTGCTCAGCTTGAAGTTAAAACAAGAACTTCATTTGCACCATGGTATTAAAGTAGACTCTGATTTATTGCTAACCATTCTCTGCTGGGCCAACAAATAACCTGACTCATTAAGTACCTATTCAGGCCAATATTCAACGATGTTTTTTCCTTTCCTTCCCCTGTTACAGGAGACTTGGAGAGGGCTCTGCACTTTTATTTATGGCTGACTGACAACTATAGGTAGCTGATCTACTATAGGCAGCCATTACATTGGAAGTAAGAGTTTCCAAGCCAGTCCTTGGAACACTTTGTGTGCCTTAAGGTTTACCCTGCACCAAGTTTGTCATATTTAGCTGACTCAGCTGATCTCTCCCTTTACTGAGAAACAAAAACCTCCTCATATGCAACATTTTCATTAAATGCAACAAAATTCTCAATGTTCAACACCCCTTTCTATGCACTTTCACTGTCCCAGAAACAGTGCTGGCCTCAAACAGCCACAGGCAGTGTTACTAATATCTCAGAGATCTGTTGTGTCTCTAGGAAACTTCCTAGGGCTTCCCTGAGACAGGGATCCTGCCCTGGACAAAACTGACCAAGTTCTTCAGACCAGGATAATTACCAGCAAGCCCAGGAGAATCAGTGTGACAAGGCTGGGCAGAGCAGGAACAAAGAGCTTCAGGCAGTTGTGGGCAGCTGCCTAAGCAAGAGGGAGAGGGACTGTGGAGCCTGGGGAAGGGAGAAACCCAGCTCAAGTTCACACAGAGCTTTCATCTGAAGGGGATTTTCATCTTGTTTTAAGTGAACAGTTCAACAGACTCAATCCAGTCACTTCCATAAACCAACCATAGCATAAACCATCCCAATTAATAAAACTAGCTTCTAATGGACTGTTGTCCAGAGATCAACTGTCTCCAACCCTTGAACCCACAGTAAATGCTTAATGCTCCACTGAAGCTCACAATGAAGTTCAGACAGCAAATCAAAAGGACAAACTTTCAACATATCTATTTTTATCAGGTAGAGGTTCAGCAAAATTTCTTCAGTGACATTTAAAAGAGAAATCTTTGTCATCCCATCAGGGGCTGCATAAAAGTGCAAAAGCAGGTAATTCCCTGGGCACTGAGGCATGTGCCACCACCTGAGCAGGGAACACTTGCCTCCTCTTAGGATCTGCACATTTAGGGTCTGTGCACAGGGCTGCTGCCCTGTGCACACCTCCCAGGGAGGCATCAGGGAATTAGGAAAATCCACTATTAAAACACATCTCATTTTCAGGGACTTCTCACTGGAGAAGGGAGCTCTCAATCTCCTATACCATATACCCTGGGCAGGGTTGGCCTGCCAGGAAGTATTTTGACTTTGAGGTGGTTAGGTCTATGCCATATAAATCTCAGTGGTCACTCAGCTGGCAAAGGATGGCAAATGCTCAGCTACAAATCCCTGTAATGCCTCTCGACTTGAGGCACAACGAGCTGGCCAGTGGATCCACTCCACCCACCTGGGCTGCAAGAAGAGCAGCCAGAACAAGTCATCTCTTTCAAGACATTCACTGTATCATATGCATGTTCAAAGGTTGCTCCAGCCCTCTGCCACTCACTCACTCCCTCCACCTCCTGGACCTCCCCTGCACCCAAGCACAACTAATGTGCTCACTGTCCCTGTGAGTAGATAGGGCTGGGCAGCTGAGCACATTTTGCTGCTCCCATCTCACAGCCCTCAGCATCAGTACAATTAGGGCTGAGGAATCACTGTTTGTTTGCTGGTTTGCTTCCCTTCCCAACATCATTCCAATTCAGAGGAACGGTACCTTAAAACACCCTTTTGTGCAGGAATTCATTCCCCTTACTGATCTTGCAGAACAAAGTAGCCTCTAGGACACTTGCACCCACCTTACCAGTTGGCTCAAATACAGTAAGCTTCAAGAACTTAAGCCCTTAATCATGGGGAACCCAAATGGCTTTTCAGGGAAATTCATTTTCTTGTCTATTTGACAGAAAGCCTTCACGTAACTGAGGTGACACAGTTATTTGATGGATGCTGTCACAACACTCAGCCTTTTCACACTGAAGATTGATGGCTTCTAGAAATAGGTAAATGTCATTCACCTAAGAACTGGGATCTCGGCTTCAACAGAATAAACAGACCTTTCCTGCACCTACTAACCACTGAAGCATTTCCTGGGCACAACAGACTCCATCAGTGCCAAAGAGAGAAGGTCACTGCACAACGAGAATCTCAGAGCAGCAGTGGGTACTAGCAGTAGACAGCTTTACTCACAAGGGTAAAACGACACCTCCTAGGGAGGTCTAGGATGACTTTTAACTCAAGAGGATGGAAGAATGTTTATAAAACCATCACAGAATTGCAATTAACAAATCTACATGCAGCAGATTTGCAGAATCAGAACAGTAACCATTGTCTTATTTGGAGAGAGTTCTGAAAGTGGCAGGTTATTTTACTTCATGCCTGTGTCTCTGTTGTTATCTGCCCCTCATGTCTCAGCACTACTTCTGCATTCATCAGCAAGGCCAGTTAAAAATCGCCTGAACTGCCGTTTGACCAAGTGCTTATCTGCACAACTGCACAACCCATACCATCAGTTAGGGAAAAACAATTTCCCCTGGCTACTAGAGACAGCCTAATTACCTAATCTGACAGGTTATTAATGGCTCAAGTCAACAAAAAGTATAATGGATGCTGATAAGCACAAGCTGCCCGGACATTTGGCATGTGCAACCCAGCTAGAAATCACTACTGTGAAAAGCTGCCACTGGCCACAGGACTAAATTGTCTGATCTCTCAGGGTTTCATTTAACAGGTCTATCAACATGATAAAGAGACAAACTAGCAAGTTTAGTCCATTAATGAGAACTGTGAAACAGCCTAACAGTATAAAAGATATTTATGTTGCAGGTTAATATAAAAATAAATCTCTGCTTCATTTCTTGATAATTGCAACACCCTTCTGTTTTACCAAGCTACTTGGGGGACAAAAACCATGTTATTTTCTGTACTAGGAATGAGAGTGGTACAGGTCAGGGTTCAGAAGGAAATGGGCAGCAAGAGTCAAGACAGAGCCCCTGCTTAAAGTATTATCAGCCCTCCCATAACTCACCACAAATGCTGCATTATTTCACAGGTCTGTTTTAAAGATCCAATTACTACACTCACATGATCCCATCAGAATCTCAGATTTTCATTTTAAAGAGGAAAAAGTGACATTTCCTTGCAGTTACTGACAGCAGTGGACTGTATAGGTGTATCCTGAACAGCTCCAAGACAGACAGCCCACAAACAAGAACTCATGCTACCAGTTATTTATTGTAACCTCAAGGTTTTACAGGCCACTCTTGTAACCACTTGGCAGCTTTCCCCTGCGGTGTAAATGCCTTGGTGCTAGCAGCATTGAGGCATTAAATGATGAAGAGAAAGAAAGAGATTTGTCCCATAGGCTTCAACTTGGAGCCAGCACATTGCAACACTGACAGTTGCTGAAACAACTGCACCACAGTGGCAAACAGCAGCTCACACCCCCAGCACCCATAAGACAGGTTTTTCACATAAACTATTTAACTTCAATCTGGTTCAATGACTTTTTTTTTTTTCAATTAAGAAGAACATCTTTCATTGTGCTTTGTTGCACTGATTCCCTGTGAGATCTTTCATCCACCACTTCTGGATTTAGTCCACTTCTCTGCTTAAGCATCCATCCTCTATTGCTCATGCAATGAAAATGCTTGAGGGGGTTACCTGAGCAATCAATACTCCAGTAGATCTTATGTATGTTTTGAGACATGTCCCCTCATTAAGCAAAACTTTACATTTTACACCACTGAAATATTTATCTCTATATCTCTGCAGATCCCCAGCATCATGTCAGCCACACCTTGGAAAAATATCAGAAGAGACACCTACCCGCTTAAGTGCACCCTGGATAACATGTTTGACTGACATGTAACATGAATATATTTCAGTTCAGGGCGTTGCACATTTACAACACCTTGTACTCCCTGAAAATAAAAGTCCTGGTGGTTCACTCAGCACTTGCATTGCTTAGAGCACTTTGGGCCTAAAGCCCAGCTTCTAATCCAGATAAAGTAACTATTGATTTCCTTGGATGGTTTTTCCTCTGCCAGCAGTAAAACTACAGATATCTACATAAGCTTTCTGCAGCAAACTCAAATTCTTTAAACCGCAGCAAAGAGAAATGCAAAGCAATTTTGCTTGGAACTGCCAAGTGAACCACATCAAAATCAGAGTGTTTCATTAATGTTAAAATCTTTCACCACTGTTGTGGTTTAACCCCAGCCAGCAACTAAACACCACACAGCCACCCAGTAGGATGGGGAAAAGAACCAGAAGGGTAAAAGTGAGAAAACTCATGGGTTGAGATTAAGACGGTTTAATAGGCAAAGCAAAAGCCGTGCACACAAACAAAGCAAAACAAGGAATTCATTCACTACTTCCTAAGGGCAGGCAGGTGTTCAGCAGCCCCAGGACGGCAGGGCTCCATCACACATGATGGTGACTTAGGAAGACAAACACCATCACTCCAAACATCCCCCCTTCCTCCTTCTCCCCCAGCTTTATTGCTGAGCATGAGGCCATATGGTCTGGGATATCCCTTGGGTCAGCTGGGATCAGCTGTCCCAGCTCTGTCCCCTCCCAGCTCCTTGTGCCCCCCCCAGACTCCTCACTGGTGGGGTGGGGTGGGAGCAGAAAAGGCCTTGGCTCTGGGTAAGTGCTGCTCAGTGAGAACAAAAACATCTATGAATTATCAACACTGTTTCCAGCAAAAATCCAGATCATAGGCCCATACCGGAAAACGTGAAGAAAATTAACTCTATCCCAGCCAAAACCAGCACAACCACCTTTTCAAAATCCTCATACATCTAGCAAACACCTAAGGCTTGTATTATCTACAAGACCATAGGTGATACTGGAGGCTGAAGACAGTAAACAGATATAATTATGGCCAACAGAGAGGGGAAGTCATAGTATAACCTTCAGGATGTTATTAGCCTGGTATACCACTGTTTAGGCAGTGATGAAATCATTGCTTAACACAAACTATTACTGGGACAAAGAGGCAGTCATTCTATTATGTTAGGTTCTGTATAAATGAGCTAAACCTGTTTCTTTTTTTCTATAACTGGATAACACTAGTCATCAACTGTAACCACAAACAAAACTGCTCACCTGACATTCCTCACTTGCCTCTCACTTGCAAAGCCTGATCTTCAAGATCAGGCTTTGCACCAGTTCACTACTGCAGAGTGCCTGGGGGTGCTGGAGGCTCTGGGCACTCCACACATATCCAATAATGTGCAGCCCATGGCAAAGACATGAAGCCAACCAGGCACAGCCAGTGAAGTTCCCCTTCAAACCAGGTTCCTGGATCCCCAGATGACATTGCATACAGCTCCCTTTTAAAAAACAAAAAAAAAAAAGGGTAAATTCTTCTGTAAGGGCATAAACAATTCCAGAAAAAAGTACATTATCAAAAGCAAAATTATGAAGTCCAAGCAAGCACAGGATCTTTACAGAGCATGCAGCAACCTGCAGGAATCTGGGGTGTAGTTCTTTATTACTATTCCTTTTCTGATTTCTAGAGTAAAAATACACATAATTTCCAGCTATGTGAAAAGGATCTTTGAACATATGTCAATACTTCTTATGCTGTAAGGTCAAGAAAGCTAAGAGATCACAAAATGAATGCATTTTCTACTATTGGATTACAAACCTGCAAAAGACTCAATAACATATAAAGGAAAAATACACCAAGTGGCATGAACATCTGCAGGAGGTGGCATAAAAACTTTAACTAGCATTACACAAATAGCCCTAAGCTGTTCTTTTGTGTGCATATGTAAAAATCAATCAACAGAGCATATATGCAACTGTATTTCACCGTTCTGCATTCCCTGACTGTTGGAAAGCTACAATATAATACAACATTTAGTCTTGCTGTAAAAAGCTGTTTGCTTCAGACCTCAGAAAATCTTTTACACCGTTTGAGGTAACATCAAAAATCTCATTTAATCTTGTCGCAAGATGCTAAGGAAAATGTAGACACTCAGCTTCCCTCACTGTTACAGGCAGCTTTTCCCCAAACTTTTTTCACATTTCTACGTGTACCCTACACGTACCACAAGAGGGAGCGCAGAGTTCACCTTCCTTAAACTCTCCATGCCAAAGAAGAGGTAGAAATAAGCAGTTCGATGTAATTACCTACGACTAAAGTCAGGCTAAGAGTTAACAATGATTTTATACAGCACACAGGTCTTCAGACAATGAAAAAAGCCATTTTTTTGCTTTGAAAAGGTGTTGCCTCATATTCACAATGTGATGAGCTCTCTTCAAAGCCAGCAGATGCTGCAGAGCTCACCAAAGGAACACACAGGGTGACGCCACAGGATAGCAAAATCGAGACAATCCTAATGGGAAGAAACCTGCAGGTTCATCACAGCAGCGTGAACAGAATATTTGCAAGAAATTGATAAGCCTTTCCAAGTATATCAGATATGTGGGGGGGAGCAGGGACAGATAAGGAAACTACACAATTCTTGCAGGTACTGCTCTTAATGGCAGTGTACTGTGATTTCTCACTAAAACAATATCAGAAAATAGCTCCCTAAAAAAAAAAATCCACCCGAACCTCCTCTTCTGCAGCATATATGACAACAAAGAATGTACAAGCTTGCAGTACAGGAGAGTGTCCCTGGTCATTCCTTCTCTCTCTCTCTCTCTCCCCCCTGTCCTATCTACCTTCTCCCCCAGTCATCAAAACTCTTTTTAAGTACTACTGTTATGAAACTGAATATTATAATGTTTAGAAATAGAAATCTTAAATCCAGGTAGTTACAGGTTGCTCCTGAAATATTATGACACCACTGCTAAAAGCAACAGCTACTATCCTATTCCAGCAGAGCAATCAAACAGATGCCCAAGCCCATTGACTTTCAATCTGTAGTGATTCCAACCATTGTTACCACTGGTATCAAACACAGCAACTTACATATCCTGAAACATTGCTGGATAAACACAGACTAAACCCAGACATAGATTTTCTAGGAGGAGGAGAAGAAGAGAACTAAGTTCTCTGCCTCACACTTACCTTCCTCTTGAATGAAGTTACTTGACTGTAGCTATCCAACTCTGCTCAGATCCAGGCTGCATTTATGGCATCCTTCACAATTAGTTTCCAACATGTGGATGAGGAGTTTGCTCAGCTCATGTCTTAGCTGCTTAGTTGTTTCCTTTTGATGATTCACTCCATTCCAATTCCACAAAGGTAATTACAGAATGATTTTATGCAGCCTTTGCTGTTCAGAACTAGTTCATAAAATAAAGAAGCCAAGTAACTAATACCAGTATCTCTTCCACACTTTCAACCTGTAGAACTACGTCACCACCTCTTCACAATTTAAAACAACAAACAGGTGCCCTCTTGTTTCTAATATCCCTGTGGAGTCCTAAGTCAGCTCAGCTGTAGACAACAGTTACTTCCCTCTGTTATTGACAGCAGCTGTCACAAACACCACCAGTGGCAGACTCCAGGTGTTTGCTGTTACCAAGTGTGCCACAGTTCAGAATGAGAGAGCATTAGAGGGATGGATTCCTCTTCTATGAGGAAAGGCTGAGAGAGTTGGGATTGTTCAGCCTGGAGTAGAGAAGGCTTTAGAGTGACGTAATTGCAGCCTTCCAGTACCTGAAGGGAGCCTACAAGAAAGATTGAGAGAGATTTTTACAGGGTATGTAGTGATAGGACATAGGGAAATGGCTTTAAACTGGAACAGAGTAGATTTATGTTAGATATTTGAAGAAATTCTTCCCTTGTGAGGGTGGTGAGGCACTGGAACTGGCTGCCCAGAGAAGCTGTGGCTGCCCCATTCTGGGAAATGTTCAAGGCCAGGTTGAATGGGGCTTTCAGCAACATGGTCTAGTGGAAGGAGACTTGGAATTGGATGATCTTTAAGGTCCCTTCCAGCCCAAACTATTCTATGATACCTTTCTAGCTGAACACAATCTACACCTGATTCCCTTTGCACTTGCACTGCCATGAATCAGCAGCAGAACTGCTGTGGTCAGAGATGTGCTATAATACCCCGAGCCCAGTCAGACTGTACCTTAATAAATCCAGCCAAAGGAGTTCCCAAATCACTCTATTACCAAATGCAGAGCTCTCTGATCCTTAAAAAGACAAAAAAACAAGTCAGAGAAGCAATCCACAAAACAGTGCAGGAACCTCACTACAGCTACATTTGTAGCTGTAAATCTGTATATCTAGATATTGTATTAAATATCTAGGATACTATTGAATAGCTGTGAGCCAATAGGCACACTAAAAGAAATGTACTACTACAGACTTTTACCTATTGACTGGCTGCTTCACTTACAGATCTGTTAGGAGAACAGATACAGGTGCTATGGATTTCTGCAGTTATGCCTCCTATAAAATTTTTAGTGTATTAAAGTGGGTGTATTAAAGGGACAATCTGATAGTTCAGTAAATAAGGCTGAACATGGGCAACCACTTTATACACACAGAACAACCCACCACCTTTCCTACACCACTCCATCTCAACATGCCTCAGCTCCCCCATGATGCCAACAGCAAAACTGCTATAAAGAAATAGGATGAGCAATTACTTTACTCCAGTTGTGGAAGAGTAAGGCAGAGATAACAGAAAGATTGTAGCAGAGCCCCTCTTGCACATTACTAGACAGTTCACAATTCTCTTAATTTTTTTGTGACTTAAGTCCCTGTCTGTAAAGTGAGTTGGAATCAGTCACAGTACCCACAGTGTTCGGGAAGAACTGGGTAGCTCCATATCTGCATAAAGGAACCCCAAAAACCTCAGACAATACTGAATAACGCGTCTGGTAAAGACTCGTTTCTAAAATAATTATGGCAATTAACTCGCCTACAGAAAAAAATAATCAGAAACAGACTTTTCAGTGATCATTTTGAAGCAAACACAAGTTTACATTTAGGGGTTAAAGAGAAAATACTAAGCATGTATTTTGTGGGTACAACCCATTTTACAATTGTAAATGGATAACCATCAGCTATGATGTATTTTAAACACAGCTTTCTCAGAGATAATTTATTAGCAAAGGCAGTATGACTATTCCAATGTTACATAAGAACAAATGAGGCATATAGAAACGGTGATTTGTCCCAGTGGGCCAGCAAAGGAATGAGGAATGTGGTCTTCCAAGTCTAGTCTAACATTCTGTCCAGTCAGCCCCTATATAAAGTAATTTGAAAAAAAAAAGAGAGAGTAATTTTCACTCAAGGAATGTGCAACCATGATAGAGGACTGACACCCCTCAGAAAGAGTCATAAACTGGTTTGTTAAGCTATTATCTGGCATTTTCTAAGAAAAAATAAACTAATATTGATTTGTTTTTATTTATTCCTGGACTTGTGGGACTCTAGGCTTTACTAGTTTTTAAATTTTTCTCCATAAAAGCAAAGTCTAGAAACTTTGAGAAGTTAGAACATACATTTTTTACTTTCAGAAGAGATGAGAGTCTCCTTTAATTCTGACCCAAAAAGGGGTGGCCTTAGTAGACTGAGTAAATATTACAATATCATAACTGCCAGAGGTACCCATGCAGCAAAGAGCTCGTCACTTTTCATCTAAAAGTGAGAAACAGTGCATTACAGAGGCTGCTGAGAGAATACTCAGGTTTAGGTCGTTCAAGGTATCTCTCACAATATTTTCATATAATTTCAACAGGAACCTCTTACATGCCAGTCCTTCAAGAACCAAATGCACAAAGGGAAGACTGAGGCTCTCACTCTATTGGCCTGCATAAATTCAAAAGTCTGCAGAGGGGGAAAGAACAGATCTGAAACTGAGCCTGCCAAGATATTTGGATGGGGACACAACAGAAGGGTATCTGCTCACAGCAGGTTGGTCAGAATGAGCACAGTGACAGCAGCATCCACCACCTCAACACAGTTGGCTTCTCCGGAGTTAGTCAGCAACACCTCAATTCTTATCTCATTTGTCTTCCAACTAATACTTTGCTGTGCTCTTGAATATGCAGCACAGAAAGGGAAGCTGAATTGCCATGTACTGCACACACATTTTCTTTCCAAGCAGTCAGGTATGCCTAATCAGCAAAAAGCACTTACATTATTTCCAGAAGTTATTAACTGAAATGGGAAACTAGCTTACTGTGATTCCATTACAAAAGAGTTACTGCACTCAGGTGCAGCTGGTATAATAAGTATCAATTGGCTTGAGAGAACTTAACTATGCCAACTAAGGCTTTGTCCCACAACATTCAGTCTTGCAGTTCCCCAGTATTTACAGGATTGCCACACATAAGATCTAATCCTGTAAAAAGAAAGAGAGGTGCTGATCTTCAAGTTCACCCAGATCTTCAGGCCTCAGTGTAAAACAGAAATAGAATGAGATACCAACTGTATTAATTAGAATATGAAACATTAATTATATGGCATTAAAGGTGTTCAGCACTTTTCAGGATGTAGTTCCTATAACATCAGTCAAAGCTGACTCAGAGTTCTCATCAGAATCACTTCTGCCTTTCCCAAGTTTTGCACTTAGATTTCTCAAACAGATATCTTTCTTCTTCAAGCCAATAAAGCTTCAGGCTGAGCTGTCAAACTAACTCCTTGGACTTTCTTCAGGAAATTTTTCCTGTTAATTTCATCATATTTTGTCTCAGAACTTTCTTTCAATATAAATATAGTCAGGCTTTGTTTTTTAGGCCTAAGTACTAAACTTAATTAAAATGCATTCATGTATTTAAGGCTCTATAAAGAATGCTGAAGCACATTATCAACACACCAAGAAACATTTCAAGCACATCAAACACAAGTCCCCCTCATGCAATTGCAACTCTGCTGTCATCCACAAACATACACACATGCTTCCTTTCATTTTTCAAACGCTTTGTGGACAAGGTGAGCTTTATGAGTCATCTGTCACATTTTACTTTGTATGGGAGTCAAAGAAAACCAAGAAAGCAGTAATGACAAGGTTGGTTAAACACAAAGTGATGAAAAAGTCATTTAGATCACACTCTTTTGGGGCATCTTTCAATGGCATTAGGCAGCAACTACAAGATGGATTGTTCAGCTTATGACAAGAAACAGTACAAATCCAAATGACCAAACTAAAAGTCAGCAGTGTAAGTGTGACTTGCCTGAGAACATCCCAAAAATACAGCTGTGTGGTGGGTTCACCTTGACTGTAGACAAGGTGCACATCAAGCTGCTCTGTCCCTCCTCTACTCAGCAGGACAGGGAGGGGAGAAAACAAGTTGAAAAAAGTTAATGGGTCAAGATAAAGGCAGTTTAATAATGCAAAACCAAAGGCCAGGCATGGAAGCAAAGGAAGACAAAAGATTTATTCTCTACTTCCCATCAGCAGGCGATGTCTGGTCACTTCCTGGGAAGTAGGGCTTCAGCACACGTAGGAGTTACTCTGGAAGACAAATGTCATAACAACAAATGCCTCACACCCCTCATCCTTTCCCTCAGCCTTTATTGCTGAGCAGACATCATATGGTCAGTTGGGGTCAGCTGTCCCAGCTGTGTCCCCTTCCAAGATCTTGCCCACCTCCACCACACTGGGTGAGGTGAGAACGTTGTAGAGACAGCCCTGATGCTGAGGAGCACTGCTCAGCAATAGCCACAGCACTGGTGTGTTACCAACACCTTTCTACCAACACACAGCACAGCCCTATGGGGGCTGCTCTGGGGAAAATTAACTGCCTCTCAGCTAAACCCAACACAATCTCCGCCCATATCATTTGTATCATGCTCAGGTCCCACATAATTTAATACATATACATCTTCTAGCCATGTCATTGCATTTAAATCTCACTACTTAAAGCCCTTCTTACCAACATGTACAACTTGTACTCCGTACTTAATCCATCTTTACACCCAATACACAGTTTTATACATTCTCATTAACTAATATCCCCTGTCCTTTAACACTAAACTAATATTCTTATGTTAACCAGCCAAGTGGCTTCTGGTAAATTTATATCAAATGTTTCTGTGCCCCATTGCCTAATGATCTCAACATAGTCTTTAGCAGCCCATTATATCTCTCATTCTTTCCAGAGGCTTGTGGGTGACAGAGCATGAGATACACCCCCAAATTGCTATGTTTCTCTGCCCATCAAAGCTGCTCTGTCACTCCCCCCCTCAGCTGGACAAGGTAGAGAAAATATAATGAAAGGCTCATGGGTGGAAATAAGGACTGGGAGATATCACTCACCAATTACCATCCCAGGCAAAACAGACTACATTTACAGAAATTAATTTATTACCAATCAAATCAGAGTTGGGTAATGAAAAATAAAATAAAATCTTAAAACACCTTTCCCACTCCCTTCTTTCTGAGCTTAACTTTGCTCCTGCATTCCCTACCTCCTCCCAGCACAGAGGGACAGGGAAGGGGGGTTGCAGTCAGTTCATCACACCTTGTCTCTGCCGCTCCTTCCTCCAGAGTGGAAGGACTCCTTACGCTCTTCCTCTGATCCAGCCTGGGGTCCCTCCCATGGGAGACAGTTCTTCTGTCTCCAGCATAGGTCCTTTCCACAGGGTACAGGACCTCAGGAACAGGCTGCTTCAACATGGGTCCCCTCCAGGGTCAAAAGTCTTGCCAGCAAATCTTCTCCAGCGCAGACTTCTCTCTCCACGGGTCATCTTTCATAAAGGCAGCCCACTTTCTCAGGAGTTAGCATCAGTAAGTGCTTTCCCAACCTTCTCATCTGAAGGTGCTGCAGGAATAGGTTCATGTAATTGTTGCTTCAGGCCAAACACGATTTTTGTAGTGAAGGGAGTGAAGTTGAGGGCTGACTCAATGAAGAGCCCTGCAGCAGAGCAGTGAGACAGCAAGGAGGTCTGTCAGTAACAAAGACAGAAGCACTAAGCACCCACACAGCCCCAGTGAGGTGAGTGGAGGACAAAAGGAAAAAATTATTTGCTCATGGACTACAGCGCCAGGAGGAACCAAAAGATTATTCAGCCAGACATCTGGTGTAAGGCAGGTCACAGATTCAGAAAACATCCCTGCACTGACAGCCTTTACATCTTCAGCTAGAATGTAAACCATCGAGCCTTGATGCAAAGACAGACAGAGAACACAGAAAACCACCACCTACATTGTTTCAAAAGTTAGTTATAAACCAACAGATTTTTAAATCTATATCTAATTTCTAATCTAAATTTGTCTGGCTTCAGCTTTCAGCCACTTTTGGGGTTTTTTTAGCCCCTTTCTGCTGCACTCTCTGTAAGACACTCTAGAAAGTAGTATTTCATCCTCAACCCCCAAAATCAAGATCCTGGGACTGAGTAATTTCATCATCTAATTTATGTCAGTCTCTATCAGTACACCACAGTAAGATCAGAGAACTGCTGGAAGTCTCCCTGCGCAGGAAATAGTTTCCAGACCTCCTGTTGAGGAATCACTGCTGTAACAGCAGAGACAACAGAATTCTAGCAGGAGTGGAATCAGAGATCTCCAGGAAAAAGGGCTCAATCTTGCCTGGGTTTGCAGGCTCCCCCTGCACCTGCCGGCACACGGCACTTTGCAAGATCAGTCTTAAAATGCAGAATTCAACAAGTTTAAGTTCATCGGAAGCAATAAAGGCAAACTCTAGTGATCCTTCTCCCTCTCTGTGAGGGAGCGATCCCACTCGCACTGTCGGGGCTCAGCCGGGGGCTGTCAGGCCCCGCTGCCGACCCAGCCGCACAACTTTGATGCCTTAGGCATCGACTTCACCGCAGTCGCTCCGCGCCCTCGAAGGAGCCTTGAAAAAGTTACCGCCGGCCCGCGGGAGCGGTCGGTAAGGCCCGGGGGCAGGGCAGGGCACCAGGGCATCGCCCTGCCCCGGGGCTGCCCCGACGGGGCGGCTCTCCCTGCCCCCCGGGGGAGGCGGCCCGGCCCCTGCGCGGCGAGCGGGGCCCGGCGCGTCCCACCCCCGGCCTTGACGCCACGCGCTAATGAAATGCTAATGCCGGGGCGCGGAGCCGGGCGCTGCCCGCCACCATAAAACCGGGAGCGGCGCGGGGGCCCTGCCCCGCCGCCGGCCCGCAGCCATGCAGAGCGCGGCCCCCGCCGCCCCGCCGGCCCTGCACCTGCTCACCTCCTACTTCATCGACAGCATCCTGGGCCGGGGCCCCGCCGCGGGCCGGCACGGTGAGGGGCAGCGCGGTGCGGGGCAGCGCGGTGCGGTGGGCACGGTGAGGGGCGGCGGGGCGCTCCCCGCCCGCCCCGGTAACTCCGCGGTTCTCCCCCGCAGGCGCGGAGCGCTCGGTGCCGCCGCGGCCCGTCCGGGCGCGCAGCCCCGCGGAGGATCCGCCGGCCGAGGGGCGCGGGGGGCGCCCGCCCGGCCCCGAGGCGCCCGGTCCGGTGAAGAGGAAGCAGCGGCGCTACCGCACCACGTTCAGCACCTTCCAGCTGGAGGAGCTGGAGCGCGCCTTCCGCAAGTCGCACTACCCCGACGTGTTCACCAGGTAGCGGGAGGGGTGGGTGGGGGGGGCCGTGCGGGGCGGCCGCCGGGCTCCGGCGCTAACCGTGTGTGCCCCGCAGAGAGGAGCTGGCCCTGCGCCTGGACCTGACGGAAGCCCGGGTGCAGGTGAGTGACGGGCGCGGCAGTGCCGGGGAGCCCTCCTGGGGGCTGGAGGCGAGCTCAGAGACGCCCCAGGAGCGCTGAGAGCAGGGGGAACACAGGGCGCTGTCCCCGTGCTCAGCCGGGAGGGAAGGGAATAGCGGCGGGGGCCGGGATCGCGTCCCGTCCGCGCCGGGGGGTGCTGAAGGGACGGGGGAAGGGGCGCGGTACCTCCGCGGCGGGGAAAGGGTTCGGGAGCGCTCCCAGGTTGCGCTTCACACCCGCGTGTGCTGCCGCCTTTGTGGGTCTAAAGGCAGGTACTGCCTCCTGAGTGCTGAAACAGCTTTTTAAAAAAAAAAATAAATCAGATGGTTCACAGCAAATGAGGGGTTCTGTGGGGCATCCAAAGTTATTTACCGAGGCTGCAGTGAAATTTACATCCTCTTCTTGCTCTAACTTAGCTCCATAAAACAGTCACACTTCTAAATGACTGGTTAAAACAAATGAAAGATTAATTTGACATTCATATATGACAGTCAGGCACTGTCCAGAAAAATTTCATGCCTGGCTGGACTGTGATTGTAACAACGCCTGTAGAGCTTCATCATACAGAGACAAACACTAATGACTTGTAGCCTGCAGTCTGCTTAAACTACAAATAACCCTTAGTAACTTTTCCTGACTCTGTGCAGTCCTGCTCAACAATACCTCTTAAGAAGCAGTTTCTTTAGATTCATCTCTTGTATAACCTAGAAATCCTTTTTATACAGAAACTATAGCCTTAAAAAAAAATAATAGTTGTTTCAAAAGGTGTGAAGGCTTTTTAAGCTCAAAATGACAATTGCACTAAATTTGGCTTGTTCTGTATATCAGATATTGACTGTTCCAGCACAGCTCTGGGTTTGTGCCTACTTGTGAAAGACTGAGAACTGGTACAGCTGCTCAGTGTGACAGCCCTACTAACTCCTGTAGCTTTGTTACTGTTGATGCCAGATCCTTGTTTGTATACGTTGTCATTACTTCAGTCACTGGATCGGTGATGGTTCACACTAGCTAATGTCTGTAAAATTGTAACTTCTTTAGTTTGTTTTTTTTTAATATGCACCATCTTCAGAAAAGGCCTTAGAAGTATGAACGGTACTTCATAAGTGACGCATCTGAGAATATCTAGATACACTTTTCATCTCTCTTTTTTGGACTTGGGGGAAATTATGTGCCCTCTCCTCTTCCTACCATCAACAATCCCTAAAACCTTCAGTCACTGAAATGGCCCAGTCTCTGGCAATTACACATGGTATCTAACAGTGGAAAAGATATGGGTGGAAAGCTGTTAATTTACCTGTTACTGTCACATTCCCTTTGTGAGGTACATGCTCTGTAGGTCCTGTGAAGGAATGGTGCAGTGGTATATGGCAAAGAGGGACTCTTTTCTCAATGACTCATCAAGAAGAAATTGAAATGTTTATGTTTGATGGAGTAAAAAAGGAATTAACAAGGGAAATAGCAGAGCTGATGCATCCACAGTGGATGGAAGGAACAGCAGAGAGCTGTTCCTGGCACCTCCTTACCTCCTTAAGATATCACATCTTAACACAAGTCTCCTGGGCACAGAGCACAGAGTCAGCACAGTTGTGAGCTTGCAGTGCACAGTGCCTCAGCTCCAGTGCATGTGTTCTTATCCTGCGGGAAATGGGGCTTAGCCTGGAGGGAAGGGGATGCATAGGAATAGGTGCTGTATCAATGGTGATGTACTAAGCAAGATACCTTAATTCCCAAATGCTTGCCTCATGTCCTGTGCTCATAATTGCTCTGTAAGGCATCCCGTGTGAAGTGAACACTTCCAGTCCTGTCCCACGGTACCTGGCTGAACCAGTTGACATGAAAACTGGTGTCTCTTTATTTACTTGAGTGTAAACTGAACAAACTGATCTTACCCAATGCAGTCAGACCATTTCTTCACCTCAGTATATGTAATGTACATATACATGTAATGTAGCCCCCATTATTATTTGTATAGAGGAGGGGAGATGGCAGCATTCCTTACCTTGGGAAAGGAGTAGTCGGAGAGTCTGCAAAACCTTTTCATAACCTGGAGCCATGTTGGGGTGCTCTTCAGTAGCATTTGCATCTGTTGTTGCCATTCTGCTTCTCATAATTCGTACTTTTAGGATGGGAGGAAACCAGGAAAAAGTTAAAAGAATATGTTATTTTGTTAACGTGAGCAGTGAAACATTCCATGGGTATTTCAGTACCATAAATCGCATCAGTTTTAAAACACGAGCTTACAGATATAATGGATCTGGACACCCTTGTCATATTTTCTCATTATAACCCTCTTATTCAGCTGCAGCAGAAACACGATACAGTTAGACACATCTGTTTCTTTTTAGCATCATTAGGTATTACAGCAATTAAATAGGATACATTTTTAAAGAAAATTACAGCAAGAAAGCTATCAAATTTTACATGCTCACCTTTTCCTTTATGAAAGACCTAAATCTCTTGTCAGATATGCTGTAATTGCAAATATAATCTAGGTAATGTTTAGCATACAATTCAAACTTGATGGTTTAAAACTCATCTTTGAGTAGTAAGTAATGCATTTTTTCCACGCTATTTTACCACTGATGTTACAGTCATACCATAAAAATCTTAAGACTGGTATAGCAGTTTCTGTTACGGTTAGTTTGGCACTTGAGATGTGTCTGAAAACAGAGTAAAGGCAAGTTAAGCCTTTTATTTGAAGCAAAGGAAAACCACTTAACAAAAGGTTCAAGATGACTAATCTGAATGTTAATGACTATAATGTATGCAGTAGATTTTGAAAGCTGTTTCTCATGTCAGTGTAAGGTATGAGCCATGGATCTGCTCTTCTACTACCACTTGCATTGATGTTTGTACCACTAAGGAACTGAAAGCCAGCCTTTTTCTAAAGGTAATTATTAGATATGTATGCTGGCATTTCCTTCCAGTTTGATAAATAAAAAATCTGAAAGATGACTGAAGTTTGGTTTTAAGCCCAAAATTACCTGTAACATTAAAAAAATTATTTTGTAGTTAGAGTGCACGTCTGCACTGCAGTGATCAAATGGATTTCCTTTAGGCAGAGAAAGCAGGAAAGCAGATATCTCATTTTGTGTTAGGCTTCTTTGTCAAGAACAGATTGAAGAACAGTGCTAAGATTTAGTAAGGCCATGAACACCTTGGCAGCATTTATCCTTTTTAGGAAAGGCTGTATCTGCATATCTGCAGTGCAAGACAGTTCACTGCCTTTTCAACTGGATTTTATTTTCACAGAAAACACTAACACCTTTGAGTTGATCTTCTGCTATGAGATCTTAGCTAAGCTCCACTTACAAATATTTAGGATTACTGGTTAATAGTGATTTAAAGTCATCTGATCTCAGTAATTGAGGGGTTTTTTTTCTTACCAGCCCCCTGTGTTGGACTAATACAGACCAAGTGTCCTCCCTGTCACACGGACACAGCTGCCTGGCGTTTCAGGGGTTCAGATATTCCTTTGTAAGACATCTGACCACTGAAAGCCACGGGCTGCTGGAGAAAGGACCAAAGAATGAGTCAAAGCACTCAAGAATTTTAAGTAACAGCATCACAATTTTGATGTTCTGACTTTTCTGCTAAAGACACCTCCCTCTGCCCACTGCTTGTGCAGCGAGACAGTTACATATGTAACCCAAGGGATATAAATCCCTCCTCCAGGAGAACAGCAACTCACAGTGTAAAGATACTAGATGCATTGGAAGGAGTAGAGTAGTAGTCCTTCAGCTGGCTCCTGAAAACCCCAGAGCGAGTGCTTGGAAGGAGGCAGTTGTTACTGACAGAGGGACACAAAGGCTGGACGTGCTGCAGTGTGCGAAGGGCCTTCCCTCCAAACACACTTCATGTTATTTGAGCACCTGAAGGTAAGTCACATTTCTGGAAATGGTTATATGGCATGTTTGAGATAAAGCAAACAGCGAAACCAGGACCCCCAAAAACCTGATTTTTAGTTGTTACTTAAAACTCTTTGAAAACATTTTTTGGCTGAAATGTAATTGCGGATACAAAAAGAAACTATTGAAAAAGCATGCATCTGTAAAACTGCTGCTTCCAAAGTCATAATACAGATTTCTATAGAATTTTACTATTTCAGAAATACCAATATCAGAGGAATAACTAATTTTAGAACATGTCATAATTTTTTTGATACTTGAATTTTTGCAGTTTAATTTTATGATTTTAGTTTGCTTTAGTGGCCTTGATAGATTCTTATTAAGAAGTCATCTACATTATTATGGTAAAAGACCCTCATATTTGAAGTTTACCTTTGCTGTAAATCAGAAGTAAATTTTAGAGAGTCATAATTTTATCCAGGACACAAATTGGTCTTTCAAACAACTCTTCTTCCTTCTGTTACCATTCTCTATTTATCATTATTATTTATAATATTGAATCCTGATTAGTGCATTCAAATTTTGTACATAGGAGGTGCTTGCAAGCAGCTCACTGAATTGCAACAGTAGTTATATACCAGACTGCTGAATGAGATTATGGGCCACAGCTAATGCCTTTTCTTCCAAATCCAGATCCAGTTCAGAATCCACCTCCAACGGCCTCCACTGCCGAGGGGGCTGGAGGAACCTGAGCTGCTGAGTTACGTTTGGATGTTGAGTGTTCAACATCTTTTGTGTTCACATTTTTGGCGGGTTTATATATCCTCGATATAGATTCTCTCTCCCTCACTTTAGAGCTGACACTCTTCACTCCTCTTTGCTGCCATCCTGAGTCTGAACATTCTGCTCAGTGAATGCTAAAGAATAACAGTGTGAAGCCTCAGTTTTCTGATCTGTAGATTCAGTTGACTAAAGTCTTTAAAAGATGTTTAATGGGCTAAAGTAATGACTAGTCGGGCTTGAAGAGGCAACATACTCACCAGCATACTACACAAACCTAATAGTAGCTAGAGCCCTTTTAGAAACAGCTTGATACCCTGTTCCAATACTGCTTACTAGATTTTCTAGTTTAGCATTGGCTTTCACTACAATTCAGTTAAACACTTTCATGTGCTGTTTGCATTCACAGTAGATAGCAAAATTCTCATTTTACTTTTGAATTCTCTACATAAAACTGTATGATGCAGCTACTAAGATAAAAAGCACATGATCTGTTTGGCCTAGTTATTCTTACAGTCATGATTAAGCTGCTTCCTGAGGTATCTGTACAGAAATAGCCACCTCTTGAATGGCTTTGTTGAAGTTTAACTTTCAATAAATAGCTTATGAAAGGGAGAATGATAATTTTTAATAACTGCTCATGAGTTTTCAGGTGATAGGTATTACAGTGGCTTTAAAACATATGTGAGTAGTCAAATTTACAATACTTGCAAGTGATTTATTTGTTAATAAACCCACTAAGGCATTTATGAATGGATCTTTTGTATTAAAGGAAGGGGGTTTTGGTTTAACAGTAAATATTTTGCCACCTGCATCAGTGCATGCAGTAGTATCTGGTAAGACAAGCTACAGAGTAACTTCATCTAATGCCTTTATAATTTTTTATTGAAGGTCTGGTTCCAAAACAGAAGGGCAAAGTGGAGAAAACGTGAAAAAAATGAAATTCTGGGGACTGTTCCAGGAATCTCCTTAACACACCCACTTGGTCTATTTTTGGATGTTCCACTGAGTCATTCTCCCCTCCTAGATCCCACGTGGAGGTCAATGCCTCTTTCAACATTGGCTGTGCCATCCATGTCTCCAGCTTTTAGTCCTTCAACCTTAGGGCCATTTGGCCTCAACAGCCTTACCTGGACTTCTCTCTTCAGAAATCCTATTTTAAATCCACATTTTGGAAGGTACAGAATCAATTTTTTTTTTTTTTTAAATCTCTAAACCGTTAAAAAATGCTGCATTTTTTTTTAGTTTCATACTCACATGTTCTCAACAAATGTGTTCCCATAGAGAAATAAACTTAATAAAATGGGTTAGTTCCCATGTAGGATAGCTTGATTAGGAATAGCAAGATTTAGGTTTGTCATGCTAGTAAAAAATTAACATGTAATTGTTTTTTGAAGACCAGTTGTGCATACTTACTGCAGTTTTAGTCTCACTGAACTCTAGTCTTCAGACAGACTGCTGTGACCTGGGTGGCTGCAGCTTCATCCTTGTCTCAGGCTAACTCAGGTTATACACCATAAAGATGTGGCTGCAGGCAGACATGGTGTGTAGGTGATTTGACAGAATAAAGGTATTTAACATTTCTTCTCAGAAGACTGGGAGCCTGGCTATGTACAGAGACACAGCTCAAGAAAGAGAGAGAGAGAGAGAGATTGAGAGAGATCTTCCTGACTCTTACATGTCCTACTAAAAGCCAGCCCATTTCCCTTGGCAGGTGATGTGCTCTCAACACACAGAACGAGCCCACAGCCAGTCTCCTTTTCTTTCTCTGTAGTCAGACATCCCAGCAATTCATTTTGGCTGAACCTGCTGTCTGGGCTTTCTTGCCTGGCAACCTGAAATTTATCAGCAAAATGCTACTGCTGCTCTAGTGTACCCCATAAAATAGGAAAAAACCATGTGTGTAGTGTATGTGTGCCTGTATACATGTAATAGGTATGTTGATATATAAATATATATATATTTAAAATATAAAAATATTTATAAAACTAGAAGACAGCACTCTTACTGAAATTGGAGCTTGTATGGTAGTTCCACATTAACAGACAAACAAATGCTGCTTTTCACATGGAATCAGTTGATCTGAACAAATTGGCTGCATAAACAGCCATATAAATTGGTCTTTTTATGAGATGGTTTATTGCTTTCGGAGAACAGGCTGATCTGCAGCATCTCAGGTTTGTTTAGAAAGGATTTAGCATGAGGAGTTAAGCAAATGCTCTTCTAGGTATCTGCATGCCATGTCTGATCATCTCTTTTTCATTTTATTTAAAAGTGTTTTGGTTTTTTATTTAGGGTGGGTTTTTCTGGTTGTTTTTGTTTTGGTTTGTTTTTTTTAAGGGCAAGAGACTATGCTGCAAAATCAAGCTAAAACAAAATGTACACGTGGAAGAAATTGGAAATTTTGGCACCTTTTTTCCTAATACTTTGAGTGGGGGAAGCTGCAACTCAGTAAGTACTTGTTCTCCAAAACAATTCTTAATTTGGATAATATTGACTTCTTTCAAATACAGGTTTCTCAATGCTTTAAATCCTCTCGTGACAACAGCTTCAGTACTAATGAAAGCTCCTGGACCCCCGTCAGACCCTGCTCTTACTGCCTTCACTGATCCAGCAGCAGTTGAAAGGAAAACGTCAAGCATTGCAGCACTAAGACTCAAAGCGAAAGAACATTCAGCACAAATCCCTCAATTAAACCTCATCTCCAGTCTTACAAACACTAACAAAGAACTTTGTTAGGAGCTCTCCCACAGACTACAGCCACGGAGGGGGAAGTGAATGCCTTCTCCAATAAGTAGCTCTCGTTAGAGAGACACGTTTAAAAAAAAGAAAACACACACACGCAGAGCTGTAGTTCCTGTATCTTCAGAGGAATAACCCTGCTAAAGATGGTTTTCCTTCATTACAACATTAAATCAGGTAGTAAGTTGGCTTGCATAATTTCTCACACTGCAGAAACAGAAACAGGAACTATCTCTACTTTGTAAATCAGGCCAACATGAATCTGAAGCTTTGAAATCACCAGACTCACCAGATGCTAGTCCAAAGGTTCCAAATTCTTTGTAGAAATAACCAGTTTTCTAAGCAATTCTTAACTTACTTCTCAGGAGGAACTCTTACATGCAGTACTTGAGATGTAAGAATCTGTACACAGTTATTAACTTGGGAGACCATGCTTCATGTTGAAGTGCAAATGCCAGTGAAATATTGCATTCTAGACAGACTTAGCAGGAATGAGATGGGGACTGTTTTCAGTACGGCCTTTTGATTCAGAACTAGGTTTGTACAAAGAATACCTTGTTTTGAATTTTTAAAAAAAAGTTTGCTTTATGTTCAGGGTGGCAATGTTTTAATAGCTAAAAAAGTTTAACCTTTGTATATGAAAACTGTATCTGTGGAAGTAGGTTGTCAGTGTGCAGTAAATTGTGTGTAGTTCTCTGTGTATGTACATACTTGTCAATCAGTAGCTCAGAGCTGTAAATATGAAGTTGCTGAATACTTATAGCAAGATTTCTGGCACATCTTACGAGACCAGTAAGTTAACAGATTACTTGTACATTTTGAGACATTTCATGCCTTGAGTAGGTTCAGAATTTAAGTGAAAACTAAATGTGAAGTGTTAAATTCTTCCTTGGACTGATGTTGGAATGAGTGAAAACTGAGTCTTTACTGAGCAAGTGTCTACAGTCTTCAAAATCCTGGATTCCTCTCTGGCCTCAAGACAGGTCGTTTTAAAGTCTTTGCTGAATTTCTCCATCCAGGACATGGGACTGAGAACAACTCTCTACAGGTCTGATGCTTTAGTGTAAAGTGAGGATGAGTAGTATCCTCCTTTTGCAGCTTTCTCTCCTACCTCACAGGGCTGTTGTGAGGACTGATTAAACAAACATGACACTGTGCAAATGGCAGTTATACAAGTGCTAATTGTTGCTTAGCAGTTACAAAAGAAAGGCCAATAGCTGGTTGCACATGGAGATCACCTTTCCCACATCTCTAGCTGAGGTCCAATCAAGCTCTGTTTCTGTGGGTCGATGGGACAGCATAGAACTCCTCCATTGGTGCTGCCTCGTTCCTCAGAACCATCCTCAAACACATTTACACTGAAAAGATTTTGTATATTTTAGAACTTGTTTCTCCAAGCAGCTCTGGGACTATTCTTAAGACTGCAGGTTGAGGTGCAGAGCTCCAGCTACCTCACTGCTTCTTCTGGAGACTCTGCTGAGCTTGTACTTGGGTATGTGACAGAGAAGGCAGTTTGCTGGATCAGACAGATCAGTTTTCCATTTCCTCTGAAATACTCATTGCTTGGGCTGCTCTTGAGTCACAACCTACCAAAACAGTGAAAGTATTTCTGGGTTTGTAGACCTCACAGGTAGGAGAAGGTGGTGGCATTTCACTGTTAGGAAAAGCCAGCTTCCCACTCCAGTAGCACTAAGGCTGTGCTGTGCATGGAGCAGCAGGAGGCTGGGGAAGTGATGTAACCAGGACCTCTCACACAAAGTTTAAGTGTGTTTCTTCCACAACAGCTATTTGCTTCCACCAGTCCACTCTCATGGCCCAGGCTGCCAACTGGCAGTACAACACAGTATCCATTCAAGCACTGAGTTTGTTCCAAATTAACCTTTTAAGTAGGTTAATGGCTTGAAAACTGTCATTACACAACTCCTGTTCTGTACAAGCTTCTGTGGCATCTTTCCTTACCACCAATGTCTGGCTCTTGCAATGCAAAGAAGTTCTGCAGGAAAGGAGACTCTCTCACTCTTTCATTTAAAGTGGCAGAAACTGTCCTGCATTTGCCATGAGCCACTGAGAAAAGAACTCTGCAATAATAATAAAACCCAGGTATTTTTGCCAAATTCCTAGACAAAATTCACTGGAAGCAGTATGTGAAAAATAACAGCTGAAGGTTGTTTTAATACATTGCATGAAATAGTAGGTCCTATATAATCACTAAAATCTTCATTACTGACTACAGGGCACAGAGATCACACTCAGGCATGTGAGTGGATTAAATTCACAAGCTAAATTTCAGCAGTTACATCAAAGATAACTTTCATCTATCAACAAAATTTTTCCAATAGCTAGGGATAGAAATAATTTCAGGGACAGCAATTAAACACACAGCTGCAAAGTAACTTCACTCATGTGCATGACAGCTCCTGCCAGAGCTGGGAGCTGCTACCTCCACCCAGCACACACAGCCACTGCAACACCACTGGGAACTGCAGGGCTGGACAGCAGGGCTGGCTCCTAAACCCTTGGCAGTTTTGACTGGTTGTTGCTCTGTCCTAATTCTCCTTACAAGAGGGCACCTTTCTTCCAAGACACCCTCTACTCCCTGTTCCTGATTAAATGGGAGCTGTCAGTCCTGTGCTGTCTGCATGGAAGACAGTGTCTCCAATCACCAGCAGTTCCCAATGGGTACAGGTAGAGAATATAGCTTATTGATGTTTCATCTGGTTTTAGTTTGAAGTGCAGAGAGGTTTTCTTTAAGCTGATTTCATTTTTTCTGCTTTAATGAGTCCTTCCAAGAAATTTCCATTCTTTCGTGTGAATTGAAATCCAGCTGTGAGAGCTAATGATATTATGAAAATAAATATGCAGGGCAACACTTGAAATCAGCTTAGGAATCAGTGTGTCTGTAACCAAAACTCAGAAAGCTTTTCATGTTAATTATTACCATCTTACAATGAAACATCACACCAAGGGAAGAAGATTTACTTATTCAGTATGTTTTAAATTTAAATCAAGAGGCTTAATTACCATCTATTATGGACACAGTATTAAAATTACATTTAAAAAATGTTGAGGAGCAATTAACTGAAAAACCTTCAGCCTGATTTCATAGCTGCACATGGGTCAACAGCTTTGCCATGAACCAAGCCAGGACATTTGCTTTCCTAGTTTTTCTCAGGGCAATGGGGTGTGCAGCCTCCCACATCCTAAACAGGTCAGCCATTTTACAGAGAGTGTCTCACACTGAACATTGCAATTATTTCCCAACACTTTATCTTGCTTTGTGCACTAAATTCTTTAGTCCTAATTTAGGCAAAGCCTACACTGATCTTTATTAAGACTGCAGGATTTGCCCCTATGCTTCTCTTCTGAATAAGGAAGGGTCGCAGGCCAGATCTTCTCTGGGTGACATCAAGATTTTTTCCCAGCACAGGTTTCAACTGAAGTAGGCCTGGAGTCCTGGTTGTTTTGTTGGGTTTGTCTGGTTTTCCTGAGAGCAAAAATATATGGGAGGATTTTCAAAGCCACACAGAAGATCTAAACACACCCCCAACCCCATCCACCTTCTACAGCCACCATCCCACTAAGGAAAAACCTCTATCTCCAAATTAAACCTATTGACTTTCCCTCCATGCCACAATTTTTCAAGGTGTTTTGTTGGAAGATCCTGCAGCATATTGATATCTCTTCAGGAAACATTGACAAATATTTCTGTTGTAGGGCTCACGTTTGGCTGAATTGTCACGTTTGTTCAGTTTGTTCTCTGCTCCAAATTCAGTTCTGGTACCATAGGCCGTTGGGTAAATTTCCTTATTTCCAGTGACATAATATCATCAGAACCTTGCCTACAAAGAAAGAGCGATTTTGTTGGGAGAAAAAAAAAGAGAATAATAGGCCAGGTGTTTGAAGAAAAGACAAAGAAACAAGCACAGTAGGGTGTTCTGACTCACAAATCTGTATTGAGAAAGAAGTATTCACGAAGAAAATTAATTTAAGAAGTATGTAGTTCGGGTTTTGAGCCCATAAGTTCCTTTCAAAAACAGATTAGTGATTAAAAACTTTTTTAGTCTAGCAATCTCTTAAACAATTAGCGCAGTAATTGGAAAGGGACTACAAATTCAAATCTAGATGAACATAAAAGAGTTTCCCCATAGAGCTTTGCCTTGGTTTTGTGGGTAACTGGCATGCACCTGCCTTTACCATCAGTGGGACTGAAATACTGAAAAAGTGCTCTGAATAGGGATACAAATGCCCCAAACAGTAATGCCATACAAATTACTTAATTCATGTAAAGTAGAAGTAATTGTATTGATTATGAATGTGTGAGTGACTCCTTTATTTCAAGTTATATGAGATGTAAACCACCAGCTTTCAATGGGGTCCTCGCTGCAAATTTGCCAACGGTAGAGCGGGATGTCACTTTTTTTTCCTCCTTATTCTGAACAATAAATCCCAGTGCACTGCCATTTTTGAAACAGAGATCTGCTGACTTTATGCTAAACCATGTAAACAGGAATTTCTCTGTAAAACTTCCTCTCTCCTTCAGCCAGGTAAGAATTTTGTTCCATTTGTTCATCCTGCGAAAGATGCCTGAAATCAAAGGAAAAGTAACATAGGGGAGAAACATCCCCAAACTTCAGATGCTTTTCCCTAAATCAGAACTTTCTTTTTCCTTTTTGCTATTATTGGGATTTTAACAAATTGTTAATTTTCAAGAAACTGAGGCATTACTTCACAGGAGCAGCAGAGCACCAGCAAGAAGCCAGCTCTGCCTGCTGCCTTTCCTCTCCTCAGCCCTTGGCCATGCTGTCCTCCACCCTCTAACATATATGTTCAAAAAAGTATGAGGAAAACCTTGAAGGATTGAAGATGTTCAGCCAAGCAGAATATCAAGGCACAATTCCTGGAAGGAACATAATATTTTAACTTCATTTGTTGGTTGCAGAAACATTTCCTATATTGTAGATGGAGAATTGCTCTGTGACAGCTGGCAGAAGTCACTGGAAGACTGGGAGGAGCTTGCAAAGTCACACTGATGGAGTAACAAAACTTTTACATTAAAAATATAACTGAATGGAGGATTGTTGGGGTTTGGTTGGGTTGTTGGTTTGTTTTTGTTTTTTTTTTATTTTATACCTTAACAGCAATGACCTGCAGAAAAACTAGGACAAAATATCTCATGTAGCTGTTACAGATAAAAACTTTGGTGTGAGACTTTGGTGTGAGCAGCATAGTGACATTATTGTGAACTAAAGCAGAAGCAGACAAGACAGCTTGAATTACAGTTTCATCTGGTTCAAAAGGGTTGCTAGTAAAATGTATTTAGGTGATCTGCTAAAGAAAAGAATACATTGCATTTTGTAAGCACCCAGTCACAGCTAGAGATTTTGACAAAAGTTGACTTTCACACGCAATTAAACACAATAATTTCAGTTTTCTAGTTTCATAGAAGCTGATCCACAGACTGCCCTATCTCCAGGGTTATTTTGTACTGATAAAAAATCATGGGATTAATGTTTGTGAAAGAAGACAAGAAAGGACAGCATTATTATAGCCTTATTTTCTATATATCCCAAAGTGAATATAAGGAAGAGAAGTGAAGCAGGCTGCAATGTTAATGTATGAGAAGAGCCTGGAGACACTTTCATCAGTAAGTTATGAAAACATCTCAGGCTTACTTCTGTTAGTGCTCTCTCAAACTGAACTAGTGGAGAAGTTGCTGACAGCAGCAATAAAGTTTTCAGGTGATGTTTTAGCAGTTGCACTGTAAACATTCAGCTTCTCTGTACAGAGCTGAGCAAAGAGAAAGCAAAGGAGTGAGGGGGCTATGCTTGGAAGACAGAGGAGCAAATGGGAGAAATTCTTACTCAGCTCCCAGCTCCGCAGCAGGGTTTCTGCTTTGGGACTGTGGTGAGCTCTGAGACCAGCACCAAGCATTACTAGAGCACTCACAAAATTCTCAGTTTTAAAAATAACTCAATCTGCATCTCAAGTTCTCAACTTGAGTCTAAGAGAAGGCAGGAGACAACCTCATTTATTGTTTCCAGCCCAGTGGCCAGACATGGCCATTACTATTGACTCTTACAGAATTTTACCTTCTGAAGGTGCCATTTCAAATATTTTCAAGAAAAACTGTTCTTAAGACAAAGATGCATGGCTAGGCTGCAGTCAAATATTTGAAATTATCCACAGCCTCAACACTGAAGCATTCAGCAGTTTTGCTGAATGTGGAAGAGCACTTTGATCAGAGAAATAAAAACCAGTGCAGGCCATTCAGATGTCTGCACAAGCCCCAGACACACAAGAGAAGATCTAACCATGCAGGCCTGAGACTTTCTGGTCCCACTGATGTATATTGTGAACAGCATGGGGTTCAGAGATGTTAATTATTACTGCCATACTTGTAGTAGCCAGAAAGTTGCATTTTAATTGGCATATTCCTCCAAATTTAGAGATTTCTATTCACTGTAAATATTTTTTTCCCCTGGAACTGCCCTTGTGCCACAAAGCTAAGCCATGTTGGACAACCCAGTATGTTACTCTTCACTTCCAGAGTTTGCCAGTGTTATTTTGGGATTCTGGTTTTTTAGGTTTGTTTAAGTCCATTATTAATCAGTCAATATTATGCCTTGCAAAATGTATTTTAAAGTTATTTTTATAAACACAACTCACCTGAAATCATGGCTGCATGATAATAATAAAACAAACCTACAAAATTACAGTCTTAGATAATTCCTGCATTACCCAGAGGGAAGAATAATGGAGGTTGTAATGCCAGAACATCGTTGCTTCTCTCCCTTTAAAGTTTAAAAGGTGTTACATACAGACTTTACAGTTTGGCAGCTATACATCAGATACACAGATAGAAAATATTCTGTTCTCTGCTACTATTTCAATATGGAAAGGTCTCATACACAATGCAACAGATTCACAGCAGGTCCTTAGAAAATATTGTATCTTTAGTACCTTGGAGTAAACAGGGGACTTTAGAAGGAGAAAAATGAATACAACAAGCAATCCAAACAAATTTTAAAATAATTTCACGAATGGTTTCCCTTTCAGAAGGATAAAAAACTCTGGCTACTCTCTAAAACACTCAACTGATAGCTTACTTATTAGACAAAAATTAGTGTCCATTCAACCATGAAAAAGACAAGCCATTATATGCTGTAAGAGAGATCAAACTGACATCAGCTACTGTACATCTTGACACTTACTACATAATCAAAGTAAACTTTGCTATATATGTCTGATCTAATGTACCTGTCAGTTATCACCATCTCTGCTCAGATGAGTTCGTGTGTCACCTATATACATGGGACAAAACAAATAAATAAATTGCAATGTTATCTCTTCAAGCTGCTCACACAGTAAGGGGAGAGTGCTTAGTATTCCGTAATGGAGTTAGGAGTAATTTACTGAGAGATAATTTCTTTTGGACCTAAAATCTCCTGCCTCCTGTAGAGCAGACAAATAGAACTATCTAACAGGAAATGGGGCATGATAATACTGCTCTTTAAATAGAACTAACAAAATGGAAATACAATAGGCATTACAAAATATATAGCTAACAGTTATCAAAACCTTTGATGTTTTTAAAGCTATTTACTGCAAGAGATTGTATTAGCTGCTCCAGCCCATTTTAATACAAGAAAAGTTTAACGTGTTTTTTAAAACACTTTAATAAAAAAAAAGTTAAACCTCTGAAGTAGTACTCTCAGGTATCTGGGGAAACTGAGTATGAGGAGGGGAAGCCACTTCGTTGATGAAATAACAAAGATTTGGCAATCTGCTCCAACAATGTTGCACGCAATGAGCTATAGTAATAACAGCCCTGATGGTTTAATCATCCAGAACTAACCTCCCTGTACCTGAACAGAGATGCAGCAGGGTGCAGAGACTGGGACACTCACCTGGCACTTGAAAGTCTAATTCTACTTCTGACTCTGCCCCTGCACCTCCATATGCCTTAGGCAAAACATTTTGTCCTCTGCCACACTTTGCCCTGTCTACAAAGCCCAGTCTCCTCAGGGAAAGGAGCATCACTCACCCTGCTGCTTTATAGTGCCCTCAGGATCCTGAGCCTCAGCTCTGCCACATAAACCACTTCCAAAGGGATCACCTGGGCCCCCTCTCAACCTGCAGAATGGATCTTTCCTGGCAAAGCTGGGAGGGGCTGGGTCAGCAGAAACAGTAGAACTGGGACTCAAGGAGCCCTTCACTTACACACTGTCTCTTCTGTGCTGCTCTGGGTGAAAAAGCAGATTTCAGACAGCCATAGGCTCATCATGGCAGTGCACATCCAATTCCTGAAGAGATCCAGATCACTTCTTTCACTACCCTTCCTGGCTTCTCTGCAGGGGGTGCAGTCCATCCACTACTGCACAGCCAACAGGTGACACAAATAGGCATTCATGGAGCATAGATCCTCTTGTGACAGGGGTCTGTCCTTTTTTGTCTTTTTTTTTTCCCCCTCACCTACTCTTAAACCATACTTTTACTACCAGTTCCTGAGCTTCAAAAACAACAAAGCCAGTCTGGAGAAGTGGGAAATTCACCGTGTCTCCTTGCTCAGAGTGATGTTTTGGTTAGGTTTCTTCCTCATAAGAACTTGCTAGCTCTCCTCCAGTTTGTCAAACACAACCCTTCAGCACAGCACACCTCTGCCCTTTGCCTGCATCCCCAAAAGAGTAACTAGGGTCCTACTGGACAAATAAATTTGTCAAGTTGATTTTTTGGGGTCATTTTAGCCTTTTTTCAGCTTTATACATATACATTCCTTTCATTGTATTCCCTCTTGATTGCATCTCTATATCAAAATCATCTTGGTTCTGGCCTCTCTTGTTTTTTCTCTTCCCATCCTGGGACTCCTGATACCTCTCTAAACTGAAAAGATAAATCATCCAGGAGTAAAATTGTTTCTATAACAAAAAGTGAAATGACTGCAGCTACCCAAACCCAGCTTTGGTTTGCATCCTAGGGTCAAGTTGAATCTCCAGCCACCAAGAATGCTGCTATATAACAAATTTTTCAGGGCACTCTGTGCTGAGCTTCTTTCCAAAGCATCTCTTTTGTTCTTTTGGCTGGTGTCACTTCCCTCTCAGGGATCTTTTTCAGTACAACAAAATATTTATCAGTGCTGAATGCTCTGTGAAGTAGAAGCGGGAAGATTCTCTTCAGTGGAAGATATTTTAAATATTTCACTTTCCAAGTAGCTCTGTGAATACAGGGAAGAAATGCATAACTTAAACACAAGGAGTTACTGACCCAGAAGTGATTAGCATTAGTGTAAAGCTTTCAGACCCTTTTTCATCTTATTGATTCTAAGCAGAATAAATCCGTAAATGATAATAGGGCTCAATTTAAATTACCTACAGCAAGTGCTGCTTTTCAGCTCTCGTCAGACAATCACGCTGTTCAATCGGCTCCATTCTGTATGTACAAAGCAAATTAATGTGTATAAAACAGTCGTAATTCAGGCCAGTTTTTAACAAAAGGATCTTTTATGTAGCACACAACTGCCTTTTATTGACATGCTTTTAATTGAACTTATAATGCTATGTCCATATTCTACCTAATTATAGCAGAAAATTCATATCTCTTTGAAAATACTGATCATACCTTTCCCCTTGTAAAGTTCCCAGAAGCTTTACCAGGGTAGAGAATGACCTTCTCAGTTAAGCCTGGATTTGTTCAGAAACACTAAAAGGGCATGAGAAGACAGTTCTGAGCCCACTGCAGCCAAGCAATGTCTCGAGGACGATTCCATTAGTGCACTGAATCAGCAAGGCTGGCTCCTCACTCCTTGAAGCCAATGTGGAAACATGCCTCCCAAAGCCAGGGAGAGGGCACTGCAGATGTGGCACTGATAGAGAAGCCTCCAGTCTGCAAGAATTCTTTCTTAACCAAATTGTTTCTGTTGCAAAAGAGATCTTTTCTGTGTCTCACTTTCTTTACTTGTGTTGCTCAGTTTAACAGGGAACTGGTAAGTCCCAGGCAGCCAGGATACGACTTCTTTAAAGGAGAACTCCTGGGACAGCAGAAGCAGCAATGGCAGGAAACAAACAATTAAAGGTGAATTCTGCAAAATACTTCTGGGTCAATCCAAGACATTTGTCCAGTGGGATTATCTTTGTGAGGGCAGCAATGCCATGGTGGGGGAGATTACTTGCACTTGTCTCTGCCATTTCAACCAGGATGGCTCAAAGAGCTTTAGTGGGGGACTCTGCAGAGATGGAGGAGGAGGAGGACAGAGAACAGGCCTTTTACTCCCATTTTGACATTGCCAAGTCCAGACCTTGCTGTGGGTAGGAAAAATCCTGTTGTCAACTTCCACAGCCTTTGCAATAAAGCCTCAAACGAAAACAACAGCACATATTCTTCCTTAAGAACTACACATGCCATACCATGGTTACCAGCAGCAAAGGGCAAATAAACCCAAGGCTAAAATCAACTAAACTGTTGACATTGATTTTACCATGGGTAGAACTCCACCTCAAGGATGTACATTGACAATTACTCAATTTTATTGCCAAGCTCTTCTGACAGGTCTGTGCTGCGTTTACACTACACATGGGACTACACCAGCATTTTCTTTTAAATATTCTTCTATTAAACAGTCACCCCAAACACAGATTAAGGTGAAGGACATGAGTGCAGCCACTCTTACGTGCATGTAGATGCAGCAAGCAGATGGGAACACCACACAGAAAGGCAAGTTCTCCACAAGTAGACAAATACTCCTCCTGATAACACATACAAACGAAATCTGTAGCGTAAATGATCCAGCTACGCTTCCCAACACACAAACACACTTGCCTGGCATTCAGATGAGCTGCTGAAGTTTGCTACCCAGTGCTCCCACTCAGGGCAATGGCTCTCTACAGCAGTGACTTTCTCTTCCTCTTTCTTCGCTTTCCCTTTCTTGAAAAGTTTGTCAGGCACTGCAATTAAAAGTCTGTGAGCACTAGTGGAGTTAAAGTAAATAGACGTTTAATCTCTCTGGGGAAATATTTAAGAAGTGTACTGAGATGTATTTACTGAAGATTTCACTAATTCAAATAAATCAAGTTAAAATTACAGACTAGACCGGCTATTGTCAGGTTTTTGAAAACCCTTCAATTCAAAAAAGCAAATGAAAATGGTAAGTTCATTTGTCCTTTGCTTTTTGACTGGGAGCAGAGCTGACATTGATGTTGTGGTGAAAGACATTAGTATTTAACTACTTGAAGAAATTCACATTACCACACTGTCCTTTTAAATTGCTGTACTTATGTTCGCCACATAAGTTGCTATTAGCAACCGTAAAAAAAAAACAAACAAAAAACCCACCCCTTATATTACTGTCTTGAATGTAGCAATGGTTTATTGTACTAAATTCTTTGGAGCTTTCCTCACTCAATATTTGAAATACAATTAAAATGCTATCTCTGGAAAAGAACTATTTCTTCCAAAGTGTATGTATCACTCACTGTAAAAACACTTTAAAAACTAATGTAGCTGACAAGTAATCTCCAAGTTTTATATCATGAAGTAAAACAAGTCCTTGTGAGAATATTGACTTGCCCCTTAAACTTCACTTTCCAGCTTTTAAGCTAAATAAAAGCACATTGCTTAAATCTTTATATTGCAGTGATTTTGATTTCTCTGAAGTATGTGACAATTCCTGTTTGCCCTCCAACACTTTTTTTTTTTTCTGCATATCACTTTTCCAAATTTTTTTTACCATAAACATCTAAAGGAGTAGGGTTTAAATACTATATATTTAAAGACGAAGCGAACATTTTATCTAGGACAGATCAAACCCTTTAGGATAAGCTGTCATTAAATATTTAAGTAATGCTTCTCTAAGAATGAGTGAGGTCACCCGATGTTTAAAACAAAATCATTTTTTACTGCCTGCTTTACTAAATAGAAAATGTGTCTAACATTCAGATTTGCTGGACTGAGCTTTCCATTCAGGTAAACAACATACTAGTGAAATAGCAAACAAAATATTTTTTCCTGAAAGTCATGCTCATCATTAACAACACAGAGTGACACAACATGGCTCAAACTAAAAAAAAAAAAGCAACATGCCAGTAGATTATCAATTGCCATACTTTTACACAAGAGGATCAAATTAATAACTCAAATGAAGGAAAAAAGGTCTCATCTGGTAGTAGTGTAGTATTAAAGAATGAACAGATAAGTAATTAAGCCAGGAAGAAGGTTGGAGGGTCCAGCTTCCCTTTCAGCTCAACATGTGTCAGGATCCAGGTTAGCTCACAGCACTGAGTTTTCCCCTCTAAGAACTGGACAATAACACCTCTTGGACTTGCAGGAATGGGCATAGGATCAACTGGCTTTGGTACAGAAGCAGCTTTGGTGCTCTATGCATACTTAAATACATGCACCTAACCCTGTTTATGTAACAAGAGATAAACAAAAGCTTCAGAGGATGGAGTTCATTCACAGACATCATTATGAAATGCCTCTCTCTCAATGCCAATTTATATCTAAAAATTTATCCAGTCTCAAGATTTCCCCTTATGAATTTTGCAGTTTAGTGCCCTGTAAGAGCACAGAGACCCCTGAACACATTCCATTAGGCTTCATTATAAATAATATTCTTTATGGTATTTTAGTCAGTGGGCCACAGCTCTTTAATAAATAACCAGGGGTAAGGAACAAGATAACAGTGACAAGAAGGGGAAAAGTTGGCTCTGAATGGCAGGAAGTTGTTCACATCATCTAGCAGGTGAGCTTATCAGTTTGGAAGATAGATTTCCCTCATCAGTGCCAACACAATTCACTAAAGAAATGTAGTTAAATATGCCTTCAGGAATGGGCTGAAATACTGCTGAAGTGAGTCTTTCAGTCTCACTTTAAAACATCAAGTCCTACGCCCTGGAGTCAAAAAAGGACCAAAACTCCTTTTTCTCTTCCACAAACACTCTTACCTAGACCACCTCCAAAAATATTTTAGAAAAAAATTATGGCTGCCCTCAGATTCTTCTCAACTCTTACTCACTTTTTCTGGCAGGACTGCTCAAGTTAATTTTTGTTGTCTCAGCAGAACAGAGAACAGATCCTAGATTTCCATGCTTATCTACTTGAAAAAATGCTGTTTTCTTCTGGAACAGAGAACCTAGATTTAGATCAGTCATTACATTAATTTTTCTAATGCATTCCAGGTCTCTGGAGACAGGTGGTTCAGGATGGAGAGAGATAAATATAGCTACTTCTCCATGGAGCATTCTGTTGCCTCAGGTTTCCAAATCCAAATTAAGTAGTTAATGATTTATGTATACACTGAGCATTAGCATCTTTGTGCCACGTTAGTCATCAGATCACAAGTGGCTCTAAAGAGGCTTTAGTCAAACAAATGAATATTAGGTTGAATGATTCAGCTCACTTCATGTAAACAGTTCCAGCATGTTCACATTGATCATCACTAAATTCACAGAGGCAGCAGGCTCAGTTGTAAAGCTGAAGGAAAAAACCAACGCTGTCACAGAAGCAACAATGAATGCTTGGATCTTTTTTGAGTTTAGGTTTTATCACATGGATATGTCCTTCTCCAGATGTATTATCCAATACAATCCAATATTTATTAAAGCCTCACCAATGCCCTTATGAAATGGCAGGACTGTGTCTCTTCCTTTAAAGATAACAGTCGGCTTCCATAGTCACAAGAAACCCCTGAATGCATAACCAGAGGCCAGCTATATTTATGGATACATGAAAGTATTAATGATTTTTAAGTAAATTCAAGGTGCAGAGATTTAACTCATACTTTTTAGACACTGAACAGGCAATACAGGGCAGGTGTGAATTCTTCATCCTCACCAAACCTTTTGGTTGTACCATTTGCTCCTCAAATCAAAGTTTCCTGTGAAGGTTGTTGGGTTGGGTTTTCTCTTTCTCAGATCTGACACTCAACATGAATCATTTTTATTACCTTCAGTCTTCACTGACAAGACCAACCCTCAGGAATCTCTGACCCAGGAGACCAGGGTAAAGGAATGTTGGAATGAAGACTTTCCCTTGGTCCAGGAAGATTGGGTTAGAGAACACCTATGCAAACTTGACATCCACAAGTCCACAGCCCCTGACTTGGCAAAGCCAAGCATTTGGTAACGAGTGAGGGTTGGGTTCACTCTGCAACAAGAAAAGCAAAACTGCCTGAAAAGCAGGTTAACTTGCAGGGATGGCCTTAAAAAGAAAAATCCAGAGGCAACTTGAATAATACCAATTTTCAAGGTTAAATTCATTTTGTTTTACGGATGCAACATCATTACTGCAAATGGTTTGGCCTGATCAAGTGGAATAATTAAATTTTAAGGACGGGAACATGTATTAAAAAACATTTTTTGTTTTCTTGTTTATACTCTGTTTTAGGTAAACTGACATCAGTAGTCCTTTAACAACCGTACTGTTCAGCCCCAGTCCCACATTGACAACAAGGCAATTCTCCGAATGCAGAGAAGATAAATGGTGCTAATGCCACTAAGCAAACATGACATTTTTGTTGTACTGTGATCATAGATGAGTCACCAAGTAAAATGATTAATCACAAATCAATGTTACTAGGCTCATTTAGAGATGATTCTCCCTTTGGAAAGCAGGTAGAAGCTCTAAATTTATAGGCTAATGCGTTTATTCTAGCTGTAGCAGTCTCGTTATTGGTCTTAAGCATCAGAGTCTGCAGGAAATTTGTGTGCAATTAAGCTAAAGTGATGACCTCCTTATACACATTTTGGCACTTTTTTATCTGATAGTCTGTTGTGCAAATATATAAATGAATTGAAGCATTACATAGAAATTACAGCTAATGCAATACTAAGAAAAATAGACATATCCCTGAACTTTAATACATATGCCAATAAGGTACCTCGACCATAAATTACACTCATTTTATCAGTCTGCAAATGGGTTTATCAGTCCACAAATGGGTTTGTGCTAAGACTTTAGACTGCTTCATTTTTGCTTGGCTAACATTTGTAACTTCTACAAACAGTTTTATGATCTAAATTGTTTCAGGAGGAAGTGCATGGATTTGTGGAGCAACATGTTTATAAGTCAAATACACACTGTGAATACTTTCTATTTGGTAAATAAATTCACCTTATTTAAAAATTAAGCAGAAAAAAATTCTTTCAAACAAAAAGCACCATAGTGCTTTTCTCCTCACTCTGAATTTAGTGAAATTAAATACTCACATAGACTCATGGACATTTTTATCTGTCTGCCTAATCTGTCAATATAAATTGTTGCTGGAGTGATCATTTCCACCCTACAGAGGGTAGAAGACTGTGCCAACCCCTAGACATGACAGGCTCTGGATCCCTGTACTACCAGAGAGGGAATATTGCAAAGCAGAGCTGGCTGAATATCAAAGATTTTGATTTAAAAAATATTTTGTGATTTAAAGAACATGAAATAAATACATGACATTTGCTCAGCTTTAGTGTTCAATTATGCTTTCAGAAGGGAGTCATTAGTTGAATATAATATTCTTGTGACTGTGTGGTGAAAGCCACATAGCACCATAATCACAAGATTTTAGACTCTCCCAACACACACTGGTTTTGCTCTGCTCAGCAGTTAATGAGGGGACGGGGTGGAGAGGTCCCCAAGCTGGTCTGGGTTCTAGAAGAGCAGAGAAGAGTTGCCAAGTAGAACCACCCAAGACTTATGAAGTCCTAGGCCAAAATAATCTAAATTAACTTCTAAGCAGCTCACACTGCTCCTGCCAGAAGGTACCAGCCAGACACTGAACACACCACTGTGCTCTGGCTTTGGGAAAAGGTCAGGTACAGGATGTCTGGACACACACAGACCCGTCCTGCACGGGGAGCATTTATTGCTCAAAGCATACACCCATCATGAACAGTTCTTGCATACTTCCAGTGCTCCTCAAGATCCTAAATGATGCATTGCATCTTTAGATATCTCTTAAATGCAGGAGACATCAAACCTACAAAATTATCTAAACTATGTCTGGAAGAAGTTGAAAATTGACCAGCTATTAAAGTGAACTCATCTCAGCTTTTCTTTTGCCCATACTAAGCACAGTGTAAGGTAAAACAAAACCCTTTGACTAATCTATTTATTTCTACACTGGACAAAGAAAGCAAGGACTAAATCAACTGTCTTTTAACCAACTAAGAAAGGAAACAAATATCATGAAATGAGAATTACCTAAATAACTTGAATGGTCTATAACAAATTAAAAATATGTTTTCAGCAACTCCTATGATGAACTGCTATGTTGTGCTCACAACTTACTGTCCTCAGGAAGTATAGACAGGAACTAGGTGACAAGAAAAACAGGAGCTATGGACACATAAACAGCTATCTGCCACATTTTAAAGCTCTTTACACTATGACCATGATTTAAGACTTTATTCCCTCCTTTCAAGGTTTGAGCACACGGTTTCCCTAGGGGAGGTATCCTACAATTAATGACTTTAGAACCTGCTACTTGAGAGAATGGGAGTTGGAAGTGTGCCTTCACAGGTGCCACGTTACAGAGGCATCTATACAGACATTATAGTGCTGTTTTGAACTTGGCACCACTGCAACAACTGTCAGACTGAGCAGGAAAAAAGACACTCCAGAAAGCTCCCTTTCAAGCAGTACTTTCCTTTGCTCCAAGGAAGCCCAAATTCAGAGGTTATTATTCAAAAAAATAAAGATAGTCAAGTTACATCTTTTCTCCCTGCCTCCCAGGGACAGACAGCTATCTACATTATGAGACTCAGCATATTACAAGCTGGCTGCTTATTTTCTATCATCATCTAATATTTTCAAGTGCAAAATCCTCAGCCCCCATTGAGGAAGGTTGAATTCAAAACAGAGACCAGGAAATGTAAAGCAGCAACACAGAGCATACAAAAGTTAACACTAAGTAGGAGTGCACTTCCACCTTTCAGCTGCAGTCAGCAGGACTAGGAAGGAATTAGCAGTTGCTACAAACAGAAAAAGCCAACTTTTTCCTAAGTCACTGGAAATGTTATTATTGTAAAACTGACTCTTAGCAGACAGATCCCTGCTTCAAAAACAGCATAAGCGGAGAAGAAAATCCCCCTAAAATCCTTTTAACAGGACATTAAAGAATAAAGAAAAGCGTTTGTAGCAAAGAAACGTTGGCAGTTGCAGTCTGAAATGCCGGTAAATGACCACAGTGCTCCCTCTGGTGACAACAGATGGGGCGAGTCACCTGCCGTGAGAATCCGTGTCAAACTCCAGCATCAGCCACGGCAACACACCTTCCTCCTTTGAAACTTCATAGCAATACAGCAGGTACTTCCACTGAAGAAGGATTAGAAAGACTCTAATGCCACGATGAGTTATCATGCTTAAACCTCAGGAATGTGTTGTACATTACCAGAAATAAGTTTTTACACCAGTGATGCTGCCAGGTGTCAGTCACTGCAGCACGCAGAGAAGAGCATGAAATGAGATTTCGGCTTAGAAATGTGGATTTGGACTTAAATTCCATTTCAGCACCAGAGAAACCATTTACAAGGGATGAATGCTCTGGAAGGAGGTGAAAAAACGTTTCTATCCAGTAGGACATATAACCTTTAGGAGCTCATACAAAGGATCTCAGTAAACCAAATTCTAACTAGTTCTGTACTGGAAAATGTTTGGATCAAGTGTATAGTTCAGGCCAGTACAGTAAGAGTGGACTGATGACAGCAAGCCCATAGTCAATGACACCTTTCCCTGTCAATTTATTAAAGGAAGTTTATCAGTTTGTTTTGCCAGTGTGGAAATCTTTGTTTAGCTTGTGCCTAGATAGTCTTTGGCCATTGAGAGTTTCTCAATGCAGTGAAACCGGATAGACTTGAGAGATGATGAAGAAATGTTTAAGGAGGGCTAATAAGAGATCCATAACAGGCTGTGTTTGGTTATGCCCAAATGACCTCACTGACAGACAGGGAGCCGTTTGCCAGGAGGTACAACTCACCTGTGCAACTGGTGCCCTGGAAATGAACTGCTGCAACAGGACCTAGTGGGAAAGTTCCTGTGATTCAGAAAACATAAGCACCAGCTTCCCTGCAGCTTCCAGGTGCTATCCAGGGAGCAGTCAGTCCTCTACAACAAGCAACATTATAACGGCTCAAGGTCCTTGGAAACATTTCAGTTTGTTTTTTTTCTACAAAACATTCTGTACTGTCAGTCACCTTTGGGTGAAAACAGCCAAAACACACAAGCAGGCTGCCCAACTGCAGGCAAAGCATCACAAGAGCAATAGCTTCTGCAGTTTCGTCCACAACAATTAAAGATCTCTCAGAGTTTGATAAGACTTGCTGTGATACACAGCATTTCAACCCTCATCTGTCCTTCACCATCCCTTGACATCTAGAGACACTAGGATATTAACACTTGCCCAATTTTACCTTCTGTCATGATGTTCTTCTCTGATGAGAATCAACTCCCAGAAGCGTTTGATGAGCCTTAGTTGGGATGAATGAGGCAGTTTAGATCCCTGAGATGCTGCAGGAGACTTTCTGAACACAGGAATACATCCCTATGCCAGCTATTCTCTTAGCAGGTTTTCATGATTTTTCTGCTGGATTCCAAGGGGAAAAAGGAGTTTTTGTTATATTACACTTGAAACTTTAGTATTGCAGAAGGCAAATTTGGTTCAGGGGCACAGATTATACAGGCTGGCAAGTGTCCTCACTCTAGCCCACTCAAACACTGGTGCAAAGCCATTGTCACTGATGTGTCCTTGCTGGTGCTGCATGTCCTGGTGTGCATCACTGCAGCTTCTGGCATCCCCACACACCCCCACTTCTGCCATGGCAAATGAGACCTGGATTTACAGCAGTGACACACAGGTGCCTGCATGGTGAACTGTAAAAGCATGGCAGGTTGGCAGCCTGTAAGTCTTATTAGGGATTTCAAACATCCCAGGACAGGTGGTGGTTTGATGGCTGTGGGTACTGAGGGTACCAGCAGATTCAGTTCCTGCTGGTAACAACAGTGATCAGACTGTCTGTGCCCACAGCTACACAGGATAGAGCATACACAGGAAAAATCCTCTCAGACAGAGACCAAAACTAAGGACAGGCAGCTTCAAGTACATGATCTTGGGTTATATCATTCACAACAATGAATTTTTTCCCTATGACACGATTCTTGTCAGATTTTGTGGATAACAAATGCCTCTGGTTAAGGAGGGGCCAGTCTGCTTTCTGCCACTAAGAACCAATAAGATGCACCACTTTATTTGTACTTTCTGCCTGAACAGTGACTCTGCAGGCCCTGTATATAAATCCCCCTGCTCTGAAGAAGATACCACATAGTTTCATCAGAATATCTTTGCTATATGTCATCAATTTTAATTCCAACCTGTACTTTAATATGCACATAACTATTTTCAAATACAAGGAAATTTTGAAGTCAACAGCATCAGAGCTTTCAGTAAATCCTTCACAACTTCAGAAAAATCTCTATAAACATTGTGTAAAGTAGATACAGAATGTACAGAGAACAGTTTTCTATACAAAAGTGCATTTTAGCATTACAATTAGCAGAGAACCGTGGGGAAAAAAAAATCAATTTAAGCAATACCATATACTCTAATGTATACCCTCACCTCTCCCCCTAAAAAAAGACAAAAAAAAAATCAGACCCCCCACTTTCCCCTTGCTTTGGTTATGAACTATATTCAAGGCTTCGATATTACAATTTTTTTTTTTACACTGAAGAATTTATTTGTCATTTGGAAATGTTTTAAAGTTAGCCAGATGAGAGAGAATGCAAGTATGATTCATCAGAGTTAACAGTCAAAATATACAAGCTTTGAATATTACTAGGATGTGCCCTTGACAGATTAATAAACTATCTTTGCAATCCTTAAATGGACAACTGCATACTGACTTTTCTATGCTCAAGAACTGCAAGATCAGTAAGCTTAAGAATATTAAACCAATAAATCTAACAACAATTGCCATGAAAATCTGGCTTAGAAGAATGAATTGTAAGAGCTCCCAAAACAGTTGGGTTTATTAATATTTATAGACCAATGCATCAGCTGATTTCAAAGTTGAAAGAGTGTTAAGAGAAAAGAAACGGCTTCAGGCCATTCAGCATAGATGAACAGTAAATACTGCCATTTTTATGTTTCTATATTGTATATGTATTCTGATGTAAATGCATGTACTTAAGTTCAAGCAGGTTGGTTTGGGTTTTTCCCCCCAGAGAATGCTCTTCACAGGTTTCAAACCACAACAGGAGAACCAAAATTTAGGCCCAGGGAAGTCTTGTAAAGAATTTTCTTGCTCTTTCAAGTAAGCACCCCATACTGAGCATACTGTAAGCATCTTTTTATCAGTTTCCCAGAAAAAGAAAAATAGATATCTTAACAGAGACAAAAGATGACATTAGATACACACACAGAAATCAACCAGGTTTGTCAGGCAGCTTTCTTCCTCATATTTAAAATCATATTAGAAAAGAATGTTCTCTACTGTTTACAGTCTTATTGCAATCAAACTTTCAGTGCTCCTTCTAAGCCTTTATAGAGAAAAAGTTACCATGGAAGCAAACTGTTACCTTTACAGAGTGTAAATTAATTACATTCATATTGCAGTGGGTACAAAGCTCCTACATACACAGCTTCAGTACCATGGAACCATATAAATCTGAGCTTTTTCCTGTGTGCCTCTATGTTACTTTTAAGCTTGACATTTGTGCTCTGTGAATAAAAAGCAGAGATTTGATTAAAAAAAAAAAAAACCAATACTAATAAGAATGCATTATTTTAGCAGTCTGTTACTCTTCACCTGAACCCAGTAATCTACAGTTGTAGCCACAATGGCCAACACTTAAACTGGCAAGACCAGGTTTAACTAAAATTCCAACTGTTTGACTAATGCCATCGGTATTTAACATAAATTCATAGAATCATTTAGATTGGAAAAGACCTTTTAAGATCATTGATTCCAACTCTAACACTGCCAAGTCCACCACTAAACCACGCCCTTAAGTGCCACATTTACTGTCTTTTAAACACCTCCAGGGATGGGGTCTTCCTGTGTAAGCACAGAGCACAAAGCAGGGAAAGACAGGATTCTGACCAAAAACCTCCCCCACCACAAATTGAGCATGTCACTAGAACTATGGAGGATGAGAAAACAAAAGGGAAAAAAACCCAAATGTGAGAACTCTTGAATCCCACAGCTACTTCAGGCCTGATTCTCTGAGGTCAAAGACAACATTATATCTCTGAGTACTTGGCAAAGAACATTCAGGCAAGATGTTATTCTGCATTCTTACCAGAACATTCAGAGTTTTGTATTCTTATGTTACAAGCATCCTGGGTCTATGAGATCACAAAGCTATAAATTACTACCATGGAAACCCTGGAAATCCACTCTCTTCTTTCATTTCTACTGTCACACAAGTGATTGAAGTACCTGCTGGAGATAACACACCACTATCAGCTATTGTGGCACCCAGGACCTTTTCATCCAATGTGACAAGAAACTGGACCCATTTAATCACTTGGATTAATTTATACTTACATGCTCAACCTAAGATCAAGGTGGAAATACTACCCTCCTCATTTCATGATCCCTGGAAACTAGTAGACAGGTGACCAAAACAAACTGTACCTCATCAAAATGAGGGCGTCTTCTCTCAACAAAACCTGAGGCATTTTAAACTCTGCAGAACTGCTGAAACAGAAAAAAGTTACACACTTTCATGCTCCACCACACTGAGATATTCAGAGTTTCCATTCTCTACAGTATTGTGTGCATTTTTCTTCAGAAAAAAAAATTCAATCACATTACAAAGTCACCGCAGAAAAAAAAAGTTGTACTGAACTGTGACAGTGAAATATTTCATGATGAATTCATCCATTACCACGCAAGAGTTTAAAACTGCACCCTGAAATTAGCTGAATTGACAGCAATTAAATTTTGTCTTTCAAGGAAATACTGAGAGGTAACAGACACTTGTGGTTAGTGGCCAAATAACTGGCCATATGGGATAGGTAATACTTGAGCTTAAAATGACATTACACGGCTTTTAATCAGTGAGTGGACAAGTCTGGGCACCTGTTGTACAGCAGCAGTAAGAGTGAATAAAGTTACACATACTAGTTTGACTATGGACTCTTTCAGAGGCCATTGTTCAGATATTTTACTGGTCAGTTTATTTTGAGTCTACAAGGAAAGCTACTTCTGAAAGAAAAATACTTCTCCTGTCAGGGCTAATAAGTCTGTGCAGGACATGCAAAATTAATGTCAGCAGTCTTAAAGCTGACCATGCAATTCAGCAGGATTGGGCTACATCGTGCAATTACAGACACCTGTGGCCACACTAAACTGCCAAACTCCTTAATTCAAGAGCAAAATTAAAGCAATGAAGCATCAAGATAATAAAAAATTACTAAATTCAGAATTCAAAAATACTTTCATAATCTTTTAAGTTTCACATTAAAATTTAGAAGTATTATTTTTATCTCAGCAGGGGGGAAGGAGTTCTGTAAAAAGTAGTTCCAAAGTAGAGACATCTTAAAGATGGTCAGAATTAGGAAACAAGTTAAAACTACTTTTACTTCCCTACCTGAAAGCCACAATTTTACCTCATTTTCTCACCAACAGAAATTTCAAAAGCCAATAGACAACAAAAGGAGATTCTGATACATGTCATGGTGTAACGACCCACACAGAAGACACCCTCAGCTAAACATACCATTAAAAAGCACAGCTGCATTAACTTAAATTCTCCTGTAAACAACATGAATCTATTTAGATGTGCTTCTGGGGAAGAAAACCACTGAAGTTGTGTGCCACTTGTTTGCACTTCTGTTTCCAGTAGAGTTCTTAACCACTGTTAAGTAGTGTCCTAGACAACTTAATTGCAGATTAGTGCACTTTCAATGCATAAAGACATTTTTATTGTAATCTTTTCATAGAAATAGAAGTGATGTACTGGTGATAATCCTAAGATATTGAGCAGCTTCTGAAGACTAAGCCTGCACTTCTTGGGGGTTTTTTTAATTCTAGTTGCTTCCTAAGAACTACATTATTAGGCAGTATTTGTTACAGATTCCCTGCATTAGAAGTCCTGCTTCTTGTTTTCTGTGTAGTTTGAGTTAAATCACAACTTTTAGAAAAGAATTTATGACAGCACTTTGATTTTGTACAATTCAAGAGCAAGACTGAAGAAAGCCCCACAGAATAGAAAGATTTTTCCTCATGCTAAACAATCTTCCTAATAATGGGAAAGGAAGACAGAACAAGTCAAGTGGGATACTAACTCTAAGTTGTAAAAAAAGAAGCTGAAGCATAGTAATGCATGCTTTGTGTCATCCAAGAGCACCCCTAGACTTAAATCTTGCAAGTTAAGTTAGCATATTAGCCAAGTTCAATTTCCTTAAAATTGTATTTACTCAGCAGCTTTTCAGAAGACAGTTAAGTTTCTGAATTCTTTGTTGCAAAATTACTCTCAAAAAGCTGAAGTTACTCAATACTTAGACCTCCTTAGCAAAATTACACTTGAGAAAAGATCTGGTTTATGTTGTTAACACTAATCAAAATTTGGTCAGGAAATATATGTAAACAATAAGGATAATACATTTAAGGCTTAGAAAGAACACTGATAAATTCACCCCTGTCACATTAAAACATCCACATCTCCTTCATGGTCCTCCTCAGTCACTTTTAAAGAGAGCACTTCTTCATTAAGAAATAATCCACTCAGTCTTTCTTTACGAGCTTGTCTCTGCTCTTTCAGCTGTCTCTTCCGTAAGGCCTTTTGCTGTAGTTTCCGTTGCTTGGAACGTTTCTGTCAAAATAAAGAAGAGACAAAATATAAGATTTTGTTCTGTAGATTAGAAAACACTTCTAAAGCTTGCAAATATAAATTAACCTCTAAAAATAACATCTGCTCTGAAAAATAACTAATATGAATTCTTAGAGGTGGTGTAAACAGTCATCCAAAATTGTATCTGATATTAAAATATCAAGACCCATTTACCATATCTGAGTTATGAGGCACAACATTACCCTGTGATGTTGCACAGTCGAATTTTTGATTGAAGGAATCTTTACTGCTGGGGAAATGTTACAGTCTTACATTAACAAACCCAAGATGTTGAAGAGCAAGCAAGAATTGCTCCTCTCCTCCACCCCTGATATTGAAATTATAGAGACACGACAAGTGCCACAGTAATACTTTAAATGGAACACGCTTCAGTGGGTCACTCCTCACCACGTCATCTCATGAGACATGGAAGAATAAACTGAAGAAGATTCAAAAAGCCTGATGAAACTTTTAGTTGGGAAAAAAAAAACAACACAAAAGAAAAACAAAACACAACCAAGACAGTCTTTACTATCCAGAAATTATGCCTAGATTAGGGTGATCAATCTTAAATAATTATTTTTTTTAAACTGTGTGTGTTTTTAAGTTAGATGCATAAGCCTTTACTCAAGCCCACTCACATTACTCTAAACAAAAGGAATTAAAAACCTGCTACAAACATCAGGCTTTCTCTTAGAAGAGAAATTATGGCAAGAGCACGAGTTTTAACTCCTTGTGATCATGTCACACCAAACAGTCAACACTGGTTTATCTAGATAACTCAGTTACTGTGTTCCTTCAGGACAAACATCCCAGGTAAGATCACATAAGCAAGCTTAAAGAGTTAAGACAGCTTAGTGCAGATTTACATAATTAGAAACTTTACTTTTGAATCCCGGATCCTCTCTGCAGCACTTGAGGACAGGTTACTATCGCTGTGCGCTCGACTCATGTTGGCACTCGAGTTTGAGGCGGAGTTGGCGACGCTGGAGCCGCTGCTGCTGGCTGAGCTGACCATGCTGGCACTGCTGCTGCTGGCACTGGCACCACTCACACCACTGGTACTTGCACAGCTGTAGCTGCTCCTCTTCCAGCTCTCCCTTGCTGACCGCTGACGAGGCCCGTGTTCCTTGATGTAGTTCCTCACCTGTAGGACAGAGGCAGCAAAATTCCTAAGGCTTGATAAACACTGCACTGAGATGCTCCTTTCCATGGAAAAGGCAATTTGCCTATTAATGATCGAGTTATTGGATCAATTCAGTTAGACTTTTAAAATATTTTGCTGTGCCTGCTTAAATCCCAAGCCATCTGGCAGTCACCCAGAGAACTGAGTTAAAATTAGCTTCACTACAGAAGGAACAAAAATAAGTAGCAAGGTTTGGGATTTTTTCTCCTCTCCTGTTTCCTACTACATTAGTTAATTTCAACACCAAACAGGAACATCAGTCAAGTTCAACTAACTAAGCTGTTTACTTAATGTATCAAACCCCTTTATTTTGCTAGGTATACTCAAACAAAAATGGGTGTAAATAAAGCAGTACTTTTGTACTGTAAAACATTCAGTGAATGTTTTCCAGTTTCAATCTTCACTTTCATCGCAGAGTAACACTGAGGAATTCAGCTTGTTTGGACACTACATCTCTTCCCAACAACACATCACAATAGTACAAAGACTAAGAAGTGGGATGTATCTACCCTACCAGTCAAGTACCCTTCTTTGTTATAGTTCCTATTCCGTTACATCTTTAAAATGCGTTTTTATCTCCCTTTCTACATGAAATTTATGGTCTTCCCCAACCAATCCCAATCTTTTAGTTTTAAATGCTAGTTCATATTCAGTGAGCAAATGAAGATCCTCAGCTAGTTGATGGCCATGAGGTGAGGTACACTGCCATAAGCAGCACCAGGTCTATAGTACACACTCACCAGCTTAGACTTAACACATACTGAGAATGTACAGTCACAGTCTCATATAAAGGTTTCCCTCACTGACAATATTGTGCTCTAGTGTATATCTCTATATCTAATGATTAGATATAAAAATTGATCACAAGTCCACATGATTTTCCAAGACATATCAGATGCTGAAACCCCAAAGTCAAATGTACAAACTTTAACTCACCTGTTTCAGTTTTTCATCTGTGAGACAGTTCAATTCAATAATGAATTCACTATCTGTAGGTGAGATCTGAGCAGTAGGATCAATAATTTTAATAATATCAAGTTGCTCTCGAAGGCCCATTTCTGTACTGACTTTGCGACTCAAGTATTCAATATATTCAACCTAGGATCAAAAGAGAGGCAGGTCATTTTAAAGTATCACTGATTCTAAATGAGAAACAGAAAAAAAGGAAGGACCAACAGGATAAAACATGCTCAAATATCACTATTCTAGCCTTGAGTATCCTTAAAAACTCAGGGTGAAAACTTGAGCAGGCATTAAACTGCCTCTTACGGATCCAAAAGACAAGAAGATTTAGTTTTGAGAATCAAGCAGTCCTGTATAGGTCTGAATTTATACCTACAGCAATCAGGATGGCATTTAAGTTGTATCTTTTAATGGAAAGTTCTTCTGTACATTGCAGTTCTCACACAGGAAAAAAATGTCACCTGTTCATCATTTGTCATTGCGCTCCACGGAAGTTCATCAAGATTCCTATGCTTGTTTTTCTTTTTCGGAAGCAGACAGGGAGAGCTTGGAATACTAGGTATAACATCAGAAAGCACATCACTCCCACTAGTAATGTCGCTGCCAGGCAACTTGTAACATGCAAGAGAAAGAACAAAGCTTTAGAGTACAGTAGGCAGATTGTAAATCACTCTAACACTATTAACCATTCAAAACATACTGTCAAATTAGCAAAGCTTCGATTATCTCTGCACTCTAACAACTTCTTTGTAATTACTCATAACTCCCTCAAATCTTCCTACAAACAACAAGTGCAGCAAACTCAATTCATACTATTCTCTACTTATCAATTCTTTTTAAAAATTTGCATATAAGAAAACAGCAGAATGGTGTGGCATTTCAATTACTTCCCTTTTCCACCAGTGGAAATTGTCCATTACAATCCAAACTTAAATCTAAATCCCCATTTCAAAGTATAAATCTAGTTTAAGGAATATAATTTCAAAGTCGGTCTGTAATTCATGCCACACCCCATAATTACACAAGAATATTCAATTAAAATTACTGTCATTTGCCTGGAAGCAACTGCAGAACTTCAGCTAGCTTCATTTATACATGACACATGATTTCTGAATGCACTTCCAGTTGAAGTGGGACAGTTGGATTACTCATGCTCAGACTCTGCCAGATAACACCATAAAGAGCTGCAAAAAAGTCTTTCCAAAATTTTACAAGTCCAATCAAGTATGTCTCTTAAGAAAAGTTTGTTTTAAAAAGCAAAGAGTGATAAAAAAGCTAGTTACCAGTCAAACATGCTGTCAGCTAACTAAGGCTTAAGAAATTACTTCTTTTCAAAACAATTGCCAAGTTTATCAGGCAATTAAAATTTCACAGCTCAGTGAAGCTCTGAATCTTTGGGATCCAACCTGAGTCGTTCCTACAGGCTGCATTATACACATTATACACATGCACTTGTAACTTCTGCAATAAATAGAGGCCAGCAGTTAGATTAACCAGTCAGAAATTCGGAGCTAATCTCAGAGCACGTCTTGAGTTTATTTGCATCTTCTGGAACAGGATCTGAGCCTTCTTAGTTTTCAGTTCTTATAGTGCCCTTAGGACTCTACATGCTTTGACTGAACTTTACAACAAAATTTAAAAGTATGACCTTCACTCACTCCTCCAGACTAAAAAGGTTGGAATAAAACTAAACAAAACATTTCTTTATCACTCAAGATTCAGGTATGTGCTCCCATGCTCAGTAGTTACAAAGAAACAAATGCTGAGAAGGTCATTTGGTCTGTTCAGCCTGGAGAAGAAGAGACTATGGGGAGATATCACAGCTGTCTGCAGCTCCCTCACAAGGGGAAGAGGAGAGGCAGGCACTGATCTCTTCTCTATGGTGACCAGTGACAAGATCCAAAGGAATGGTCTGAAGTTGTGTCAGAGGAGGTTTAGGTTAGGTATTAGGAAAAGGTTCTTCATCTAGAGGGTGACTGGGCACTGGAACAGGCTCCAGGGCAGTGGTCACAGCATCAACTCTGACACAGCTCAAGGAACGTTTGGGCAACGCTCTCAGACACATGGTGGGATTCCTGGGGCTGTCCTGTGCAGGGCCAGGAGCGGATTTCGATGATCCTCGTGCGTCCCTTCCAACTCAGGATATTCTGTTCTATCCAACAGCTTTTCAACTACAACCAAACCCAGCACGTAACAGTCTACACAAGATTTTACATTTACAGTGGAACTAGTTTACCTGCCATTCAAACTCACTGTCTGACCAATCCCAGTACGTGCTGATAGAAGAAGAGACGTCACTGCAGACACTGCCCTCGGGGAACAAATCAAAAGAGGTGAACTCCTGGTCATCCAACAGAGAGTAACAGTCATCCTGATCACCAACAGAAACCGATGAGAACAGCTCCTCACTGCACTCTGAGCTGGCGACGCTGGTTCCACAGGATGTCAAGTTCCACCTGCAAAACATGACAAAACAATTAGAAAGCAGCAAACGTTGGCATCACGTGGCCTGAAAAATTCTTTTAAGCCTTTTAAAAGTATCTCCACTTCGCTTGCATTACACATGGATTTTATTGAAGTTATAATTATGGAAATTGACGTATTCTAGTTTAAAATATTTTTTAAATCCATAAACAACACCAAAGGGAACCCAAGGCCAAAAATGGCCAGGAAAAAATCCACACACAGTTAGTATAATTACACCTTTATTTTAATATATTATCACTTTCCACCCCAGAGCCACGACTCCTCTAGTATGTGAATTGCTTCTTTTTGCTGTTGGTTGGATTTCTAAAATACACTGATCTAAAAATAAAATTTTCCATATGTTTGGATATTTAAACTTTCACGTAAATTGAAATAAGCAGAACTAAGAAGTTAATCAATCAGACATCAGGATAAATAGAAGTCAAAAAGAAATTCTAGGCTGATAATCCCCCACAAAACTGAGGCTTAATAAGGAAACACATTATGGATTCATTATTCACAACTCCAAATGTCAAAAACATTGGACATGCTATTGGAATAAAACAGTGCAAAATGGGAAAATGACCTGTGTGAAAATGCTACCACGCCAAAACTAAACACTTTTTCCACCTCATTATTTCATTTATAAAGCTAGTTAATGCTGTTGCTAAAGGAAAGCTATTGAGGACTCAATTTTCACAGAACAGGTTTTTTGCTCTAATGAGAGTAAGCCAGAATTTAACAAGCTCATGAAATCAGTCTCCATATCTGGATTTATTTTACATATTGGTGAAAAGTAGGTCGAGACAAATATGAGTCAGCACAGCACTGCAATATGGCCAAAACAATTTGAAAAGGGCTTCTAAAATGCACCACACAAACCCACACAATCAACTCCTTTCCATCAGCCTGTCCACTTCAGCCTGGCTAACTAGAAAAACACTCTTCTCCCATACAACTGCAAAAGCCAAGCAATCTCATCGCCCTGAAGGGCTGGTCCTCACTGTCATTATTTAAGCTGCACACCAGGTTGGCTAAATATGTTTGTGATGGATTCACTCCCACATCTACTTGGCCAGCACTGAACTTATCCAATGTTAAAGACATTTCCAAAACTCCTCTTTTAGCAGATTCAGGAGATCCTGCTCTCCTTTCTGGATCCCTTACAGAAATGCAGTGTTTCACCGGTTCAGGCTTTTGTGGGCAGGGCAGTCCATTGGTACAGAGCAGAGCACGGGTGTGGTGACACAGCACACTTCTCAACATGACTACAGTTACAGAATTCATGAAATATTGACGAAAGGAAAGACAGAGTGGACAAAGTTTCCAGACCCATCAAAACAAAAAGTGAGGTGCAGGGGCTCTACCACCACCCCACTGTGCAGATACTCCAGGTACAGGCAGACAGCCCTCACCTTCTCATACCCAGGGGGGTCTGCCGGGCTTGCTGGGGTGAACTGGACTTACAACAAGTTGGAACTACATTAAAGTTACTCATAATATTAAAAAATAGAAAGCCTTATGCAAACAGCACAGATTGAGCTGTGCATCTGCAATGGCTTAATGAGTGTGTGTCCTTGCCCAAAGAAGCGAGATACCCCCTCAGGATGCCTGAGTTACAAACCTGCATTTGTAAAATGAGCAAACCTAAGTAACGCACTTGGGAAGTGAAAAGCAACACAAAGAGAAACTCACAAAACAACTATCAAACATTTATCTTACAGATATGCTAAGAGTATTTCTTACTGCTCATATCACAGTTGTGTGTTACGATTTAAGAACCCTATCAAGAAAAACGTATCATATTTGATTAAGGTTGTTTGTGCTGAATCATTTAAGAATCTATAATTAAGAGTTTTCCCTTGTGAACAATACTTTTAAAGTGCAATTTCCATGATTTCATACAAATTCAACTGAAAGATTACCTTATTATTCATAAATACTCTTCATAGTGGTGTAGTAGAAATACTAATAATCAGTAAAAGTATCTTGCAATTCTGGAACAGGAACTAGAACTATCCCACACATATGTTCGTGACTGAAATCTCACAGACTGTTCTCAAAAAAAGAGCTATTTCCATATTCAAGTTCAATACTATGCATTAGCAGAATTACGTTCTTAGGAAAGCAGGACTGTGATTTTCACTTTTGGAATTTCTTTGTAGAGCTGTATTTGCACTTTTTGAATAGATCTTTTCTACAAATTACACGCTGAATAATTTGGCGATCATTAGTAGCATGGGATTGAAATGTTTCTGCAGGAGTCGGTGCAGTCACCAAGCTGCCTGACTCATTCTGAACCTCTACAGGTTGGCCTGGTGTCCATGCAAGGTCTGCTTTTAACTCTTATAAACACACCACTCTGCAGCTGACCATCCTGCAGCGCTCAAAAATTACCAAAAATCTCAAAAAATAAGACATTTGGAGGGGAACGAGGCTTGGAGCAACCTGGCTCAGCGGAAAGTATCCCTGCCCAAGGCAGGGGGGGTTGGAACTACATGCTCTTTAGGGTCCCTTCCAACCCAAACCAGTCTGTCATCCTACGAACAAACACATCTTCCAAGAACGACCCAGCTCACATCGACAGGTGTAACGTGACGAGCCGAACCCCGACTAAACCAAGCGCAGGGTACCCAGCAGGGCGTGAGGAGCACCCTCAGCCCGGTCACACCCGCTCGCACCGGGCAGGGCAGCGGGGCAATGATGCTCGGCCCAGCCCGGGGGCAGCAGACGCCCTGAGGCCCCTCAGCACCCCCCGGGCGCACCTGTTGGAGTGGAAGCGGTGCAGCGGGTCGGTGCGGTGGCAGGACGAGAGCTGGCAGCCGAAATCGCTGACGTCCAGGCAGCCCTCCTCGCTCAGGCTCAAGCTGCCGCCGCGCGGCGGGTGCTGGTGCGAGAGCAGCGGGCACGGCTCCTCGGGGGCCAGGAACTTCTCGTACGGCTCCTCGGTCATGGCGGCGGGCGCGGGGGCGGCTCGGGAGGCGGCGGGGACGCCCGGGGCAGGCGGCGGGAGCGCCTCAGGCACCCGGCGGCGGCGGCGCCATCAGCGGCCGGTCCCGGGACGCGCCGCGGTGTCGCGGCGGCTCCTTCCGGCCCCGGCGGCGGCGCAGCGCCCCCCGCGGCGGGGAGGCCGCACGGCGGGGCCATGGCGGCCGTGGTGGGCCACGGGCTCGCCGAGGGCGGCGGCGGCGGCCGCGGATTCCTGGGCCCGCGGGTGCCCGCCGAGGTGGAGGCCATGGCCCGGGCCCTGCAGGACCTGGGCAAGGACACGTTCCGGCGGCTCCTCAAAGGTAGGGCCCGGCACGGAGGGGTCCCCGCTGCCCCCCAGGCAGGGACGGGAGGGGTTCGCAGCCAGGGGAGATGGGCGGGAGCCGGGGTCCCCGAGGAGGCCGTGGATTCTCTCGGTAAGGCAAGGACAGCTCTCAGAGAGCGTCCAGAGGAGGGCTGCGAGGATGGTGAAGGGCCTGGAGGGGAAGCCGTGTGAGGAGCGGCTGAGGGCACTTGGTTTGTTCAGCCTGGGGAAAAGGAGACTGAGAGGGGACCTCATTGCGGTTAAACTTCCTTGTGAGGGTAAGAGGAGGGACAGATACTGATCTCTTTGGTGGCCACTGACAGGATCCGAGAGAATGGCCTGAAATTGTGTCAGGGGAGGCTTAGGTTGGATATTAGGAAAAGATTCTTCACTTGTAGGGTGTTTGGGCACTGGAACAGGCTCCCCAGGGCTGTGATTACAGCACCAACTCTGACAAAGTCCAAGAAACGTTTGGACAATGCTGTCGGACACATGGTGAGATTGTTGGGGTGTCCTCTGCAGGGTAAGGGTTGGACTGAATGATCCTTGTAGGTCTCCAGGTCTTCCTCTTTTTAAAGAGCTCTTGCTTTGCTTTCTTATTCACAGTCACCGTTAATGCACTGGAAGGAAAAGACTGCAAGGAATCTGTCAAGCTGATTGCAGAAAGTGCTAATCTCTCAGAAGAGCAACTTGCTTTCCTCATTTCTGGCATGTATACCCTTCTCCGAGAGGCGTTGAGACTCCCCATATCCACCTTCAAACAAGAAGTAAGTTCTGGGAGTACTTGGAGCCCTGATAAGTTAAAAGCTGCATCAGACACGAATTACCATCTAGATCCTATTTGCAAGGATGGGGAGCTGCACATAAAAATGTTACTCCAAGTCAAAGTTGTTGTAAGAAACTGTTAAAAATCTAGAGCTTATTCTTTCGCTTGGGTAGATTTACAGTGAGCTTTCTGAAGGCTATTTAAGCTTTGGGAAAAAGATTCCTGTATCTATTTCTGCTTCAGCGTCTTGTTTACTGTACATGTTTGTTTTCACTCTGAAATTAAAACCCCCAAAGAAACCACAGCAAAGTGTTATTTCACAGACGTCACCGCTCTCTCTTACCATCACTGGGTGTTCATACACTGCTCATTTTGTCCACACCTATCATTTCTCATATTTCCTTGCCTGCATTTGTTTATATTGCTACCACAGAGGAAGGAAAGTCTTATGGCCAGAACAGTATAGTGGAAATTGGAATAAAGTGCAATTTCCACTTATGCTGAGGATGTTTGGTGTGAATATGTAGACACCTGCCATGTTCCCAATCCCTATCCCTTTTTTGTGCTATTTTCTCTCATTTTTCATGTTCCCTTACCTTATATTTTCCCTCTCTCATTTTATTTTTATGTGAGTGAATCACTTCTGGGCTTCCAGCACCTCTATCTTGTTTGAGATACTGTTTCATATTTACTTAGGCATACTGGAAATGCTCCCATATTGCAGGAAACATAGTGGAAATATGGTTTTAGTATTCAGACCTTACCTTTTGCATTTCCTTTATGTTGTCATAGTTTAAACAAGCTACTGCAAAACATATTTGAGAATAAGGGCACACAGTTCTTCTTCTAAAAGAGGAATATGTTCTGGGTAGCTAAGTAAGACAAGTTGGTGGAGGGGTTATTTTGAAAAACAAAGGCTTCCAAGATATTTAGGTCTTTAAAATTAAATCACAACTTGATGGAACACTTCTGAAAATTCTTCTCAATATGTCACCCATCATTTCAAAACTACTGGCACTCGAGACTAAAACTTTTGGGGAAAGATACCAAGCAAGTAACCACTATTGATTCACTAGGTAAGAAATGATTTTTTAAGGCTACATTGTGTAAAATTTAACCTTCCTTGTCTTTCTAGGCTTTTAAGGAAGACCTGAAGGAGCTCAGGTATGCCCGTTTTTGCCTGGTTTTTTTAATGTTTGTTTTTTCATAACTTTTACGTAATTGCTTCCCCGAATCAACACAATGAAGTTGGTATAAAAATTACCTGTAAATAACACATAATACATCTGTTGCCAAGCATCACATAAAGCCAGAGTCAAAAACCAGGTTTTGTGTAAGACTTGATTTAGCACTGAGCATGAGCAGTGAATTTCATATGCTGGGGAGAATGGTCTAATTTAGTCTGTAATGTAGGTTATGCAAATGTGAGTGACCTTCTCTCTGCCATCCCCACTTTGCCCTGCAATATTTTTTAACATGTTTAGTAAGACAGTGGTAACATTTGAGAAGCTAAGGAAGTGCCCTACTTTTTCACTTCTTTGAAAGGCCAACCCTACCACCTTGTTCAGCTACAATCTCTCCTGCTCATTTCCCAAGAAATCATAACCTTTGTTACAGGCTTTACCAAAATCTGTGTCAGTCTCTCCAGAGTATGTCTGAATAGAAGATCATATCCTAAAAGCCAGATATCAGATGCTAGTAATATTTATAGGTTTTCCCTTATTTCTGTATTCAGTAGCAGTGACAGAATAATAGTAGTTGATGTTTTCATCTGTAGAGGAACCTCCGCACCAAGGCTCAATTATTTTAAAATGCTCTTTCCCCACAGTTCTTAGCATTCTGATTGCTGCCTAGGAGAAATAGATAAGTTTCTAATTCTGTCTTTTTTTATCCTTATTTGTCTGTTAACCTGCACATTGGCTTTATCCTTGGGCTCTGCAGAGTCATAAGCATAATTTACTTCATGAGCAACTTCGGGCAAATCAAAGCTGCAGACGTAGTCGGGGTGTAATCAGCATAAGGTGTAATTGGGGCCATGATGAAAGGTACCTTGCTAGTTGATACAGTTTTGTCTGCAGCTCAGTGCTGGAGTTTGGCCTGCCTTTTGTCTGGTGAGCTAAAATGCAAGGTGCTGCCTCTGCCACATCATGGAGTTCACACACAGGTTAAAGTAGGTCAGTAAGAAGCTGATGAATTGCTTTTGACCCAGTGGGAGCTGGTGATTTGTGAGGTGCCTACAAAATGAATTCAGTTTTATTATGGAAAAATGAAGAGCACTAAAAGCTCCATGACAAGTTCTCTGGGAGTGAGTGAATATTCCTCTACCAAGCAGTGGAGAAAGGTGGTATAGGAGTGCCAGAAGTCACTGGCCAGGCTGGCTGTGTCTAGAAATACAGACTCCCACGTCCCTGTCCATGTCATTTGACCACATTTGACTTTAATGCCTTACACACTTGTAGTTGTTTGGGGTTTTTTTCTCACTTTATGGTTTATTCCTGCGCTTTATTCAGACACTTTTCAGTCCAGAGGATCTTTTTTAGGTCTTTTATATGTTGACAAGTCTTTTTATCTTATTGTCCTAGTTAACATGACTGATCTAGCAGCAATAGTTCTGGTAACTGCATTTGAGTTGCTTGCAGACTTGTATGTTTTATGTGCTGCTTGTTGCTGCTATGCTCCCATGATTCTCACAGTACTGGGGCTCTTCCTAACTTCCATCTCTGACATTCTTATCTCCTGTGAGTAGCTTTGTTCACCTTGTGGCTAAACTTTTAGAAGACTAAATAGCTTATTCTACTTCAAGCTATGATACTTAGTAGCACCTTTGGCATCTTTGGTTCCTATGGGAAATGTTATTTCCTACATTTCCCAATGCACTGGGGTTTGGAGATGAAATGCCTGCATGTTTTCAAGGGACTTACTAATTACATTCACACACTTACCCTCCTGCAGTGGCTCCTGTGAGTCAACCTCACAGGCATGAAGAACACATGTGCTTCATTGAACAGCAGTGTCTTGGCATTAGTGTCACCCAGTGTTTGGGCAGGTATTTTGCAATTTAAGGCAGAAAAATGGCTTATTTCCATTTTTGTGTTGTGTCTTCTTTTAAAAGGTTTGAGCTCTGCACCAGGTTACCTTTTTTTTAACTTCCTGCATTCTGTTTTGTTTCCCTTCAGTGAAGCTGAATCTTGAACTAATTCCACCCATGTAAAGTCTTGTAATTCTCAAAGTACCTGGTCTTGGCTCTTAGTTTTGGTGGAGGGCGAGGCTATGAGACATGCACACTTCTGATTAATTAGATCAGTACTACTGGTTTCAAAGGTTTGCCATTCTATATTCCTTATTTCCTAGCCTGAGTGGCTGAGACAGCGAGAACAAATTCACTCTAAATTGTGGGTGCTATTTTTTTCCCCTCCCCTCCCAAGTTATTTAATAACTTCATGGCTCAGGCCAATAACATGGGATTGAGACATACTCACACATTTCTTGCTCTTGGAGTCCCTTCCTCAGACTGTTCCTTTGAAAACTGATTGCCATCTGCACCTCAGGCTGAGCTGTGCCATGTTCTGTCTGATCTGCTTAGTGTGTGACTGGCCTCGTGTAAGCTGCCTGAGCCTGGAACAGAATTTTCAGCAAAATCACTGACTGCACAGCAAAAATAATGCAAACTTAAGGGTAGTGTTAAAGTTCTGTTTTAGTAACACTTGCTCTTACAGTTGAGGAATTATTGTGATAGATACCATAATAATCATATTACAACCCCCTCTCTCCAGCTATCCCACTACATAGAGAGGATATCCAGCCATGGTCAGACTGTGTTAAATGATACACTTGTGTGGACAGTATAAGTAATGTTTGCAGAAGAAGTCTTGTCTCTTCTGAAAGACAGACTCATGCAGCCAAAAAAGCACCGTTCTAGTGCTTGCTAAAAAGAATTTCTTTTTATCCAAGCAGCATTTAAAAATGTGGTGTAACCTCCCTTCTTCCATTAGGAATTCGAGCTGTGGTAACTGCTGTTTCATCTTCCCACTGTGTGAGTTGATGAGTTGTTTTTTCTCCTGTCATTAGACACTGTAAGCTCTTTAGGACAGGTAACTTCCTTGTTTGCTTTGATTTTCCTTTGATACACTGCTGTGTATCTCAAGCCACTGATGAGTAATGTCTCTGGGCACTGATTCATGGTGAGTGCTGGATTTAACTGTGGCAGCAGCAGTAGTTACTTCTCCCACTTGTCCAACTTGCCTCTCTGTAGGAGGTTACTGTCCTTGTGGCTGAATGGAGAGTGTTTGCTCTGTAGTCTTTGCAATTCACAGCCTGATCTATTGAACTGAAAATCGACAGCAGCTTGTTTGTGAGGCAACACCAGTGTCGAAGGACTTGTAAAGGAGTGGAGAGGCACAGGGTGGATGAAGTGTGAATTTGTTACACCAGTCCTCATGTTAGATATGCTCCTTTTCTAAGCAGTCTTAGCTACAAGGGCCTCTATTTTACTTTTGAGGGTGCAATTCTTTCTGTCTTGTTTTCATCGTGCTTCAGGTGAAAGTGAAGTGAAATGTGTAGGTTTGGGATTTGAAAGCATGCATTGCTGGCCTGCCTTCTACACTTGTTAGAGCCATCAGTAAAATTTTTCTTGACTTTACCAAGAGAAGTTAAGCAAATACTGGGTTCTTTTGAAACTCACCATTTCCATACTAGGTAGGACAGGAAGATGTAATACAGTTTTTAGGGTTCTTGATATAAAAACACAGGCTGTCCTTTTGAGAGCTCCAACTGAATCAATACTGAAATGCTTACATAAGAGCTGATGGCAGTTTTAAGCAATGGAAGACAGAAAATGTTGTCACATCTTTTGTAGTCTATAATGGATTTAGGTTTTTTTTAGATACGGCCACATAATTATAGGTACAAAAAACTTAACTGTTTTGTATTGCTCTTCTCTTTCAGGATACCAGAAGATTTCATTGTGGACTTTTCCAGTGTAGTCTTTGGTAACAGGTTGGTGTCTTCATGTGTCATATATTGTGCAGGCAGCAGGGTTGCACAGAGCTCTGCTGACATAAATCCCTCGCATCTTGAAGGAACAGCAAAATTTTCTAAATTATTGAAACAAGATTTGTCCCACTATTTTGATTCAGTACAGTATGATGTCCATCATGCATGGCTATACATGCATTAAATGGCTTTCATGCCAATTTTCAGTTTTTTCTCTGATCATCATTTTTTATAATGTTCTAAAGACTGTGAGATGCATCAATACCTACAGATGAAAAATGCAGTGCAGAATTAAACATTTTTGCCATCATTATCATTGCAAGTTAGAGCAACAGTGAAAGACTTGCTGTGTTGAGAGGCAAGCTACATGTGCCTTCTATTTGCTGTGATTCATGGCAGCTTTTTCAGATAGAATTTCATCAAGTCTTAATGTACAGTTGAATTGGGAGTTCACACTGGGTGACTTGACACATATGGGATATCAAGTGCTCTGCTAGATGAAATTCATTTTTTAAGCAGTATCCCTCAGTAGCTCCAGAGGAAGTACTAAATCAAGAGCTTTTTGAACATGCAGAAAAAGGGAATCCCAAGAATGGTTCTCTGCTCCATCATATTTAGCTTATTCTACATCTAGAAATTTCTTGAACATTTTGCATATGGAAAACTTGTGCAGAGCCAGGAGCTGGACTTCAGTGATCCTTGTGGGTCCCTTCCAACTCAGAATATTCTATGATTACAACTTTCTTCCTTGAAACTTGAGGTCACTCAGCACATAGCATCACTAACCCAATGCTGCTCCAGATTCTTTGCATAGAGTCTTGGTAATCATAATTGTGGTATTTCAGTTACCCTTACAAGGGTCTGAATGCTGCTACCAAAGTTAAAAATACTTTTCGTTTCCTTGATTAAGATCTTGGCTTACAGCTAAAGGTTCTTGGAGTAAAAATAAATTCAGTCTTCTCATCTTTTCTTTGCTCTTCTTTTTGAATTATAGGTGTTAAGAATGCAAAATTCATGGTTGCAAAGTGGAAATATTGTTTGCAGTGGAAAAAGAAGATAAATTTAGATGTAATTTGAAACATGCATGATTGTCTGTTTTCTACTGTGAAATCACGATGCTGGAAAATTTAGCTTTTTCTCATTTTGAAAGCTGTGATTATCCAGTGTAATCTTGCTCTGTGTTTTGAGACCAGAGAAGAGCACCTCAGATTAGATTTCTAGACAGATCTGCTTTTATAATCTTAAATGTAACACTGAATCATACATTTGCTTACCGAGTTGTAAATATATATGATTGTGATGGTAAGAGATGTATTAGCATCTGATCAAAAATTCAGTATGAGCTAGATAACCCAGAAAAATCCATTTTTAATACTTTTCCTGGCATCTTATCCTATTTTTGGACTTCTGTTCACTGAACAACAGCTCTGAAGAATTTGACATTTGTATTTCTGTGTCCCCACAACTCCATCAAGCTGCATAGACTGAAAGGAAAGAAAAACTTGCCACACTGACACCATCAAATAACTGCATGAAATTAAAACTTTTTTAAGGGAAAGGATAGCTCTAACTTCCCCCTCTCTGAATAGTTATAATAAATGCACTGGTTTTTTTTTTTAATAGTGTAGCTTTAGTTTCTACCAGGAGGGTGCATTCTGTGTGCCATTTGTCAGCATTTCACACATACCAGTTTATTCATTCTTCCTTTTCAGTGACCTGCTAGGCATGTCTTGTTATGTACATAGGGAACCATCCAGAACTTGTCTTTAGTTTTGTTAGGTCAGCTGTTGCTCCAAGTTCTCTAATCTTTCATTTTTGAGTGCTCTTGTGTTGCATCCTTTGGCAGATGATGTTCTTGTCACCAGGGGTATCATCCTTTCCACATATAGTTGAGATGGTCTCTGGCTGATCCGTGGTCCTTTACTTGTTCTGACTTCTGCCTTTGCAGGGTGTGCTGACAGTATATTGCACCTGTTGGTAGAGAGTGTTTATGAAATGTAATTACAGGCTATAGGTTTTGGAGTCTTTTCTGCTCCATTTTGCTATTCCTCTTATAAATCAATGGCTTTATTAACAGCCTGTATAATTTCTGTTTGTATGTTGGCCACTATGCACATTCTGTCATCCTTACAGGATTCTTGCAGTTCTAATTTAGTCTTGTCCAAGCTGGGAAGGTCCTGACAGAAGCTTAAACTAAGCCATAAAAGTTGTGACTCTTCCTGAGGGAATGGCACTGAAGTGCAGTCCTGACCAGAAATAAAGCTTCGTATTTGGTTACAGAAATGCTGTCACCCAACAATATTCAGAAGCTTCACCTCTGTTTGGGAGGTCACCATTGCTGGCCTTTCCAACCATTGCTAATTAGAACATCTTCCTGTTTTTTCTACTCCTGAAAGGAGTGCTGGTGCTGCACTGAATGGACCGTCTTCCATTGATGGGAGTTAGCATGTCTTAAGGAAACGGTAGCAGCGTGGCTATTTTTAGGGATTCTCCAAATTAAGCTATTGCAGCTCTCCACTGAGGGAACGGTCTGTTCTTACTGTTTAATCCTGCTAATGACTGTTCTAGACTCCAGCTCCTCATGGTTGTACCCAGCTGTGGTGACCTACTTCCTATCCAGGAGCTGACAGTAAGAACCAGCTGATCTACTTTTTTTTTTTGCTCATTCCTTTACCATACTATTAGGAATGTGTGTCATTTCTGACACCACCCAATGCCCCCACCAAAAGGATACATTCTTCCTTATATCATCTTTGTGAAAAGCAGGAGTATTGGAGGATCTCAGCCTATTGGTCCTGTGTGCCTTATTGGATCATTAATCTTTCCAGGCAGTTTCTAAAGGCACCAGCTAACTTGCACACAAGCATCTGAGTAGGGATGTTAGAGTGCCATTCCTACAGTCCTTGATTTGTTCAGAGAGGATTCCCTTCTGATGTAAAGTCTGTAATTAGATTATGTCTAGCACCATGGATAAAGGATGTAACGTTTCTTATCCCACCCTTAGCGGGACTAGTGGAGTAGCTTTGAAATGTACCGTAAATAACTTCCAGGGACATGGGATGCTTAGGAAAAAAAGTAAATATGGTAAGTAACACATAGTCCTGAATGGACCAGCTCAATGACCTCATTCTGAAATTATTTCTGCATATGTATCTAAAAATGAACGGTTGTTATGTGTTTGTATCAGATTCGGCTTCTTTGGTTACCCAGAGCTTAAGATGCTGTTCAGACTTTGAAGATCATCTGAAGTTTAATCACTGTTAACTGTATTTCCTTACAGAAATAAACTAAGGTTTGATCAACCCAATTCTTACTGCCATATGAGTAATAAATGAAGTGCTTGGCTTTTTACACATTAGACTAGACAAAAATCTTGAAGGTTGTGCTGGGCTTGGCAGTGCACATTATGTAAGGAATTTAAATTTGTAAATTATGTTGGATTAACAAGAGCCGCTAATTTTTTTTTAAGAATGCTTCAAAATACATTCAAAAGACACTCAGTATTATTATATTTTAAAGCATTTCTGCTTGACAATACTAGATGCTTTTTGCTGAAGAAATACGGTGACCTTATCCAACTGTTTTGCGTAAGTCATCTGTCTTGTTCCTGCTTGCTTGTTCCTGTTGGATCTGCATGTATTTAAAGATATATTTGCAGGTCCCTTTCTATGCCTCCTAGTTGCATATAATTGAAATAACAGATATGCCAGCCACCACAGTGACTCTTACTAAACTTTATAGTGACATCAGTTTACTGGAATTACACAGTCACTTGGTCTCTTTTTTCAACATGGACCGTAGTTAAGCATAGGAAAAGGGGATAATCTGAGCATAGCTGTCTTTAATCCACAATACCTCTACTCATTCAGACCTCTCTAAATGAGGACAGATGCAGGAGAGAAACAAGTTCCAGACAGGTTTGTTCTGAGGAATCGTGTTTTCTCTTTAGATTGTTTTTTCTTTTATGAATTTGCATTTCAGTCTCCCGTTACTGATTTACTCTTTAGGCGTCCTGCTTCCGAAGGCACAGCTCTGCTACAAAGAAGTAGGCTACCAGGTATCCAGGACTTCAAGTGGAGAGTGGACGTAGCAATATCCACAAGGTATAAGAGAGAATCGTGCATGTCCCTGGAAGTTGTTTTACCTAAGGCTAAACTGATTTCTTGGGCTGCTTAAAAATGTTAACAGGGTTAAAATGTACCTTGCTGTTAGGGATTGGCATGTAGCGTTAAACAGTAAGATACAGATGGAATTTTCTGAACAGGGTAGAAGTCAATGTATATACATGTTATTGTTGTTAACATTTCACTCAAAGTTTGAGTCTTAAAGGTGCTGATACAAATCCACAAACCCTCAGAGATGGGTGGAATAAATTAAATGGATTGAGCCTCAAGCAGCCAGGCAAACTCTCAGTTTCACTGGAACAGGGGAGGGAAATCCCGTATGCAACTTCTCAAGTATACTATCACTTTATGTTGCACATGTTAAAATGACTTTACATCCCCTGTACAGTGTGCTACAGATTCTACAAAGAGAGGTTTCAGAACAGCACCTTTACGCTTCCATAGTTATGCAATTGGTCATTGTACTGCCTCCTGGTTTCTTTCACAAAACAGGAGCAAAGGCCTTTGTGATCATCCTGCCTGTGCCTGCAGTGAGTGGCTTCTTGCCATCTGCCAGAGCAGAGGCAGCTGAGGGATGGATCTTTGGCACAGAAACCTGTTGTCTGTGCTGTTTTGATCTCTGTCTAGTTCTAACCAAGACAGACCAAGATGAAATAAATTAGAACATGATCCAGTATTTGTTAGTACACTAAATTATTAGCATGAGTGACTCCATATTGCATTCATGGATACCTGCATCAAGGAGAGAGTTGCAGCTTCTTTGCTGCCATAGTTGAGAGTCCCATGGGTAGTCAGGGATTGTCTTCCTGAAATCAAGAAAAAAGGCTCCTAAGTAAAAACTGTAATGGCCAGAAGCTACTAGTTCAGGTGACTCTGCCAAGCAGTGCTATAAGCACCACACAGGTATCACTCTGCAGAAAAAAATCTATACCTATAAGAGAGCACAATGTCCAGATAAACATCCTCGGGCACAGTGCTTGCAAGCTGCAAGCAAATCCTATTATTTGTTTTCCAAACAGCACAGGAGCAATACATTATCCTTTTTTGTTTTCCTTCCTCTTATTTTCCTTTCCAGTTAACCTTCCCCCTGGGATTTCTTGTTTATCATGCAGCAACAGCCTCTGCAGAGAGGTATGGTGGCTTCTGGCTGTGGTGCCTGTCAGTACCTGAGCAGGCTTTGGCAACGTCAGTTGATGGAAGCTGCACAAGAATGACTCATTTCCCTTCTTTGGGTCATCAAATAAAATAACAACACACAAATTTAGCATAAAGACTGGAAGAGCTTGATTCCCCAGATGAGGTGGCAGTTGAAAATATGAAGGGATGGACAGGATGGTAAACTGCATAAGAAAACTGTGCATTATTATTAGCAGTACTTGGTCAGCTCTCATCCCTATCATAGTTCCACTAAATTGATTATGTAAAAACAAAAATGCTCCTAAACTTGTAGTTGCTAAAGTATTAAAGAAACGTTTAGTCTCAATACTGAGATAAGTTGGACAGTACTCTTATGTTTATGAGCTTCCAGCCAGACAGGTAAAGGACTCTGAGACTGAAATTACTCGTGTTCTGTGTAAAGCCTACATGAACATCTAAAATGGTTAATGTGCAATGCTGTAGTCATCACACTGCTGATATCTGCTGCTGTAATACTAATAATGTAAATAATTTCAGTTCACTGGCCCGTGCACTTCAGCCATCCATTCTGATGATGATGAAGCTTTCAGATGGGACAGCTCATCGCTTTGAAGTAAGTCTGATTGCCATAATAAATAAAAAAGAAACCACTTGAAGTTTTATTTAGAAAGTTGAATTATTATTTAAAATACTAAAGCTCTTTTAAACAATGCATTACCATTGCTTGGTTTGCTTTGGAATCCATCATGTTCAGTGTAGCTGCATACAATATATAATGAAACACCAACCAAAATCATTTCATACCTTGTTCCTATGCACATTCTGCTGAAATCTAATCTTTTAGAAGAAAATGACTGAAAAACACTGTTGCACAATATCTGGTTGGATTAAAAATTATGGGGTTGTTATCAACTGTAACCTTCAGACCTGAAGGTGGCTTTTGAGGGCAAGAAAATTGCTGGGGTAGTTTATATAAGGTATGATACACTTCTGAACCTGCATTTTGCAGAGAATGATAACATTCTCTTCCGTGGCAGAGGTAGTTTTATTCTTTTTCTTCAGTACCATTCTTGCTGCTAGAAAGTAAAAAAAAAACCTCTTTGACCTCAGAATTAATCAGTGGCAGTATTTGTGACACTGTACTAAAGGCTTGCCAGAAGATGCCATAAACTCTTCCGTAATTTTAACCTTTGAAAAGAAATGCTGTTTGTTCTATAAATAACATGGTGGTGCATACAGGAATTCAGTGCACAGCAGGCATTGTTACATTTGAACTCTGTACAGATTTTGGCTTCAGTTCCTGGGTTAGTAGTAGTCTGGAAGGAGCACCAAAGCCCTGTGGGTTGAAAGAGGTGAACTGATTTTACTGTTAAAATGTTGTGCAAGAAAGCAGCTGTTGAGGAAGGCATAAATCTGTGCTACACTGCAAAATGTTGAGGGTGTCACTTCACAGGAGATCAGATTTACCACTCTGGACAGTCCGGGTCAGAACATCCCATAAACTCTGTTTGACATCTTCCATGGAACTTAAATGATGCCATGGATGTCAGGTTAACCCTTTACAACAGGGTAGGTTTCATTTTGGGGAATAAAAGCTAGTATATATGTTCTTTACTGTTTATATCCGGGGCTTTATTTCCTGGCATATAATGTCAAGTCTTCATCTTGGTGCTATTGTTTCTGGTTGTTTGGGTTTTATTTTAGTTGGGTTTTTTTCTTGTAAGTCTGTGGAAGACCCTTTGCTATTTGGCAGTGGAGATGTGTTTGTCCAGAACACATAGCAGTGCAGATATCTGATGCAAGCAATGTGCTTCTCTTAGAATCAACTCTTTGCTGCTGCTGCTTAGATCTGAATGCCAAGGATTGGGCTGTAAACACGATTTCTGTATCTGATGAGTGGTCTTCCCACAGTTAGTGGGGATAAACCTGTGTTTTGGTTCAAGGTGCCATGTGCAAGCAAATATAGTCCTCAGCTCTCTGGTTTCCTTTCATTTGGACGTGTTCAGAATGTCATGCTAACTATCAGGGCTTATGTAAGATGGTAAGTCCAGAATTCTGTTGTGAACAGTTTTAGAATGTGTCTGGCACAGGGAGAAGTTACACTCTGGTCTCTGTTTGGTTTTTTAATCACAGTGTGACTTCTAACTGAAGATTTTTTTCAAAAGCAGTGGGAATTGCAGCATTTTGAGTCTTGTTGTATGTATGTCAAAAGTGAAAAGGACATGGTACCTTTTTATGCATTTTGGATGTATGTGGAAAATGCAAATCAGGTGTTGGATTCCTCTCACATAATTGATATCTGTGCTATACTAGGCAGAAGGATGACAAGGGTCTCTGTCAAAAGAACTGCTGTCTTTGGTGTAGCCAAAGCAGTGGAGTAAATTAGGCAGAGCTCTGCAGAGCAGCATGGGACCAGCTAGACTGGGATGGGCACTCCTGTGAGCACGTGTGTTTGTGCACTGCCCTGTTGTTTGTCTGTGCCACACCATCTGTGCCTGTGCTCAGGTGTGGATCTCTGTCTTAACACATAACAGATTTCCATCCACTTGATTTCTCAGGCTTGAAATGGTAGAGTCCATAAGTCTCCTGCACAGCTGAAAATGCTTTGTATGTTCAAGCAAAGTCTTGTGCCTTCCACATATAGACACTGCCCAGTGCCCTTTGCTCTTGAGGCTGCTGCCAAGTCTCTTGCCCCAAGTCTCAAATCCTTTCTCTTGAAAGTTTGGACAAGCAATATCTGGAATTTGTGTTTGAGAATTTTGTAGGCTTCACAACATTCCAGATGTCTTTGTTTTTCCTTCCAATCCAGGACTCTTACTTCACCACAGCAGTCCTCAGTTTACATCCTGAAATACATGTAGTATTTCCTTTCTTCCATCAAGCAGTACTATGTAGCTGTTATTTCTGGGTTTTTTCCACTCTCCTTTTCCACATGGATTTAGTTGAATTAACTGAATGTTATTAACCTCAAATCCTTTGTCTTAAATCTGAAAAAAATCCTATTTTAAGAGAGATTGCGCTGACACTGCAATGTTCCCTATCCATAGGCATGCCCTAGTGAAAGTTCATAAGATGTCTTCTGTTTTCTAACCTGAATATTCTGTTTCAGGTGCCAGTTGCAAAGTTTCAAGAATTGAGATACAACGTTGCCCTTATACTGAAGGAAATGAATGATTTGGAGAAGAGGAGCATACTGAAGATCCAAGACTGAACACTTTTAAATTGGGAGTTTATGGAAGAGACCTGGAACCCTCAGCGTGTTCTGTGAATGGTAGAGCAGGGGACCATCACCACTTTGCCTGTATGAACTTCAATGTGACATTTGTGATGTCTGCTGTAAATATTTTTTTCAATTCAAGTGTTTAAAAGCACAAGCTCTTTTTGTAAGACTTAGGAAAACCAAAAAATGTATCTATGAAAAAGTATAATGCTGTTTGCGAGCATTTTGCATGATTCATCAAAACATTTTTTTAAATAACTGTCTTAATAGATGTAAGAGTCATTTATTTCTGATTATGATTCATCACTTTAATTATTTTTGAAAGTCTGCTACCGGAAGCCCCAGCAATGTGTATGTATCATAAGAAAGCTCTGCAATACTTCAAATAAAAAATAAAATAACAAACCCACTCCTGCCTTCTAGTATGACAAATGCAGTCTTGAGTTTTGCATAAGTAAAATTGTTGTCTGGCTTCTCACTAAGTGACTAAGATATAGCTACAGACATTTAAAGGCTAATTTGAAAGAAAATTGGAAACCTGTGGAGCAAGAACAAAGTATCAGCTGAGCTTCCAGGACTAATTCCATGGAATTACAGAAGTGGGAAGGTGTAGTCTTAAGTCTTTATCTGGTTGATCATAATGGGCTAAATAGCAGTCATGTCATAGGTTTCTAAGTGGAAATGCCTGTCTCTTGTTTCATGTATTGCCTGTATGTTTGATTGAATGAAATCAGCTGACATGGCTGGACAGAAACCTCTGGGCCTGCAGTGATGGTGAACAGTGGGAGGCAGTGATCTTGTAGCCCATGACACCAGAGACTCATTACCTGTGCAGGTCAGACCCCAGGATGGAGGGGCTGCCTACAACCTCTGGGGTGAAAGTTACAGATGTGAGGATATCCAAGCCCCCAAGTCGAGAAAGGAGTTAAGCACAGGCTGAAGTTCCCTGAGTTGCTCCAGCAGTTGGACTGGATGGTCATTGCAGGGCCCTCCCTTTCAACAGAAATAGTCTATTCTAAGTTATTCCTTTGCCCCACAAGTTAACCTCAGAAGGACCCCCTTAACTCGAAGCATATGTTTTAAGTCTCATTTAAATGCTGTGGGACCACAAGTATGTCCCTAAGAGTTTTGCCAAGAGGGGGTGCATTCCTCAGTCCTTGCCTGAGCGAGTTTTCCCAGCAGCAAAGATATGGAGGCTGTGAGCAGTGGCTCAAAGACAGCATCCTAGAACTGGAGGCTTTATCTGGCTGTCAGGTGTACTTTAGAAAGCACATGCTACTGCCACTGTTAAGCCTTCACTTATTCTAGCTAATTGCAGGGGTTTTGTCTCAGTAGTACCACCCATACTTCTCTTTCATGTTTTGTGACTATAGAACTTGCCTTTGTCTTCCTCACCCCCTGCAGAAAACTACTGAAATTAAAATTGTGGATTTGGGAAGCCTTTTACACTCCCACAGATGTTTGTGTAGGAAAGGATGACTTGGCTTTTGGATTTTAAAAATCACAACAAGCATAATAAGGCTTATTTGTCACACTTTTTAAGAGGAGATTTCTTTAACAGCAGTCCACACCAATCTAAAGATAGCTGAATAGCTCTGGTCCAGAAAGCTTTTAAAACCCGAGCAAGATCGTGTCCTGTAGTTTCAAATAAACCATCAGTCACGATTTCAAACTGTTCAAAAGCTGCATGTTCCATTTGCTTTGTAGGGGATTCATCAATAACTTCCAGCTTTCATCCATGATGCATCTTAGCTATTGTATTCAGGGAACACCAAAGCACATAAAGAATTAGCTCCTGTACCTTCAAGTGGACTGTGGATTGCGTTAATTACTCTGTGGAGCTTGTTCGTCTTCTTTCTGGAATTACATTATCACGAGCTGTGAAACAAAACATAGATCATGATGTTCCTTGCTACAGCCTTTCCCTTCTGGATGTTTAGATTTATAAGGTTTCAAACTGCAATGATAGCTCAAACTGAGCCTAAGTGAAGTCTTCAGGCAAACAGAATGCTGCATAAAATGACCTGTTGCTCAAGGCATTTGCAAAGTAGTTTTTTACTGGTCAGAGTAGAAAAATCCATTAATACCTTTACCTTCTAGACAGAATATATTAATTCAGTTGTTCTCCTGTAACAGCAATTGCCCATGTTCTCCAGAAATGGAGAGGCTTCCTGACTATGTGAACATGAGGAGCCCTGGACTGCTTGGTCTCAAATTTGTCTTGCCACACGTTAAGCAGGAGTTTGTTGTAATTGGAGGTTTACCGTGTATGCTGAGGGTACTTGAACACTTGGGATGTTCATTCCTCTGTACTTAAGAGTTAATTTGGGCTTTCCTTCTGACAGATTAGCTTTCCAGTAAAACAGGAGTTGTCACCCTGATGGCTAGTGGGAGTGCATAAGATAATCCCTCAGTTTTGATAAAATGTGAGTCTTCAAAGAACAGTTAGGTATCTCAGGACTTCATGGCAAACTACATGTTAAATATTTGTTCAATGCTGAAATATCTTACTCCTTCATGATCAAAATACTCTGGAATTTGAATTCCATTGAGTTTATGACAGTAGCCCTTTCATTCTAGTACAGAACAGAAGTAACCTTCTAAGAATCTAGATATGGCTGAACAGAAATTATTTTACCCAGCCCGCTCTAGGTTTGGTTACGCTTCAAGGACATGCTGTGAATCCCCCTTCCAGTATCATGCAGTGAAAGGTACAACCTCAGTGGGATGCTCGCTTTGTCAGTCCTGAGGTCTTGTCAACCTGATCACTAGTCAGTCATCAATTAGGCAGGCAGGGGTTTGCGTGGGAAGGGCACTGGGGTTTTTTCTTATTACACAGTTCATGGACCAGTAGGTAACAAGAACCTTTCTCAGACTCTGTTGGTGTTTTTCCCTGAAAAATAACCCTCCGTGATCACGTTGCTCTCTCTATTGGTGCTTGCATTTATTTAAACTGGATAATGTGTTTGCATCTGAATTCTAGTTATTTTCTAACCATGGCATATGAACATAAACTTCTCCATTACACTTCTTCTTTAATTTCCTTTATAGTTTATAGAACATTATGACTTTTTTTTTTAAGATTAATGTGTCAAAATAGATTTAAAATAGAACTTGGACTTGATTGCTTTTCAATGTACATTATGTGTGTATGATAGCAAAGACACCCAGTACATAAAGGAGTAGTCACAGCAGGCAGAATGCAAAAGGAGAGGTAAAGATGGTTGCCAAAAGTCATCCAGAGATTCAGTGGCAAAATAACCCAGAAGAACTGATATGTCTTCCCTTCCTGTTCCCTATCTGTAAGTTAGTGCAGCTTCCTGACATACTGGTCAGGCCTCACACTTGGTGGTTTTTTTAATTATCTCAGCTGCATGGGCCATCAGTCCAAATCTGTTCTTGCTTATGGACTACTACAGTGTGGGCAGAGCACTTGAGAATAAAAAGCCATCTGTGGTTGTATTTGTGATGTGACTTTTCACATCCCTGCTTCCACTAGAGAAGGAGCTTTGTCAGCGTGACTGGTGGGGTGGAATTTCACACTTGGGTTCCTTGTGTTTGAGAGAGGAAAGATGCAGGTTTATTGATGGCTTTTGTGGTCTCAAAGCGTGATGCAGTTTATAGATCCAGAAGAAGGCTGAAGAATGTAGTCATGCTCTCACGCTGCCTGTTATGTCAGCCATTAACTGCTGGAAGGAGATCAGTATTGTGCTCATTGTCATTAAAAGGAAGAAATTAAACCTCCCTTTGTAGAAAAATCTTACAAGAGAGATGTGCTTTTGCAGAGTGAGTCACCTCCTCGCTTTAACTTCTTCTGTTTAAGTGAAGGATAAATCTGTTCTTGATCTCATGAACAATGCAGGTAGGCAGGAGGGTGCTTTTTTCCTTTTTCTTTTTCCTTTTTTTTTTTTTTTTTTGCTTTCTAATCAAGTACACCTCATGACCTACTGCTGCTCCATATCCATGAATATATGTATGAATGTATGAAAACTCTATGCTTTCAGGACGTGTTATATAAAAACACCCCAGCATATCTACATTATGTATGTTCAATTCACACAGCTGTTTTTGCTAAAAAAAAGTCTTTGCAGAGCCAAGCCTGATGTCAGAATCAAATATTTTGTATTTGTTTGACTTCTAGTGAACAGTAAATTAGTATCTTGGCTTTAAAGTATTTTGCTGTTATTGAGACTGTACAGGTCACTCTGTACCTGTCACACCCCACCAAGTACTAACATTTACCAAACATCACACACGTACCAGGAACTAGCAGAGGCAGAGCCAGCTGATTTCTCCCCTAAGAAATCACAGAGTTGTTGCCTGTAGGCCATCTGTGACAAGGTCTTAACTGTTTTCTAGCCTGGGATAAGGGTCTGTGTTCTGAACCCTTCTAAGCACACAGCTTCCACCACAGGAGTAGTTCATAAGCGCAGCTTCCCTTTTCCCTTGAAACGTTCCAGCCACCTCCCTGCTGGTGGAAGAGAATTCCCAGAAGTGCATTTCACAGTGCTTTTTTGAGACTCGTTTCAGTCCAGAGCATCAGCCAGCCCTGCAGATGCTTTCATACATTGCAAATAGGAACTGTGGAAGTTCCTTTCAGAGTGCAAATGCTGATTACATTTTCTATGATAATCTATTCCCCTTCCCTATCTAGAATTCATGTGCTGCTAGAAACCCTCCCTTTATACCACGACTTATCTCTTTAAGTGCCTGCTATGTAACTATGTAAATACTGGTGGCATATCCCCGATAGAGAGATTGTCACTGCATTGCTACTGGTAACCAGTGGTTATGTCACTTTCCCTCGCTTGAATAGGCTTTGACTCATAGTGGTTTTCAGGACAATGGTTATAAAATAACACACTGAGGGGTTGCCGAGACTATAGTTTTGCAATAGAGACAACTGCCGACCTCAAGGCTGCAAGAAAGCATTTTTCCTTTTTTTTTTTTTTTTTTTCCTTAAGGGTTTTATTCTTTTATAGCATGAGATTTTCTTGCATGGAAGTTTAGAAAACAAGAAGTCTACGTTAGCAAGCTGGAGTCTGGTGGGAAAACCCCACACTCCCAAGCTAATTCTTTCTAGCTGTTCTGAAGCATTGCTTGACTGAAATTTTAAGTGCTTCAGCTGTCCTACCTTTCTTTGAATTACTTGCTGTCAGGCTGTGCTATACTTTAGATTCAAATATGATTTAAGTGATGGTAGAAAGAAGTATGGAAACCAGTGGTTCTTAAATTCTTTTTCCAATTAAAGGATTTGCCTAAGAACAACAGGTAGATATTGAACTCATTAATCCAAAGTGTACATTATTAAAAGTTAAGATCCAGAATTTAAGCGGCTTTAAGTTGTTTTTTACCTTGAAGTTCATCTCAACTTTGCCAAGTATCCTCTCTAAACAAGGTCTTACAAAACTCATGTTGCCTCTCCTTTCTTCCATCTTTTCTCCTGTCCATTCAAGCTCCATAGGCAGGGCTTGTCCCTTAATACCTGCTTAGCTCACACAGTCTAAGCTGGGGAGTCCAGACACTTCTGTAAGCAGGAAAATGGAAATTTGTTCCTTCATCCCATCCCTTGAGCTTCATGAGGAGGCAAGTAGTATCAGTAACAGGACATCCTCAGAAATTTCAAATTCTGCAGTGGATTTCAAGACAGCATGAAAAGTGCCCCACATCTTTAGAACATTTGAAAGGGTATACATATATAACATAACATAGACATTTCTGGTAACTGTAGATATGCATGAAACTGCAAAAAAAAACCCAAAAAAACATTTGACAACTTCTTTTAGAACAACTGCTTCTTTTCAATAGTAGCACAGGTGATTTTCTCCCTAGGCTGCATTTAGCACAGACAGTTACACAACTAGTGCGATCCTCTCATCTAACAAGAATTGGTGGGAATGTGCAGATTCAAATGGTCAACACGGCTGGTCTTGAATAAAACAAAGATACATCATGTGCTTTTTTCAAGAATCCGGCATGGACAGGTAGAGCTATGCAACATGCCATGCCGTAAATTAATAAACCCAATAAAACTAAATAAACACAGCATTTTCCTTCTAATGTTTTCCTTAGTTGCCCTAAAAGCACGATTACCTGACATCAAAATAGCTTCACCACTACGTAGATTCCCTGAAAGGGAACGATTAACCGTGCAAGTACAAGGCTCTACAGCTCCAGTTCTAGCAGGGAACGGCATCTCAAAACCTCTTCGAACCGGTGTTTTCTCCGTGTCACCGGCGGCACCAAAACGCCGAGCCCGGGAGCGAGCCCCGCGTCCCACCAGCGGGTCAGACCGAACTCCGAGCACGGGGCGCTCCCTTGGCCGCGCGGCTCCCACCCACCCGGCGAGGGGCGGACGCGGCCGGGCCGGGGGGGTCTGAGGGGCCGGGGGGTCTGAGGGGCCAGGTGACCCCTCACGGGGCGGGGGGAGCGGAGCGGGCCGGGCCGGGCCGGGCCGGGGCCGGCGCGTTACAAAACCGCCTGGTTTTGTAACAACCTGCGGGCGCTGCCCAATGAGCGGCGGCGCCGCCGTCACGTGCCCGCCTTTATATAAGCGTTGGCGGCGGCGCGGGGCGCTCCCGGCGCGGGGCGGCAGCAGCACCGCCATGGGCCGGCGGGGCCGCGCCGCGCCCCCTGCGCGCCCCGGCGCCTCGCGCCGCCCGCCCCGCTAGAGCCGACGGCATGGGCTCGCACCTGCCGCCGCCGCGCCCCGAGCCCCAGCTGGTGCTGCAGCTGGCGGCGGGGGCTCTACAGGCGCAGAACTTGGAGGCGCCGGGCGGCGGCCTGGGGCCCGAGTGGCAGGTGCTGCTCGGGCGGGCGGACGCGCTGGCCTTCGGCGGGCGGCTGCACGAGGCGCTGCCGCTGTACCAGCTGGCGTCCCGCCACCAGCAGCTGCGCGCCGAGCAGCTGGAGAAGCTGGTGGAGTGCCTGGCGCAGAGCGTCCGGATCAAAGAGGGGCTGCCCGCCGCCGGACACCCCGCGGCACCCCGCGAGTGGGACGTTTTCAGGTGCCGCAAGTGCCAGGGCTTCCTCTTCGAGCCCGTTTCCTTGCCTTGCGGACACACGTTCTGCAAAAAGTGCCTGGAGAGGGACCGGGCGCCCCAGTCCCGCTGCGTCCTGTGCAAGGAGGCGGGCGGCGCGGCGGCCGGGCAGCTCCTGCGGGTCAATGTCATCCTCAGCAACCTGCTGGCCAAGTGGTTCCCCTGCCAAGTGAAGGCTTCGCAGCTCCGGCACGAAGGGAACCTCCTCTACAAGGAGAAGAAGCTCCAAGCCGCCCTGCAGAAGTACAACGAAGCGGTCAGCCTAGGTAAGGGCTCTCCCCTTCCCCGGCGCTGCCCCGCGGGGGACGCGCTCCCGCAGCCCCCGGGGAAGGCAACTTTGCACCGGCCGGGGCTCGCCCGCGGCCACTCCGGTGCCTCTCGCCCCGCAGAGCCCCGGGCTGTGCCGGGGGCAGCCCCCGCGTCCGGGGGTTGTGCCGGGGCCGCGCTCCCGCCCGCCGCCGGCCCCCCGCGCCGGGCCCTGGGGCGAGTGTCGGGGGTGCCCCGGAGGGGGAGCCCCGGGGAGGGGTCGTGGCTCTTCGGCCCGCGGTGAAACTGGGTCAGGAGAGCAGCGGTTGCGTAAGACGGAGCCTGCGGTCCGGCCGGGCTCCCCCCGGCCGGCGCCGTTGTGTAACCGGCGGGGCCGGGAGGGAGCGGAGCGCCGCGCCCCGGGACGAGCTCCACGGGGGCCGGGGGCCGGTCCCCGCGGAACACCGCCAGGCGCGGAGGAGCCGCTCGTAGCCGGGCGCAAAGGCACTGGCGGGGGATGCGTGTCCGGGATCCCGCAACCCCGGCTGGCCCGGCTCGGCTCTCCCGCCCCATCGCCGGGAAGCGCCTGCGGGGCTGTGCAGGGAGAACTTTTTGACGCGGTCCTTTTAATGCAGTTTGAGGAAAAGCAACTCACACACTGCACGCAATAAGTGGAAATTAAAGGCAAGGTATTACAAGTTTCACTTAAATGAGAAAGTGTTCTCAGAAAAGTGCCCAGCCTTCCCTCCGCACACGTTTTGTCTCGATGCTACAACATGCCGTGTGTGTAACTCGGTGATCAGTGTAGTGTTATCTGATTCTTCACACTGTCACTTCTTTTCCTGTGTTGAGCGATGGCACGAAGAGATCGCTATGTATCACTTAAAAACTTTGATACCACGGATTTTGAAACTCCTCCCTACAGTATGCCAGCATTCCTCCTGCCGCCTTAAATGTCTCCTGTATATTTCTACCAACCATCTGATCCTCAGTCAGCACTGGTAATTTATTGTGTGAGCGTCTCAGCATTTATTTATGCAATGTTCCCTGCAGTTATATAATACATAGCTGACATTTTGTCTGGAGTTGCCCAAAGAGGTTTCCAGATTTCATTTAGTACACAGTTATTTAAAAACTGGATATTTTGTGGGTTTGTGCAACTCAGAAGCACCAACATGTGTTTAACAAAAAAAAAAAAAAAATTAAGGAGTAAAGCTTATGTAACTAATTTCTATTTTACTTAACCACTTTTTCTATTTCTTACAGCTCCAAATGACCACTTACTATATAGCAACCGGTCCCAGATTAACTCCACTTTGAAAGCTTGTGAAGATGCATTGCACGATGCAGAAACAGCATGCAGGCTCCAGCCATACTGGTTGAAAGTAAGTTCTGACTCCAGTTTTACTTTGGTTTACAATCTTGATACTACCCTGGTAGGAAATGGTTGGAATGGTCAGACAGCTGAATTTGAGGGAAGCTTTAAATCCTGTAACTTCTTGGACCCTTGTTGTTTACAGACATTTAACCATGGTATTCTGTAGCTTCCTGAGGTAGAGAGTGGTAATCATGGAGCATGAGCTAAGGCTATTGTCTTTGACCTGGATGAATATCAAGTTCATGAACTCTCTCTAAAAATGAATGCTGTGCTTGTATCATTCTATAAGGACAAAATTACTATTTTAGTAGATTAATATAGGGGAAGTAGATGTTTCCAAGATCATTTGGGCTCAGGTGCTGTGAAAAGTCATATTTGCTTGAGTTGGAGAATATCCTGTAGGAGTTTTTAGGACCATTGATTTTAGAAACGCAGAGTGGTGGTGTCTAGGTGTAAGAGATGCTTATAGTGACTTTTTTCCTACTTATCTTTTTCTTCTTCAGAAAGATCTCTTGTAATTTCATCATGATTTTATTGCATATTTTCATGACAAAAAAAAAATACTGCAGCTATGGATATGTTTCCTTCCAGGGTCACCTGAGGAAAGGACAGGCATTAGCTAATCTGGGGAAAACAGAAGAAGCTTTAAGAGAGTTTCTATTCTGCCTTGCTCTAGATACTGGGAACAAGACAGCCAAGTCTGAGGCACAAAAGGTGAGTTCCCTAAATCATCTGGAACTGCATTATTGTTTTCAGTGGCCTTTCATAAAGGAGGATGGAATTATTTCTTTTCCCCTCTCTCATTACTGCAAAGAGCTGCACAAATCCAGACATTTGAATTGTGTATTGCTAACTTGAAGATAGGGAGGTAGCAAGAAAACATACTCAGCAGGTATGAGGTGGAAACAGTCAGGACATTAACATCAGCAAATCTGAACTAAAACTGAGTTGTTAATAATTGCCACCCACAGACTACTGTGATTCTCTATAGAAAAATTTCTAATCTGATTCCTAGCCTGGCAATCTATTACCAATGATGGAGTGCAGAAGAGGGGGAGTTGCTATTGAATGTTGTATCAGGCCATTGACTGGCAGAATGCAACACGCAGCACTCATCAAACTCCACTTGGGAGCAGCAGCTTTCTTCCCGCTGCCAGTCGCGCTGTGCCGATATCGGTGTGTGAAGGAGGCGTGAAAGAGGAAGCAGCCAACAGAGGAAGAGCTGTTTTTAAAATAGTTTTCTAAGGTTGCTAATAATTAATGCAAAGTAAGCAATGAAATGGATCTGCAGTGTGACTTTTTTTCAGCAGCAGCCTAAGATGTGTGTGAATTCTTAAATGGCTTTTGTGAATACTGCTCTGTGTTGCACACCCCTCAAAACTCTGATTTCCTGTGAATCAGTATTTTGACATTCGACCATTTTTTTGTTGTTGTCATAGCTAAAAGGCTCAATGTGGCAGTGATAGCTTATGGAAATAAAACCATAATAGTTCTATCTTCCTTCTATTGAATTTTCTTTTATGGCAGTGTATTCATCCCATTCTCCATCACTGGCGGGGACAGGAGGTTTAGGGTTTCTGTGTGCTGTAACACATAAGGCTTTCTAAAAGTAGAATTCTTACAGTAAAGCACTGTTCATGAAGGTAACAGTATAACCTGTTTGGCTGTAGCACAATCAAATTTCTATCTCATTTTATGTATGGTTGAGATTTCAGTCTCCTGGGAGTTTTTTGTCACTGATGTTTGAGGGGTTTGTTTGCTGTTTTCCCCAGTGGGTTCCATGCAGTCTTTCGTTGTCATTGTGTCATGCTTTGTGCTCATAGTCATGCTGGGAGACTCTGTGCACTAGAGCAAAAAGACAAGAAGCAAACAGATATGTTTCTAAATTCTGACTCCGAATAGCCCTAACCAAGACACTTAATTTCTGAGCAGTGGGGTTCTGAGAAAAACTAGGCTTTTATGACCGAAAGAATTACTCCTGCACTCATCAGACACAGAGTTCATCCATGATGCAATGTTTTACTGGGTCATTTCCAAGGCTGTTTGCATAACAATGACATACTACGTTTTACCAAATTCTTTGGCTGCAGCTGTGATGTTCTGCTTGTATTAACTGTCTGCCCATGTTACTTTGAACGTAGTGTGATCCTGTGGAATCCTTTTTGGCTTTAAATAGAAATCTTGGCTGTCATGTGGCTTCCTCAGACATCAGCAGGATCACCTCAGTAGTATGTTGAAATTAGTTTCTGAAGTGTGAATCTTCTATTCAGCTCTGTTTCTTTCCTTAAATAATCATCTGATAAGCTATGCCATACAAGGGGCTTCAAGCTGCTACTTGAAACAGATCCACTTATTTTCTTATAGCAAATGAAGAAATAGCATTTTTCTACTGCCTACCTTTTTTGTATTCCCACATAAGTGAATTAAAAATAGCTACAGTTTACAATATCAGAGACATTTACTCAACTGATCTTGGATTAAGCCTGTGAGAGATGAGTGCTTTCTGTACTAGTAAACTCCAGTGAAAGCTTCTGATGTGCAGCAACAAAATGTACTTAAGAAAGATGGTAGTAATTTCTGATGAACTTTGAACTGCAGGACAAAAACGAAAAAGGCATGTTGTGTGTCACATCAGAGAATGATTAATAACTTTATGGGCTTATTTAACTCTGAAAATGTTTCTTGCTGTCTGTTTGGCCTGTATTGCCATAGCTCTTGATCTTTTTGTTCCTACCGTAGTCTAAAGGGCTCTTTAAATGGTTTTAACAAAATCAAGGATGCTTCTTTCAGCTATTCCCTTACTTGCTTTTTCATTTAGAGGTTATAAGGAAGGAACTAAGCAGTGAAGTGTTCTGTTTTATATCACAGCTTCTACTTAGTTTGTTTTCACTCATCCCGGGAAATGCTCAGGAACACTTACCCGATATCCTGCAGCTGTTGTCACATCACTCTAGATTAAAGGGGAATCTCCTAAATTCAGTGGGATCTGGAGGCACCAGCCATAACCTACAAAGGTTGCTCAAGGTAAAGATCAAGTCTGATGTGTGGTTCTTAATTTGTTGTGTGTTTTGTGTTCACATTGGGAAGCCTTCTCTCCTTTTTGCCTCTGGGAGATAGGAGGATACATTTTCTCAAATTTTTACTGAGTTTCAGAACATACAAAACAGTGTTAACTTACTGAAGTCTCCTTAATTGACTTTAATTCAAGTCCTCTGTTGTTCTGATAAATTTTGTTTCAGAATTGATTGGGTTCAATTCCTGTAACTGTCATTAGGTCTTCCGAGTAGTTGGTAGTGGGAAAGGGCCTCTGAAATTGGATTGAGATACCCTCAAAAGCTGTGAAATGTTAAAATCTAGAGTTTCAGCTTGAACCTGTAACTGGTGATGTCAGTGGCAAAACCAATCTGCATTCAGAGTCTGTACACTACTTAGAGGTTATTGTAGAGCTATGTCAGATACATCAGCAACTTTATAAGTTTACTTTCATAGCCACGGTTTTGTAAATGGCTGTGGAGGTTTACATTTATGGGTGTGTGAGGACCACTTCTGCTTCACTGAACTTTGGGATGGGGTTTGCATATACTGTATATGTAGGAGGAAACTTCACTGGTCCTTACAAACAAAATGGTAGGTCTTGAGCAGCCTTGTTGAGACCAATAAGAAACAATCAGTGACCTTGCCTTCTGGAAAGGCTATCAGCATATTCTGACAAGAAATCCTTTTGTATGACCCTTTCACAAAGTCATTTGAGGAGCAGTTCACCCATCTTTCTGCATGTTACACATCACCACAGCTCCTGCTCACAATCCACACTATGTGTTTTGGGGTTCATCTGGGGAGTTGATGTTACCAGCTGACAGGTGATGTCCTGTAGCCGTAAGGGGATAAACACTGAGTGGTTTATCCTTTGCAAAAGAAATCTGTCTCTCAGAAGGAAGCTCTGTGCACTTTCTCTTATAAATTTTTTGTATTTATACTGCTTCCTTGAAATAAACTCACATTGTTTTGGTTGTTCTGATGGCTGATGCCATCATTATGATATAAACAATATGCAGTTTTTCCATAGGTTGAGTGATAACAACATATTTAACCTGAGATCTAGCTGCATTTCTGCTTGAATGCAGTTTCATGACCTTCAAGCTATAAAGCCACATAAAAGGGCTGAAAATATTCAGTGGTGGGGGTGGCAGAGAGGGGAAATAATTTGAGTTTGTTTGTTGGTTGTTTTTTGGTTTTTATTAGAATTAGCAATTCTCAGACTCTTGCTTCTTGACCTACTAGCTTTTTCCTGGTGATCCATAATATTAAAGATTTGTGACAGGTTTGGGATCTTTCATTACCAGGTTGTTGGATGATTGGTCAAATGTCAGTCCTCTCTTCACACAGGTAAATGTGGAACAGAAAAAGGGTTTTTCCATTCAAGAGGAACCAAATGTAACTACTTCCGGTAGCTTGAGGAAATCGATACAAATTACAGAGAGCAAAAAGGACTGCTCAGAGGAGGAGAACAAATTCACCTCCATGCCAGAGTCTACTTTACTCATTTCTGAGAAATGCAGCCTCCTGAAAAGGAAGTGCTGCTCAGAGGAGTTGCGAAACGCTGAGGTACCCTGCAAACTGATGAAGAAAGGTATGTTTAATTACACACAGGATGGGTTCCATGACATGGAATCCTTGGAAACTTTGCTTTTATAAAACTCAGAGGAAGAGAGTCCAAATTACACTTTGGTTTTTAAAGTTTCCCTTTTACCTAATGAAGGCGTGATGTGGAATCTTTCCTGTACGTGGGGAGAAAAAAAGTCAAAAAAGGGTCAAAGAAGTTTGGGCCAAGTGCTTGTTTCTCAGCAGAGCTTTAATCTTTAAGGAACATCAATGTTGCATGTGGTCTTAATGCTTTCTGTATCAATTTTAAAAGTTTAAAAGCAAAAATTCTATTTGTTCATAATACCTGGCCTTGTTTTCATGCTGTGGGATGTATTTACAATGGTATGACAGAAGAATTTGTCTCACTTTAGACTTTCAACACTAAGAGTGTTTTGACATTGATTGTTAAAGCAAGGTCAAATTCAACCCTCTGTAACTGGGTATAATGTGACCAAAATTAAGAGGAAGTATGAGGATTTGCTTTACATAGAAATTATTGTAATGATGCTTAATGGTTCAGTAAATTGCAAGTATATACAACACCCATTTAAATATCAGATGTTGATGGAGATACATGGAATAGCATCGTGTTTGCATAGTTCTGTTCAGTTATTTTTTTGTCTTATTGGTAGATACGATTGATACTAAGGAAAATAGTACCGGACAACATATTCCATTTGAAGTTGTGGATCCATCAGATTTGGACTGCTCCCTGTGTATGAGGTATGTGTTGTTTTCTCATGGATGTCTTTAGCTTTCAAGCTGTGTCTTCTTCCCTTTTATGACCTACAGATTTTCTAGCTTACTTGGTACTTATTTTTGCCCCGACTTGAAATAAGTTTTTACTATAATCCAGTGATGCATTTCTAGACCTTTGGTTCTGAGCACTGTTCATGAATAGGGACTCTTTGATCTGCTCTAGGCTACTGATTGTTTTGGGAAGGGCACGTAAGGTCACACGAGGATTAAGTGTGTTAGTAAAGGTGTCTGGAAGATTTCCTCTCACCACTGACACACACCTACCCACTGACACATATAGTGCACAAAACCATGGTTTGTCCTCTGGAATTTGTAGAGCTGTTTATAATGTTACAAAAAGCACAAAATAGCTAAAGAGACCACATCCAATGAATATTCTGAGTTTGCATGTGAAGTACTGTGTTGCTGCTATTGCAATAGGAGGATCTTGCAAGTAAACAAGAGCATGTTTCTCCTCTATTGCTTAAGAGACATGTTCCTCACTTCACTGAGGGTGTCACTCCATTTGCTTAAAGATCTCTTCCAGTTAAACAGCAGGTATTCTTGGGGACAGCAATGACTTGATAAAATAAGTAGGAGTTGTCAACTGCATCTGTTTTACTACTTGTTTTGTAAAAAACATTTTAACTTTGGCAAAGACACGTGGGTTTTGTTACTGACTTAGAAATATTGGGAAAATGTTTCACTCACTGCAGTGAGTGTTGCTTAGGTTTGGGGTTTTTTTAAGTACCCAGATCTGTCAATAACACACGGTGGGGTTTGCACTACATTTTAAATTCTTAAATAGCAGCCTCTTTATGGATTTACTTCTGAAGGCCTGTGTTTTGAGAAATCTGGATTTGCTTTGTTTTGTTGTTTATATGTGGAGAAGGAGGCTTCAATTTATTCCAGACAAACTGAAACCTTTGAGGGAACAACTGCTGTTGTCTGATTTGCTTCTGCTTGGAATAAATCAGATCTGCCCCCTCTCCCTCTGCCTGTCTACAGCTGAAATGTGTTCCAAAAGTTTATATAGCTGTCAAAACACTCAATACTGCAAAGAGCAAAACTTTGCTCTAACAGAAAGCCACACAATTAGTCTTAGCTTGTTTAGTGATTCTACATGTTTATCATGTCCACGCAGCATTTTTCAGATGTTTTTAATGAAGTTAATTAGTCCTACTTTCTCATACTGTGTGTTAAGTCAGAAAGAGCCAGACTACAATACATTTGTAAAGGAATTAGCCCAAGGATTACTGATTCCCTTACAGTATAGAGGATGGGGGTGCTGAGCAGTCACGAATCCAGGCCTTGCATCTAGAAGGATGTTAGCTTTGTAACGTCACTGCACAAGGGAGGCTTGTGCTAAGGAAAGCTCTCATAAGATCTTTGTTATTGATTGATTATAATTATTTCCTGCCATGTTCTTCAGAAGTGTTTCAGGGATTTGGTTCCTGAGGTACTTTGGACTAATTACCTAGTAACCTACTGACCTGTTCATAATTAACTTCAGGAGCTGTTATTAACCTGTTTGTCTGGTGGAGTGGCCAAAATGTTACTGATCTACATTTGCTCCCACAGCAAGCAGAAAACACAAAGTAATAGTCAGAGCAACACACTGGTGTGAAGGAGACTCAGGCATCCTAATAGGAATTTCTTGTCTTTTTGCTAACGTTTCAGATGAAGTCAGTCATTCCTAAGTAATTACATATGCAGTCCAGTGCCTACTGAAACACATTGTACAATTCAGTGTTGTACACAGTTAAAGCACTAGGGAAGCCTCAGTGCAGTGAGGTTTGTTTATGAAACAATTAACGAGTGTTTTCAGTTATACAGTCAAGCAGCAGTAAGATAGGTGTGGTATTCTAGATGCTTCTTCATATGTTCCATTGCTTAAATGTCAATATTTATATTAACTAATGACATTTAATAAACTGTCCATGGCAGTCCTGTTAAGAGCTGATTACATTCTTAAATATTCATCTTGTTAAAGATGCTGTTACATGTGGGTTTACGTATTTGTGATTTCCACAGGTTTAATAGAACATAGTGTACTGTTTTGATAAACTAATATTTTAAAGGAAACATATTAATTTACTTAAATTATGGTTAGACTAATATTTGAGACCTTAAAATGCTTAGACAGTATGTTGTAAAATACAGTATATGCCAAACACTTTAGTTTCTAGTTTTGAATTACTTCTATTTTTTTATTATTGACAAGGAAACATCACTTTGCAGTATCACATAATCATTATAAGGAAAAAAATCCTTATGTGAGAATAAGTGTCACAGAGGTAAGGTAAAGGTTAAATACCATGGTACTTTGAAGATTTGGCCTTATATTTTAAATATTCTTCTAGATGAAACATGAACCTAAGGTCACTCATTCTCCAGAAAAGCAGTCATTTGAAGGTTAAAACCTGTCTATGCCAACCAGAAAAAAAAAGTCTCCATTAGAGCTGGCAATAGTAGAATCATAAAATCATTTAAGTTGGAAAAGACATTCAGGATCTTTGAGTTCAACCATTAACCCAGAACTTCCAGGTCCCAGTTTATTGCAGTCACTGATGTGGGCTTTTGATGCAAATAGCTATTTTGTGCTTAGCTCTACTCATACAAGTAATCATATGATTTCCACAGTACTAGTTGTGCAAGTATTGCTCCATTTCATTAGCAAAGTCAGATGGTCCCAATTCTGGTTCTATTTATTGCTCACATAGAGGAAAATTAAATCCTGGCTTGTTGGAAGTTCATGACAATATTGTCACTCACATTCATCAGAGTCAGAATTCACGTTGGGTGACAATAAGAAAGTCTGTAAGCTGAATAAGTACCAACGTTGGTTGAAGAAATGAAAAGCAAGAATCAACTTTTTCCCTGTAGTAGTCAGTAGTTAAGTTAGTGAATGAATTCAGCTTTTTGAGTAGCAGCTTTTTTCTTTTACTTTGGTACACGATATTGTTGTCTTTTTGCTTTTGGATTTTTCAATCTAGGCTCTTCTACGAACCTGTCACTACACCTTGTGGACACACCTTCTGTCTCAAATGTCTGGAGAGATGTCTGGATCACAACCCAAAATGTCCCCTGTGCAAGGAAGGGCTCTCAGAGGTAATGCTTGGATTTTCTCAGCATAAGTTCAAGTGCAAGGCATAGGAACACCTTCACCTTCAGAAACTCTTGATATTTCCCAACTCCACAGAAATATTACATAACTTAGGAAGAATGTGACTTTTTAAACTCTCTTGTGAGTTACCAAGCATGGATAGTCTCTGTTCAAACCTTAGGTCCAGGCCTTAACTTAGAAAATCTGTAGGTGACTTTACTTACTTTCCAGATTTCTGAAGAAACTGTCTGTAACATAGAGAATAGTTGAAGAAACAAATCTTCAATGGCAGAGCAAGCTTAAGAGATCATAGAACCACAGATATCAGGAAATGGGGGTAACAGGTGGATCCCACGTGTACAGGCACCATACACTGTGAAATGCTGGACATTATCTGTAACTGCTTGCATGTGTTTTTCCTGCAGTGCTTGGCTATGAGGAAATACTGTAAAACAGTGCTAATGGAGGAGTTAATAGCCAGATATCTTCCAGAGGAACTCACTGAAAGAAGAAAGATTTATGAAGAGGAAATAGCAGAGCTTTCCAAGTATGTAATCCATTTATGTAAAATCCAATCTCTAATTCCACTGCTGTTAGCTGTGAATGGCTCTGGCTGCTGTGGAACAGCAGGCTGAGATGCTGACAAAGGAGCTTCTTTCTCTGTGTCATTTTAGAGAACAGGGTCCAGGTGAAACTGCTTGAGTGAGCATAAAATCTGCACACTGGGCTAAACAATAAACAGAAGTAGAAGAAATCCAGAAGGTTGTTTTATAAAGGAAGTATAAAGTAATGTGGTTGCTTTCAGTGGACCTCTGTGAAAGGCACAGAGTGAAACAATAGGTGGAAGTAGTCTGACAGGATGGGGGTTGGAATGTACTGGGTAGGGAAGAATTGGGATTAAGGAAAATAAAGTAAATAAAAGCAATAATGAAGATACAATAATGCTCTCACTAGCAAAACCAGAAAGCATAATGAAAAATTCTTCTACTATTAAGTGGTATATAAATATAATATCTAGTCAATTGAGGGAAAACATTTACTTAATCCATTAAGAATTTTTTCCCAAAGATGTTGTAATTTCCATTTAAAGACATCATAATTTGAAAGACTGTGTTTCTACATATTTTATACCTTGTCAGTGGTTTGGTAAAATGTCACATCTGATTTGTCCTTTCTCTCTTACAGCCTAAATAAGAATGTTCCCATATTTGTCTGCACAATGGCTTATCCTACAGTCCCATGTCCTTTGCACATCTTTGAACCGTGTTATCGCCTGATGATTCGGAGGTGCATGGAGACCGGCACCAAACAATTTGGGATGTGCATCAGCGACCCCGTAAAGGGGTGAGTGAACAGCATGCTTGGACCATGTGATGTACCCACTTAGTCTGGAGCCAGTGTCTTTGGAAAGCTGCAGAAAGGTCCATGGCTATATATCTGCAGTAGTTTTCCAGCAGACAAAGTTTCTTCCTAATCATGCTGCTTAAAGTCATTGAGAAGACCGAAGTTTCTCTCTTGGTCACTTGGATTCTGACTAATATGACTGATTGTTCTCTCAAAACACACATGACTAGTGTGTAGCATATGAAATTGAGCTGCAGACCTCTTGTAATACATGAACAGGAAGTGTATTTTCTACTATTTTCAAATCTGTTGAATGCTTTGGCACAAGCAATCAAATTGAAATGGCAGTACAGCACATTGGGGGGTTTACTTTTTTATATTATGGGATATGTTTGTGTCCTCAGTGTTCTGAATATGGTGGAGGCTGCAGAGGTATAACAGAACCATCATAAAGACTGGCTGACCATTTACATTGAGAATTTACAGTCAGTCTTGGGTGATTTGACCTCAGTGTCTGTCTCTGTATTTAGATTTTCTCCCTTCTTTTTTCTACCTACTGAGTTTGTATACACTGTAAGAAGTATGACATACACAAAATACCCACCTACAGAGTTAAATCTGCTGAAACTGTGGAAAAACTTTTTTCTTTACAGATTTCATAGTCCTTCCATAATTCTAATATTCTGAATTGCAGTTGCCTTTCTGTACAAATTGACTGAACATATTAGGGTTAAGGAGAAAGTGCTCTTCTGAGCTATATAACTTTCAATTTCATAAGATGTTCCCTGTATTCCAAAACATCCAGTTAGCATTAATCAGATTAGACAGCCTGAATCTTCCTGATAGTTTTGCAGACAATTGTGGAATAATTTGAACTACAGAAGGTCAGTATTATGAACAATAGAAATGAGCTGACATTGGTAAATACCTTTGTGGTAGGGACTGGCTGTATGGCAGCTCTGTGGAACTAAGGGTGGAGAGAATAAGACTTGTTTACTTGCTTTTGTTCTGATTTCAATAGGTTTGCAGATTATGGCTGCATTCTGGAGATAAGAAATGTTGAATTCTTTGCTGATGGTCGCTCTGTTGTAGACAGCATTGGCAAGAGGAGATTTAAGGTGATCCAGCACAGCCAGCGTGATGGATATAACACAGCAGATATTGAGTACATTGAGGATCAAAAGGTAAATTTAGAAATATTTCATTTAAACTGTATTACTTGTGAAATTCTAAGTGCATGCTTTCAGTGAGTTACTTTTTTGTAGAAGTTTATAGTAAAACACATTTGTGGTATTTATTAAGTGCTTATGGTTAAGGTGGGAAACATAATAGTTACCACAAGCATGCACACATACTGCCCATGTACTGAAGACTGTGTTTCCTAGAGGTATTTAGCAGAGGACAAAACTAAGTGAATCCAGGAATGAAATCTTACTGCTCTTCTAGACAGAGTAACTGCTGTTTATAAGAGGGTAGAGGGGGAACCTGCCTCCATTTGCATGGAATCCAGTTAGAAAACTCCCATTCAGGTAAGAAGGAGCAGGTTTGAGCCCACAATAATCTTCAAAATTACATTAGTTCTTAAGAGCTTTCATATGGGAAGATAAAATGTCTACTCTGAGGCTCTACTAATTTTTTTTTTTTTAAAAAGCTTTGCATGGTCTTTTCTTCTGTTGTTGTATATGATGTTTGTGTAAAGGCTTTTTTATATAGCAATCCAGAAAGTGCATGTTCTGCAAATAGATATCTTTGGAAAGAATACAGGGAAAGAAAGTGAAGAATTTGGATTGGGGAGGGAGAGCGGAAGGGGGAACACCAAATGAGCTTTCAGCGTTTATCCCAGAACTCTCTTGGTGTGTTTTTTTTTTTCCTTTTTCTTTCCCTCACTCACTTCAGAAAATCCTAAAAATTCTGTGCTTTCCCCAGCATAGAGACTGAACAAACAGTAACCTTCCCCCTTTTGTTACTCATTTCAGGTGCAAGGACAAGAATATGCTGCATTACTTGTTCTCCATGATTCTGTCTATGATCAGGCATATATGTGGTTTAACTCCCTCAAGCAAGCACTCAAAAGTCGAATTCTCAGTCATTTTGGTCCAATGCCAGCTAAGGATCCTGACCCACAGGTATCCAGAATCAGTGGCTTATGTAACTTTTAGAGACAGAAATAGCAGGGATATCCGATAAGCTGGCAGGCATTGCCTTTTAAGATGAAAATATGAATTCTCTGCATTTACCCCACATAAGCTGAGTCTGAGTTCTATTGCCATACACTAGCAGTAGAACAGTTGTGAACAAAAGCTCATATTTAATGTTGATAACTTTCTAAGGCTACTTATCTGACTATATTAATCCCAGGAAATGGAAATACCTACTCTACCTCCCCAGTTAAATGATGAAGTGTAAATAGGCAAGAGAAAACCTGGTTCTCTTGTTAAAGGTCTGAAAATGGTGGGGTCCTAAAATAACAGAATGGAACAACAAAAGCTAAACATGAAGTGTCATAAAGTATGGAGAAGGGAGGCAGGAATCCCAAAGAACTGGGTCAATGATAACATGGGGAAAAAATTACATTTAAAAAATCTAGAAGGTTCAGCCTATAAATCATTGCTAGAAGTAGAAATGCCTTCAACATTCTATTTTTGGGAAAGGTGAAATTTGTTTGTAATCTGTTTCAGGGGAACCTGTAAGCACAGCCATTAGGTTGGCGATGAAATGACCTAGTTGCTAGATTGCTATCAAAAAACTGTGCTTTCGAAGTTAGATCTTCAAAACCAGGACCTTGCCATCTGTATGGATCCTGACTTCTATTTTTCTTTTTCCCCTGGCTGCAGGCTAACCCTAATGGGCCAGCCTGGTGCTGGTGGGTCCTGGCTGTCCTTCCACTTGAGAACAGAGCTCAGCTCCCGTTCCTTGCCATGAAATCCCTCAAAGACCGCTTGAATGGCATCAGACGTGTCCTTACGTTCATGTCTCGTACAAGATCACGGTGATGGTGAGGAGGAGAGCTGTGAAGTCTCCCACAGTCCTTGACTGTAGACTGTCTCTTGTAACTTCATCTAACTGCAATAATGTCTTACAGATTTGAGCGTCAGGATGTTTCAAGCCTGAATTTCAAAGAGAACGAGTTATAAAGAACAGGGGATGTTTATGGATACTTCAATAGTTTCCATTTGGAAGTCTGAGACAATTATTTCAATCACTGCACTGCTAAACTAATAACAAATGTGATAGAACAAAAAGTGATCTTGTTTGCCATAAACCTTTTAAAAATCTTAAGGATTTTTTTTTAATTTATTTTATTTTTATTTTTTAGTGGATAAAGGATGAACTGTGCAGTTTAATGTGAAGCAGAAATAATAATGTTAATGCATTATTTCAGTGAACTGCAAAGTCTTTTATTCAAATGGTTCAGGTTTTATATAGCATTGTGTAAAATAATGCTCACAACTTCTGTTTGATAATTTATTTTTGCACTATGATTTTTTGTTTCAAAATGTATATTATTTATGTGTTCATTCGCTAAAGGAAAGTGAGCTGCTCTATTTATTTATAGTGTTTTTACCCTGTATTTATGACTGGGGGCAAAAATGATGATTCTTGCAGTGCACAAGCAACTGCTTTGATAATTTTTCAGTTATTTCTGTTCAAATACTTTGAATGTTTTTCTACTCATCCCCAGTTCTACTGTAGCTTAAGAAGGATTTTTTCCCCCGAAACATCCTGCCTTGAAGTCTTTGAACACACAGATTATGTTTGAGATAATTCAAGCACAGTTGTTGGAGGTTGATCCTATGCTTGTGACTAGGTTTGTGATGCAACCAAACAGCCAAGCACGTGCTTAACCTTGAGCATGAGTGTTTAAATGCTTGGGTAAGTTTAAGTATTGATCAGGTGATGTCAGTGGGAATTGACCATAGTGGTGACAGAAGGATCTATTCCCTAATTTTTCACAGAACGGAGGATAACTTGAAGTCGAATTTATATCTGAACTCTTTCTTGCAAAAATGGACAATGGCTACAAAGTGCGAAGAAAGAGCCACAATATATGAAAAGTGGCTTATCCTAGAGAAAACTGGAAGTACTGGTGTCATTTCATTGTAGGTTAATACACAGATTTTTTTTTTTTTTATCAACTCTTGTTGCTGTTAAGATGAGTTTTATTTCTTTTAATTGTTTGGTGGGATTTGGCTTTGGAGTGTGTGTATGGGATGGGGAGGGGGGGAGTTATTTTGACCTGTAGGACTCAGAGGGCAGTCTGTGTCACATAAGAAGGAATATGTTGTAATAAATGCTATTTATTTCACCCCAATCTTCAGGTTTCTGTTAGCTTCAAATCTCTACCCAGCCATTGCATTTCTCTTAAGAGACTGGGTAGTGTTGCTAATAATAGTTAGCTCCCAAGGAAAACAAGTGAATTTTAGCATGATTACTGCTAGCTATAAAGCAGGTAAAAATAGGGCAGAAATGAGAACAGGAAGTATCTTGGTTTTGATTTTTTTTTTTTTAAATCAACAGTTCCTATACTTGTTTTGCTGCTTTTCTTGCTTACAGTGTACCACTTTCTGGGACTGCTTGTACCTCCATCTGACTTGGGCTTTCACTGATTTCAATGCGAGCAAAACTGGGCCTTTTGTTCTAAGCTACTGTTTTTCTTTCCAGTGGCAAAAGCTAAAATGAAGTGAGAATGTTATGGAATGCTACACATTTCTTTGGGTTTTTTTTTACCCAGGATAGTACTCTGCCATTTCATGCCTTCTTTATGAAAAAATGCAGTAGAATTTAATGTCATTTTTCTGGGTGTTTTTCCATCTCATCAGAAATATTTATTAGTTAAAAGTAATTTCCATACTGTTACATTTTCATAAAACTACCTTTGTTTCCCTTTTTGTTAAATTCCATAGAACATTTCCATAAGGGTACCAAAGCAACAAATGGAAGACAAACATGTTTCACCTTTGATAAACATGGAATATGTATCCTGTTTGCATTGAGCCACTCTAGAAATACTACAACTTCCTTCCTCACTGCTAGATTCCTGCATTTCTTCCATAAGGGTACTTGACATGCTGTAAACAATTTATAAAAATACCTTCATGTTCTGAACAGTATCAAGTATACAGTGGCTGACACCTGCTATGGCATTTGTCTTCATAAATCAATAATGAAGTGATTTCCACTTGTTTGGAAGTGAAGCTGCATTCAATGCAATTCTTCCACAAACCATTATGTATTATTGCATAACATAAGGGCCTCATAGTGCTCCCATAGGAAAAAAACCTGTCACTTTGTTACTCTTATCTGTGAGAAAAGGACCTTAAATATTTAATTTAAACTGTTTTCTCACTGATGTCATTATTCTTTTTCCCTGCATGCTATGTATTCTACATACTCATTCTGCCAATTTTGTTGTTTTAGAAACTGTCATGGAAAGAGTCCTTGATTTTAAAAGTGAATATTATCTTTTCTGTTAGCCTTGACTAAAGCTGCCAGAATTTCCTAAGCAGAGACTCTTGTACATGCCCTGCATCATGAACACCCAGTGCATTTGCTGCCACCTGGAAACACTGGACCTACTGCATGTAATGCAAACAGGTGATCTGCATGTGCACAACAAATCAAACACATCAAAAAGTTCATCTGTACATGTACAGTAGCATTCTGGGGCTGCTCTATGGCCACACATCCTAGGTTAATGGCTGTAGTCTACAAATTCCATCAGAAGAAAAAAAACAATATTGAGAAAGAAATTTGTTAGAGAACACAAACCTGTCCAGAAAAAGCTGGACAAGGGATAGCCCTAGCCTGCAATAAGTTGAGATGGTAAAGTTTCAGTAATGACATTTAAAAACCAAAAAATCTTCTAGTTATGCCACATCATCGCTGACTATTTTTCAGTTGTGTTAATGAGTACAAGGATGTAAATGCAACATTTATCACAGGCATGAATAAACAGCTGAGCAGATTTAAAAATACCTTCACTTTAATTATAGAAACAGCACTGATCAGATAAAATATTAATTGGGGGAGTATTTTATTTAAGCTCCTTGCATTTTTCTAGACACCAAACCCAGTTCCATAACCAGTCTTGCTCATCTGTTAAAAACAAAAAAAAAATCATGACTCAAACTTGTATTTCTTGTGTGATCAGAAGTATTGATTAATTGTTCTTGTGGGGGCATAAGTAATGCATAGGCTGCTTAGAAAGTAGTTCAGTAGTTTTAATAATGAAATGATAAAATGGTGTGATAGGCCATTATGCTAAGTCTTAAGTGACATTCTGGTGTTAGTTGTAAAAGTTTCTTATTTTTTTTCTTTAAGTGCTGATATCTTCCATTACCTTATAGCAATAAGAGATACTGAATGGCTGATCTATTGCTCAGCCTGTCCTTCTGTCCTGTATGACTGCTTACTGACAGAACACCTCAGCCATGGATTTCTTAATCCAAAGATTGTTTTAGTCTAAAAAAAAAAGTGTGGATTTGGTCTGTCTTAATCTGTGCTGTAGAGAAAGAGCTTCATAGAATTGAGTTCTGTTTTAGATGGTCTTTTCATAGAATTGTAGAATCCTAGGTTGGAAGGGACCTCAAGGATCAGCTGGTCCAAATTTTCTTGGCAAAAGCATAGTCTAGACAAGATGGCCCAGCACCCTGTCCAGCCAAATCTTACAAGTGTCCAGTGTTGGGGAATCCAACACTTCCCTGGGGAGATTATTCCAATGACTGATTGTTCTCATTGTGAAAAAGTTTCCTTTTAATGATTTCTACTTGGTGCTGAACTTCTACTGATGTTTAAATCAATGACAGACAGGAGTTGTACTAAAATGCAATGCTTAGGAATGGAGAACATGTTCACAAACTCTTATTTAAAAAACAAGGTGTAAATTAACTACAGGGGTTTTGTGCATAAAAACCCCATGGACCTATATGCACTTAGAGTAGTGCTTCCCATTTCCTCCAAGTCCTACATCAGATGAACTCAGTCCCTCTTTTCAACCCCTGCTTCGTTCTCATTTAATTTGTTGGCTTCACAACAGAAATTGTAACTAGTGCAGCACATAGTTTAGGATCTGGGGTTTATTCCAAAGCTCAGTAAATCACTGAAAGTCTTACAGCTACAGAAAAATGGTAGTTTGAGCAAAGTGACTCTCTTGAAACACTTTGCTAAATAAATATTGTCTGAAAGGAGAAAGAAACTAATCTGCTTAGACAGGATTAAAATGGTGGATAATAAAAACCTGAACTATTACATTGACTTACTCATCCAGGTATCATGTGAAGTGCTTACTAATGTTGGAGTTTCATAAGGTCTAAAGTAACCCTCACATAGAAGTGCCTGTATTCTGTTATTGCCATTCTTGAGCTTTTTAATAGTCATAGCCATATATTTTATAAATATAAAACATATGCACCTTTTAATCTTTACATTCAATTTGCAGAACAAAGGTTTACAGAGCAGAAGTGTAGCAAAAACAATGTAATAGCTTCTATAATTCCCTGATGAGGAACGGGAGAAGTACAAAAATGTGGAGCAAAAGACTATCTGTGTAAGATGTCTTAATTTGGAACCATATACTTGTCCAATTTAATTCCATCAAGCTATGTGGTTACAAGAGTGCCAGAAATATATCTATCAAGCCATTTTAAATAAAAAGTTTTGTGGACTTGTATATTCCATTTGTTTGTAAAACATCCTTTTGTGCACTGTAATGAACTTGAAATGTAACTTAAGTTATACTCTCATATCACTGGACAGAGTACTGTTCAGCTACCTCTGCATAAGGTTGAAGTAATTTGTTTTTTCCAGATTTGTTTGCATTGTCATATAAAATATATTTTAAAAAAATCATAGTCCAAAGAACCTGTATGTGTTTGTAGATGTACTTATAACTATGTTGTACCAACGAAGTCTGTGTGGAGAGTTGTTTCCTAATTAAAATTTTTGTGTTCTTTACTCTTTGGCTTCCATAACAAAGAACTACAGAGATGAACAAATATTACACGGGAGATACTTTTTGTAGGTATTTTAGACAAAGGAAAAAAGAACAGCTGGATCCTGCAGTCACACAACAACACTTGAAGTGAAGAAGCCAAACCGTAGAAATCAAGTTGTTCAAACCTCAGAATTTGTAAAAGAAAATACAGCAAGTACTTTTCTTTTTTTTCCTTGCCTTGTTGCTGTAGTAAAGTAAGAATAATGGGAGCTGAAGAGGGCCTGGCTTACAGGACCACCCTGCACTTCTCTGGACTTTGCTTCCTCTTATTCACTACTTTACATTTGCTTTACAGTCTGCTGTGATTTAAAACTGTGACCAGGATACCTTCTCATTTACACTCTCAGGCAAGAATGCATCCTGGCCACACTTAACCTGTATCTATGTGGTGATGAGAAGATTGTTTTTAGTGAAGAAGTTCCATAGGCTTATCAAAGCCATTAACTTCACAGAGAAAGCTAGAGAATAGTTTTATTCATAAACTTGAGAGTTTATTCTACTAAAATTATGAAATTTGCAAAGGTTTTTGCAAGTCACATATGTATGGGCTGCTTCTTTTACCTTGTCATTTAAGCAAGATGTAGCCTGCTTGTGATTTGCTGCCTAAGCCCCAGCCACTGCTAGGGTCAGAGGTTGGCTTGCTGGTCTCTCAATGTAAGCTTGTTCAGGCCCTGCATTTATTTTAGAATCCAGGGCACAAGCTAAGGCTGTATATGGTGGACCAACAGCTCATTATGTCAAAGCTGCTGTTTTCTACAACAAAATACATTTGCTTCTGCGTAGAGGAAGTGCTTTGGTTAAAGTGCTTTTTCATTGGGAAACAGTAAATAGTCAAAACTGAAGCTTTGCTAGGGAAAATGTTGATTTAAATTATTGTTTTTAAGTCATAACTTTAGTTTTGAAACCTTTAGGAGCAGTTATAAAAATGTGGGGTTTAGATGCAGTATAAAACAGAATTTAAACCAAATATAGGATAGCAAAATATTTCCCATTTGCTCACTGTGTTCTTGTTTTATAAGTGTACCTACACAGATTGATTCAAATGATATTTGAAATATGCTAAAGTCATCTACACTTACATAATGCTTCATATTAAAATTATCATTAGCAATTTTGGATGATCTCTATCATATGAGGCACTTCAAGGAAAACTTCCACTTCCAGTCAGCCTTTGCTTCCCAGTTCCCCGACACAAGACCCGGTGCTGACTTCACTGTGGGTGTGAGGCTGAGGGAAGGGAAGGGTGTGTCACAGGATAGCTCCTGGCTGTGACCTGCCACAGCTTTTAAGATGTCAGTCAGCTGTAACATATCTTTTATTCTGTGAATGAGATGCCACAAAAATCCTGGAACATCTCTTAGCATGCTGTGGTTCTCTGTATGACTGGGTGAAAGGTGTGGCAACAGCTTTTAGCTTCAAAAGCTGTGCTGACTTTCTTAGTTTCAACAGTTCTTCAGCCCTGCTGTAGGAGTTATGGCTTGCCTGGTCTTTGCTCCATACTACTCACAACCAAACCCAAGGTAAGGAATGCCATCAATCAGCCTCTTGGCCACACATATAGATGAAGGAAGACTAGAAACTGCATTACTAAACTATTGCAGGGCTGGGACTGTTTTTTTTTAGAATTCTTTCTGATTTTCAAACAGGTTTTCATCAGCAGTAACTAATACCAAGTTCTCTAAAACATACACAGTAGAATAACTGGTTAAGTCGTGCCCACCAGTGAACAGCAGTGTCATTGGGCTGCCTTTACCTGTAATGTTATGGTTTTAATTACCCAGATAAATTGTATATTGATACCAAAAATTAACATACAGAGGCTACCTGAAAAACACAGCACTGATGTAAAGAGCAGGCATTGCTATGAAGATTAGCCAAATACTGAATAGTTCACATCTTAGGATAGGATGGCTTTCAAGTTCTTAAAGCCCAAAAATCACTGGCTGGACAAATCCATATAATGAAAATCTGCACATGCTGTCAATACCAGTTTTATGCCAGTGTAACATCTTTTGTTTCAGTAGATCTGCTCTTGATTTATAATTCCATATAAATGAAAGGAGAATTAAGCTATTTATGTAAGTGATTTTATATAACTGACTTATGCTGTATTATGAGATGGAAAAGAAAACCAAGCACATGTCTTTTTTGTGTTTTCTATGAGCTACAGAAAGATTTTGTAAAAGTAGTGCTAGTGATAAATAGTTTTCTCTATTTGACATATTAGAAATTCATTCTCATCCACATGGATATTTATCATGAGTGGAATACAGGGTAACAGATGACACAATAATGTGGAAGGATTTTAGCAAGTCTGCAGACACTCCAGAAAATGTGAATGCTGCACATCACAATTTAGACTGCAAATCAGTTCAACAAAGCAATTGTTATTCAGGTTCTTCCTTGTATGACTCAATGATTTGTACTGTGACTATTAGTACTGAATGTACCATCTAAAATTCATTTTGAAAGATTACTGAAGCATTAATGATTTTAAAATGGGTTCTACAAGTATTTTTTTTTTTATCAATGAGAATCCCAAACACTATCAAGGCTAAAGAGTATACACAAGGATTTTCAACATTACAGAATTAGGGTGGGTTTTTTTCACGTACTTTTACATTGTTTTTTACTTCCTAGTGAACGATGACTATATAATATTTAGGAAATCAGGGTCAGTAGAGTAAATGTTTCTGTAGCAATGTGGCAGACACACCTTTCATAACTCATAAAGTCACTACTGGAAAGGCACAACTGGGTCACAGAAGTGCATGGTGGGATGCTGCTTTCCAGTTATGCAACCAGGGTAACTAAAGGTTAGAGCAAGCACTTGAATAACGAGCTTTTTGCCAGAAAGAGTCGAACAGAAAAACACAGTGTTTTTAAATGCTGGCTTCTGAGCAGCAGCCGCCTAACGTGTCTAGTTGGGAGTCATCAAACCGAAATAGAACCGGATGCGTCAGAACTTTGAAGAATGGCAGCTCAACATCCCAAAAGAAAAATACATCTGCTCGTATTCCAAAAGCAGATCCTACCGGTTCTCTCATTCCCACAGATGATACTAGAGACATTTGCAGCGTGCTGCTCCGCTTTTTCTCCTGGCTCACTGCAACTGGCTTTGTCACTCATCTTTTTACTTTCCCCATCATCCAGCAACATCTTAAACTTTAAGGAAGTCCAGTTTGCTTCTGTTCTCTTTCCTCCTTCTATTCATATGTTGCTGGATTACTTATAATAACCATAATTATTGCAGAATTCTTACCTAACTTCTGACAGAGGAAAGAAGAGAGAAAGGAATCACTATAATGATTTTCCAAGGTTTGGAGGGCTTGGACATAGCCCGAGGGCACAAAGTATGACATAACTAACAACTAACTGCCATCAGTTTTGGGGATATTAGTTACAAAAACTGAAGGCTATGGCAAAGAGACTAAATAAAACGGTGTTCTTTTAATCACAATTACATCTTCTGTTACAGCTGCACACCAGATAAATATATTAATCAAAATGACCTCATTTTAGGCATGCGTAGCAGCGTGTTATGTAACCATGTTAAGTATGCTATTTTATTTTCCTCTCATCAAGGAGAAATGGTGTTTGTCTTACAAGAGTTCCAAATAAGTCTGGTTTTAAAGTGATGGGGAAAAGAACAGGAGGGAGAGACGAAAGTGAGAGCACTAATAAGCAAAATGACTCATTCCCCAAGTGCAGAGGTGACGTTACACTCTGCTTCTGTCTCAGGGGCTCTATAGGAAACTAATGTTGTCACCAGCAGTCTCAGCATTCCTAACGTGCCCAGTGTTTCTCAGGATGGGAAAAACAGATGTGTGACAAAGATGGAAAGTACGTCTTTTCAGATCTCATTGGTTCACAGCATTCTTGGTTTGTTTTCAAAGCTGTTTGTGAACGCTGCTTCCATAAACAAGGAGTTTGCAGAATTCCTGTCACTCTTTTTGTTGCTCACTTCTTTGGTGAAAAGTGGCATTCAATTAATTCTTTTCTAGTGCTACTAATGATGCTTTAAACAAGCTCAAAAGCACCCTTAAAAGCAGAATACATCCCCCCCACACACATAACAAGGCTGAGGCTCATCTAGATTTATACTGCACTACAGAAAAAAGGACCAAGAGGCGTACATTTTTGCAATATAAGATCACTCAGCCAGAGAACTCTGATAAGTGCTGAAAATGTGAAAAACAAATGGCAGGGTATGCATTTCCCATTTGCTCAATACACACACATAAAAGAAACACTGTGTAGGCTTCTCTGCAGCATACCAGTGCGTCCAAAACTCAAAGGTTAGTTACATAAATGATAAGGCGTGGGCTTAAATGCTTCATTCAGCTTGTTAATTACTTGCTTTGTGGCCTGAGCCAATGTTCTGAAGCAGGTTCATCCAATATTGTGTGGCTTCCTCTGAATTTTCATTTATTGTATTAAGCTGAAGTGCTGGGAACAATTTGTTGCAATACCTAGGAAGAGTCTGTTTTCTTTTCAAGCAATTCACAGAACAATCTTACTCAGACTAATCCACAGATGCACTTTAAATGTCCTTGCTATTTCAGAAAATTGTGAGATTTAATTCTTAGAGCATTCTCTTTAAACAAGGGAACTGCTGGCTGCATAAATATGCATGTGTTATTGGTGTATGTTTTGAGGGTTCCTTTTTTTGTGTGCTTTTTAATCTACACAATCCAATGTGGGGAAATGAATGGCAGTGTGTTAGAAAACTCTCAAAATACTTGGTATGTCTCCAGCAGAATACAAGTAGATTTACTTTTTAGTAGCAGATGGAAATATTTCCACCTTCAATTCTCTTAACTGGGACACCTCATTGATGAGGCTCTTTAATGCCACGGCTATGAACGAGACCTCAGTGATCAGCCCATCCCAAGCCAGATAGACCAACCAACCATCTACTTCATGAGATGTGCAGGCAGAAACTGGAGGTTTAGAATTCCTTACCCTTTGTGGAAATAAATCATATTGTGTTTGGAGCAAACTGCAGTTTTACTTCAAGATCTCTCATCGAGATTGTACCTGGGAACCCTAAGATTTACATCAAACAACAGAATTTGTTTTAAAATTAGAACTTCATACCTTGTTCTGTTTTCAGCTGTGTACACCTGCAGACATTTTGATTTGCAACTCAGACATGGGCTAAGAAGCCTATGGAGACCTTGAATTTAACAGCAACAATAACATAGAAGCAAACTGAATGCAAACATCTCAGAAGCTCTTGACTACCTTATTTTAAAAGATTAAGAAACATCCTTCAAACCTCACCTTTCTATTTCTACATGAAGGTTACATTTTTTTTCTTTAGTAAGGATGTCACTTAAAGATTTCTGAGTCACAAATGCAGATTAGCATTTGGATTTGAATTACAAGTCAAAAAAAAGGAGGTTGACTGAACCAGAAATCTCATCTGGTCCGTTATATGGACCAACTGCAAAATACAGATTGCAGCTGCCAATCTGGACTGAAAGGTGATGACATTTTCACATTCCCAGTCTATGTAAAACCCTATTTCTACATCATGCTCCAGATTTTTCCAGGAGTATTGCTTCTGAGGTTAGTCATTCCCTTTGGTTCTGCATTTCATGTTATTTTCCCTACTTGTACCAGCTTGCTTTACTTCACACATTTCGTTATTTCCTGCCCATGGGCCATATCACATAATTTCATCAATATTTCATTAGAATTACTTCCTACTGGAATCAGTACAGATTTCTGCTTAAAAATTGATGATGCAATATGGCCCCACATTTCTATCCTTATGTACCTGTTCCTCTTGAGTTACAATCCCTCTATATCTTAATACTTCCACTGTTCACATTGCTTGGAACAGCAGAGTATTCTAACTGTACTTAAACTATCAAATGAATACAATTTCTAAGTTAGAACATGTATAAAAATGCATTTTCTGTTACCAAGTGAGACTCAGCCACAGTATTTAGCTGATTTCACTACACAGATCACTTTTGTCTTCAGGCTAAACATTGTTTCTTCAAACTGAAGATAAAAACTACAATTAAATATAGGCCACAGATGTTCAGGATGCAGAGGACAAAAATATAGGTTTCATAACTCGACAGTTATGCAACCAGTTGCTTTTCACAAATTAAAACCAACATTTAATTTTATGATCTTATTTACCATTAATCTAAACACAAATAAACCTGCAAGAGATTCTGAAAATGGTGAGACTTGAAGAAAGATCTATTGTAATCTTAAATAATACTTTCCTCAAGATGTTCATTGTTTTCTAATTTAACTTCAGATCCCCAAATACTCAGTTCTCAATTGCATTAATGAGACACCTAAATAACTTCGAGGATATCAGTCTTAATTTTGTCACAGATCTGGCAAAGGCTAGACTATTTTAAAATAAAGTCATTATATATAAATGTTATTTACCTTACTTACTGCATCTTATTTAAAGTGTTTACCCTGATAGTCGAAGTCCTCTCTGGGCTTGGCTGCATGACACCCTGCAGCACTGAAACTCTCATCTGGTAGAGTACAGTCATACATGCAAGAGATAAGATTTTTATAGCAGCTGAATCTAGACTATGGAATTTAATCCCATAGCAGATAAAAATGATCAGGGGAATAAGCACTTTCTGTACTTACATAAAAATCCTTTTCTTCAACTTAGCTTCCCTCTAGTAAATCACACATATTAATTATCTCACACAAAAATAAAGCAGCAAACTGAACAAGTTGTTCTGTTTGCTGACTGTAAAGGGAGACAGAATGTAAAAGTGAGGGACTGTTCTTCTTACAACTGTTTATACTTTTAGCCTGGTTTTCTACAGAATCTTCACTTACAGTATGATCCTGCCTGTCCATCCCCTCTGAGAAGTTTTGAACCAGGTGGCTGATTTTTAACCAATTTATTTGCCATTTCTACCACCTCCTTTCAAATTTGAGACTGCCAGCCAGTCACCCAACATGCAGGTGCACACACAGAGAAGGTGGTGAGCTTCCAGGTGGCTCTGGACTATCTTCAGCATGGAGTAGATAACACAAGAAATCAGAGACCAATATGGTGGAAAACATGGAAGAGAAGGTGTACAACTCTGTATGAGAGCAAAGTCCTTCAGCTTCAGTAGTCACAGAATTAACTTCTTAAATTCTCAGGAGAGTACTTTGGCAGTACAAGCACAGTTCAGAGAATGAGAAATACAAACCAAATGTCTTGCTAGGTATTTCATAAGTTGTTTAAATTAAGGCCACAAAGCACTATCTTAATAATAAAAACAATAACAAGTAAAAACAGGATAGGAAGACAATAGGTTTGCCCAGAGTCAATAAAGGCAATCATTCCCACAAGAAGTCATTTTTTGTGATCAATGAGATAGGCCACATAGATATGTCAATTCATATTTTATGCCACAGTGTGGATATGCAGAACAGGTATGCTTTTATTTTTAAGGTTAAAAAGTTTAATTCAGACACAGAGCCTCACAATACCATTCTGCAGCCATTTTAGAAGCAAAATTGCACTTTGGAGAATGCCAATCAGAAGAACTAAGAGTCTAAGATTTCTTAGAAAAAAATCCACATAAACATCTAGGAGAGCTCTTGACCCTTTTGCAATGTCTGAGGAACTGGAAAGCTACACAAACAAGACACTTAATAAATTTGAATTACAGCTGCTGGTATAAAACCCCAATGTGTGTGACTGTTCATTCTGAGTCCCCATGGCCTTGGAAAGCCAGAATCAGCTGTTCCCAAATTCTGAAGAAAATCTTCAGTAATCTTTTCTAAGAATCTGACACGAATCTTTTGGGTCTGTCAGGTTCAGGCAAGCTGCATGAGTCAGGTCACAGGAGTCAAGAATAGAGTTTTACTGGTAACTCAGAAAGAGAGAGATGGAGAGATGGTTGTTTTAAACCCCCTATAATAGCCAGTCTGAATCTGGCAGGTCAGTGCCTCTCCACATCACAAAGCAAGCTTCTCACAGTTTCTAAATGAAGCACAAAGTCCTTAATGCAGTTACTAAATGAGAAGTGGCATCTCAGTGGGCTGCCTCAGTGGATTAATTTTAAATGCATAATTCAATATAGACCCACATAAACCTTTATGAATAGAAATAGAGGTTATATAAGCATGTTCTTACAGCATATATTGCAAATTTAAAGGCCAGTTTGAGTATAAATCAACTATCTTTTATTAATATTTTCACCTTCCCATTGGTTCATTTCTCTAGGAAATGTGCTAATCAGATTACTTCCTCACTCATACACTGAGATGCCTAAAATAAAAATGGCATTTCATTGCCAGAGATCAACTTTTTTCTTCAATCCTTTAAGAGACGTTTTAAGAATCAGGTTTATTCTGTGGAGGCAGTTTGCATCAGTGATAGTTCAGCAAAGCCACTGAACCATCATTTCACACTGGTCAAAGTTAACCATCCACAAGTCCTGCATGTCTCACAAAGCCTTGTCTCACCAGAGCATAAAAGATTCTGCACAAACTTCTACAGAAAACCAGTGCTCAAAGGCAAACTTGCAGAAATTTTACATTCCAGGAAACATCTTTAGACAAAGTAACAGGTAAGAGCAAAGTGGGATGTCATCTAAAAAACAAGGCAAAAGCTCTATGTCTACTCCCTGCCTTCCTTGGAGCAATAACACACACACTCCTCTGGGAAACCAAAATGGAAACCAACTTCCTATTTTCAGCCCTTCCCAGCGAGACAAAGTTGGCCTGCCAGCATTAGATATACAGGCACTCTGCTGCTTCTGTGGCAATAAAAGGTCACAAGTCCATCAGTTTAGCTATCATTTCTGTGCTTTAAGCACTCAGCTGTTAACTGATCAAAGAGTTCAGAAAGCCAAAATAAATCAAGACCTATCTCAAAACTATTTTTCATATAGTAGATGAACCTTTCCCCATAAACTGATTTCTTTCAAATGAATAATAATATACTTCACTGCACTACAAAAAATAATAATAATTAAAAAAAGGGTTAGTTTGACGATTCCAGAAATACAAAGAGAGTAAAGACAGCCATCTTTTTAGCCAGGGATTAATATTGCCTTCAAGCAAGGTAAATCCCTAGCCCAGTGAATGCCAATTTTGCAAAACTGATTAGCAGCCTCACCAGTTAAAAAATATGTCCAAAGCATTACTACAATTCATGATTAAACATAATCAGATTAATTAAGTCAGAATGTCAGGCTTGGGCTATTAGTAGAAATATTTATGATTACGTGTTGATAGCTGCTGCTATTAGGCTGTATATTAACAGAGTGAGTCCAAAATGAACACTGCTTATAAGAATGAGAAGATTGCATGGGTTTAAAAGCAAAAACAGTCCTCCAAATATCCCCAAGCTTTGGGGGAATTCAGATCCAGATTTGGATCAGAGCAGCGCATCTGAATTAGAGTTCTACAACACACAGTACCACAACCTCAGTTCAGTTACTGAACTCTGGAGAACTTTCCATCTAACTCAAAATGTCCCTTTCTATTTGGGGTCCACCATCAATGCAAACATAAGTGAAGAGGGGGCTGTGGATGCCCATGGAAATGCCAACACTCTGTTTTGCAGGGGGATGTGACCTTGCTCTCCTTTCTCTTGGAGTCAGGTGGATGTTGGTCAGTTCTGACCAAAAAGCCACTTCACCAGAGGCACCACATCACATCAGTAAAGCTGCAGGAGAGGTGACATGTGGTGCCACCTCACCAATTCAATTGTGAAATCTCCCACTTGGGGAAAGTTCAGGGAAGAAATGTCTGCAGTGACGTCGAGGGAGTCAGGCAAGCCAATAAAATAGTATTTTTAGTAAGAGACAGCTGTTAATTACAAGTCAAATTCTGAAAGGGCTGCCTAGGAAACACAGATATTTATTCAACAATTTTTTCACTGTGGACTAGTATCAGACAGCATGAATTTGAGGAAATTTCCTCCCACTTCAGCATAGTCCTGGCATAGCTAGGAGGAGACTTGTCTTTAAGCTGTTTACTAAAATTTATTTTTGAGCAATGCAGAAACAGAATGGCTGAATTATAATCTTACTTAGAACAAACTAATTCCATTGGCTGTAGCAGATTTATTCTTTTCTGACAGAGATGTTCCTAAGATCTGAAAGAAAGCCTAAAGTGCCACTTAGCACTGAAATCCTTCCTGTTATTTTACATTTCTTTGGAAAATTGCATGAAGTCTGCTGTTGTTTAAGTCACTCCCTGAAATAAAAAATCTTTGGTGCAGTACTGTGGTTACAAACCCATACTGTTAATAAAAACAAATGCAGAAGTCTAGTAAAAGTATGAGTTCTGTCTGGAAAATAGCTGGTTTTATCTGTTCAGTCAATACAAAAGCGTGTGCATACACTTCTGAAATTCCCATTATTAAACAGAGGGAGAAGACTGACAAGCTGCCTCTTTGAGGCAAAGGAATCAGATGTTCCAGCAGCTCTGGCTCTGGACACCGCCAGCATTGCTGGCTCAACTTCTTTCACGTGGTAAAAGCTGCGAGAAAGTAATTTTGAAGACTGGGTTATTATGCAATGGCCTTGGTTACGTCAGCACAGCAAGGGAAACACTAGGGGAGAGTAAATAAATGTCAAGGCTCTGCGCCTGCAAGACGCAGCCGCCTGCAGAGTGTCTGCAGGAAGCCGAGACACTGATCCTGGCCGGGAAGGGCACGAGTGGCTCCCGGTCAGCACAGGCACTGCCGCGATCCTGCAGGAGGAGCTCGAGGCTGGCTCAGGCCGTGGGACTCCGGTACCTAGAGCAGCCTCCTGGTTCACCCCACTGCACCCAAGCCAGGTTTCAGGTTCCTGGCCAGGGCAGAGAAGGTGAAGCAGGAAGGGGAATGGGCTCTGGCACACCTGAAGTCCCCATAGAGAGGTCCAGGCATCCCACCCCTCCATCCCAGCCCCCTGTGTTATGCTATTAGCTTTTCAGAGATACAACCTGTCTTTCTAAAGGAATGGAGTGCTCTAAAAAAGAAATAGGCATGGCAGTGTCTCTATATGCTCTCACTTTTGAGTTACTGCCTTCAAAGGAGAAATCCACAAGGAAAAGGATGAAGTAAGATACAAACTAGCATAAACAAATTACATTCCCACCCAATTCCTGTCAATTCCAGTGACTTTGGCAAAATTGCAAATGAGACCTTTGCTACATTGGGCCAAATCAGTTTCTTGCACTCATAAGGACACCTGTGCTGTAGGAAACCCACTGAATTAGATTAATTAAACATTCCATGGAACACACCAGAGGTCCCATCTGGACAATGACTGGCTGCAGCTCACTCACCAGTCTCTAAACTCAAGTTGCACAAACATTTCTTTCTCTGAATTGCAGGAGGGAGCCTCTGTCCCAACATAAAGCCAAATGTACTGTGGAGCAGGATGCTCGCTGGCATGGATGCAAACACACTGCGTGGAGCAGCTACTCCTCATTTGGATTTAAAGGACTCAGAAGTAACTTATCAAACTTGGCTTTAGAGAAGATGCATTTGCTTGGAACTTCTGACTGAAGTCATCAGATCCTTCAGATAAAACCATTTTGGGGTGCATTACCCAGGAATGAGTGAAGACCTTCACACTCAGCAAGTCTGAGCCAAACACACCTCCTAGAGGTGTAAGACCAATCACAGCCCCAGAGTCACACGGACCTGGTTACCAGACCTGGATTCCCAGGACTAAGGGGTAAGACCCAACTTTCCCCCCATTCAAGGGCAGTTGGACTTGAGATTGCAACATTACTTTGTCACATCAATCCATGCCATTTCAACCCCCAAGTTATATTGTTTAAATTTGGATGACATGGTTGATTATAAAAAAAAATAACATATTTTTCTAGAAGTTTTTGTTTCACTTTGTTTAAACATCTCTTAAAAGGAGCCAAATCCAATTTCCAGTGTGTCCAGTCAAGAGCAGGACTAGACCTGCAGTCTAACTTTCTACAGGCCCCATGGGGTCAGTCCAAGCCCTACCCCATACTGATCCATGCTAGAGGACTTTGTAGAATTTGTGCTTTAGTAGCAAATCATACTCTGAAACTATTAAATAAATAGCAAATAAGAAGTGATGTTGATTCTCCTAGCATTTTTCATGCAATGTGCATATTCCCCATAATTATTCTACCACCATATGTAGTACTTCTAACAGCCAAAGCTCTTATTTTATAAACAATGCAAAGTAAGGAGACAATTATTTTTTTAAAAGGGATCATAACACTAAGGATGTTTATGTAATAAATTGTTCAGTCAAAATGGAAATTAAAACATAAAATGAGACACTTCTGATTTCTTTTCATGCAACTACAGGTCAGGTCACTCATCTTTGGGTAGAACTACTTTTACAAATTAAATGTTCTACTGAAACAGATATTTATTCCTCCTCTTTGAAATATGTATGACTCAGAATCCAAACTGAGTAAATGCCTCTTGTGTTTAAAACACAGCTCTAGTTTAATGTAGATATATCCTAATTTGTACATCTAGCTGTGACAGAAATGTCACTTTATTTACTCCTGTATGAATAAAACATACCTCCACAGCTCACAAAGTCCAGTGAAGTTATTTCATCCCACAGGCACAACTGGTAAAATGCTGCACCTTTGGGGTGCACGTCACCCTTCCACCTCTTCTCCGTGACTGTCACTTTACCCCTCTGCCCACGTCAGCAGTGATGCTGGCATTTAGCACAGCCTGAACGACACACAGAGCCAGCCAGCAACATCTCCTCCTGCTTTGTCAGCTCTCAGCAGTGCCAGTGACACCATTAGGGAAGGCTGCTGCATGGAATTTAAACTCTATGGAAACACAACACAGTCCCAGGACTTCAACCCTTTCCCATACATTGCTGCCGTTGCTACAGTGAACTTATTGTGTAACTTGGAAAAAGTTACCTCAATGCCACAGAAACATATTCCTAAGCATTGTGTACTGGTTCTAATTTTAAAGCAGCCAACCTCATCCTTCTGTGTTGGAAAATACCTGCAAATCAAAACTAATTTGAGGTCTGACTGGTATAATAGGGAAAATGAAGCTTAACCATGTAGGTTAGGATGACCTTTGAACAAGATACTGTTGCCAGTATTGACAGGTATGTGATCATGGGCTTGTCAGCTTTTCATCCAAATTCTGTAAAATATGGCTGATTACAAAACAGGTTGAGTAAAAATTGGTTTTGATCCCACAAATGAAAAGTAAGAATGCTTAGAGAGAGAAGTGAAATATTGTGAGGCAGAGAGAAGAAAGGTTGGAACAAGAGTTTCAGATACCAAACAATCTTTTCCATGTAGGTTATTTATGTCAATCAATCCCTTCCTGCTGCCTTTTCATTTCTACATCATACAAAATTATATAAATAAAATACTCCACACTTCAGCCATTTCCATACCTGCTTCTTGTTTAGCAACTAACTTGGTTTAGACCAGTCTAAGAATTGACAGTTAATAATCCTGTTTAGATAATCTGCCTCCAGATTTTTCTTCTTTGAACTGCCTCTAAAAAATAAACAGCTTTAAAATAGCTTCTTTTAAAATCACTCCTAGCACAATAAGAATAAAAATAGCATCTCACATTTTCCAGTCAATAATCTGCCCCTCAAGACAGAGAAAGCTGCTAAACTTTGGCTTAGCTCACTCCTGAGAAGCTGCATTTTTAACACATAGATTACACAGAAATTCCATTTAAACTGTTGTGCTGCTGTGGACTTGACCAGCAGGTCAAAACCAGTTTTGATTTGCAGTGCAGTCATGGTGCTCACCTGCTTAATGTGGTCCAGAGCAAGGAACAAGGTCTGGTAAAGAAGTGTTACCTCTCCTGGGCCAAATGAAGTAGAAGTATACAGGCTGCATCAAATGAAAGAAGGGAAAAAAAAAAACAAAACCAACTCTGGATGGCAGTGGGCATCTCTGATGTATTTCTGCTCTTCACAAGAACACATCACATTCTGCTGCCTCATGTGCAGGGAGAAGAGATGCATGAAGAGCCACTACTTCAAGTCCCCTTTCATTACCTTTCCTTGGGCTTAGATCCATCCCACTATGGAAGAATAATTGGAATTGCAGCTTCCCACTCTAAGCCTGTTGTTTCTCAGCTTGAACTGTCATTCACTGCAACCCAGCCATGCCCTTTCAACCATCCAGCTGGAAATACCTGAACAAGCTTTTTGTTCTGGGCAGAGGAATGGGTTTGTGTTCCAAGTCCAGAATTTACAGTTTATTTCACCTGTGTACTTCCACAAAAGACATAAAATTCATTTTCAGTGAAAAGCAGAGGTTTCAGTGAACCTCTGCATCAACAACTAACCGAGGTTGTAGCCTGTAACAAATATTGATACTTTGGGTGCAATACTTCCTGACAACATAGAACAGGCAGAATTCAACAACTACAGCAGGCAAGAAGTCAAGGTCAGAATCCTAAACAGGTGCTCACGTTCCCCAAATACAAGAGGTTCAACATCATTATTAATATTTTGGTGATGGCTGATGAGACAAGTTTGTCAAATCTTATAACCTGATTAAATCTCTAACAAAATTGTAGGTAGGTTAACACACCCTGGAGGAAAAGACAAAGAAAAATGTTTGCTTTCTTCAGTAGGCTGCTAATCACATCTCTCATTACCTGTATCCTTCAGATGTATCATCTTCCAGGAGCAGTTCTAAAGGATAGAGTATCTCCACAGGCTAATATCCTTCCTGTATTGATCTCAAAAGCACTTAGCAGAGCAGGTGGCACAAACTCAGGAGTCACAGCGTCGCTAAGCTTAGAATTTCTGCTGTAATGGTTCAAAACAAATTACATTCGCTATTTTAGACTGCAGCCCTTAAAAAGACATAACGTAATATGTTAGGGGGGCCCTCTCTATCCAAACTTTAACATGAGAAGGGCCAGTGTTTAGTGCTTTCCCCTTACTTTAACAGTGCACCTACAACCACGCTGAAATTCGCCTTCTCCAACACTGAGCAGCCTCTGCGCCGCTCGGGGAAGGCTCCAGCACCCTCTGCTGTCACACAGCAGCACCAAAGCCAAGCCCCAGTCTCTGGACTGTGCACAGGGAATTCCAGGGACAGATTTCTACATCCTCTGCCAGAGATCCCGAGGCACAAAACCTCACAGTGACGTTCTTCAAAGAACTCCCCACTTCAACACAGCTCATTTTCAAAGATGGTGACTGTGTCTAGAAATAACCACCCAAAGGGTGCTTGTTATGTTGGTTATTTTTACTGATCGAACACCTGAAAACCACACTTGGACAACAGGAAATCAAAACCCTGCTAATGGAGTTACCAACTTCTATAAATGCATCAATAAATCCCTGATACTCCAGAGCCTCAGTTTTGATGTTTTCTCTATGTGCTTTTTGTTCCCTTAGTTGGAAGAGAGAAACTTGAAAACAATAATTTCAGAAATCCAAAATGCAAGTGAATTTCAAATGCAACATCACATGATTCTCTTGTGTTTTCCTTCTTTTTTAAAGCACCTCCAAAATGTTCTAGAGCAGCTTGTTTGAACACATTTGAAGAAGTATTTTCAGGGCTTCCTACAACCATGAGTGCTTGCCTTCAAACCAACTCTTCACTGGAGGAGCAATAACTCCAGAACAAAAGGAGAGCCATCAGCTCTCTGATGATATTTTTAAACTGCTAAATAGCTAGATTTAGAAAAGTTTCTTAGTCTGACCAGCCATGTTGATCAGTCTTAGGTTACACAAAATCACCTCAAAACAAAATCTGTGCAGTATATCCATGCATAGAGTCTATATTGACCAAAGACCTCTTTTTTATTTTTTTCCTTAATGAATGAGGGTCATTCATCCCTCTTTTTTTCCCAGAAATTATACCATCATCACTGGCAACAGCATTTAATAGTAAACCAAATATGGGAATGGAATACAAACAGGGTTCCTTCAAGACAAGGATTACAAAAACATATATACATACCAAACATAAAAGACAGGAACAATATTAAGACCAAAAGCAAACACAGGGAAAGAGAGATTATAGTATCATTTGCAGTACTTTGGATGAAGGATCACAATCCATATTAATAAAAAGAGATGAGAGTTTACTGAATATAGAAATGCCCGTATTTCACAGGGTCAGTAAGCTTGTGATGGGATGGCAGCTGTAGAAAACTTCATGAATCAAAGCTGAGTATGTTCACTTACATTACAGTCAAAAGTTTCAGAGAAATACAAATGTTTCAGTTCTTTGTAAGAGAAGATATGCTTCCTAAAGCAGAGAAAAACAAGTAATAAAATAGATATTGATTACCAAGCCAACGTGAAACTCCTACTCTTTCTGGTGCTAATTCCAGAATAAAGAGTATCTATAGATTCTGAGCCTACTTGGGTAAGTTTTCACCTATATGAAAAAAAAAATTAAAAATCACTGTCTACCTCATAATTAATACTGTTTTCAAATTGCTACTTATTAAATTCAGGCCAAGACTGGAAGATTAAGTCTTGTTTGAGCTGATCTGAACCAATTTAATTTCATTTTGCAGTTAATTCTATCAATAGATATTATTATCCCTAAAATATCTACCAACTTTCCAGCTAAAAACAGTCCATCAGCCAAGTCAGCCTTCAAATCTTGCACTGACTGTAAACAAAAGCTACATAATGTGCAATGCTGTAAGAACTGAAAAGGACCATTAAGTGCTACTACCACTTATGTCACTAACATCATTTTACAAAGCTTCTTTTTTAAATGTCTGTGTCCTTCAAAGCCAATAGCAAAACTTTTGTCAGTTTAAGTGACTGCAAGGCCAGGCCCTGAGAGAATAATCCTGCCCCAGCTGCACATTCTCAGACTGATGTTGAGTTACAGGTTAAAGACTGAGGAGACAAGAAGGAAAGCAGATGCCCCTTGTATCACTAATATTAAATACAACTGACTAAATACATATCCATATGAACATAGAGAGTGGCACTTCTTGAAAACAAGATGCCACCTTCTAAGGAGCAGAGTTCTCATCCCCAACACAGTCTTTAAGAGAGACAATTGGCTGAGGAATCTCACACACACACAAAAAAAATCACTGTTTGCCATAATTAAAGAAAGGATGGATTCTTTTAGCAGAATGTCTAAATTACCCCAGATTTCCAAAGGTGGAACCAAAAGCAGAGCATACACTACAGTGTGATGGTTTTCCAGTGCATGGCAGAGAATGGATGTGTGGCTCTGGGCCATTCCACTGGGTATCTGTGAGCAAAGCACCAAGACCAAAGCGTTGTGACTTCAAACCACACAAAAGCCAGAATTGCTCTAACTCATAATGTGTTTAGATCTCACAGCTATCACAAAGAAGATCCATTAACAATCTGAAGCAAAGTCAGACTGCCCATCCCAGAGCATTAGAGAAAGAAGTGTGATGACATCAGTGCCCATGAGTCATGATGCGTCAGTGCCCAGCATTGTATCTATTCTATAGCATACATTAATTTCTTAGCTCAAAGAAACTGCACAAAATACTGTATGGTCTTTAAAAGAAAGAGTTTCTTTAAAAGAAACTTTAAAAACATATTTTGCTAGAGAAATGTTGCAAAAGCCTGAAGCATGTCCTCTTTGGAACATCACCATCAATGCATAAGGATATAAAAATCAAGTTTTCCTAGTGTTTGGTAGTAGGAAATGTTCAGCTTCCTAATACATCAAATTAAGCCTGCAATGGCATTTCTTCATCATGTATTTACATACAACAGTCTGATCAAAGCTTTAAGGCTCTAATTTCTCCAAAAAATGGTCACAGTAAAGAAGGATTAAATGGAGTTAATGCAGCTATTGGCAATACAAAGAAGGATGCTCCTGTCATTTGCTATTGTACAATCTGGGGCATTTCACTCCATGCTTTGGCTTTCTTCTTGGCCAGGGACAGCCACGGTGGTTCAGCAGGACTGCAGGGTGTCATTGGCAGGTTAGAGGAGTGCCTTGCTTCCTTTTCAACAGCAGGAATCACAGATGCTTCCTGAGAAATAGGTTCAACTTTACCTGCCAACAAGAAGATATCCATCACTCATCCGAAGGCTAAAGACTCCATTTCTGCCAGTAATATTTCCTCATCTTTAAAGCAATTGTTTTACAGCCCAAAATGCTTGTGAATCACAAATAAGTCAGAAGATTGTTAAACTGGTTATCTCTGCACTATCTGGTCCAGCTACAGCAGTAGCAAGGGCCAGCTACTGCAACGGGAAAATTGATAGCAAGCTGCTAGTGAGTAATATAAGAATCTTCTCTTCAGTCCCAACAGCAAGTGTCTAAGCCCTGATAAATGAAGAAATTCTCAAAATTCTTCAAGCATGTGGAGACTATAGCACCAGTTATTTTTCTAATTCATATTCTCGGCTAATTAATTTCTAATCTTTTCAAACACTTGACTTCCATTAAAGTGCACAGCAAGGAGTTCCACAGACTACTTCTGCTCTGTGAGTGCAAGAAAATCCAGGAATAAGACTCCTGAGTACATAGGAAAATGGAAGCAAAATATCTGCAGGATAAGGATCACCCCAGGCTTGCTGTGGAGTTAAAAGTAACTGGTATATGTTTTTCAGCACTGAGAAGACTTAAAGTTTTTTTTCAGTCCTCACTGCTGGCACAAATATTGCTGCAGCAATATTATTAAATACTAGGTAGGGATCAAACCAGTGCTTTATATTCTTGGACTTTTAAGCCAAAAAACTGGACTAGGTGTTTCCTCTTGATGCAGCCTAACAGAAGCCTGTCATCCTCACAAAGGAATGAGGAATACAGATAATGCTCCCTGTATGCCTTTGAGTGCCTATTTAGAAAAGGCCTCCTCCATTCATCTTATTTGAAATTTTTCAAAATTAATGCCTTCAGACAGACATCCCAGAATGGGGCTTCAGGGAATGCAGCTCTCATTCTTGAGATATGGTTCACAAGTCTTTTCATCATCGTGCTCTCTCCATCCATTTCAATCCAGGGCAGTACTTCATTTCTGCGTCAGTCAAACTAAGAAAACTCAGACTTTTTCTCATACTTGACTAGTCTGTGTGTGGTGTGAGGCAGGTATGATTAGGCTGCTGTGCTCCAGCACAACAACAGAGGCCACATGTGGACTTAAGCCATGTTAAGTGCAAGAAGCTTGAGCTTGCTTGAGCTGAAATCAATGGAAAATATCCATCAGCTCCATCAGTCACACTCCTGAGCAGAGCCAAAGTAGTTCCCTATTTCCACTCAGGAGGTCCCTTGTCTTTCAAAAATTCTGGCTGGTTGGTAGTTCTTGTGGGAGGCAAACTGTACTTAGGAATACTAGAGGAAGTATACTATTCATTAAAAACAGGCTGCAGCTCTACATACACAGCTCATACGCAGCAGACTTTCAGAAGTATCTAAGAAGATGTAGGAATTTAGGTGTTACTGAAATTTTTATTTTGAAAATTAATTTCCACATTTTGGAAGACCTCCTTCTTTTTAATAAGCAAAAGCGACTCTAAAACTGTTTGCATGGTCTCAACAGCACAAGGTAAAACAAAATCCAAAAACAGTGGCTCACTCCTGTTTGCAGGAAGACAGGCTTGAGACCAACCTCATGGGGCTTAAGGTGAGGTGGGAGAGCAAGAGGAAACTTCCCTTGGTTGTGACATGGGCTGTCATGCAGTAGTAACAACACTCATTAAAGTAAGGAACTGATGTCTTGGAATTCTCTTCCAAGCTTAGCTGACCTTGAGCTGTCCTGGCTCTTGCTGTTGCATGCAGCTTGTGTGGATCACATAGAAAACTTCAACCAGTCATTAAGAAAACTGCTAACAGTTAACATATGCCAAAAAGCATGATCCAAATTAATAATTCCTCTGGATATTAAATCTACAGCCTGTTCACCACCAGGACCTTCAACTAGCCAAATTGCTGGCTGTGCTAATGGGAATCAAATAAAGGGGAGGTTACATTTGGGATTCCCAGTTTCCTACTCACACATGGACAGTGCTGAACATTTCCTAAACAATAGGGTGTGGTTTTGCAAGCAGCAGAGGAGCAGTGTTTTCCATAAACATCAGCACTAGTCAGAGCTTTTCGTGATGTTCAAGGTGTGGAACACTAGAACATGCCTATAAATAAACGCTGTCTCTGGAGGCAAGGAAACAGTTATCAAATGTCAGGAAACTAGGCCAATTCTTAGGAAGAGGTGATGCACAAAAACTTGTAATTCTGCTGCAAGGACCACAAAGAGTGCAAGTTCTAGTAAAGGAGTAGCGGATTTGTTTGTGAAGTTCTGAATTTTGACTGAAGGCTGCTGGCTTCCAAGGTTTAGATGATTCAACAAACAGAAATCCAGTCTGCTTGTGCCAGTCTTTCAAAGGAAGACCTAATCCAAGCAAAAATCTTGGCCTGTTTACATTTCATCTCTCACTTTGCACCTAAAAGCATAAGACAAAGCTGGCTTGTAACAAAACCCTTTCTGTATGTTAGTCACACAGAGTTAATTGGCAACTGCCATCAGAGCTTCTGTTTTGGTGCACACATCCTGAGCCAGCCAGATATCTGTAGCGAGGGAGAAAGCTTATTTTGTAGAACCTGTAGATTCAGAAATGGATAACAGCTCTAAAAACAACTACTACAGGGAGCAGCACAGAGGTACCACCTAAAGTCTCTAGCACAACAACTCTGGATGCTGGCAGATTACAAGGGAAAAGTGGCCAGGAGCGTGTGCTCTCTCTAGACAGCATCTCCTACTGTGTCAGCACAGGAATCTGGAACAGAAAAGCCACAGCTCTGACACAGTGGGGCATTTCTCATCTTCTTAGGCAGTATCTGAAATCAATAGCTTTCAGCCGGCACAATATGCTTTTACAGCTGAAGAACCAGCTTATCTATATGTAGCTGGAGGTTTGGCACCACACTGAGTAAGCAGAGAGGGATAAGCTGCAGCCCAGCAGAAGCCTTGGAAGAGGGTAATGTGAGTCACGATGTCTGAGTCACACTCTTCCCCTGCATCTTTATTATCCAGAAACTCAGCTAACAGATCAGGAGAGGGGGCATCGAGCCTCTGTTCACCTGAGGGTGAAACTCACTCTGCCTAAATTATTCTTGATACGTGTTTATCTCTTCAACACATCCAGCAATGGAAACTGCATACACTCCATATGCAAGCCACACTTTTCTGCACTTCACCACTCTTATTATTAGATGGTATTTCCTAACATCTAAGCTAAACATCCCCTGGTGCATTTTAAGCTCATAAAGACTAGCCTTGGCCTCTACAGAAAATTCTATTGTCTTTTCTAGACTAAACAAATCCCCTTCTATCAGTAATTTCCTGGCTGACTGAGGTCTAGAAGTCCTGACCTTTTTTTGCTGCTCTCTTCTGGACGCTCTCCAACTTCAGCTGCTATTCTTTAGTACTGACCTTGGCCGGTAATAAATCACCAGACTGTTTATATGCCATTCCGTGAACTGGCAGTGGAGATAGAAGTTCCTCACTTGCTTTCTCTGCTGAACGAGCAAGCCATTATGTTGACTTAAGTACACTCTGAACGGGCCTTATATAAAATGTGCTGACTATAAAAATGGGTCTATCTTCCCCCATCACCTGCCACCTACACCACTTACTGGTATAAACCATAGCCACTACGTAAAGATGTAAAGAAAAAGAATACCTGTTGCTGCAGACACATTGGTCTTCATTTGCATTTTCTTCTCCTGAGAGCTCAAGTTGGAAGGCAGATTCTTCTTCAGTATGTTCTCACTAGCACAGATCCCTTGCTACAGCATGAGGGGAGAAGAAAGAATGCAACTGAACCACTAGCCACTGGCATTCATAAAGCTCACCCTGGCAACATCCCAAACCCGACTGTGGGAAATGCAGCAAAAGCCAGACAAGGATGGCTGGGGACATCCTGTGGGAGGGAGGGAGAAGGCAGTGAGGAAGCTAATACAGCTCAAAGCAGCTCTTGGGCTACATAAATACATTCTGGGCAATAAGCAAGCTCTGAAAATGTTTGGGTTTGAGTAGTGCAAAGGAACATACAGGAGCTCTGAAACAAATCACTGGGATAGTGTAGGCACATGTGTGTTTGCTCACTTGCATCAGTTGTCTGTGTCAGTGTTTTTAGAGGCCAGCCCTGCAAATCTTTCTTTGGGTAGTGCTCACAACACACCTCCCATGAAGATGACATTGAACAGTTTGCAAAAGCACCCAGGCAACCTAGGGCAGGATTCACACCCGTGCAACATTACTTGGTACTCTACCTCCTCCTGATCCACTTTGGTCAAAGCTTTGTCTTCAGCTTTATGTTCTTTGGCAAGAGGGTGGTCCTGGAAACCCTTTTGTTTTAGCTTTGCCATGGAGACCCAAGCTGGCTCAGAGGAAGCAGTTTCCAAATATGGAGTGACTTTTTCTACAAAAGAAGCATTTTTGAAGTAAAGAAGGGATTTAGGTCAAGTCAGACTAAAGCTAGTGTTCATGTTTTAAAATCCTTCAGCATCTGTAATACTCTTGAACACTGTGGAGATAAAATTACCTTCCCTGATGATTTTGTCCTTGGCAATAACTGCTTTTTCCTGTTTATTCTGGAGTTTTTGACCTGACTCCGCTTCCATTTAAGTCAATGGCAGAACTCCACTAAGGTCGTTGTGAACTGGATTTTGTCTTTGAAACAAAATCCTTATATTGCAGACTAAATTAACATGCTAAACATGATTTTTTTTCATGTAGACAGTAAAATACAGGCTGCCTTGTCACTTTTTAAATATTTTAAATTAAGTCATTGTAGAAAAAAATAATCACACCTAATGCAACTTCTAGTTAAGGTTTGAGCAGATGCAGTCTGAATTATTAACTACCAAACAGTAGCAAGTTTTAAAAAACTGTGTTAAAACTCTGACTATATGCACAAGTACCTCGTACCAGAAATGTTTCAAATATAGCCCTCAAGTTATTGTTGTTATTCTTGCTGGAACACACCCCTCATTAAGATAAACCAAGAATTCTCTTGACTGACCAAATCATCAAGCCAATTAAATTATAGTTCTGACAAACTCAAGGCTGAATTTGGTCCTCACCAAGAGGATTTTTATCTTTTGTTTGCCACTCTGCCAAGCCTATTACATGACCACTGTTTTCTACAGTGTCTGGTTAAAAACACAGCATAAATACCTGAAGGTTTATGACCATTTTGCTTCTTTGCCACTTCTTCTGATCTGGTCTTGGGGGATTTTTGTCTTCTAGGAGATCAGGCTTTTTAACAACTGGTTTTGTGCCAACAGGAAGGCTTGGAGGTGGCTTCCCAGTTCCCATCAATTTCTGATCCTCCTTGGTTGAAGCAGAAGAAGTAATGGGAACAGTTGAGGGGATCAGCTTTGGAGACTCTACACGGCTTTCACTCTGGTATTTTAGTAAAGAAGATGTTCTCCTTAGTCTGATCCCAAATGGGTTCTCAGCATTTTGTGTTTCATGGTCAGCCCACTCCATAAAAGAATTCAAATGCAGATCTCTGTCCTTACAATCTCGACCAAATCTATCTGAATTGGTTTTTGCTGATTCCTGGATGTCTGCATCAAAACGTGTGTGCTCTTTTGTTGTTCCCTCAAAGAATTCTGGTCTTATAGGGGATGTTGGGGAACTTCTGGAATAGGAATCTTCCTTTGAATTTGAACCCCCTGAGAGAGATCTTTGCCATGCTGGTGCAATGGTGAATCGGACTGGTTTAGCAGAAGGAGTCTTCAGTGGAGTTTTCACATTTTCATCTGAAGACTGATTGCCTTCCACTGTTTTTCTGTGAGAATCTGTACTGCTTATCTGGTACTCCCTACTGTCATCATCAGAAGGTATATTACTCTTCAAGCCAGCCAAACTCGAAGAGGCAAGACACCCAATGGAAAGTTTTTCAGAAATGCACGATGTGCTGGCCTGTTTGTTACCCTTTGAAACAGGAACAGTTTCTGCTTTAAAACATCCTTCCAATTTACCACGAGGTAGCACACAACCTGCTTCCGAGACAGATGCAGCAGTGTCTATTTTTTTTTCTGCATTGCCTTTGGGTGACTGAGATTCCATAATTTCACAAGTTTCTTTCTTATTTCTTGTTACTGGACTGTTTTCAGGCTCCAAAACAGCCACTGTCTCAACGCCACCACAAGACTCTGAATCAGCTACTGCAACCTGTGAGTGCTTAGTGCAGTACCTGGGACGCACAGTTGGAATGGTTTCTCAGCAGTACCCAAGCAGGTTTCTACTTTGCCAGTAAACAGTGGATCCCCCTTTTCCTGGGCTTTGATGTTTGGGTCCACAGAATTTAGTGAGGACATATTTGCCAATATATCTATGTCCTCTGTTTCTGCACCACCGCTAAACAAGTCAGCTGCTGGTATTTCTGGAGACACAGCAGCTTCTCCTTTGAGTTGTTTGCACCTCTGGAAGTGGAAGTACTTCAGTCCCAGTACTTTGCTGGTGTTCTTTCAATTCATCAGCAGACTCATCTGAAGAGTGCAACACTTTTGCACTGTAGTGTTCCTCCAGACTGACTGGGGAAGGCTCAGGTCTCAGAGGGAGTGTGGCTGCTCTATGATGATGGTCCATGCAGGGAAGGCTTGCATCCTCCTGCAGCAAAGCACAGGAGCCTCCTGCCACAGCTGTGGAATCACAAGAGTCACGGGCAGCATCAGTGGGAGTTTTACACCCAGTGTCTCCACAGAACTGCCTCCCTTTGAAAATTGTCCCACCTGGGCTGATAATCCTGTATTAAACAGAGAAGAGTGTGCACTTAAAGGTTACAATTCAAACACCATCTGTATGACTAATTCATTCCAGACAGTACAATCATTTAACACGTCTGGGTACCATTAACTGATAAATAAGGCTGTTAAAAGCATGTTTAGAAAAGGGCTGTCCAAGTGAAAGAATAACAAAGTTTTTAGTTTGAACATACCTAATCCAGAGAATCCAGGGAACGACTGAAAGTTGCTGTCTGCTTCAGGTGTACCAAATTAGTTGATGTTTAGTTGTTTTTTGTGCATATCCCCAATCGTAAGACTACTAGCTAGATTTCCCTAGACATTTCTTCATGCATATGCCTAGAAAGGCTGTCTACAATGACCTGGAGAATTCTCTGCATATAAGCATGACACCTCAACATCAGGTAGCTCTGCCTCCTGCAGCTTCAAGCAGGGTTGTTGATCACCTGGATAGCTTAGATGTGCCTGCACACACAGTAACTGATGCCTGATAGCACTGGGTTTGCCCTGAGTTTGCCCTGACAACAAAGTGCCAACGTTCCCATAACACCATTGCACTACCATCAGCCAGGTAAGGTAGTGCTACAGAGAAAAGTCTTTTGGTGCTGTTTGGAGAAATTTCATTTGTTTTACAACTTCCAATTGTGTTACTACTGGCAATTAGCTGTTATTCAGTTGATAAGGGGGTGAGCAGCAAAAGAAGCCCTAGTAAACACAAGCCAGTCAAAGTCACCTGTCACACATAACAGATATAATGCTGAGGTTAAGGTTTTCCTTAGTGTTAAGGAACTTAGTTTGATAGCCAATGTGACCCAAATAGCTGTGTAGGAGAGGTACTTCTGAACATGGTGCTTTCACTTAATGTATTTTTTAATGCTGCCCTCAAAGTTCACCACTTCAGCACCACTGTGTTGAGTGTACATGACTTTTTCCATCATAACACTTTAGCAGCCAGGATTGATTTTATGATATAAAACCAAAAGATAACTAGTTTTAAAAGACTTAAAATTCAAATAGGTCCTGTCAGAGTTCAAGCACCTAAAGTAGCAACAATTAAGTCTTTATTACCTTCCCAATCACTTTTATGTTTGTCACTCTCAAGTAATTCTGTTGAATTTTCCTTCTTTTCTGGAGTTGCAGGAACACATGCTCCATTTTCCAGCTGTTCCACCTAATGAAGTGCAGTAAGATCTTTTAATTAAAGAATCACGCACAAAGATTGTATTTAATACACATGAACTTTTATGAATACTCAAAACATAGACACAAAACCTCCACCCTGTAATTTACCAACACTGTGGTTAATGTACTACTCCAGTTAAGAACTAGACTTGTAGAAATAGACTTAAGCCTCTTTAAAAATGACAGCTAGCTTTTCAAACAACAGGAATGTTTTTACAAATGAAGCATAACCCCCAGCTTTTTGGCTAAATAACGAAAACCAAAACTTCCACTTTCTTCAGTTTCCATGATACTGAAGTTTTCCGAGGCTTTTTTTGGTTGGTTGGTTGGTGCAAATAGGTGGTTTCCCTTCCTCCAACACAAGAAGTAAATGAACATGGATAAGAAAGAAAAAATTTAAAACTATTTAAATACTAGTTAAAATTCCCATTATTTCCTTCTGCTGAGCGATTCTTTTCAGGAAAACACTTACCTGGAGGGGTTGCTGATTCTTGTTGGTAAAGCCTTTCTGTTTCCGAGGGTTTATGGCAATCCTGTGCCTGGCTGCTGAGGTGTCCAGGCAGCCCAGGGGACTGGCAGGGGTGGTGAAGTCAACAGGAAGGAAGCTGCTGCCTCGTGAGATGGAGACCCCCAGAGTGGCAGGGGAGGAAGGACTGATGGGCCTGGAGGAAGCTCCAGAAGGTGTCTGTAAAAGACAAACACAATGCTCTACATTCTGCTTGGCTTCCCTACAACTCTGGAACAGTTTCCTCCTGCTACCCCTTCCATTTCAGAAGTCTGAAATGGCTGTGTTTCGGGGCATAAAACCTCTTTTTAAAATACTTGCCTAAAGTCGTCTTTGCACAGAGATTACTCAGTTCTGTGTGTTCAGCTGTATGTTACACAGAGTGAGAAACACCTGTCTCTTGCTTTCCCACAGTAAGAGCCTCAGCTTGTCTCCTTCCCATTTCTTATCTGAAAACCCGTTTGCAGTACATGCACACACCAGCAGGAGACACTGGTGCCGTTTGTATAGCTGCATTCCCGTATCAGTAATGTGACAGTACAGGAACACAGTAATAAAAAAAAGTACAGAAACCACCAAAAGTAGCATGGATGCTTGTTCCTCTTTATCTCTAAGAAATTTGTTATAGCCACTTTCTCTTTTAATATCCACTTTCAGGAGAATCAAATGCTTCTGTCCAACAAGTATCCCAGAACCATCTTCCAGACAGGGATGTGGATCTCAGCCTTGCAGCAATGCTGCTCTGGGGAACTAAAGAGCAGTAACCTTAGATTAGGCTATCAAAATAAAGGGTTTACACAAGTGTTCATAGAAAACCCCCTAAACATGCAGTTTGACTGGTTTTGCTACTGTTTTGAAACGTGGACCAAACTTTTTGGAACATCTGCAAAATGTCACAGATGTGCCAAACAAGCTTCATTCATAAAGCAAGGTGACACACAGCCATTGCACTGAGCCTGGCATTCAGATTTTAGTTTTGTTTCGGCTTGGGATATAAAACAGCATTTAAAACATGTACGCTGATGAAGTTTAGAGATAATGAAAATATCTTTCCATCCGATCTACAGAAATTGTCAAGGTACATTTTTTGTGTGTTTAAGGTAGCTAAAATTTTTGTTGTGTAACTTTGCAGATTCATACTTCGTCAAAGAACTGACTATGCTGTTCAAACAAACCACTTACCACTAGATTTCTGCCTGACTTTATTTCTTATTCAAAACTCAAAGAGGCACATTTTCAGTATTGCTTGCCTCACTCTGGAGTGCTAAAGAATTGTTTCCTGGGATACACTGTACCCAGAATAAATTTTAAAAAGTAAAATGATTGTACTGGCTCCATACAGACACCACACATGCTGTCTCAGGAAAGTTTATTAACAGGAAAAGTAGCTATTTACCTGTTCATCTTCACTGTCTGTGCCGCCTAAACTCAAAGAGCTATGACGCTGAACAGGGTTGGAGGACTGTGGGATAAAATGAGGAAGAGGGTAAGTCAAGGGAAGTATCACACTGAATTATCTGGGGCTGGATATCCAGTGCTAATTATGAGAAAACACAAGAGGAAAGATAAAGGAAGGGTCACTGAGTTCCTGCCTTACACAGTAGCTTTCATTTCTTCATTGGGATCAAACAAAGTAGCGGAGCTTTCTCCTGCTATGAGATTTGCCATGAAGGTTGACCACATGAGGCAACATATTTTATACAATTATTTTGGCTTATTGTTTTAAAATCTTCAAATTTACAAGTGCTCACCTGTTCTCTGAAGTCCAAAATCATTCATTTGCTAATTATGTAGGTCACAACTGTCTCAGTATTGGTCTACACAAAAGCATGGAACATTTTACCCAGAAAGGGTATTTGTAAGGTCACTTTCTAGATATCCCTCAGAGTGACAAGTCCACAATCCACCTATTAATTTTTTCTGGTTCTGACTGATCCATACCATCACAATTTATCACAAGCAAGCAAAAAGGTCTTCCCCTTCTCCAGGCAGATTTTCTCTTTTCTGTACAGGTGGTCATCAAGGTGACGTGACAATTATACCTTGTTTGGTGAATCTGTCAGAACTTCATGAAGGGTTGAAATTTCAGGAGGGCTTCTAGGTAAACCATCATCCTCAGAAACAGCACCTGCATCTTCCAGTTTCTTTCCAGTTATAACAAGAGGAGGTGATCCAAGTCTGACATTCTGCTGCAGCTGAAGCTGTGGTTGAAATTTAGAATACAGACTTTCAATGGCATTATTTATAGGGAACATTTTGGACACTTTTAATGCAGTTGCTCCTATTAACAGCAAGAATGACAACAGCAGCCAGGAACAGCTTTGTTTGCAAAGGGATATGGGGATTCTTTTCCAAGATTGCATAAAAGAATGCTCTGGCAGACCCTGAACCAAGAAAAATAAAACAAAGTCTGCAAACTCACAAGCAGCCAGATGTTCCCTCAAACTAAAAATGTTCAGATTTCAGGAAACACCATTACTAAAATTCTTGGCTTAAGTCTGTCAGCCATGTCAAAGCTGGAATAGAAACAAGGTCTGAACAGAAACTTTGTCCTTCAACTGAAAACATCTCTACAGAATATTCCAAGATAAACATGTAGACTTGTGGTTTTTTCCACTTCTTTGCTTATTAAACCATATTGGGAAATTCTAGGCCTAATTCTGTGTTTTCTTGCAAGATATGTATTCATTTACATCTCTGTAAAATAGATCTAAATAGCTGCAATTCTTATTCGACAAGATTAATATGCAATGTAATTCCTCAAGATCTAACAGCCACACAGGGTAGCACAATGTCACCCTTTAATGCACCAGTCCTCCAGTTCAAACAGATTTCTAGCCCTTATTGCAATATATGGCAACACAAGACATACAACACACCTGTGCACTTAATGGGAAGGAAAAGGCAGAAAGTCAATTTGCTTTGGTGTATTTGCACAACTTCCTATGTTAGATTTATTAAATTTGTTACATGCAGACAGCAAAGCTGTGTGGGGGAAACTCTGAATTTACAGTCTGTCTTCTAGTGGTAGAAGTTAATTTAGATTGCTAAGAAAGTAACAGCTTTTATTAGCGCTTGGCTTTTATTCTGACATGAGTCAAGCTCACAGAAAAAGGCTGTCTCTTACAGCTACAAAAATAGTGCTGGCAGTATTACATTACCTTGCAGGATGATGGATGGATGAGGAGAGGGCACAGTGGACTGGAGATGGTATGAAAAGAGCTTTTTTCCCCCACAACAAAGTTCTGTCATATATAAACATGATTTCTCCTGCTACTCCTATTGTTGTACAAAAAATGTCTTGGACTATTTTGCAGTCTTATGGATGAACAAGCCCCTCCATGCATCTTCAATTACTTACCATGTGATGCAATTGTGTTTGCAACATGAAGCTCACACTGAGCAAAAGAAGAATTTCAATGGCCTTTGGCTCCTTTATCAACTATTTGTATTTGACCCCTGGAAAAACCTTAAACTTTTATCTCAGTGTTCCAAGCTGGGCAGTTACTTAAATGCATTTAATATAACCAACAGTTCATAAGGGAGCTGTCAAGGAGGGTTCAGTATAGCCTGGGAAGAAGGAAATGATCTAGCAGAATACAGTATCCTTTGCTGGCAAAGACCAGAAGAATAATCATATAAATAAAGCTGTCACAGCACCCTGACATATCCATCATCCCACAGACGTACACAGTCACTGGTGATAGCATGTACAGTGAAAACATCAGAGCCAGAATTGCCAAAAAAAATAACATAAATAATATTTAAAGTATAACAGCGTAAGGGACAGTCTATAGTATAAATAAATGGCCTTAACCCAAAAGCAGTAGCTATGAAGTAAAGAACATAAATCCCACTGAAAGAGGACACGTTCAATAAGGAAAGTTTCCAAGAGTCCATGAACTGGATTCATGTCACTCCAACACTGTGAGATCTGGGCAAGGCTGAAAGCACCAGCACTGCTCAAAGATGCAGCTTCCAAGAGGCAGAATAGATCCAAAAGTAGTAAATCTGCCTTTGGACACTTTAGTCAGCAAAATCTTAAGGCACACAGCAAAGGAATCAAGAAACAGAGTTTCCTAGGAGACAGTTCACACAAAGCAGCACACGAATGAGAGGATGATGTTCTCACCTGCAAAGTTTTCACTCTTCCAGGTATGTTTTCCCGAGACAACACATCACCTGCCACATTTCCTGGTGCAGATTCAAAAATGAAGACACTGTCATGGGACAAGGCTTTGTTTCCCATGCTTCCTTTGGGCCTGGGAAGGAAGGAGGGAAGAGTGGTCAGTGCACTGGGTACCTTCCCCACACTATTTCACCAGGGCAGAAGGATCATAAAGAGTTCCAGTGCAGGATGCATCTCACTTACTTCAGATTTGTGCATGTTAGTTGTTTAAGGTAGTCACTGCTAGCTTCTTTTATACTCAGAAGGGAGGGGAAACACTTTTGAGGATGATGATTGAATGCAGATGTCTGTTTTCAGACTACTCAGCATCTGCATTGAACACAGATCAGTCTGTGTGAACTAGAGAGGGAGCCCAGGGTGATTAGTCTGATGGGATTTAGGTGGATGCACACCACCCTGAGAAATGTCTACAGTGCAGAAGGGGGCAACAGAAATCCCCTGCCCTCCTTGGCTGGCAATGGGCCAAGCATGAGACATTCAGGATACAACCTTTGCATCCTGGTGTGTGTCATACCTGCCAAAGATAGGGGGTTATTTTTCTGCATCTCGCAAATGTGGGCAGAAAATTAAATTTTGTTACATTAACAAACTTGACTCAAATCCTCTCATGTCCAGTAATAAAACCAGTTGTGTTCACCTGTATCTGGAACATCCCCAGATCCCAAACATATTAAAAAATATAGGTGGGACAAATGTCCATGTCCATATTTACACACCCATCTGTGGCCAAGTTAAAGTACCCAGGTAAGATATTCCTGCTCTGTTTCTGTGCTCACTGGGTGTTCAGCCCAGTGAAGCAAAGTTGAGTTCCCACAACAACTGTTAACTGAGTTGTAACAGGTGAGATTGATTTGGTTTGAGCTATTAAGTTGGGCAGGGAAAATTTTACCCTTGGCTGGCACAACAAGGAAGACTTCATATCATTTATTCACCAAGTTCCACCATCATAGGCAAGCACTGTCTGTACATTACTTTGTTCAGAAGACCATAAGGATGGCCTCTACCAGGATTTCATCCTAGCTTTTAACTAATATTCTCTCATCGTAGGCCATGAGATCACTAACTCAAGTTACAAGAATTCCTTGGCTCAGGAAATGCTCACTGGCTCTGGAAGTTTGATTCTGGGTAACACAGGATAATTAGGAACACAGCTCTGACAAGAAAAATCCAGGATGTCAAAACTCTTCTGCAAGAAAATCAAATATTTCTCTGTTATTTGCCCAACCACAGATTCTCTATTTAGAAGAAAGCCCTGAAGGACTGTGAGCTCTCATAAAGTAAATACACCATGCAAAAACACCCCAAAAATTACTCTTCTTCCTCCCACATCTCCCTTCTTTAAGTCTCCAGAGACATCTTCAGCTGCTTACTAACCCTCCTGTTGCCACAAAGGTATAGTCAATCAGTTTACAGTTATATCGAGTCTCACAGTAGGGCAAAATAATTTTGCTCCATGTTTACATTGTGTCAAAGGCAATCTGAGCTCTTTCTCTCACAGCACAGGTCAGAGTTTGTGCTTCCTTCCATTATAAGTGATGGTTAATGTCTGTGTTAGTCTACAGGACAGCAGTCCTACACGCAAGCAAGGCACTTGCCTTACTTCATGATTAAGTTAATGAAGCCATCCCATCCTTTTGTGTGCTTGCTTTTATAGTCCTTTTCAGCATGAAAGATACTCCATATGGGCAAGACATAATTTTACTGCATTCGGAAAAACAGTCATGTAACTTTTATTTACTGTAATGTATAATCATTATTACTTAGCATATTCTATTTACTGCAAAGAGTGTATGTGCATTAGGATGTGTTAACCTTTCCAGTCGGGGATTTCCTCACTTTCTTCACTTGGAATTCCTTGGCAATCGCAGCTAAGGTTTCCTTGTTCTTTAGACTGCCAGTTCAAGACCTGTTTCTTTTTTCCTCTCTCTGCATGTGTATCATATGTGTTTGCAAGAGAATGACTGTATTTTCTTCTGGCATTCACAGAAAGAGCATTAGATTAAACATAGAATTAACTGCAGCTTTAGTACAGATGAGTCGCTTATGTGCAAATCTGCATTCCTGTGTAATTCCAGGCAGTGTATTTATATTTGCATTGACGCTAAAGATGCACTACCTAAAGCCCAGATCTTTTAACCACTGTATCTCCACAGTGATTTCCCCATACAAATGCTCGATTCATTCATGTGCATCAACATTTGAGCTGCCATGACTAAGGAAATGATGGGACTCTGCAGGCAGCAGGAAAGCAGCTCCTAAACCCATTGTGGCCTGTGCTGTCTTCCCTTTCTTGTTGCTGCAACCCCACTCCTTTTATTAGTGTTTGAAGCAGAGGGATGAAAAGTGGTGGTAATTGGTGAGTGATCTCTCCTTGTCTGTATCTTGACCCACAAGCCTTTAACTATATTTTCTCTTCCATGTCCAGCTGAGGAGGAGGGTGACAGAGCAGCTTTGGTGGGCACCTGATTTTAAAACAATGCTTAAAAAAAAAAGAAAGAAAAAAAGAAAACCAGTGCTTCTGCCTCAAGCACAAGCAAAGAGCAGCATTGTTCTAGAACTGGGTTTTATAGTCTGCATGCCAGAAATTGCAAAGCTCAGGGTCCTGCTATAAACCCTCCACAAGCTGTATTTCCACTGGCTTTCAGGATCAGGTTTTCCATAGGATTACATGGTTCAGTCTCTTTAGGTACTTATAAAGTGTGCTTATGCCATGCACAGTCTGGACATGACAGGGTTTTTCAGTAGCATAAACATATCCCTAAGTTTTTTCGATAGTCCATCTAATCCTATCTCTAAGGGAAAAAAGCAGAAGGGTTTTACTCATTTCCTGATCTCTGATCTTGCAAAACAGTTCATAATCACTGGAGGATAGCACTGAGGTAAACAGCAATTGGACTTGAAATATTTGGTTAAGGGTAAGAGAAAGAGTTTGCACCGACTGTGCCTCTGGAGCAGACAGCTGCCTCCTATGGGCTGATGGGGTAAGCTCAGCTGTCTCTAAACTTTTTGGACTGGGCTGAGTCACTCTAATTCCCCCTACCCCAAGAGACTGGTTGTGTGGTCACTTACTCTGTTGCTGTTATGCTAACAAACAAAACAAAGAGATTGTTGTTTCGTTCCCAGATCATTTTCATGATACAGTTGCATAAACAAAACCGAATGAGTGAGGAAAGGTGGGGCAAGGAGGAGCCAGCACCCATGAGAAAGTAACATCTGTAAGTTTTCCACCAGAAGAAATGCAGTGTCCAGCTCCACCCAATGCCCTATTTGATGATACAAAGCATCTGGCAGCAGTGCTGATTTCAGTCATGTCCCACTCTAGTCAACTGTTCATGCCCTCTACCAGTGTCACATCCATCCAGTGCTCCCTCCAACAAGACACTGCAAACCATTGGACATGGCCAGTGTTTTGTCACACTTTGTTAGCCTGCAGCTCCACAACCCGAGGTGTAGAGTAATCCAAAGAGAGGCCTGGTTTAGTGGCTAACAGGGGAAGATGAGGAGGGTGGAGGAGCTGGAAAACAGCCAAATTTACAGGTTACCCGATACTGTTCCATGACACACCTGGCAAGAGACACAACCATGCTCAGAGGGTTATCCCAGCCCAGATTCAGTCAGAGATTTGCAATGTAAGTGTTGTGTAGTTTGGTGGTCTAACATCAGTGAAGCAGTGTTAGCAGTGCAAGCTGATAGCTTGTACAACACCGACTGAAAAAAGGACAAGGGTTTGAACTAACATCACTCAGGGTCTGAGAACTGCTCTGGACACACCTTATGGACTTGTAAACCTCACTCACATGCCCAGACCTCCAGGGGTGGTGACACAAAACCAGGGGCCTTCAATCATTTTCTATGCCTAAATGGCTAGGTAAGAAAGTTAAAGAAGCAATCACATGCTGATAATATACCAGAAATACTTCTTTCTCTTTACTGCAGCCATGATAGAGGGCACTGATGCTAAAAAAGCAACTCCACACGTGTTCTCTGTATTAACACTACTCAAACATCATCCTCTTGTAAAGCTGCTGCTGATCAGGCCTTCCAAGACAGATTTCAAACACTAAAACCAATCAAAACAATCTGGGCTATCTGTAGTTGTAGACTAAGAGGCTGGATCACCCCCGCCCCTGGCTGCCCTCCCCCTCCTCTCCAGTCTGACTTTTCAAGCACTAGCAAAGAAAGAGGAAATTCCTGGAATTCCTTCATCAGCATTAGGGCTTGTTTTGCACAAACTTGGACAGAGGTTGCTCCTAAGGGGCCAACTCATGCTTTCATCCCACTGCTGTGAGAGGCCTGCTTTTATTTATTTATTTTCCTTCCTTGCCAGCTTACCCAGACTCCTTCGGTGAATGAAGTGCAGTAGCGTTGAGCACAGCGATGCTGACATCGCTGCTGGACTGGCAAGGTTTTAAATTACTTTCCCCCCTGGGAGGTGGAGGCTCTTTCCTTTTCTTCTTGGAAAAGAAGTTCTTGAAAGTCTGAAATTTGGATTTTTTCTTTCCTGCAAGATGAGAAAAATGAAAATTTATGAAAGTTGGTGATATCGCTTAGCTTGGAGAATGTTATCTCTTAAATTCCGGAGCAAGCCTTAAAGCTAAGGCAGCCCATTCAGTTTTAGTCAGCTCCTTTTAAATTATTCAGTGCTAGAGTCCAGTGAAAGGTGAAGCTGCAGTTCTTACATCTGCTGCCTCTAAAGCAACACTGGCATTAAGCTGACAATAGTGGTGCCTACTTAGGTTCTAGTTTATGCAAAAATACCCCTTATATAGAGAATGTATCTACCTACAACTGAACACCAATCATAATTGCTGTATTTTTAATAAAAAATTGCTGTCAATGTCTTTAACTCTTAACGTTCTTTACTTAGCTTTGTTTAGTTCTGCTTTCTCTTTACTCAGTGCAGTAAGGAGACAACACCTGTAGGACATTCAAATTTGGCAAAAAGATTGAAACTGGCAAAATAATTTATAAACTCTAAAACAAAAATATCTGTTTCCACATTAAACCACTGTCCCAGAATAAAAGCAAGTCCTTCAAGGACAATGGAGCAAACTTAAATTAAGACATTGCCCTGCAGGACACGAAAGTCCCAAACACAGAAGCACTAAGAACACAAATAGAAAACTGTTAATCTGGTTTCAAATTTTCCATTGTCTAAACAAAAATAACAAAATAAACCATATGAAGCTTCACTGACATTTCCTTTTTAGTAATCTAAGATACTTTAACATTCTTAAGTCTGCTTTCTTTCAGCACACAAGTACTGCATTTTGTCACTGACCCTTACATTGAGGGGTCACTTTGGAGTGGTTTGGGCCAAACTATTGTACTAAGACCCCCGTGATTGACTAAAATACATAGGCAGAGCAATAACATCATTGCAGATCTGAGCCAAGTTCTTCGTTCAATAATACTTTACAGCAGTTGGCATAATAAATGCCCACAGCTGGAGGATTCCTTCATAAGCAAGGCATTATTTCAACACAATTATTGTCTTCTCCCAGTAATGATTTAGTCGCCGATGCTCTGTCTCAGCGTGTGCCCTGTACGTGGAGGGACCTCTGCCAATGGGCCTTATCTGGGCTGAAACTGTGCCACTGCACAGCTGCATCAGACAGTGGCCACTTTGAGAAATAAACAATGATACTGAGGTCTACTCACCCTGTCTCCTCCCTGCTCTCCAGACCAGTGCCAGCACCACACATCAGAACATGCAGGACACTGTTGCACTGTCCAGCGTGGACTGGCGACACGGCAGAGCAGCAGCAGCCAGCAAAGACCTGCACGTTGCTTTCCAAGGGACGTGGGCTGTCTCTGAGACCAAACTATCTTTCAAACTATCTGGAGCAAACCTGTCACTGGAATCCCACTCATCTGAATAACAATGGAATGTGTCACTCTTACAGAGGGTTTGTCAGTGGAAGGTCCTTCCATCTTCCATGGTTGCTCATCAGTGAATGAGACAGTCACAGAAAACATACAGGTCATATTGCCTGGATCAGACTACAGAGCTGATCTCAAGGCTTTTGGATTTGTTAAGGCTCTCATGGGGCTCAGTGAGCTCCACGCTGCACCCATAGCAAGAGAAGAGAGGTCACACAGCAAGAATAGGCCACAGAGCCTCTCAAAGAAAACAAGTATGTTGAGGGTGCTTTAGAGAGTCTTCAGAAACACCTCCTGACCATTCCTGTCTTTCATATCAGGAATTAAGACAATGTGCATGGTATTCTTCCAGGAAACTTGTCAAAGCTGATCTGGTTTATTTTAGATAGGCAAAACAAAAGTTGAAAAAGTTTCATGAAAGCAGTTCCCCAAAACTATCTATTCAGCCATGTCTGCTAACACAGTCCAATGACTCAAAGAACAAAATGGCAAACTTTGATACAGGCAAAGAGCTCTGCAACTCAAAAGCTGTCTAAATGAGAAACAAGGACATTGTCACGTACATTGGTCAGATGACAGTGGTACAGACAGAAAGCAAGTTGGATTTTAGTGCAAGTATTACTGAGCTTAATTAGGTGCCGGTATTTCCAGAGACCCAGAGGAGTGTTAACAAAGCAAACCAAAAAACCACAACACAATAACAAAAAAGAAGTGAATCCATGGACATTTAAGAGAAACAGACATAAGTCTTACCACAAAGGCTAACATTGCCAAACACTACTCCAAATACTTGTCTAGATCAGAAGTGGTGCTAACTTTAAAGTGGAGCTCATGGAAAGGATTTGCAAAAACTGCCAAGGAGCAAACCTCAGCTGGCATGGGACAAGGTTTGGGTATCATTGTGCAACAGAGAGTCCTCTGATGCAGACACATCAGTTGCTTCAGTGCCTTCTCTAAGCCTCTAATTTATGTAATGTGCAGGGTACATCCCCTCCAGCAATAACTCCTCTTCAACCACGCTCTGCTCAGCCCCAAGCCTTCAGCTGTCTCGGATGAGTCAGAAATCAGTAAGTTTCCCTGGAGTTCCAGAGACTGGCACTTGCTATATTATTACATTAAAAAAAAAGATAAAATCACTACTAGACACTTAGTGCTGGATGGAAACTGTGGGGCTGCTCTGTGTGAGAGCATTTGGCACAAAAGGCATGGTTCAGAAGGACAGTACCCATATTTGCTTCCTGCTGTGAACAGCTGTGCACTGGTTTTGCACACCATTAAAAGGATGCTACATTTAAGTAACAATTCAGTGCACTGTGAAGTAGCTCAATATATCACTGAATTGGTAGAGTGCTCTCTGATACTTGAACTAATAATATAGAGAGGATCTTATTACTTAAGATGGAAAAATTTCGTTGCATAACAAAAATCCAAGCCCAGACAACTACATCTATTTCCCCTTCACCCACTGATGAACAATGACTCATGATTTTTGAATTCTTATGGTTACTAATCTTAAATTTCATGGCATTAAAAATAAAATATTAAATTTAAAGGTTACTACCCTAAAAAGCAAAAGCCTTCCCAAATATTAGTTGCTTATGTTAACTATGATTTAGCCAACTATAACAGAAAAGGAGCAGGAATAACCATCTTGCTTTCTCTGTAAAGTTTGTATATTCTGTATTTTTTGCTGTTTGTGTACTGCCTATTTCATTGTGTCTTCTGTGCACAGAGAATTAACACATGACTTTCTGCTCTTTCAATCATTCTTTCCTATAACAGGATAGAAAAGATAGATGCTTCTTCCAGTGCCAAACTGAGACTGTAAAAAGCATAAGAATCATCTGATTTGGGAGTTCAATGATCATATTTAAATTAAACAGTTAATTTAGGGATCTTCTATGGTCTCTGACTTCCTAGGGTGCGGTCAGGATAGATTTTCTGGTTTTTCCCCTCAAATTCAAGGACTGGATACTCTTAACAATAAAAACACATGAAAACAAAAACCCTAATCCATAGACAAAATTTTCAGAAAATACCATTATTCTAACTCCATAAAAAAACACCTGATATTGCCAGACAGGCATTAAAATCATGGAATTCAGCAAGGGTAACATTGGGTGCTGACAGGTTTTGGTCAGTGACCTGGTTACTGCCATCAAGAAGGAGCAGCATGCACTGGAAGCCCTCTGCTACTAGTCAGAGAATAAGGCAGACCTCAAGAAATCGATTTAATTGACAAGACTGTGAAGGCTGAGGATTTTAGCCTCCTGGAACCTTTAGATCACAAACCAATTAAAGTTATAAAGAGGTGAGGCAATCCTTCATTATACTGGAAGTAAACAAAAGATCCTCAAATGGCTTTATCCAGGTCCAGTCAAGTGTCTCTTGAATACCTTGGCAATAGAGCAGCAGCCTTTAAGTATTTTGCATTTTTGTTCATTTAGAGACAGAAATATTCCTGGTGGTTTTAGAGCCAACACTTCAGATCATGAGCCATCTCCTGCTTTCCCTGTCACCCAGCTCAGAATCTGATCCATTTTGTGAATCTTAGTGAACCTGAGTACAAAATTTTCATGCATGGGTTTCACACAAGCTCACCAGTTTGACAGGATAGCACTAGACTGTGTAACAAACTAGATTACAAATTTAAGAAGCCAGCCACTGCTGAGCATCCATCATTACACTTTTTTCACCTCTCTCCATCTGCCATGCAGAGTTCAACTAACAGTCACTTTGCCATTTGCTTCTCTCTTCTAATAATATTTTGATGGTGGCAAATATTAGGGGGTACTAATACAGCTACCACAGACAGAAGTTGGTTAACAGGCTCAGCTCCCACCTCTGCAGGATCTACCAAAGCAGGCAACACAATCAGCTCTTCAAGTTCTAACATCGTGCTTTTAAAAATCCAAGTCAGAAACAAAAAGAATATCCTCCATCAGGATATGCTGCTCCATTATCACACATTAAAAAACCTTTCTCATAATACTGACAATGGACAAAGCCATATAGATATTTTTTACACTACAAAAAACCAAAACAACACTGCAAAATTACTCACTACAGACCCCTCTGCCTGAAGAAAATAAATTTTGACTTCCAAATCAGCTATACATTCTGGGAACAACTGCTTACCTGTGCACTCTTCAACTGTGTCTCCTGATTCAGGTGACTGTGTGACCTCTGTGGGTCCCGTAGCCATGATATAGTCACTGAAATAGAAATAAAAGTACCAGTTAAATTTTAGTCCATTGCCCCAGTAGAATATGGTCCCACTCCACATAAAGAAAGAACATGGATGGATTCTTTCTGAGACCACATGCCCAAATGGTTATCACAAACATGGCTTGCACACTTTTTTGTACATTGGCCACAGAGCTTTTCCTCATTTTTTAATAACAGTTATTTCTCCAGCCACAACTAACAAACCAGTCTAATTATTGCCAGTACCTCTCTCTTTTTAGGAGACCAGAATTAAAGTTTGCTTCCATGAAAGATGTCACTACACTTGCTCACCAAACACTGTAATGCTTCCCAGTCTTAGAATAATGAACCTTCACTAAAGAGTGACAGCTCCATGCTACTGTAAAAAATGTAAGTAAGTGCTCTGCTGCCCAGGGTTCATGTTTAACAGTGTCCTCACAGCAGGCACCAGGCTAGTCTGTCAGCATTATTAAAACCAGTTAAGCATCAGCACTGAAACATCATTCTGGGCTATGCTACATTTGTGGAAACCAATAGATCAAATTATTTTGGATACAGTGCAATCAGCTTTTAGCCACAAGCTCTGAAACCTTATCGCCAGCAGGGCTATTGATCAACCAAATTAGCTGATGGCATCATCTTCCTCCCCGATGAAAACAAAAGTTCAGCCTAGTTTTAAGATCATTCAATGTTAACTGGCTCCACTTTGTATTTTCCAAGACTCCTAAATGAGTGTCTGTCAGAGACAAAGGAATGAAGCAGCAGTCCAGAGAGTTACAGTACAAATGTCAAGCAACAATGGAAATGTGACAGTTTAGCAGGGCAGCTCATAAATACTGTCCTTTGCTTTGGAAGATACCTAGGTGGTACTTTTATATCATTAGCAGTTCCAATACACTGTGTCAGGACTTGAAGAGTAAGAAATCTTTACAAACAAATGAAATTACCCAGAAACAAATCCTGCTCCCTCTTCTGCATAGATCTCATCTAAATATTTTCCGCCTGGAAGTAGTGTAACAATATTGCCAAGTCAAGTACCTCAACAGCAAGCAAGACTGATTCTGTACTACTTTGGCCAATCACTAAACTATTTCTTCTGTATCACCCACATATTCTATAATCAGTTATGCCCAAAAGCACTGGGACTTTCCTATGAGCCCACACTCTCAGATAACCTTAAGGTGCACAAACTCAGAGGGAGAGGTGATGGGACTGTCTGTCTGAAAAAAGAAAAGTGCAGCCCATGGAAGTAAAAGAGAAAGGGCTCCTGCAGAAAGACAGGTTGTGGAGTAAGCTTTCCCTGTGTGAGCCACACAGGAATGCAATCTGCCACGCTGCTGAACTGTGAGTGGGAAAGGGGGAGATACAAAGCAGAGGCAAAGTGCAGTCTAATATCACCTGCTAGCACTGAACACAGGAGAGCATCAACACACTGTAGTTCCAAATAATCTCACCCCAACTTGCTAAAAGGTAATGAAAAAGTCATTGCAGCAACAAGGAATGATTATACCTTTCCTAACTAAGATACACTGGAGTTGTTTTTGAAACAGTTATTAGACAATATTGAGAAGCAACAAAAAAAATAAGACTTCTAAGATTTTCTCCTTTCAGATGATCATAACCATTCAGCTCTCATCCCTTTTCCCCCATGTCTCATCATCTACCCATAAAAAAGTTTGCATTTCCTGCATATTTTCATTTCATCAGTAGATTTTCTCATAGACTCTTTCTCTGTATTAAAAAGAAATTTGGTTCCAATTTTTCCTCTCAACTTTATACACCACGCATATTGCATTAGATTTTTCTTGAGGGAAAGGGAAATGCATTTGAAACAAAACACCAAGAAAGAATTCAACAAATTTACAAGAACAAACTGGCAAGTCTCCAGACTTGAGCTTTTTTTCATAGAATGTGTGTGGACCCAGAATTTGGCTCATTTAGACCTCTAACTCCTGCTTTACCCACCTTCAATTAAAGCAAAGCAAGAGAAAATTGCTGCTTTCAGATCCAGCTTTGTTTGCACCAGTTCAACATTTATTTTAATCACTCAATCATCTCAGCTGCTCACTCAGAATCCTTCCAGGCACTGGAGATATTTTGACTGCAGTGTTTATTGTAACTGCAAGCATATATTTCCAAATGGTATATCTTTTATACAAGTAGAATTGTAACTGCAAAGCAGTTCAGCTCTGGGGAGGTTTCTTAAGTCAAATCAACTCCAGCATTAACTCGATTTTATAGTTCTCTGGGGCACATGGAGCTCAAGTGTCAATTACAAGGGTGCCCCATTTAGGACCTAATGGTTTGATGCCTTTCTATACCTCCTCACAGTATCACCTTTTTTCAAGTGAACTGAACATCACAGATTTTCCCAAGCTTTAAGTTAGCAAGTATTTGAATTAAAAGAGAAAACCATATATTTAAGTGGAAGTTCCATCATTAAAAACCTGATTACATACCTGGAGGAAAGTTAGCAATTAGATGACACATAGACTTCCAATTTCTGGTGGCAGTGAGTTGCACTTTACAGAGAACAGCTAGCAAATGTTCTGAGCCACAAACCCTACCCTGGGGGTCAATGTAATAGAGTAAAAGAGGACAAAACCCCATCAATACAAATACATGTGAGTGCACAGGCATTAAACAATTGAACCTCCAGACATTCACCACTTCCAGGCCTTAATGACAGCAGACAGATGCAGTGTCAGGATGTATCAATACCATGTACATCAGTTCAACCCAGCTGGCACCCTGTGAGCTCTCCCAGAGCATTACACCATTAGAGACAAAGTTTTAAAGAAATCCTGTATGTGTATTGATTTTCAGTGATAAAAATAGCAGGTTAAATAAATGGCAGTATTTCTGGTACCCTTCAGGTGCTACAGGACATCTGGGAGAAGGAGCTTGCAGAGGGATGGAGGAAATTGTCTCCTCAGTGCAACAGATACGGCCAGACAAGACAGTAGAGTTGTCAAGTCACACCTATCGATTGCTTCTCACTAGAAGTGGAACAGTGGGCACATTTCCCCATTCTACAACTTTCTAACCATGTTCTTAATCCTATGTCTAACAGCATTTGCTATGCCTGTATATGCATAGGCCTCTTGCTGCAGAGGTAAAGGGCAAACAAGATGCTGAATCTCTGCCAGACCCCTCAAAAGTCAGACTTGGCCCTGTTCAGTAAGTCCACTGCATCAATTGCTGCATAGGGCCATGGAAAAGACTGAAAACTTACTGAAAGCACAGTATTTGCCTCTCCTTGCACAGGGTGATGGGCTGGATTACCACAACTATGAATTAATGAATTACTTGCAAACAGTGGCTTCCTATATAGATGCAATCACAAAAATAAAACTGACATTATTGGACCTTATTTGCATTGCTAGGGTGTACTTTAAAGCAATAAAACTCATACAAAGTTGCAGGGCTTGCTGTACTTTCAAAGCAGACAACAGGACTTTGTTAGCAATCATCACTACCCTTGCTTGGTTTGATGGTTTAGATCTAGGCTCCCTGCTATCCCATACAAAATTTCCATTGATAGCCCTACTGTGTTGCACTCACTTGGAGCTCTTCAACTCATTACAGGAACTAATGAGCCTGAAGAGAAAAAAGAAATCTCCAGGAACAGGAGAAATGTCCTTGTCTCCTCTTTACAAACCGAGGCAACTGGACAAATATTTGGAGTGCTCTATAGGAGGGCAGTGATAGGGCAAAAGAATAAAGTTTCAGGATGGTGTTCTGACCATTCGCTTTTCCCAGCTGAACACATGACTTAACATGTACATGGGGGGTAGGAAAATGCTAAATGAAGGAAAGACAATTCCCTTTCACTGCTTGGTTTGTGTATTTAATGCCTCCTGGGAAGTTAACATTATACAGGACTCAAGTTTCCTGCATTTAACAAAGGCCCAAGACAAATGCTTTCTGCTCGGCCTCAGAGAAGGGACACAGCCTCCTTGCTGTCTCTCCAAGGGAGCAGGAGACCTGGAGACTGCACAGCAAGCAAGCTCCTACCCCACCTTTAGTGTTTCTTCAGCTTCAGTCCCATGGTTCTGTATAAGCATTCCGGAAGGCCTTATGACAGAGAGATCAAAGGAGATTCTGAGCCCTGAACAGCCTCTTTCCTATTAAATAAATGCTTGAAGAAACAAAGACTCAAGAATGTGAGGCACTGTATTCAGTTAGCATCTTCATAGCCTACAGAAGACAGACAATGGCAAGCAGCCAAGACAAAGAGGTGAAATTTTTGCCTGGAGCTATTAAAGACCAATTTCCTTCATGCTACAAAAATTATTTGAAATCAAGCTTATGCTCCAGATTTCAGGACACACACATTTCACAGCAAGGTGGATCAGCACAGGGAAATGCATGCCCCCATCTGGTCCTCTAGGCCACCACCCTGCAGCCAGTCTCCCTCAGAACATACTTCAAGCTACCGCAGGACCTCAGAGAAAGACCCTCTATTTCTCCTAAGAAGCAAGGTTCAAAAAACCACAGATTTTGGTATGGTTTAGTGTTCAAATTACAGTCTTCAGCAAAAGGTGACCAACAGATTAAATTTTATTCTCTCTCATTAAAGCACGTTAGAGGACTTTATTCTGTCAAAATGATGGCTTTCCTCTCTGGGCACCCAACAAGGTAGCTATCAAGGAACTTGTTAATCCAACAGGTGAAGGATAAGTTTACCCCCTGTAGCTCCACAGAGCAGGATTTCAGACTCAATCATGGAGCAATAGCAAAGCCAGCAAGATTTCTATTCAATTTCCACACCCCTTGAGCATATCAGAAACACACCAACCAAATATCCCTTTGCTCTCCATGCAATGAGATGAGTGACCTGCACTTCAAGGCCCGCAGTCACAGAACATGCTGAACAGTGTGGGATTCCACACACAACTCTGTTGAAATGGGGTACAATCCAACACGACAGCAGGAACCAGGACCTGACCTTGCACAGCTGATCCCATTGTGCTCTTCTGGAGTGTAGTGTTTCTAGGATGAAATTCCCAGGGTTTCTTGCCAGCCTCTAGCTGGTATCTCCCATGGGGTCCCTCCCGTGACTGCTTTATGTAGGCATAAAAGAATAGCACAAACAGCATTAGGATTCTTGCTACTACCTCCACTGATAACAGTGACGGGAAGAGTTTACCAAGTTAATGAATATTGCTCATCTAATTTTCACTGAAGGAGGGATAGTTTAAGAAAGTTTAAGGTCCTTTTCCAGGGATCACAAATAATACAGCAATAGTATCAATCAGGAAGTCTGGATAAGCATCTAGATAATACTTAATATCAATAAAATATTCTCCCAGAATCAAGCAGGTGGTCATAATAGCAACAGACAACATTCAGCTCCTGCCCTTGATGAGATATCCAGAGCCAACAACCGGTCACACAGAGAGATCTGTTCGCAGCTTTCACACTTTGCATTCAGACAGCATCCCCTCACCCCCCTCTGTCCCCACACCTTGGCTTCTCCACGAAGGCTCGCCAGAAGACAGGTCCCAATGTGCTGAACTCTTTTTACCTACAATCTACTTTGAGAAGCCTCTGTCTGACAGCGATTCTGAAGGACTTCTGCTGTTCAACAGTGCCTGAAGCATTATGTGCTGCCCTCCTAGTGAGTGTGTGTGTAACACTAATGGAAAGCAGCTGGTGGGCTGAAGCCAACTTTAAAAAAAAAAAGTAAGAGGAGGAAATGCCTTTCATACAGTCACACAGGCTCAGTCTGTAATTGTGTGAGAAGCCAAGAGGATAAGAAGGGGGAAGGGTAAATAAGACAAATTCATAAGCACTGTTACAAGTCCAGGAACTGAGAGAGTCAGTGCCTGTGTTCCCTACACGCTGCCCCACCTCCACAGGCTCCCTCCCTCCCAGCACTCATGGCATCTGCTGATTTAGCCCTGCAGAACCATCTCCCTGCATGTGGGGACACACCTGTAGGACACATACACAGACCTGTGCTACCTTACACCTGAGGCAGGTACCAGTAGCAGGGCAGATGTTAGTTTGTAGTCAGCTCGAGAGGCCAAACTGCAGTCCCACCTACCAGAGCTTTGCAACACTTGGCACCCACACCAGACAGATTAACCTGGTTTGGACATGGCACTTCAGGCTGCCCTCAAACACCTAATTACTCCACAGTGCTTATTAGCATGAACTTGTGTAGCTCCTGTCAGTGAGAAGATCTCAGCTGCAAGTTTGTATCTGCTCAGGGAGTAGAGTAAATACCTGTTTCCCAAAAGCCAAGGAAAATGTTTCTGAATAGCCCATCCTTCGTAATAATTTGTCGCACAGTTTTTCCAGTGCATTTTCTGGTCAGCACCAATAAGAAGTGTGACAGAACTTTGCTCAAACCGAGACTGGCACTAACAGTCATGATCTAAACCATGCAAGAGCTCAGCCAAGATTTTGGGTCCAGACTGCCTCCATTTTAAAGGAATGTACGTTAAATAACACAGCTGAATTCCACCATTTGGCATTAGCATAGGAGTAGGTCAGTGCTTTTCCCATGTAGTAATTCTTTTTCTTCAGACTGTCACACTGAGGAGATTTCAGGAAGCAGCTGGAATGAGGATCTTCTTCCACTCTTCCTAAAAAGAAGTAAAAGAAGCAGGAGAGTCTTCCAGCAACTGCGCTAAGGAGCCAGCAGTAGGAGATACTCTCAGATCTACTTGACATGGATACATTTGAAGTAGTTTGGAAGGAGAGGGAACATGCATTTACAAATCAACAAGCATGTAACCAAAGGCTGCCTTTGCCAGTTAGGGAGCTACGCCCAATATGTGCTGCTGCCTTTGGAAATGGTTTCAAGAGCAAAGCAACAGGAAATGTCAAGCCACTATCTCTGAATGCCTCATGCTAGCAGAGTCAAGATGTCAGAGAGTCAAGTATGGGTATAAAAGTCAAGTTGCTGTCTTCTGCCTCTTCAAGTGGTAAATTCAACAAATAAGTGTCATCTTCCATCCCAGATCTGGTGGTGGGCATATTTGGCCACTGTTTTCTAGCTTGTGTGTGTGCTTTTTACCTCCTCTCCAAAGTCCTAAATTAATTTTGTTTCATCTGTGGCCTTCAAGCATAAAGTTAGATGACTGGGATCTGACCTGTGGTGTGCAGAGCCCTAGGAGTCCATAGGCTGCTTTTCAGGGATCAGCAAAAGGCAGCTAAGGAAAGGAGTTTGCCATCAGCTGGCTTCAACACGCTCTACAAGGGCCTGAAAGACTGTGTGCCTGAGAAAATGGAAATTGCCAATATCTGCAAACCATGAAGGTGACAATTATTAGTTTAGACAGTAAAATCTATTAGATAGAGCTTGTCTTCAAATATAGTCTAGCAGATGGAGACTACAGGGCTGGACTTGGGTAGATCGACTGATTTTCCTGGCTCTATCACTGGATATCAGGGCAAATTACTGGATTTCTGACAGGAGCCTAGAGTTTCTTTACCTGTGGAATCAAAATGGTCACACTGAATGCCTGAAAAGCCTAATGAGCCCTATAGAAGAACTAAGTACTGCCTCTGCTACAGGAAGCCAGCATGCTGGAACCATACCCACTGACACTGCTAACAAGTGCTACCACTACACAGAAGATAAATAACAAAAAACCCATAAAATTTCACAATAATAGCCTGCATATCTGCCATGCCCCTGTATTTGAGTCACAGTGATTTCTAAAATGTTATTCTCACAAAATGTGAAGAATCATTACATCCTGAGCCTAAAAGAAAGAGTCTGGAGGCACTTTTACCAAATTAAGCTGTCTGACTACTGCAGGGGAAATGAGGCTGAAACAATAGAGAACTGAACGCCAGAACTGAAACATGGAACTTCAGGCTATGTCTAAAGCTTTCTTTTGTTAAGGTTTTTCCAAAACAGTCACTTATCCCTCGGTTTGGGGGTAAAAAGCAGCTTAAGGATGGGAAAAAATAAAACGAAGTTTTCAGATAGATCAAACTTCCCAGGACACGTCTCTTGGAAGAGAAAATAAAGACACTTAATGGCCAAGAATGCAAAGTGCACTGAAAAAAAAAGGAGAGGCTAACAGAAATTTCCAGGATGAATTGTGTTACAAATTTTCACTCTGAGGATCAAAACATCATAAAACCAGTCAGCCATCTTTTGGCTACAAGAAAGCAAATAAAACACAGGCTTTGTGGTCTCAAAAGCTGCCTTTGGCAGGAAGCTCAGGAAATCTCTCTTCATGTGAAGTCCCAAAACCTATTTGGGGCAGTATCTACTGCCTGTACACACACAAAAATAAAAAACAAGGCCAGCTCCTTCCTAGGTTGAAACATACTGTGTCCGGCTGGCTAAATCCCCTGAGTTCCCACTGCCCGTGGGTATCTCTGTAATTCAGCCTCTATTTTGGCTCCTGATCAAGGAAGGCCTGAGGCAGCCTTAGTGCTTGCAGAGAAGCTTTTCTACAGCTGTGTGTAAAGTTTGATGGTCTCCCTTCTTTTATTCTAAAGGAAACCTCCTGCTGTCCCTGCTCTGCTTTCCTGGCTGCTCTCTCTAGAGCCTCAAGTTAGGCAGCTCCTGAAGTATAACTGGTCTTGAAGCTCATGGAGAACTGTTGGAGCCAAGGAGTATCATCCATGTGCTCAGTGCAGTTCCTGAGCCATTTCTGTCCCAAGGGCAACTACTGACCTTTCACTTTAGTATGAGCAACTGCTAAAAAGGGATCCTACTTCTCTGGGATTCCAGACACAAATACCTCTCTAAAACAGGATCATCTAAAATAAGATTATCTGAGCTAATGCTGTTTTGCACCAATGGAGTATCAAGCTGTATTCAACTGTGTTTTGAAGGTGGTGGTACAGCAGCATCAGAGAGCAAAGATGGTACATGACAGCAGGAAAACCCAGAAGGGTGACACCAAAGACAACAAAGACTTCAGGATGGGGTACTGAAAAGCAGGCAGTGAGGGGAAGCAGAGAGGGAATCAGATTGGGACAGACATTCTGTAAGGTCTTCATAGGCCAAGGCTGAAAGGAAGGAAGCAATAAGACAGTTGCAAGTTTTTGAGGGAAAGCAATGACATTTCAACTTCTGAAACATTCTTTTCACTAAACTGAGATGCTGGAAAGCAGTTTAACTGCTGGAGTGAATGAACAATTCTTCTGCACCCCTGTCAAGTCTGTATATTCCCACATACTCAGGTAGGTTGATGATTACCATGATGTCTCCATTCTAAATCTGAGCTGGAGCATTCAAACACTTCCTATTTGCATCAGAACTACTGTGTGGGTCAGAACTGCGTTGTTAGATGAGTGATACCTGGAAGACCCAGCAGAAGCACACACTTACATTTTTCTGAGAATGAATAAGCATAAAGGAATTCATCATGAATAAAAGTCAAACATTTAGTTCACTAATTAGCACCAGATCCTTGAATCTCAGAGGCCAAAAGAAACAGCCACCACAAGACTTTGAAGATGGAAAGCTGCCTTAGGCTCTGGCTAGATGGTTAAAAAGCAAGATCGGGTGGCTTTGTCTGCACAGCCAAGTTTCTCTGCTCTGACCACGAGTGCTACAATTCCCTCTAAGAGCATGCTGATCTGGGCTGAAGTAGAGCTAATTTTCATCATAGGAGCTGGTAGGGGGCTGTGGCTTGGATTTGTGCTGGAAACAGTTTTGGTAACTCAGAGATGTTTCGTTTTTCACCGAGCAACACTTACCCAGAGCCAAGGCCTTTACTGTTCCTCGCCCCACCCCACCAGTGAAGAGGCTGGAGGGGCACAAGGATTTGGGAGGGGACAGAACTGGGACAGCTCATCCCAACTGACCCAAGGGATATCCCAGACCATATGGCCTCATGCTCAGCAATAAAGCTGGGGGTGAAGGAGGAAGGGGGCAAGTTTGGAGTGATGGTGTTTGTCTTCCCAAGTCACCATTACCCGTGATAGAGCCCTGCTGCCCTGGGAATGCTGAACACCTGTCTGCCCATGGGAAGTGGGGAATGGATCCCTTGTTTTGTTCTGGTTTCATATGCAGCTTTTGCTTTACCTATTAAACTGTCTTGATCTCAACCACAAGTTTTCTCACTTTTACCCTTCCAGTTCTCTCTCCAATCCCACCGGAGGGGTGGGGAGTGAGCAGCTGTTGTAGGGCTTAATTGCTGGAGCTAAACCACAACAGTTGCAAAGATACCAACATGCTCTAGCATGGGGACAGGATATGATAGACTACAGAACATTGTGGCACCTGTACACCTGTATGAATGCAGCAGCAGCACACACCGGTATAACAATGCAGTTAAAGAAACAAATAATGATGTGTGTGGCCCAGGTCTCAGCTTTTTCACATACATTGTGTTGGAAAGGTTGAGCTGTTGGCACAACCCTGACTATTAACATAGTGATGAACAGCATCTACAAGTAAAATCAAACAGGATATCAACTGACTGGGGGGTTTTCTTGTTTGTTTATACAGTGACTCCCTCAGTGGGGCCTTGGAGGGCCACCTGCTATCTTGATACAAATAATTACGAATAAAATAACAATATAGATAAAGTGAGTCTGCAGCTAGTATTTGCTGTATCCAAAATAATTTTACCCAACCTTAAGACTCTAACAGATTTAATGTAGAACTATAAGCTTGAATTGCATTAGTGTGGAGCACCTTGTGCTCAATTGTTTTCTTACAGCAGCAGTCCCTAGGAGAAATGGGGGGGGGGAAGTGGAAATCAACCTTGGAATTACCTTGCTGGTTTTTTCCTGTTTCCCCATGGACAGGCTTATCTGAGATTTCCCCAAGTCTGTCTGGTAATCAGCTCCAGCTGCCCTACACCAGCTCAGGTAGGTTATCTACCAGAAGTACAGTTTGGACCTACTACATTTTTGTCCCACATATCATCAAATTTCAGCTTCTAAAGCCAATTCTAGGCCTTTACATCACAGCTATTAAATTTTCTATACCTCTGCAAGAGGATGAAATGACAATCCCTCCAGTTGGCTGTAAAGGTACAAAGCTGGACACTTTGAGCAGCAGAAGTTTCTGTGTAAGAGACAAAGGCCAGAGTCTACACAAGGCAAAATTATGACACGATATTTTCATGGCTCAGTCTGGCAAAATAATGTAGACAAAAAACCTGGCAGTCAAATGATGCAGAAGACTGAGGATCACATTCAGCAGACTGTCCCAAACCAAGAAGCTTCTGCTCCAGTGCAAGTGATGTAGGACAAGCAGCATTAGAGGTCCATTTGACAGCATGTCTGTCAAATACTCAGAACCTTGGTGATAGGGAAAGGGCTGAAACCAAACAAACTGGCATGCCTGCTTGGAATTCCTCTGCCTACAGCCAGCAAACACACTGCACCACTGTGGCTGCTAAAACAAACACCATCCAGAGAGAAGCACGAACAGAATGAGGAGGACTGGGAGATGTGGAGTGACTCACTCGTGTATTAAGCCAGAAGTGAACTTCTTGCACAGAGATGAGTCAAATGGAATGAATCAACAAAGAGAAATAGTTGATTTTTTTTGTTACTAATATAGCACCATTGTACTAACTGTGCCCAACTGCCTGCAGTGCCATGGCTCTGACACCTCCTGACTGCTTTTGTTTACCCTCTCTATCATTCTTGAGTAAGAAAACAGGACTTAAGCCTCCACACATTTAATACCAGGCATAGCACTGAATGATCCTTGTGGGCCAAAACCAACATGCTCCCAAATGTCCACTCTGTATAATTGCCAAGTACAGGAACATGCTCATAAGTTGTGTATTGAAAGATTTCCTTGAGAGACTTACAAGTCCAAGGACTCCTTTCACCTCAGCTCATCCTCTCTAACTTGGCCCCAGCTGGGAGAGCTCTCCACTTTCCACAAAAGCTGTTTCTTGAAACCTAATATTGTCACTCCTATGTGGATCCAAGGATTGTCTGCACAGGTGAACTTGCTTTGCTGGGCAGAAACTACCTATCATGCTCAGATATTTTCACCTCAAAAAAACCAACACTGAAAAGCTGTTAATGAATCATTCTTGCCCTTGTTGGGAAACATTGTGTCAAAGTGATGTACAATAGAGACATGTAAACAGACATATTTAAGAATACCAAAGTGTTCATGGAAAGCATTTCACCACAATTCATCAGCCACACAGACAGATCCCTAGCTCACCACAGGACCACTAGTTCTGCCACAACTCCCAGGAAGCACCAACTCCAAAGCTGCACAGCCTTCTGACTGTGCCAGTGGCACTGAGCCCATGGACCACTGCTGAGTCGAGACAAGCCCAGATATGCAGGGGGATACACAGGCAGGGACGGCCAGGGAACTCAGTGTCTTGCTTTAAACAGCCTTTGAGCCTTGGAGAGATGCTGCATATCTAAAACCATGCCAAAGAGCACAGCATCATGTACTGCAGGCAGTCAGTACACGCAGCTACTGAGACCCCGTGGTGATTACATGGCTCCAAAAAGGGAGAGAGGCCACAGGAGGCGAATGAGCTGCTGACAGAGAAAAGCCAACAGTTTTAAACTGTCAAGTTGCTACTTCAGTAGCAGTCGGTAGAGCTTTAAACCACTTCCAATTCACTTGCTACTGTCCAAGCTAAAACAGCAGCTGCTTGCTTTGGATGGGGAGCAAAAGGCTCAAAGGACTCCACACACGTATGAAAGCTGTAATAAAAGTGTAATTAGCCCCAAGGACAAAGGGATTTCTGGCACTCCTTCCACTGTCCCCTATGAGCTTCTCCAACAAGAGGGCTTGGGGTGAAGGTGCAGGAGGCAGTGAACAGACAGCTTGGTTATCTGTCAAGTGGACAGCACTGTACCAACTATGAAATAAACCCAGCAAACATCAAAATCTCTTCCTGACACTCATCTGAACAGGCAATATAAACTACAGCAGCAGCACCTAACCTAGAAAACACATTTTACTGAATTTCACGGTCATAACATTGTTCTACATTTGCAATTACTTTCATCTCAAGCAATTTAAAAATATATTGAAAATTCTACTGATGTATTCCTTGATAGAGTTGCTTTACCCTAATGCTAAACTTCTTTGCAGGGCAAAAGTGCACATCAGCATTTTTTGACAATTTTGGACTATAGAAAAAGAACACGATTCCCTACTGGGAATGCAGAGCTTAGCATAGCAGAAGACATTCAAATTGAAATGTCCATAATTCTAGGATTGTTTGTGGAAGGCACCGTGAAATCCTGAGTGACCACATTGAAAGCAGACCAGTTACATACATTTTCTTATAGTCTGCTATACAAACCAGTTCTGAGCTGGCACATAAAACCTTCAGCCAGCTATTTTATATAGCTTCTAACACACTATTTTTGTCTTTGGAAATTGGCAGTTTCTGTTGACCATCAGTGAACCTTACTATTCAAGCAACCACATTTTCAGCTTATAACAACATACTTGGCTAGTACCAAAAACTGAGGAACATATGAAAAGATTCCTCCACAGGTTTTAGAAAACTTCATCCTATCTGTCCAGATCTAATTTTTTTTTCTGACACCACACTTGGACCGAGAAAAAACAAAACTTTGCAACAAGGGTGATGAGCTATAAACTTACCAGAAGAACAATTTAAGGTTATTCAGCTGGCTAAAGAGAAATATGAAAGCAATCTACAAGTTTTACTTCAGTGACGTAGCAGCCAAGATTGGAGCCGTGATGCAGAATTATCTGGATTAGGCTTTGGCCTTTTTCTTTATGTCATAAAAGAACATTAAAAAAACACAGGTACAAGACTGCGCACAAAGATCAGATTCAGCCACACATTATTGCACCAGGGCAGAGCCTTTGCTTTCTCTTGCAAAACGAGGGGAAGGTAAATGTGACAGCAGCACAGGAGAGCACTACCCAAAGCTGCTTTTAAAACAGCCCAGGTGCTTTAGCTGGACTCAGCAGCTCAAGGCCCTGGAGGGAACCCTCTCCCAGTGTCCATGGCAGGTTTCATGGCCTGCACTGAGCTCTGTGCCACTTTGGCCAAACTCCTGCTGGTGCCCAAGCCAACTGCTTAACACATAAAAGCCACTTCATTCCAAAAGAGCTTTCATTCAGAAAGCAAACTAACTCCTACAGGTCAAATGACCACGTGAGAACTTGGGGAAGCCATTCCAATGACGCATTTGTCCAGAAAGACAAACACTTCACATCAAACTCCAAACAAATTTCATCCAAAATTAGTCTCAGGCTAAAAACATCACTATTACTGCAACGGGTGTCTTGGACTTATTTTAACTGCTAATAACCACAGCCAAAGCAGCATATAAAATTTGCAAAGACTGCAAAGTATTAATAGTTGCACTAATTCACTTGGGAACACATCACAGGGCTGAAATAACAGGCTGAAGAATATGATCTGTATATTATCAAGTGTAGAGACCTAACTGAAAAATATCAAGAATGAAGAATCTGTTGAAGAAAAAAAGCCCTGTTCCTCATAAATCAGGTGGAGATCTACCAGGAAAGAAGAGATGGTATACCACATGTAAAAAGCTTCATCTGCCAGCCTTTATAGCCTCTCAGACTTTCAATTTTGTTTTAAATGCATTAGATGCTGGAGAATTTGGGGAGGGAAAAAAGCCTCTTAGCATAAATCCAACTATGTAAACAGGGGGTTTTTTTGTCAATTCAAGTGCCAACCCACCTATCTTTATCAAGACTCATTCTTAGACCTTTTGCTAGTTATGATGGCATACTCTTCCTTTATTTAAAGCAAATATTAAATATTAATTCCCTGTTACAAATTTCAGAGGAGGAAAAGAGTCAATATGGGATGGAAATGCTAACTGAAATCCAATAGAGTTGTGTGCCTTTGAAAATGCACATTTCCACCAGAGTAACTTGAGACAAACTGTTAGTGTGAGGGATACAACCTTTAGGAAAGGGAAAAGGAAAAAGAATCCATCGCCCCTCTGCTAACTAGGACTTACACATTCAACTGTCAGCATTCACATCCTAAGCCTCAAGACACAGCTTCACTTGCCTTCCACTGTGCATGTTCCCTGTCTGTAATCCCACACTGGGTGCAAGAATAGAGCCCTCTGCAGTCTGCTGGCGCAAAACATGATCAAACCACTGCTCGAGTTTGGCAGCAGGAAATTTTGTTCCATTCCTTAGCAGGGGGAATGTCAAAGCAGAAACAGAATGCATCTTCATGGTGGTTTAAAGCACAAACACTAACGTGCATTATCTCATTCTCTTCTCTCTTTATAGTCTACTCCAACAAAACATGTCAGTGAAGCAATAAAAAAATATTTCTTTTAAATACAATCGAATCTCTCAACAGGGAGCAATTACAGAAACAAACTTCAGATTGCTTATAGAAAATCTGAGCACATCAAGTTCTTAAAGAGCATTTACTGCCAGACTTCTAGCTGAATGCTTTTATAAAAGCCAATGTACATTTCTGTATTTCTCATTTTTATGTGTTAATATACAAACAATATAGCTAATCACTAAGGAAGAAGACATTTTTCCTCTTGCTATAGTTAAACAGGAAGAGATTCTTAATTCCTTTTTCAATATTTCATGCCTACACCTCTGAAGGAAAAAAAACATGACCAATTCTCACCACACTAATATTTTACTCAGGACTAATTTTTTGCACTTCTGCCCTCAGAATGTTGCTTCAGTCCCAAGGCATAAGCACTTTGCTCAGTGCTGCAGCTGCAATACAACAAAGACAGGTTTTCAAACTACTCAGTAGACTCAGCTCACTTTGGAAAGGTGGAGGGGAAGGCTCAGCATGGCACTTACTTTTTACTTTTCAGGCACCCGTAGAATCCAGCCATGGTGTTTCCCAGGCGGCGTGTGTGCATTTAATTCATCCCTGCGTGTGGATGCCAGCAAAAGGTTCTGCAGCCTTGTGTCGTGCTCAGCACTTGCCCACACGCGCGCACAAGGCAGCCAGCATGCCGATGCAATTACTGGCCAGATAAAGTTCCTGATCTGAGGCCCTCAGACTCTGCTGAACTGGGTCCAAGGAGGGCTGTGCCTGCTCCATAAATGGTTATGAATTGTTAACTCCCCCTTTTCCTGTCTCCTTCCAGCTCTTGGTACGCGCAGCATCCTAAGTGTAAAATACCATATGGCATTTGATTCTGTCTCGCTGTGGGACTAATGAGAGGCTTGGTTGTAATTAGGATGTGAAGAAGCCCTGAGGAGATTAATTGTTATTGTTATTTTTTTTGACAGAGAAAAGCTACAGAAAATACTTGCAACATCTTAGAAATAACCAGTAAAAACTGTAATTATTCTCCAGCACATAAGGGGTGCACAGCACCTTCCAAAACAGGCATTATCCCAATTCACTGTAAATCATAATCTATTCTAACAACACATTAACAGAGGGAAAAAAACCCCAACTACATCCCTGCAATATTGCAAGGTCAGGCTAAAAGCTCTAGAGTTTAAATTAGCCAGCAGACCCATATGACAAAATTACTGCCTGGTGATGACCTCTGACAATACACTAATGATTGTTACTCACTATCACAACTAAGGACACCCTCACTGGGTGTGGAAGGAGGAAAATGCTGGGGAACATAAACCTCAAGCAGCTTCATTCACAGGGGTGACCCAAGTCCGGGGGACAACATAGCTGTACACATTTCTGACATTATATTGCATTAAATTCATGTGGAAATGAATTTGCATCATGGCTGTTAATGGCCTCTGTTGAGGTAAAAGCAGAGATATGAGGCAAGACATTGTTTGTGCTGCTTGCACACAACAAGGGAGCAGCAGCAGCCAGTAACACATCAGTCTGTTCCTGGAGTCACATGTCTTGCTAAGAATTTCAGCTCCTGATTTTAAAAATGCACATATATTTGAAAGTAGGAAGTTCATAACTCTCATAATAGCAAAGGAAATATTTACAGTCGTTCCTAGAAGACCAGAAGAAAACCACATTTATTTGTGTTTCTCAGCTAGTACACAGTACTAGCTTACTGGCAAGCCAGTAAGAGGCAGTATTATTATTTCTATATGAGCTCCTCTTAAAGGCATTGAGAAGCAAGACCAGATCTAAGGTGGAGCAGTTCTTCTGGAATACTAGGAAAAAAGTATTTTGTTTTAATACCTTTCCGATAACAGAAACACGATGTTTGAGAAATGGGCCTCGGGTGAGAAGTCACATAAGTGACTCAGCTACAGCAGTTTCCCACCAGTGCAGAACTTTGAAACCTATGAACAGACAACTCCATTTCTCTATTTTCTATTCAGGCCCCTTCACAAAGGAAAGTCATGACACAAATAACAGATGACAGCAAGTGCAAGAGCCATCACAAAGAGGAAACAAATCATATTCTAGTCTAGTTTCCCACTTAGCAGGCAAGCAAAAGCCTCTCCAAGCAGCCAGCTTCAATGCCATCCACACAAGAACTGCAAATCAAACCTGACCTCGAGCAGATACACTTTCTGTCTCTAAGAAAAGAAAGAAGCAAAAATACAGTAACACTGGTTAAAGTTCTACCCAAGGAAGTTTCACCATTGTCCTGAATTACTGCATTTGTCACAATGACTTCATACTGAACTCCTAATCCCAGTAGAAAAAGGCTCGCTAGAGAGCATTAATCTCCACCCATCAGAGAAAGCCCACAGGAAAAAAAAAAATGCAAAATCAAGGTTTCAGTTATTGGGTAACAACCGCTGGGAAGGAATTCCTGGAGATTACTGGAGAAACCTTCTGACTGGCCTAATGTTCAAAACCTTGGATGTAGGATTGCATATGAAATTTGCCTGGCATTTAGTTCAGAAAATGCTGCCAACAGAAACATTTGTAGTACAGTAAGAAATGAAGGAGACCTCATGAAAAATTCACATTTGTATTTAAAAGCTGGAAAGATCAAATGGCCTTCCAGTGGGAAGGCACAGTCCCTAAAGCCAGTGGAAGGGTGCAATCTTGATGGCTTTGGAAGAATTTCATCACTTCACCTGGTGTGGAATACAGCCCACAAGCTCCAAAATATTGGAGTTTTTGCTAACATGAAGCGGATTCCCTGTCTCCAAACCTCCTCAGACGGTTTGCCTTCCTTTCATTATTTTTGTTTTCTTTCATGCATTTTTGTCTTGAAGTGATTTACCTGAACATGCAAATCTTCCTCTGATGGGTTCCATTTAGGTCAGACATAGTCCCATTCCCAGCAACTGGCAGTTTAGCAAGACACATTGCACCATCTCAAAACTCCCTTACTTTCCAAGAAGCAAAAACTAGTAAACAGTCATTAAAAATAATTACCCTACCTCAGGATTTAATCCTTTTTGATTCTCTATCTTCATATCACTCTCCAAGCCACTTCATGTTAGATTTATTATTCACTGCTCTTCTTCTTTATCACTAGCACAGCTCCAAATGGCTACACACTGAGCTTTTTGGGTACAGGTCTGAAATGTTAGATGCTGAAAAATATCATGGCTCCTCATCTACAGGTAAATCAGTGCAAGTAAGCAGTTATGTGCTGCACCGTGGGTTTGAGAGCCAAACATTGTTACACTTACATTAGCTCTTCATTTAAGTGCTGAAGTGAACAGGCTGCTCTACTGCCAATTAATTAAAGCTGGTTTTAACTTGGAAAGTTAGTGAACACCAAATAACCACAAATACAGACTTTGGCAAAGTTGGTTCTTTAAAGATAGGGAAGACAGCAAGTTTAAACACCTGGAAGTTGAATCAGATCTGGATTTCCTCTAAAGTTTGTGGCTTGGCTTGATTAAAATAGCCTACTTTCACTTGAAAATTATGGCCTTCCCCATTTTAACTCACTGTCAAACTCACTGTCACTGCCTTCCCTCAACAGCCCAACATTGCACCACCCCCTGTGATCACTGCACATCCAAATCCACCTTGCTTCCCCTTCTGGGAGAACAAGCAGTCCTGGTGGGAAGCTGCCTTCCCGCAGTGGTACCAGCAGCAATGAATGGGCAGCAGCAGAGATCCAAGTGCCTGGTAAACGTCCCAACGAGTTTCTCAATTTCTCCAAAGGAAGGAGGCAAGTCTGAGCAAGGCCCAGGAACCCAACCACTGAAAAATGCTTGCACCAAAATACAGCTCCTAAAATCAGCAAGCTATTCATTTCTCAGGCACTGTGACCTGTGCCATGGCAAAAAAAAAGGTCTCTTCAACATAAGTAACCAACAGCAACTACTAATCCAATGGAGGAAATTCAAATATATACATACTACAAATACATAGGGTACACACCAGCAGCCTGACAGCAGAGGTGTCAGGAACTATACACACAACCAGCAATTCTAAACATGTTCCATGTCTGACAGAACTACTGCTGTTTTTGTAGCCTCTTGCAACTGGGTCTCTAAGAGCTGACCACATCCTTGCCTCCCCGGCTTCCAGATTGCAAACACTTCCAGCTTCACAAATTGCCCATCCAAAGCTGGCTTGCTCTGTCCATCAGGACACAGACACAGTGCACAGCAGCAGGGATGGACCAGATGTCACACAGTTAGGAAATCCCATGATTCACAAACTGTGTTTAAACATGGACGTTTGGTTTACATTTTTTCAAATTTTTTCCAGAAAGGGACAAAAGTTTCATGTGAATTTTTCACTAAACAAATTTAGAGGTAGGAGTAAAAATCCCACAGCAAACTAATAGACCACAGCATTTCAGATTTCCTTTAGATTTCTATGCCTCTGAACTGAATTCAACAAGGCAGACTTTAGTCTCCCATTTTTAGCCTTCAAGCTCTACCAAAATCTAATCTACTTTCTTCTTTCCTAGTCACTGTAACATTTTGATTGCATTCCTCCGGTAAGTTTTGCTGTTTTGAAAACAGTGTCTATCAGGTGAGAATTCACTGAAGGAGGTTTGCAGCTCCCCTGTCACCACTGTGACAGGGTGAGCTGTCATATACTGATCCATGGGCACTTGGATTTTATGCCATGAAGATTCCATGCATTTCTTACATGCATGTTGCATCTGTACTCCTAACAATGCCCTGCAACTGTGTGCCAGCATAAACATGATTCTCAGAAAATACTTTCCTGAAAGATAGATGGATTCAGTTTTCTTACAAGTGAGATTCCCAGGCTGGCAAATCAGCCTGGCTTAGAAATTTTCTGTGAAAGCCCTTCAATTCTAAAGAAACAACTAAATGTGCACTGCTGTTAAAAGCTGCAGTATCAGAGCTTTAAACAAACAGGGTTAGAATCAAACACAGTACTCTACAGACAACAAAGAAGTGGAGATAAGAGGATTTCTGCCTTGCAGAGTTTATACATCCATCTGTGATTAATAGTAGAAGGAAAATGAGGGTCAAAGCCTATCTGTGAAACTGAAAGTAGAGAGTATAGTCAGACACCTCCAGCTATGCACTATTAATGGCTTTTTATTCATGCATATAAACCAGAAGAATTTGCTGTGATACTTTATCTGGAGTCTAATTACTGTACGTTGCTCTAATTAAGTCTATTTTCACACTTTGTGTACAATGTGTGGGATTTGGGGGATTTTTGTTGTTGTTATTCCCTGTTAGAGGACTTCCTGCAATCTCCTTCAATAACAAGAATATTTCAAAGAAAGCAGCAATACATATAATCTCTTTGATTCCAGTGTTTGGTAACTCTGAGTCTGAATTGTTTCTTGCAGTTTACCACAAACAGACTGTCTTCACCTCTGAGGAAGGAGTGAAGATAAACTTCAGTATGGGATATCCAGTGCATTACCGAATTCTAAAATACAGCCAAAAATACTGGTATTCTAAATCTATCCTTTGTGTCCCCACAGCCAAATGTGAACTCTTCCTGGATTATCTGGAGATGAAGGTCAGACCATGTGTCATTCAAAAGGTAATTTCCTCTAGATTTGCAACAGGATCACAGATGTAACCTCAGACTTCAGTGAGAGAAAATAGCAATTGACAAAAAAGTAATACATATCCAGAGACAGATTGTTTGTTTGACATTTTACAACTGTACAAGGATTTATTTGCATATAAATATATAATTTACTAATAGAGAAGTGACAGCATCCCTGTATACACAGACAATATAGCCAGCATGTGCTGCCTCTCACGTTTCTGCTTTTTTCATCCAAGATCATAAATCTAAAGTCTAAGATTTTAAAGAATCTGAACAAAAAGCAGATTATTTTTGACACAGTGGAAGAGCTGGTATTTCCTGTGAAAATACTAGCACGGTCAATATTTTATATACTAGGAAACTGTGGTTCTTTTGTCTAAGGGGGAGTAGTGCAGAAGTTGAACAAAGGAGCTCTATTTCTGTGGATTCTGACTTAAGAAAACACCGTGTTAAAAATATTAAGTTCCAACAACACAACTTTTCCTTCTCGGTGTCCAGGCAGGCACCAATATACAAGACCATCTGGAAAGAAATGTGAGAACACAGTATGTAGCTACAGGCACATGGACCAGTGCCTAGTCTAGATGTCGAACATCAGAGGTAACAGTTACTGAGTCTAAACAAATATCCTGAGATGATGTGAATAATGAATTGAGTTTTCTACGCCCCATTCTTCCCAAACTCCCCTCTAGGGATAGATCCAGTTAATGTCCTTCCAACACTCTCGCCAAGCTCCCTTGGAGACAGATCAGATCAACATTGCCACTAATGCCTGTGCTGTGAACAGCAGTCAAGTTTAATGACTTCCCATGTATATTAGTTTTGCACTAATGTAGACCCACCTCTTCAACAGAATTACTTCTGATTCGTTTGTGCAGGTATAAGCAAGAGGAGAATCAGGGACTCCCACATCTGGAATAATATTCCTAAAGTCATCAACATCCTGAATTTCAACTGCAACTGAAATAAAAATTCAAAAGCGAAGGTCATCTCTGATACCATCTCAGTGGCTGTTGGCTGAGGCAATAATACGGGAAATCACGGAAGCACAGCTCTGGGGAAAAGGCTGTCTGGCTCCAGAGCCTGCGAACACAAGGCTAAAGATAAGGTGACCATTAACCTTCAGAGAAGGGCAGTGAAGTCCCAGAATGTCCTGCCTGCAGGCTTTATTGCTCCAAGGGGAAGCAAACAGAAAAATAGAAGTCAAAACGGCATATTCTTGACATTTAACTCAAATTAGTAGGCAATGGTAACATTGTGTTTTCTTTGTTATCTTTTCTCTGTATAAAAGCATGAATACTGTACGTGGTTCATTCCACAAGCTGCAAAATAACAGAAAATATTAAGAAATAATAAATTTATTCCTACCACTTGATACCTGTGAGATACCAGACCTGTGTCCCTCTGCACAGGATGTATTACTCCATACTGCAGATACGGTGGGGAGAACAGAGGACAAGTAAATCAGTGACTATTCCAGAATCCATAAACTGCAACGGAACTCAAAAATTCCTGGTGCCTGGAACTGTGTTTTAGAGTCTTTCCCCATCCTCCCTTGCTCAATAAGGACAGCCGGAAAGACCCTACAAGAATAGTCACCCTATAAATACCCATGATAACTGTAAGTTCACTAGCCAGCCTTCGGCTGTGGGAACTCTTACAGGAGCACTGGCATCAAAATGCTGAGTTAAATTAGAAATCAGTGAGTGCATTGCATAATTTGACCTCTCATGTTCAGAGTTTTAAAATCGTCACATAATAAAAAATACCTCATACTGAGCCAGTTTCTCCAGAACAGACCCATAGCACAGCAGAGTCCTTACACAGCAGCCTAACATGTTACTCAGATTCAAGTTCTGGCAATCTTTAAGTATCCCAGTGTGCTCTCAATTGTCTCTTAAATATGCTGGAGCTGTTCCCACTATAATGGGAAGGGAAAATATCTAATAAATATCCAGAGGCAGGAAATAAGCTAATTGCAGAAGAATTTTACCTAAAACTGTTGAATAAACCACAGTTCTGTGTCACTAAGTCACATAATCACATGCTTAAACTGGATCTCTGCTTGGTCCTTCCCAACCCCAGAGCTTGGCACACACTTTAAGCTGTTCACTGAGCCGATGGGTCTATCACCCCAGGATCAGTTGTATCCAAAAATGCTGCAGTTAAGAGCCATGACAAACTTAAGTCCATTGTTTTATTATCTTCCTGTCTTACCACGGAGTTTAGGGGATACCAACAGCTTTCCTAGGATAAATGCCACTCTCAGCCTCACCACTCCTTTAAAGAGAACATAATTGATATCCACTGGTATTGGCATCAAGCCTTGAATCCTTGCTACTAAGTGGATCCTTTCATCCAGGTAGTTTTCAAATACTGAAATGCCAGCAACACTGTGGGTCCAAACAGAAAGAGAAGCAGTACCTGCAAAGTCACCTACCCGTTCTACAGGTTTTATCAGCACCTCCCCACGAAGACAAACTCAGATCCTCTCATGAAACATTTATCATAAGAACCTTAACATTTTAATGTATTTTCTTATACAATAAGATATCGCTTTTAATTATTGCAGAGCCCACAGCTTTAGGAGTTCAACTCATTAAATCCACTCTTCCATCAGCACAGTAGCAACACAGTGATGGTGTGTGAAAGACAGATTCAAAAAAAGAAAATAAGCAATAAAAAAATAAATGCTCAAAGAAGTACATGCTGGTAGTTAACAAGAGGTGTATAAACAATCTCATGTTCTTCTGTTCATTGTACTGCTCTTGAACCTTTAAGAGCACACGAACGTTGCATTGTGGCTTTGAAATTTACTTTGATGTGCTGCATGCTATGTCTCTTTCAAAGGACAAAAACCTTTAAAAAATTAAAGCTTTATGCATCTGTAAATAAGGTCTTTCTTAACACATCTACAAACAAAGAACTAAGGATTTTGAAAAAAACTGTCATTACTGTTGTACAGAAGGCAATTCCTAGATGGTATCACCAGCTGAGTTTAGTCTCCTAATGCATAGGAGGTTTTCTATGCCCCATTCTCTATAAAATTGTGTTGACATCTCTCCCTTTTTAATTCAGATTTAAAGCCAATTATATAAATCCACAAGTTCCCTATGAGGTGTTATATCACTTGAAGGTAAACTCAAATACAACACATAGATTGAAAAAGCTAGAAAATCAAGCAAGCACCATTAATAAACACTCCTGGCTTCTAGCACGTTTCTGGGTAATTATATTAAGGGTTTATAGTTTAAATTTTTAGAGAAACTCTTGGATCATTTCTCAAATGTCAAGTATACCACACTGTCTGCCTCTCCTGCTTTCTTTCACTCGTCCTTTCCCTTCCTCTTACTGAGATAATGAAATGTATCATATAAAAAAAAGGGTAAATTCAGAAGAGCTCAGAAATCCTGACACTGCTTTGAAAAACAGGATCAGAGGATGCATCTTCTCTAAACCTTCCCTCTCTTGTCATTACCAGTGCTTAGAAATACACTAATAGCTTCTTGAACAATGGGATAAAATTTATCCTGACACTGTGAGGAAGAGCCTTAGACCTCTTTTATCTGCCTGCAGTAATGTGCCACAGGACTGGGAAAAGATGCTGGTTTGCCAGATGCAGGATCCAGGGAGAGACAAATGTCCCCACATCACATCACAAGGGCTGCAGCTCCAACTCTGCTAAGTCAGAAATCTCATTAAAAAAAAAAAAAAAGGTGCAAAAAAGAGTCTTGGCACTCAAAATAGCAAAGACCCAGCCAAATACATGAGCATTAACCCTTTTTGTGCTGGCAGGTATCCTTCCTTTGTAACCTAGTGGAATACAAAACAGTCTCATAAAGTATTAACTGGGAGAAAGGAAAGGACACACTTGACCACAAGCTACTATAACATTTCCTGGCAAATGGTAGCAATAATATTTAACAGACTCCTATGAATAATGGCAGCCTCTTTTACTGGCAAATGTCATTTAAATTTAAGAAATGCATGTTCAGCAGAAAGAAGAGAGGGTGGAACAGTAGATGAAAAGCCAAAGAATGGCAGTGAAAGCAGGATGGGCTGTGTGACTCCTTGACACGCCATTTTGCTGAGGTCAGCCCTAAAGACAGCATCAAAGTTGTAAGCAAAATAAGTATGTGCACTAACTTCCATTTTTCCCCACAGGCTTTCAAGCAGAAATTTCAACAGAAGATGTGAAATAAGATCCTCATTGCTTCCTACAGTTTTAAGAGCTTAGAATAGTGCAGCCACCCAAAATTCAGCATTCCTGAGTCAGCAAAATTATGTGATGCCTTAAACAAGCAGGCATACTGGAAATATTTGGTGGTCTCTTCATTCTCAGTTTCTGAATCATTAAAGATCCTGCTTTCAAGCTTTGTGGCTGGGCATGTATTTTGACAGTTTTGCCTGGTTTTGTTTGCTCAGAAGAATGTTCAGTCTGGCACGATCACCTGGCTGTGTGAGCTATGACCTGATGAGATCTCATGGCATTTGGGGGGAACTGCAACAGTCAGCAGGAGTGAGGGAAGAATAGTAGTTACAACAATCCTTGTTAATACCATCAGCTGCAAATCTCAGTGCTGCTCGCCAAAGAGGTGGTTTCAAGTTCTAACCTGTAGCACTCCTTTCATTGCACATACAAGCTGTCAACTGAAGATATGGAGATAAACCTCTCCAGATGGAGAGATACCTAGGTAGCTTTATGCTTAAACTACACAATAGATTGACCTTAAACAGACAGAAGAACTGGCATAGAAACACATCTGAGGGAGTGATGAAGGGACAGAACTGCATTTCCACCAAACCCGGTGTTAAGTACCAAAATCTTATGCAGTGTGTTTGAATTCATTTAGAAGAAAATGATGAAATACAAATGGTATCTTTGCTTGTGGCACTGGCACTCCTTTTGAAAGCTATTTTAAACTTTAAGAGGATGTATATGTATCTGTGCATGCATGACTCAACATGATGCTGGTGGCATTCCAGTGAAGCCAAGCCACCGATCCTTGAGTTTGGGCCATATCCACAGCTCATTAAAATCAATGACAGTCTTTCCACTGAACTCAGCTCTTCCCATCATAGTGTCAGCCTGCAGTCTGATGTACCACAGAGACTACAGTCACACTGCTTTGTCCCCTGTTTGACTTACAGCACAGCTTGATGTTTATGTTACATAACTAAAGATATTGAGACCGACCACACCACGCACACTGTCCACAGTACAAACATAAGGATTACTGAAAATCCTCAGGGGGAAAAAAAAATCAGCTCCCCAGTTTGCTAAACCATGTGTACTTCCTTTTCATTTACATAGAGAGAGATTTCGTATAAATAAATAAATACATATGAATGAATGTCTAACACACGTCAACAGTATCAGATACAGTAAAGCGTTCTGGTCAAAGTCATAGCGGATTTTAGCAGAGATTAAGCAGGAACAACTAAAGATGTATTTGTTTGTATTAAATGTTTCAGACTCTCACATACACAAAATACTGTTCCTGAGTGCCCGTTTTCACAGCTGTTGAAAATTGAGCAACATCTTAGCCCTTCTCTTAAGGCTTATGCATGATCCCAGTATTTGCACTGGCAGCGAGTGCTTTCTTGTGAAATATTCTAAGTAACCATTGATCTCTAAATAAATTAATGAGCCTGTATTAAGCATGTCTTTGGACCAAGTACAATTTCTTGTTTCTTCTCTGACTGCCATACATCATCCTCTGGTAAAAGAAAACATAGGTGTGCATTTGTCTGTAGCAAATTCTCTGACTGGTAAGTTAAGAAACAAGTAGACACAAATACTAACTTTGAAACAGAAACAAATGTCAGTAAATCTTCTAAAGTGGTAAAATTTAGCTTTTGCTGAATAAGTCTGCACTCGCTGGATCCCAGAAAAACTAAAAAGAAGCTAAAAGGGGATTTAGTTCCCAAATGTCTGAATATAGCAAAAAACCCCTGTGCTGTGGGTTCCAAAGGACAAAGAATTTTGAGTCATCAAATCTGCCCTGGGCATGTCTCCATCACTGTGGTCACAGGAATCTGTGACATTTCATTTTCAGAAAACTTCCATCAAATCTTTGACAGAAACATAAACAAACAGCTTAAGTGGAAAAGTCTTCTTCTTCAGGAATTGGCCTGAAGCACTAGCAATGTGGTCTCTATATTATACAGCTAGAAGTCCAAACTATAAACAACCAAACAGTGCAAAAAGTAATTCCATGCTCATGAAATCACTGGATTAATTTTTCACTTGTTTTGTAACAGCAAGACAAATATATATTTGTATTTCCTATCTTACAGTGTACCTGCAAAAGTATTGGAGTCCTAATTATCATCTACTATATAGTGTGAGGGAAACAGAAATAGAAAACTCACAATGGTGAAGCTGTTAATAAAAGATAATGTCACCAAACTTGTTTTTCTGTTTTAAAGGTTCCTAACAGTATATTTCAGATTACCTGGAAAAAGGGACATTTTAAATGAGAAACTCCTCAGTTTTCAAGAAAGGAATTGGACTACACTATGGAAAAGACTGGAGGTGGTTTGCTGAGGTTCTTGGATATTTTGTGCTCATACCCTGCCTGCAGATTGTCACCTGGATGAAAGCACTTGCCCTTACATGAGCCACACTGACTTGTACAAGGATAGTTATCACAGGAAATTCATTAAAGTCATTAAGGCGTTACTCCTGCATACAGCTGTTTGCAAGATCAAGCTATGGAGTGTCTCAGCAAAATAAACAGGACAGAAATTACTCAGTGGGTGTCTTTTCATCTACTACAGCTCATGTATCTGACCCTTTACTACTTCTCTCACGTCACTCCTTCATACTAGCTCTGAGATCACATGGATTCTCCCAGTGCCCATACCAGTGTTAAGACTTCACTCCTGGGAGACAGCCGCCAATTCCAGCAATTCCACTAGCGCTGCAAGAGACAAAATAAACTCCAGATCATATTAACAACCATAACTACTCCAGCTAACTAACGTAGGGTTAAAAACCTGTTTTGGAGCATAAAATGCAGAGATCCGACACTGGAAGCCTGCGAGTCTGTAGTTCGGGACGAGGATGCCCGTGGAGCGTTCGCAGCCGTAGGAAGCCGGTAGCCGGTGAATACAGCATCGGAACAAAGAAAGCTTCGCAGAGAGCTCACGCCGCTCGCCTCCGCCACGGGAACACCCGCCAGCGTTATCCCAAAGCTGCCGAGCGCCCAGGGCTCCGCGTGTGCAACGCCCGACACAACCGAGGAGCTCCCCCGGCACCGAGCGGCCGGGAGGGCGGGAGCGGCGGCAGGAGCCCTTCCCGTGCCGGGGGCCGGGGCCGGGGCCGGGGCCGTGCCCCTCCCGGTGACCGCCCGCCTGCCCGTCCTCCCGGTCCCGGTCCCCGCCGCCACTCACCGCCCGCGCTCCCCGCACCGCTCAGCGCCCCCGCCCCGGGCGGCCCCGCCCCGCGGGCACCGGGCACCGGCCCCACCTCCCGCCACCGTGTTACCGGCGGGGGAGTCCCACGGGAGCAGCACGGACACCCCTGGGGCCGGTCCGATCCCCGCCTCCGCCCGAAGCCTGCGCGGGGCGTCGGAGACCACCTGACACATTCGCTGCAGGAATTTTGTCTCTTTCTCACGCCTTTGCGGGATGGGAAGACTGTGCTACGTTCAAGGCTTCCTGGGCTTCCCACGGGTTTGTTGCCCACGAAATCTTACAGACTCCGGCCTGAGGGACCTGTAATAATTCAGCTGTGAAGGCATGGCCTCAGCACGATCACAGAGTAGTAGAATCATAGAATATCCTGAGGTGGAAGGGGCCCATTAGAATCATCAAGTCCAACTCCTGGCCCTACACAAGACACCCCAACATCTGAGAGCGTTGTCCAAACATTTCTTGAGCTCAGACAGGTTTGGTGACCACTTCCCTGGGGAGCCTGTTCCAGTGCTTAATCACCCCCTAGGTGGAAAACCTTTTCCTGATACCCAACCTAAACCTCCTCTGACTCAGCTTCATGTGATGGTAATGGCACTTCTGGAGCCCAGCTCCTGAGACACAATGTCTTGGGAAAGCATTAAGGTTGACCTAAGATGTCATTCAGCACATTGCCTGGAGGCTGTGAGTGCAAGGCATCTTCTCAGCAAAGTGACACAGGTAACATCGCTCAGGCTGTGGGGTGACTTGGAGGGTCTGAAAGCTCTTCCCATCGAGGACATCATATAACTAGAGCAGACGAAAATTCACCAGGGTGGAAATTAATGCAGTGCTTCCTTATCACGTTGAAAACTGCATTCTACTGGATTAGTACTTAGCATTTTAGTTTGTGTCAAACTACACGTGACTGAACTGTCTTCAACTATTGAATAAGGTCTGAAAACCAAGGATAAAAATAATCAGACAAAAATTTGTCTTGCACATGGACGTGTATCTAATCTAGATAGACACTTAGATGATTTTGTAAAAAAAAAAAAAAAAAACAAGTGATAATCCTGCCACATGTCTGTCTTCCTTTATGGTTTTCTCCTTTTTACTCAGTCACCCCATCTTGTCTGTGCTGCTTTGGACTTGACCACCAAACTAAACCAGATTAAAGAAAGGTAACAAAAGCCCTCTTTGTAATCAAGTAGGGTGCTAGATGCAGATTCCAGCTAAACAAACCGAGATGAGAATCCCTGTCTATCTTGTTGCATTTCTGCAATTAAATTGTTGCAGAAACATTGCATAGAAAACCTCACAGTTTATTGATACCTCCCTTCTTCTAATCTTTGACTCTATTAATGTTGAAGCTGGTTGCCAATTCCCACTGAAACAGACTGATCTGCTCTGTAGCAGAACTGGCACTGCATCCCAGTGGCAGAGAAACGACAGGCCCTACTTCAGGGATACAGTGACACCAGTGAAAATGGCTCATGTATTCCAAAATACAAAGTAATGTCTCCAGTGTAAGTAAAAATTAGTCCTTGTGAACAACACATGTACATGCAATGGATACCATTTCTCTATCCAAAACTAACGGAGCAGAGATAACATTCCCTACTCCCTCTAACAGTGCTACTGGTTTGACTTGATCTGGGAATGCACCAAGTTTCCTTCATGTCATCCAGTTATTTCTGACACATAAAATCCTTCTGGCTCATCAGATCTGTAAGCAAATCCAAGTTGTTATATCCCAAGGAAGTCAGGGATTTTGTTTACTCTTCCAATGTAAATCAGTGTGCTTTCTAGGGATACTGAACCTCTTACATGGCAAGAATCACATGTGGATTTGTGTTTTCTTTTCCTTGCCTCTTCCAGAAGTATCTACAGCTTGTGCAGATTGTTTCTGACATCTGCTCCCTTTCAAAAAAAAGAGCCAATACTGAGAATTCACACCTAGATTTTCATCTATAGTTAAAAGACACCTCCAAAACTTCCTAGTGTACTTGCTGTACATACTGACCGAGCAAGCTTTCTTGTCATGGTGACTGTCAGTCCTGTTTGACATGATTGAATCAACACCCACAATCCTGGTAGCCTACAAGACAAGCAAGCAAGGGGGAAGATAAGGCTGATGTGGGGAAGATTTTAGGTGCAAGGTCACAACAGCGTATTTCTGAGGAAAGCAATTCTCCAGCATGAGTGGTCTCTGCATTTCCAATCACCTTCTCCAACACATTTTCTAAAACTTGTTAAAAATTCCCATCTGGAGCTGTTTTATGCTGCAGATGTGTACACATATATCTGCAGGAATGACACGGTCTTGATAGCCTTCAGCACAGTGTCGTCTTCACATTGCACAGTCATTTCTTCTCCCACTTAGCTGGATGGAGAGCACAGCTAGAAAGACAGAAGATGCAACTGAAAAAAGAAACAGAAATGTGGTGGAGACGGAAATAAAACCTGAAAAAAAAAGAATTGTCCATCAGAAAAATGCTCTCTGCTTTTGATCTGAGGACTAGAAGTAATTCAGGGCATTCCTAGGTCTGCACCTGGAACAGATCCGCTTCATATAATGCCTTCTGCCAGCATTAGTACATTTGACCTACTGGATCTCTGCAGTTTAGGGAGGGGTTCTGCTTCCTTGGCATAGGTAGGCCCTAGTCAGTAAAAGAAGTGTGAGATTACCCCATCTCATCTTTCCTTTCTTTTTCCTTGTTAGTAAGTTAAATTATTACTGAGGGCAGGGAACAGAGGGGAAAAAAAGAGGGAGATGTAATAATCGTATTACACCAAACTAGTCAGACACGATAGAGCTTGCCTACGTAAAAATATTGAATGGTCTCATATAAGACGTGGTCTCCCTAGAAGGTTTGATTTCCTGGTGTCCTTGTAAGGCACATTTAATCTTGCTTTTAAAATTCTTTACTTAGGGAAGTCTACAGGTTCCAAGAGGCCATGGGACCACAAGGCAAAAATCGCCTCTCTATGGCTACTTGGTGTCACGAGCTGTTTGCACTGCAATCCTACAGCACGTTCCTGAAGTCTCTCAAATTCTCGAGTGGGAGCTACAAATCAGTCTTTAGTCTGGGAAGCAAAAACCACTTTGCCAGTGGTTTTATTTGTCACCAGTTCTCAGTAATTTCAAAGACTAAGATCTCTGCTTCAGAAACCCTGGGTCCTTGCAGGTGGAGTGAAAGCCAGCAGTAGATTAAATTAAAATGGTCAATCAGGTAATTCAGAGAAAGGAATTCCTGTGAAGGCCTTCCAATGAGAGAATGTGAGGCCCCAAACCAGCTTGGCAACAACGGTCCCCAGGTACTTTGCCAAGATAAAATGTACCATGGGCAACGTAGGCAAAGCACACTTTGTTTAGAAGCATTAGATATGCTCTAAAAGATGCATTACATCTACCAGACAAGTTCCAAAGTGGAAATAGAGCAGTAAGAAGAATGCTGAGGTGTAGTAGAGCTACTTTTCCTTCATCTCGAACAGATTTATGCTGCTTAGAAAAAATACAAGTAGAAATATTGTAAAACTGATTGAACTACTTTGATTTGCAAGGATATGAAAGTTGTCTGAGTTCCAGTGTTTTCTTCAATTAATAAGAGAGCATTTTACTAGAACTGCTCTATCAACCCATCTCATAGGTGTTAACAGAATGGTTTCAAGGAGGAAGCTATTGTCTATCAAATGCAGAGGAAAACCTGTGTGGGAGCATGGCTGATGCCTGAGGTATTTAACTAGAGCTGGGGCCAACTCTTCTCTGACTAGAACCTGTTTAAAGGAATTGACACACAGGCTTGCTAGAGAGAAATGTGTAGTGAAGGGTACATGAATTTAGATAATTCTGACTGATGTATCATAATTTTATTCATACCCACTTATTTCTAAATGTCTGTTCCTATTTTTTTTTCTTAAGATGCATTCTTAGGCATATGACTATTTTTATATGCTGCAAGGTAAAAAAAGAGCTGGAAGTTGGGCCACTGTAACTTGCAGCAACAGTGCTTGTGTGGCAGATAACTTGAGATTCCATCAATCTTGGCAATGTTTCCTGGCCCTTCTTTATCTAAGAATGAACTGTTCTTGGATGGTTTCTCTAGGATACTAGGCATAAACAAAGCTTCTTTTTCCTTGACTTCAGTGTCTGGTTCAAGGTCAAATTCAGGGCTGGGGTTGTTTTGGAGTCTGGGGGTTTTTTCCTTGCTTTTGAACAAAACGTGTTGTAAAAAAATGAAAGAAAAATCTTCCACCAAAATTTCTGGGTTTTTTCTACATCTATTCCTATAACATGTAATATCAACACAATGAAGTGTAATAGTGTCATGTCTACACTGAGCAGAATTAACTAGGTAATACAGCTCCCAGTTTGAATAAATCTGATGTTTTGGGTATTTCTCTAGTATACTAAATAGGCCCAAAATTCAGAGCTACTTTATTAACAAGTACAAATCTCAGTCGTCAGATCAATGAAACAAGTAGTTTTTGCGGTTACACAGCAGGTGGAAGCAAAAGTCAGTGTATACCATGAAAGGACAGATTAAAGTTCAAGTGCTGATCAATAAAACAAGGAGCTTCCCAAAGGAGACAGCAGATGGAACCAAACACCCTCCCTTGCAAGAGCCAACATGTTTAAATGTCTTCGTGCTCAGAGGTTTTGAGTGTACCCCAAAAGGCAAAACTTCATCAGTATCTCCTGTGGCCCACAGAGTTAAAATGTTCCTAACACTGAGAATTAGAAAGTAAATGAAATGCACTGCTTTTGGTTTTCTATAAACAAATGTCCCAATGCTAGGTTCAGTAAAACCTGCCTCCTTCCTCTGAAGCAGTGATGTGAGCCACCTGCCATGCTGTAATGCAAGATAAGGTTAACAGTTAGACTCGATGATCTTAGAGGTACTTTCCAACGTTAATGATCCTATGATCAAGCTCAGTATTCTACAATTCTTCTCTACGTGTACCCTGAGTGATGTTACTGACTTGTGTAGAGGGAATGACAATATTCTAGCAGGGTATTTGTTTGTGTTCTTTTTGAAGGATGGTGAGGATACAATTTGCAGAGATCCAAAACATCATTTACGTTTTCTGACAAAAGATATGAAGGAGCAGAAGACACCAGGGGTACAAAAAGGTATTCACGGCTCCAGTTGCTCCATCTGGACACCATATCAGGTAGATACATCCAGTTAGTGCTTTCTTCAGCTTAAGTTTTACTTCACCAAAATCTACTCAGAAGAAGCCTGAATAAAGAATTCCACAACAGGACACTTTTCCATGTTACAATAACACATTGTGGCTGCTGCTTCTGTAGTTTTGGGTGGGGCAGGGTTATTACCTGAATGACAAAACCCAAGAAGTTTGTTATTTTTGTCCCTTTTCTCCTGCATTGAGTTTGGCACCATTCCTAGAGAGCACTCCAAAAAGTCACTGCCCTGCCAGGAACACGAAGATGTTCCCTGGCACAGGTGGAGAAACTGCAGGGAATCACAGAATCGCTGAATAGGACAGGTTGGAAGGGACCACAGTGGGTCATCAGGTCCAACCTCTCTGCTCAAGCAGGGTCATCCCAGAGCACATTGCACAGGATTGTGTCCAGACAGTTCTCCAGAGGGGGAGACTCCACACCCTCTTTGGGCAATCTGTTCCAGCAGTCACACGCATAATAAAGTTCTTCCTCATACTCAGGTGGAACTTTCTGTGCATCAGTTTCTGCCCACTGCCTCTTGCCCTATTGTTGGACACCACCGAGCAGAGCCTGATCCAACCTCCATCCTTCATCCCATCCATCCCGAAGGGCCCGGCGGCTCCCAGAGCCCAGCGCGACAGCTCTGACATGCCTCTAACGCAACGCAGAGGGGTCTTTTTTCCGGAATTTCTATGGAGCCGTGTGCCGTGGAACCGTGTTCCACGGAGCCGCCGCCGCCGCGGCCTGGCCTGACCCGCCCCACCGCCGCCTCGGGGGGGGCCAGCGGCCGGCGGGGCCGCCCCCGGCTCAGCTGCGCGGTGTCCCCGGGCAGCGCTCGCCATCCCGGGCCCGTACCACCACCTAACGCCAGCGAAGGGCTCGGACCGGGCCCGCCGAGCGCGCCCGGGCCGGGGGCGGCACCGCCCCGCCCGCCGCCCCTCCCTCCTTCCCCTCCCACCGCCCCCGGGCCCGCCCCGCCGGGCCGGCAGCGCTCGGAGCCACCGCCCCGCGCTCTCACACCCACCGAGCTGCAGCGCACCCGGAGCCATGGCCCGCGAGGAGGCGGCGGTGGCCGGCGAGGAGGCGGCGGGCGAGGCCGGCGGGCTGCTGCTGGAGATCGTGGGCTCCCCGCTCAACCTGAGCCTGCTGGGCCTCTGCCTCTTCCTGCTCTACCAGATCCTGCGGGGCGAGCGGCCCGCGGCGCCCGCGGGCGAGGCGGACCCGCCGCCGCTGCCCAAGATGAAGCGCCGCGACTTCACCCTGGCGCAGCTGCGGCCCTTCGACGGCGTGAGCGACCCGCGCATCCTCATGGCCGTCAACGGCAAAGTCTTCGACGTGACCCGCGCCAGGAAGTTCTACGGGCCCGGTGAGGGCCGGGGCGGGCGCGGCGCGGCCACCCGGGTGTTGGCGGGGCGGGGCGGAGCCGGTGCTGCCGGGAGCGCGTTCCCTCGGTGCGCGATCCGCGCTCCTGCCCGACCCGCATCGTGGGCCGGCTCCGGCTCCGGCGGTTTGGGAAGGGCCCGGCTGGATTGGAGCCGGGAGGGGCGCGCACACCGAGCTGCCTCCCGGGGAGGCGGAGGGCAGGGTTACCGCTGCCGCTCGAGCTCCGGGGTCGGGCCTCGGTGGTGCAGAAACTCCTGCTTTGCGAGCTAGCGTTGCTTCATTATTCTGTGTGTTTGCCCATGGCAGGTTACAAGTACCGTAAGGGGTTGGGCGGCTTCGTCGGCCTGAGGTGCCTTTGCCCGATGCCAGGCGGCAGAAGCCAAGAGTTCTCTGAGTGTTTACATTCCCTTCCCAACTTTTAGTGGACATCACTCTGTTGCATAATATTTATACTAAATATCTACCAATTTAGATTAAGCCAGCTTCCTAGCAGGAGCATAGTTCAAACGTGCAAAGATTGAATAACCTATGCTCGTAGAGCAGCCAGTGATGAGAAGGGTGGGAGTAGGTGCACCCAGGTGCAAGAGTTTAATCACCTCCACGTGGGCGTGGGGGTTTATTTTTAACAGAGGCCGCCTGTTAAAAAGCCCCACTCAGGCTTGCTGATTTGTACCAGGACCTGTCTGGCATAACCACTCTTGAGCTGTCCAGACAGCTGGTAGCTGCAGTAGTGAGCTGCCAGTGCTACTTAGAGACAAGAAGAATAGTGCAGGACACACAGTGTATTTGTAAGTGTTATCAGTTATACTTTGGTCCATACATAGACTGGAGACTGTCACTGAATGATGTCAGACTGTAACTTTGCTTTCTGCAGCAGTCAAGATGATAAGTACAGATGAGTTAGATGTGCAGTTTTGTATTTGTGCAAACTGAAAACCACTTAAAGTCCATGCTTTGGATGCTGCCTTCCCTGACAACAGTAAAAGCTGCTGGATGGTTCACCACAGTGTCTGGCTGGTTTGGTTTTCATTTTAATGGAAACATAAGATTCTTTTGAGGAATTTAGGAAAAAGCGTGCTTTGGGAGGAGTGGAAGATGGCATGTGCTCTACAGTAACCAGCGTTCACATCTAACTTACTTAAGCTCCCTTAAGAAGAACTTTGAATGTGTAGTTGCAACATGCAGTATCTCAAATTTTGGCTTGTCATGCAAGCAAGTTAATCATTAATGAAGTTTATCAAGAGTCTGTCTTGGTATCTCTGATGTTCTGTGAGTTGCATGTTTTGGTAATTTGAGTTCATCTCACATTTTGAAAATTTTAATAGATGTTTTTTCCAAGTTAGTAATTTCTAGTATCTGCACTATTTTTTCTGTCAAGCCATCCTTTCATCTCTTTAAGTCAGGAGCATCCCTTGGAAAACTTTTGTCTCACCTCACACTTAAAAACCCTTCCTCTGTTCCTCGTTCTGACAATGTGCTTCCCAGTTGGTGCTTGTCCTTCCCCTGTCTGTATGTGCCATGCACCACTGTGGTGTAGCAAACTCAGTGTCTTTTTCCCATGGTCTTGTTTCTTGCCCTCTTCCTCTGTTTTCCCTTATTACCAAGTAGCATAAAACTTAAAAACATTTCAGAAGCTTGAGGCACCTCTGACCCACAGGTCAGGGTAGGAACTCTTTATCTGTTTTAGTCTGAGGTCTCTGATCCATGAAGATCACACAGCATCCGTTATCTCCGTAATAATGCAGCTTATGTTTTTATTTTAAGAGGGTCCATATGGCATTTTTGCTGGAAGAGATGCCTCTCGAGGTCTTGCCACTTTCTGCCTGGATAAGGAGGCACTGAGGGATGAGTACGATGACCTCTCTGACCTCAACGCTACCCAGCAAGAGACCTTGAGGGACTGGGAGTCACAATTCACTTGTAAGCAATTTTAAACCTATTTACAAAGAAGTCAGTAACTGGTGTGTAAGAGGGGAAGCAATGGTCAAAAGGCTGTTACCAGCTGAAAGCATCAGTCTGGAAATTAATACCTGGGTTTAATATTACTAGAATTACTGTTACTAGAATTACTTTTACTTAGAATTTAAGAGAAATGTCAGGTTCTCCTGCATTCTCCCTCCCTCTGTTCCTTATTGAACAGTAGCAGATACAAGCACTCTATCACAGCGTAAGATCTGTAAGACCACCCAAAAAGTTGACAAGATATGGAAATAAAGACCATGTTTTTTTATAAAGTTAAGACTGCTTTTACAGAGACTAATAGATTTTAATGCTCTGGAAAATGAAGCTTATGTCCCATTCAGCTTCTCAGAAATAACAGTAACATTTTAATTATTACTTCTTGGGTTTTAGTATTTTTGAAGACTTCCCCTTGGAGCTCTTGATAGAACTTTTTCTACTCTCAGTAAGTTATTCTGCATGGCCTTGCTGGTGGCTGTGGCAGATTCACAGACAGCTCTATTCAGTTGACTTTCTCCCCCAGAAGGTGATCAGGAAAATGGGCAAATGTCCCCTCTGTGCTTTCAAGCTGCCTGATGTGTACCGTACCAGTGATGGCCAGAGGAAAAAAGGCAACTTGAACACTTGAGATGTTTGCTCTAAAATTAACAGGAGGAAGTCACTTTCATAGTAGCCTTGTTTTATGCTTAGTAGTAAAAGTTTAAAAAAGCAGTTCCAACTGGTTTGTGTCATGTGTCTCAACTTGCTGCTCAAAACCAACTTCAAACCACAGTTTTATGGAAGTTGCTGTTCTGACCTTGTACCAGGGCATGCCCACTAGTATGATTTTTTTCCCCTCCAATTGCATATCTTGTTGATGAAAAATAATTTCTCCATATCTCATGATGCCTTTTAAGTGAGTGAACACCAAGGCAATTAGTTCTATTCATATAAGACAAAAAATAAATATGTCAGTTGCTTGTCCTGATGAATTTATATATATATATATATATATATAATCTCCATGAGGGAAATTGCATATACCAAAAAGCAGTATAGTGGAAATCAAATGTGTTTTGTTTTTACATCTAGTGTTCAAAGATTTACTCTAACTGGCTACAGTGGAGTTTTCCTGCACATCATGTTATTAGAACATCTCAGTCCTGACCTGATGTGCCCCTACTATTTTGGCTCTCTTCCTGTCTTAATCAAGACTGTTAATCATGCCACACTGAATGGCTGTTTTATTATGCTAACAAGCACGTAGCAGAAACCAGAAATGTGCTACCAAATATCTGACCTAAACTCGTGTTTAAATGTACCTATACAAGAGTTGAGCATCAGGACTGACAGTGAACTTTTTATTACTGTGTTTCTGTTAAATATGCCAATTAGTTGCTTTGAATTCTTATAAATTATAACAGCAATGCTAGGCCAAGATACCTGTAATCCGGGGCATCTTTTGCTCTGTTGAAGTTGACACATGGGCAACACAATATAGCTCTCAGTTCTTACATGTATATGATCTTGGTTCAAAAAGAGATATAAAATAAATCAGAGGCTTAATCACATAATTGGATAATAGATCCATCTTTATCTTCGGGAGAAAGAATCTCCCTTCTGTCCTATTGGATATTTTCAACACACAAAAAATAAAACCCCTTCAAAGTTGTGTATATGGCATGTACATGCATATATGTATGTGCATGTTTAATATGTAAGTAATCTGACAATGCCATCGGTTGAAAAACCACCTTTGACACTGGCAAGAGAAATAATCTAATCCAGGATTCTGGTTTTTGTCTTTACATTCATTCACCTTTTGGCTTAGGCAATAGAATGAGAATTACAGTTACATTCACTTGGCATGATTCTTACACTTAGTACCACATTAATAGTAATTCAGGTAGTTGATTTTGGCTCTTCTCCTTCCCCGCAATGTTTGAAACAAGTTGCTCAGAGTTATTTTATTATAATACAGGCATTTTGTTAATTCAGAAAACAGAGTTAAAAAAGGCACATCTTCAGGGCAGAATAATTACTTGGATTCTTTTTTTTTCCCCAGTTAAGTATCATCATGTTGGTAAGCTGCTGAAGGAGGGGGAGGAACCCACTGTGTACTCTGATGAAGAAGAAAAAGATGCCCAGAATGCAAAGAAAGAGTAGAGATTGCAGTGAGGAACAATCTGTTTTTGAATCGTAAAGGATCATTTGTAACATTCCACTTGTTTTACAAGGTGCAGCAGCAGCAATGCTTACAAAAGGTCCAAGAGTTACAGTGAATTGTTTCTCTTCAATGGTTTCCTTTTCAAATTCAGTGGCAAACTACTGAAGATCTGTCTTCCTTTAAACCCACATAATCAGAAGTGTGCACAACAAATATCTGTGGAAAAGTAAACTGCAGTTTTGGCAATAAAGGACTATTACTGGTTTTCTGCCATCACCATTTAGTGCAGAGTAGGTTGAAATCCAGTTTTTCATTAACAACCTACTACTGTGGACACAAACATGAGTAACTTCACCTATGCAACACAAATTCCACTAAATCTTCTTTTGTTTTAGCTTCTGCAGGGTCTGGCCCTTGGGTTGTAGTTCCTCTAGGAAAGGGACTATATTTTATTTGTCCACGAAGCACTGTACTCATTTGTTGCGCAATGTAATTCAATATTATATAAGATAATTTGGCTTTTAAGGGTTGTGTTAGCGGTTTACAGATGAAACACTAACTGCTTTTAACAAATATCAAGAATTTTTCAGAGGTTAGATCACTTTTAGATACTTAAAAATTAATAAGGACTGATGAATACTTGATGTATTCAACATGCATAATTTTGCGTGGATTAATATTCTTTGTTCACAAGTGTTACAAAGGTTTAGATACTGAGTGGAACTAGGCACCCCTAGAGGTACACCATGAAGTGTGACTGCACTGGACTGCTGTTCATTCAACTTTCTTAGTAAAACTCTTCTGTTAATTTCAATAAAATTATGTTAAACATGGAAGATCAGCTGCTCTTGATTCCTATGCGTAAGAAAAACAAAGGTTGCTCCTATGGCATGATTAACAAGTGCTCTTGTATATGCAGCTTTAACTAGCAGAAAAATGTTACTGGTCAACATAATTTACACAAGTTTCCTGTACACAATAAAATAACATGGTGTAAGCCATTCTGTGCTGAGGCCCTTGTTGCTTTGGAACTTTGCCATTAAAAGAAATGGCACAATCTAATTCATAACCAGCAGTGGGGACCTGACCTTTGAGTTGCCGTTTACTTATTTGCTCTCTTTCCTTACATCTATGCTTAATTACTACGTGACCTGCCTCCTACCAGAGAGGGCTGGGTAAATGGATCTGACCAAGGAAAAATGTTAATGTGCTTCATCATCACCCAAAATACTTTTGTAAAACTTCCTCATAACTTCCAAGATCACTGATGATTTGCTGATCACCTGTAAATGCATTTCGTGTCCAGGTGATTCCGCTGGTGCAGAATATCCCAGGGTGCCTGTCTGGTATAGTTCCCTCTATTTCATTTCTCTGGCTTGGCTGTCTGGTCGTTTCAGTTTGGCAACACGACCAAAACGATGAACTGAGTCCTGAGTGGGAAGGTGTAAACTTCAGTGTTCAGAAGTAGAGTGCATTGCACAACAGCAGCTTTCATAAACAAGTTGACACAACGTGTTTAAAGTGTCTGATACCATCTGTGGTGAGAACAAGTGACTTTCCCTCAGTCCAGACACTGTCCTGGCATTTTCTTTAGGTTGCACTGGGCCTTCCAATGAAGAGCATGATTGTTTGACAGCATGAATAAAGTGGTACTGTATGAACTACCTAATGAAGGTCTAGAGACAAATGTAGACCTTGTCATGACCTTTGTGTTGCTGTTTTATTTTTAGAGACATTTATACTCTTTGCAAACTACTACTAATGGTTTACCTCAAATTGGAAATGTGCTTTTATTTGTTTAAGGCAGAAAATAAAATACTCTTGCATAATGGTGGTGTTTGTTTTCATTAACTGCAACCACATGTGATACTTAACCCTCCTCTAATGTTTCATCTTGTCTTTCTCCAATGTTTTACATTATCCAACACATGGATCAGTATAATACGTTCTAATCAAATGCCAGTAAATGCAGTTCTGTGTAGCATAACTTTAGCAGAATATTAAATAGACAACAGGTTCATGTTGTACAATATGCTTTGTTGTTGCAAAAGCAGAGTCAAGCAAAAAAAAAACCCCACCACACAATTGTTAATACTGAGCAGAAGATGGAGCTTTGTAAAGCTGTCATGTGGTGGAACTAGGCTAGGCTATAACCTACCCTTCAGCAGACCCAACCACCTTACTCTTAAGTTACTCCATAAAATATCCTAAGGAACTGGACATTAAGTATTAATCTATACATTACAACGGGATGCATCAGAAAGAAAAGTAACAAAAACGATGCAGGAAATGGGCAGTAACACAAGACAAAGCTTAATATCTCTTGGGAAGGAGGTATGACACTTTGGTAAGACCACTACTTTCGTCAGAATAAACAGAATTTGTTATGAAAGGGGAAGAAGCAAGTCACGGAAGCATGAAGCAGCAGGCATGGATTTTTACTTCCTTCTAAAATGTTGTAGAAAATGGATGGGTCTTAGCTTCTTTTTTACTCTCTGCTCATTGCAACTTGATCCCTTCCTTCAACAGCGACTGGCAGCAATGACTATACAAAAAGAATCATGCCAGGCAGCTTATCAGGCTGTACATTAACCAGATAGGACATGATGACACGCTAAGTGCAGAGACTGTCACCAATCTCCCTCCTCTGAAGTGTCCAACACCTGTTAGGAGTGTCACAGAGGAATATTTGAGGAGCTCCTGGACAAATCAAAACAAATGAATAGCATCTCGTTTCCAACCAGTTCTGTCATAAGGTCAGCTGCTTTGTAAAATTCAGATATTCTTTTATCTGGACTCTCCCTGCTCTTAATCACCACTATTTGTTCTTAATTCCTGCTGTTTCAGCTAAACAAAAGTTCAGTAATGAATGCTTCTGTTGAGAGTTATGTAAGGGGCTTTACAAAAGGTGAGGCATTTCTATGCATTGCCTGGAACCCCTGGATTAAGAAGAAAGGGCTTCATATCATAATTGCTGTATTGTATTTCAAGCAGATGGACTGATGTAATGGGCTTTGTGTATTTCTGCTTTAAAACCAGCCTTTAGGATTCTGACTTCAGAATTCAGCACAAGGTACAACCCACAGGTCACGTATTTTCAGTAACAAAGCCTTGTTCAACCAACTTCCCTGAGAGGACTTCAGTTCTTACCAGCTCTATGAGGAGGCATTTGCATTAGTTCTGTACAAAAAGTCATATTTGATTGCAAGGTCTGCAGCCTCAGGGCCCTACTTCATACATGTCAGACTAAACTGTTTCCATAAAAAGAACCCAGCCTCCTGAAACACCAGCTGGGCACAACAGCACACACCAGGCTTGAACTGAAAGGTGTTCTACATTGCCACTGCTGAACTATATAAATGCTGCTTTGAATGCATATTTTCACCTAATAATTGTTCTAATTGCCAAAACATTCGGTAACTTCCATACTTGAGATGTGATATTTATTCCTGTAACTACTAAAATCCAATCTACAAAGCTATGTATTCTAAAAGTTTTAAAGCAAGCTGTTACATGTCTCTTTAAAGATTAGACTTCAGGATAATATAATTTACTGAGCAGTCCAGCATATGAAAGGATGGGACTCATATTAAATGTGCTGATAGGAAAAAGAAATTCTTGACTGTGAGGGTGGTGAGGCCCTGGCACAGGTTGCCCAGAGAAGCTCTGGCTACCCCATCTCTGAAGGGTTCAAGGCCAGGTTGGATGGGGCTTGGATCACCCGGTCTAGTGGAAGGTGTCCCTGCCCATGGCAGGGGGTGGAACAAGATGGTCTTTAGGGTCCCAATCCAAACCATTCTATGATCTTGTGAAAAGTAATGAATTAATATTAAAACACCTGAAAACAGATTCTAAATAATGTCACCTGTAAACAAATAGGAATCACAAAAGTTCTGTTTCAGTATGAAGATTACAATGGTGTCTCAATTTAAAGTGCATGCATATTTTATTTACTAACGAGGTTTTACATGGAATGAGGACTTGGAGACAGAGGATTTGCTTTATCAGTTTCAATCAGTGTAGGTGAATGCAAGAAGCAATTGCAGAACTGGAGTGTTTATTTGTTATTGAATATTGTGCCAGCACGTTGATAAAACACTGGAAATTTACACCGAAGGAAATCATTTGTTCCTTCTCCCCCAGATTAACAAAAAGAAATAACTTCCTCACCTGTAATCAAAAGGCCTGTCTCATGGGAAACAGGTACTCATGGACACAGAACTGCCTATAGATTGACAGAGGGGGAAGTTTTGTCATCTTTAATCTGCAAATATTGCATAGAGAAAAAACACCCTTGGTATGTCACATCAGTGCAACTGAAAACATTTTACACAGTCAACAAGTACAACAGTTGATCTTCATTAGAAATGTATAAAATACTAAAAAGGAGACTTAAGAGGGGCATAAATGTTCTCCAAAATAGTCAGAAAATATTTCTGTCAAGAAAATAAGATCTTTTTAGATAAAAGTAATAGATTAACACTACTTTGAGTAGCAACCATTTGTCATTCATAACCCTGAAAAGGCACTCAACATCTGAACATATGAACAGAGAAGGCTGATAAAACCTAGCTTAGAAGCCTGTAGGAATCACCAGTATTGAAGACTGGGGGGAAATCTATCTACCACAAAAAATTACAATTATTCTTTTTTATTACTATTTATTAGAGCAGAAGTTACAAATATGGGTAAGATTCTATGTAATGAAGGCAACATTTTCACATTAACTTAGTCTACTGACATGTAATAAATAAAGCATTAATAAAATGAAAGCTGCAATAATCAGAGTATTGAACTTTGAGCTGGTCCTCTATATCTTGCTAAGGAACTTTGTCCAAAAGCAATTGTGGCTGTCTTGTAGATATAGCCAGCTGAATAAATATGGATATAACTCAAGCTCCTAGACTGCGTTTTCACATTTTTACCTACATGCAGCACAAGTCCCACAACATTTCACAATTCCTCTGGAAATTATTTGTAAGCAAACTCATACTAAATAGCTACCTCACCACATGTGCCTTGGAAATTGTGTGAAAAAACTGTCAACCTGCATTTACAGAGGACTGTCAGCAGGCTGAGAAGCATTGCCCTTTCATTATTGAACACTCAGAGCTTTGCTTAGACAACCATTCAGATTCCTGGGAACACTACATCGAGCACAAGTTCAGTGAAATCCTTCCTCCCAAAGACCAGAAAGTTTTCAGAAACACCTCTAGAATTGTGAATAGAAAACAAGCATTTTTCCAGTGTGGGTTTTACAGAAGATGGGATTTTTTTCATATCTGGAAATCTATTACTTCACACAATTGAGTATAAATGTCCCCCACACCTTCCAGCCCCATCATTATAACAATCTGATTGAGGAGGCACTTCATATGCTTGCTCTAGGATTGACAAGTATGTTTGTTTCCAATGACTCATTGCTAAATACTGCGATTTTGATATTTACATGATTCCCTACATTTAATCAAAGTATAACACTCCAACATCTCAATTCATATCTTTTCAAATTCTTAGCAGCTGATCCATGAAAGTTTGTCTGGCCCTGGGGAAAGTTTTGGTCCTCTGTTATCCAAAAGGCAAACACAGATTCTGCTTTTGTGGGTCACTGCACCAGTCAGATATTCTAACCAAAGGAATTACCTAAGCAAAAAAAACCCCAAACCAGTATTTCATATACCTTTTAATGATCAAAGGGCTTTCTTCTCCCACTTCTGTACAAAAAATTCAGAACTATTATATCGTAGCTGTTCAGCATCCTCTTCTGGGTTCTGCTCCACAGAAAGTATCTGAGCAGGGGTTTGTCTGAATTATCTCAAGAGGAAATAGAGGGCATCCTCTGACATCTGCATCCATCTCTCTTCTCAGCATTAGTTTCCTCTCATCTCCTGTAGATAAGTATATGAAAAAGTTGCTTGAAATGAGTTTGTCAAGCGGGCAGGAAGGGAAAAGGATGGGGAGGTGGCTGTAAGGTGTCCACCAACCACCTGAAAGCACAGTAAATTGTGAACGGGCTCTAACAACTGCCAGTAGCAATCCTGTATGAAGATCAGATGATTACCTCTACAGAAATTCACTAACCTCCGACAGTACTTCCCACACAGCTGTGCCACATATTAATTGCCTATCAATGTTTTAGTTGTCTAAAGCATGTTGTTAGCATGCATGTTCTTTTAACAGAATAAGCACCCATCTGCAAACGCCCATGCCAGATACTTTGCTACCCAATTAAGTAGACAAATACTACTCTTCAGCTGCAGCTGTGTGTACTGTTTCTGAGCTAAACTGAACAAACCTGTAATTGCAGAGAAGCTGCACTGTTTCTGTATGCCACAGTTATACTTTTTAAAACTCTTTTCAAAAACATCATTCATCACTGTAAGAACTGTGGCGACTGACCTCACCTGCAGGGTCTGTCAAATTCAGTCCCCTTAGTTGTGGTGTCCCTCTTTCTCACCTCTCCTCTGGAGGGTCTCCTGAAGGGGTGAGCCATCACAAGGGGTCACATCTGGTGCTGCCATGGCGGTGTGAAGTGTCTTGAATTTCACTTTTTTGTGGAACATTTTCTTACATTTTCTCTGTATCTTTCTGAGCGACTCCAGCTGCATGCAACTGTCCGTCTCTGAAAAGCCACATTCATCAGATAAAAAATTAGAAGAAAGCTTTTTTCGCTTTTTCTTCATTTTATGAGCATTTCTCTCCTCTTCCCTGGATTGTCTCTCACTTTTCTGTCCTTCATGTCTTAATCTACTACTAGACCGCTTGCACGACTTTTTAAGCTTATGTTCCCACTGCCTTGTCAAGCTCTCATGGACAGAATTAGAACAGGAATTACATTTGTTGGTTTCCTTCTCTTGACCTTCTAGAGCTACATTTTTATGGTAAACCAGCAATTTTCCTTCCTCACCTCTTCCAGGCAAGCACCCTCTATTGCAATTGCTGTAAATTCCTTCACATCTTTTTTCTGCTCTCTTCATTGAGCTGCCACATGCCTCTCTAAAGTACTCAGAATCACTGATCTCTTCCAACAAATCCTTTAATCTGCAAGCAGATCTACATGTTTCGTATGATACAGTGCCTTCATCTCTACCATCTTCTCGTTTGAACTCCTTATTCCAAGTTACAGCAGTGCACTCCAAAGAATGATTCAGAACTGCATGTGGTAAGTTATCAACAGCGAGTGAGTCATTCCTCTGCACTTGCAACTTTTTTGCAAGCTTGCCCCCATGGACCTTGTTTTCTGACGCTTTGTCTGTTGATTCAAGTTCCCCAACAGTGATCACCAGTCTATAATTACTATCGCTACTACAATTTCTCTTCTGGAGGTTTTGTACAGGACTCACTTCTCTGAGGTGCTGCCCATGTTTGTTACTCAAGCTGATATCAAAATCACCACCATCACCAGACACCACTCTCTTCCACCAGGACTTGGTCGCCGTGTTTTTTGGCTCTAAGCAAACACGTGCATAGTGCGGTGTCTGATAGTAGTTCAGTAAATAATGGATGAATTCATCAGTCTCATAAACCTTTTGCTTTTTGCAATCATCTTCCTCAGGCACTGTCTCTGTGTGAGCTGCATTCAGTGCTGGGTGGTCCCTTCCACCGAGAGATTCGATGACCCTGCTGTCCTGGGTGACCGTAATCAGCAAAGATCCCCAGCCAGAGGAGTCGCACACGTCTCTGCCAGGCAGTCCCTCAGAACCCGGGGCTGGAGAGGGCTCATTTAACACTGTCCTGACTATGTGACAAGCAGATGCATGGAAATTACTCACATCTCCTTCCTCACTGCACAAACCACCACCTTTTCGGGTTAACAGGCACTTAAACTCTTCCTGGTGTTTCAGCTCTTTGTGCGTGCGACAGTGGGAGTTAATCTGTTCCTGGGGGATGTCTTTTAATGCTGTTTCAGAAAATGAATCGTCCTTCCTTACACCCAATGAAGGATCCACTTTTTGACTTGCCAACTGTGAAACCAAGAAAACAGAAGTTCATTTAACATGTCACCTTCATGATTAAGAAGGCCAATGTCAGATATTATGGGGCCCTAAAATTCATGCAGAATGGCAAGGGTAGCCTCTGACTTCAACTCATAGTACATTATAGACCTCTGGAAATCTTTTACATCTAGGACTGGGGAAAACATACACTTGTTAAAAGCTTGTAAGCAAATCTTTTTGAACAAATAGTGAAGACAAAGCCATGTTAGAAATTAAAGCCCCAGAGAAATTAAAACCCCTGTTTTCATTTAAATTCTTTTTTTTAGCCCAAAGCACTAAACTAAACCTCCAAACATTAATCTGTGTGCAAAACACTATAATTTTGCTCACTCCTCTGCTGACTTTCTCAAGACATTAACTGAATCAAACTGAAATGAACTTGATAGATTAGTGCTGGCCCCCCAAAAAAAGAGGCTATTAGAAATGCAACTGGTATAATCTGTGACAATTTAATTCAGTCACTTGTAGACCTGAGATAAACCAAGCAGAGAAAGCATGACTTGTGTCCCCACCCCAAAACTCCTTCCTTGCAGTGCTGGATCAAGTCTAATAGAGCTGATACAGCCCTTCCACCCCTATTTTTTATTCAGTAATGACAATGCCTCAGAAAAGCACCAAAAGCAAAGTTTCTGGCTGAAAATGCACTACACATTTGCTCTCAGGGCAAGACTGAGAAGAGATTGTCACAAGACACAGACCTCAGGCCACCTCAGTGTTTGGTCAGCCCCAAGGCATTCTTCTCAATAGCATCAAGACATCAAATGTCTAGTGAATTATTCAAGATCTAGTAAATATCCTTCAAAATTTAAAATATGTTTTAAAATAGTCTTACGTTCACACGATTTAACAGCACTGTAAGCAGTCTGACAGACTCCACTCTTCTCTGAGCTAGCAGGGATTTCCTTTCTTCCCATTCAGGCATATTCTCTGGCCACTGCTGCTCTTCAGCTGGTACCTTCTGCTGCTGTGGGGGGTGTTTCTCATCTCCATCTATCTGCCTCTCTTCTCTCCTCTCGAGCTTAGCTTTCTTTTTTCTCTCTTGAACTTCTTTTCATCACCACGTCTTTTTCTAGGTAATTATCAATATGGGACAATTTAGATGACACTTATTTTACAGTTTGAGTCCTGGAGAATTGGATGTAAGTCTTTGAAGTGCTAATAATAAGCAACCAGTCACCAAGAATCACATGTGATTAACAAGGAATCTTGTTTGTTAAAATAACATGTTTCAAAAAACATGGCATAAAAATTACACACACACAACTGATGCCCACAGTTAGAAAGTTCTTTGTCTCTTCAAATTGTTTGTATTCTAGTGTTTTCTTTATAAGCACTGCCAAGACAACAGTATCACATGGTTGTTTGTCTCCAAGGACACAACTAGAGACTAATCATTTGGATCTAATTCTTAGATTAACAAATCTCCCCTACAGATTAGCAGGAGGGTCCCATTTAAGAGGTATTACAAGAGTAATACGGGGGTTATTGCTGAGCAGAGCTTACCCAGAGCCAAGGCCTTTTCTGCTCCTCACCCCACCCCACCAGTGAGGAGACTGGGGGGGCACGAGGAGCTGGGAGGGGACACAGTTGGGACAGCTGATCCCAACTGACCCAAGGGATATCCCAGACCATATGGCCTCATGCTCAGCATATAAAGCTGAGGGAGGAGGAGGAAGGGGGGGACGTTTGGAGTGTTTGTCTTCCCAAGTCATCATGACACGTGATGGAGCTCTGCTGTCCTGGGGCTGCTGAACACCTGCCTGCCCTTTGGAAGTGGGCAATGAATTCCTTGTTTTGCTTTGCTTGTGCACATGACCTTTACCTATTAAACTGTCTTGATCTCAACCCATGAGTTTTCTCACTTTCACCCTTCTGATTTTTCCCCCCATCCCACCAGGGAGTGGGAGGGAGGGAGCAGCTGCTGTAGGGTTTAATTACCAGCTGGGGTTAAACCACAACAGGCTGTCACTGCTTTTTGGGAACCTTGCCCTGCAGAAAGTAAATCTACCAAATAATCAACATGACACATCACAAAAAGCTCCAGAAAATTCAAGGAACAGTGTTCACACAAATAAGTGTTTAAAAACAGGTTTTTAAGAAGTATTTGAGTAAGGAAGAATTAACAACTAAACCTTTTGGAGACCTAGCGTGCTATGCTTCCGTTGCATGTCACTATGCTCTGCATTCTGAGTGTTGGGGTTTTTTAAGACATGAAGGTACATAACATGATTAATTACTAGTGACAGTTTAGGATGTCATCCAAACACATTATCTAGAGAATCAAAACTTCAATATGCTACTATTACTCATACACAAAATTTAAGAACACTACTCTAAAGATATCAACAACGAAAAAATAACATGTAAAAATGGGTAAAGAGAGAAAAGTATTAATTTCTAGCTTTGGACCTTCCAGTCAACTGGGAGGCACCTAGAAATGCATGTCACATTAATTTTATTTCAGGGCATAACGACATCATTTATGATGATGCAGCACAGAGCAATACAAAAAGTCCACATGCAGAAATCTTAAGCAATCAAGCCTCAGATCAACTTGAGAGAAAGAGCTCTCTGATTTCACGCCAGGCCCACAGAGTCATCGAATAATCCCATCTGAAAGGGAACTCGGAATGTCTCCAGTCCCACCTTTCTCATAATCAAGACCCCTGCATCTGATGCCTTACACAGAATTATCATGATGCTTTGCATTCTGAAACACATAAATTAACAACTACATAGTAGTGTTTCAAGTTCTCCAACTCCTGTTTCCTCAAAGCCTGGATTTTCACATAGCTGCTCTTCCTGGATTTGACTCGGTACGAGGCAGTGTAACAAATCTCAAGAAAATGGGACATTCTCTAAAAATATACTCTCACCTTTCAACCCCCTCTCTTTTTTTCCCCCGTTTTCGAATGTGCTCCTGTTCTTGCAGCTTTAGTCTTTTCAGGCTTCTCTGTCTTACAGCTCCTTCACTAAAATGCCTGGTTGTATCAAAAGTCACCTGTCACAGAAGAAGCAGAATCAGACTTAGCAGCCCAGTTTGCCGTGTATTTATACAAACACAGACAACATGCTGAGCAAATGAGAGATCTCAGGTGACTCCCAAAGCACCACTACACTCATGACAATGTCCCTCTGTACCCTGACATACTAGAACACCTCCTCTGAAGCTCACACTGGGTTTCAATGAAGCTCAAACACCCCACTCCCAAATGTGCCCTCCCTGACACCAGAGGCTCAAAATCTGACACCATACCTGTGACCAAACCCGTTCCTGGCATGCTCTTCTGGAGACTCAGTTCAGCATGTTCAGCAGAGCATTCCTGGTCGCAGGATTCAAGCAGTTCTGCCAAAACTAGAGTCCACTGACTCTTAGAGCAACATCTTTTGGATCAAATGCTTATTTGCTTGCTTAAAAATTGATGAATTCTGTTGATGTGTGCTGCATTTCATCAGCTTCAAATGCCCAGATGTGAGCACACTAAAACAAAATACTCAAGCAAGTTGCATCAAGGTCTACCTACACTGAAAAAATAAGTAATAGGATGTATTATTTCCAGCACAGAGGTAAATATCAGGATCACAGTTTAGAAATTACCTTCTGGGGGAAAAAAAATGGAACAGGGCACACCTTAATAAGTGCTTACAGCGGCAAGCTAATAGGCTGCTGAAATTAAGCTTACAGGTTTGCACATTTTCTTTTATAATGCCACACTAAGCATAGCACTTCAATGGATTCATCTCTCAACATACCTCATCAAAAAAGGTACAGAGAAGAGAATAAGTACCCTTTTCTAGCCAAGAATCACCTAAATTAGGGCAGCTGCTGCACCTATTTCATATTTAACAATAAGAAATCAAGTGTCAGTTCCTGAGATCATCTCCCAGTTTCAGTGCCAAGCACACTGAAAACAATGACAAGTTTTAGCTTAGCCAGACAAATTTTTAGGACATCAAAACAATAAAACCCTCTTTTTTGATTCAAGGACTGAAGTTCAGATACTTCAACTCAATATATCAATATCTTACATCCACTACAAACAGGATAATCACAAGGGTTGGTTTTTTCCCCGCACATGGTTAAGTGTCCAAAAAGTTTACAGAGAGGCTTCCCTTCCACTGGTTAACTAGGATTTCTCAGACCTAACTTCCAAGGAAAAAAGAGCAGAAATTGGAAAACCACCATCTGTGCCGGTTTATTCCACAAAATCTTATCACCCATATTTTTCTTTATTTTTATCCACCATTTTAACATAAATACAGACTAAACCAAATTGGGGGGGGGGGGGAAGATACATATACAGAGAGAACTGCAGGAGTGCCACATAAAAGCTTCCACCAAAGAAACATGAAAAAAAAAGGTTTTCCTAGGTTAAAAACTGTACTGCTACTGCTTGAAAAATGCCTGTTTGCCTTCAATACAGGAATGTACAAGGGAAGACAAGCCCAGAAATTGTTTGGAAAAAGAAGGTGATTACACTTTATTGAGAATGATGAAGAAAAAGCCCCACAAATGTACTGAGGAAAAGCTAGTGTAATTAAAATAAAATAACCATGAATCTTGGAAGCAGCAGCCACAGCACAATCTGAAGGACTGAATTGCTCCTCTTAGGGAACTGCTGCCAAATGCACTCAATCAACCATAACTTTCTCAGGCAAGGCTGAATCTCTCAGGATTAATCTCTGCATATAGGAGTGTATGTACATACACACACCTTCAGTGTCTCATATAAGCAAAGTAGATACACCCAAAGAACTTACTGCAAAACTGAAGCAGTCAGTAATCTCTAGAATCCTTTATTCCCACTACGCATTAAGATAAAGAGAATCCTAAAGCTAAAGTGTAATATCAGCTATACTTCTTCCATCACACCAAGATTTGTGGTGCAGCAGGTTAAAATATCCAGGACACTGCTGTTGTAACCTGTAGAGATATGACAGTCAAGCCTGAAGAGCAGTTGCTGTACCCAAAATCTTGTTCTGTTTTGCAAGTACTTCTCCTATTAAACCAACTGATGTTATCCTGCCCTTGCAAATCTTCTTTCACTTATATCCTTACACCACCGTGGCTGCAACCATGTTGCTACTACTGTAATAAATCACCCAAAAGTAAGCCCAAAACTCCCTTCACAGAACTGAGTAAGCTATAGTGGTTTGCCAGTGCACACTGTTACCCTTGTTCTTCTTCAGAGCCAGGAGCTCTTCAAGCATCAGAAATCTATTTCTCATCATGTAACTGTGTACAAAGCACAGAATTATTTACTGCCTGATCTCAGCAGCATGGCCTTTTGGAATCAACCCTGACACATCAATAAGCTGTTATCTTAGGCTTTAATTGTTCCAACTGAATAAATCACAAGAAAATTGACATTCCACCCCTTTACCAAATTATTATTATTTCCTTTTAGCCATTCTGTTATAACATTTGGAACACATCTGCCCTTGAACTAGGGTTTCTTACGATAACTGCAGGCTGTCCTTATCTTACAACACCCTAAAATGTGTTACCTAAGTTCATACTTTAAAACAAAATTACACTCTAGGGAAACATTAACAACCAGGCAACATCTGACCTGAAACACTCATACAGTCCACATGAGCAACATGCAAGTAGTGGGAATACTTTGATCCAAAGGTGTCCCTCATATTTGCTCACAGTACTGCTAACTCAAACAGCTCTTACCAACCCCAGCTTCCCAGCTGGTCACTCATGCCAGGCCCTGGGCCATCACAACAGTTTCAGAGACCATACCATCAACCAAGTCAGGAAAGAGGGTTATCTTGAAGAAAAAGAAAAAAAAAAAGTATTTTGCCAGGTTACTTTTCAGACATCTGGTTTCCCTGCCCTCGTGCACAGAGTAGTCCCAAAGCCTGAGAGGAAATATCTTAATTCTGCAGAGGTGGGTACACAAGAGCACCTACAAGCAAATGCAATGTGGCAAGTATATGAATTGATACATAGCAGCAGAGAGTTTATCACACAGAGAAAAAAGCTCCAGTTGTTAAGCCTGGAGAAAAGGAGGCTCAGGGAGGTCCTTATGACTCTCTACAACTACCTGAATGGAGGTTGTAGCCTGGGGTCGGTCTCTTTTCCCAGGTAACAAATAACAGGCAAGATGAAATGGCCTCAAGTTGCATCAGGCGAGGTTTAGATTGGATATTAAAAAAAATTTCTGCACTGAAGGGGTGATCAGGCATTGGAAGAGGCTGGAATCACCACCCCTGGAAGCGCTCAAAAGATGTGTGGATGTGGCACTTGGGGACATGGTTTAGCGGCAAACACGGTGGTGTTCCCAGATGGACTCACGAGCTTAGAGGCCCTCTCCAACCTTAGTCATTCTACGACAAGTGTCTATCAGGAAAGAGCCACTTAGAGAAGTTTAAACAAGAGGTTTAATCCGATTTTTAACAGATGAGAGCAGTTTATCCAGCTAGCTCTGTGCAAAATAAGGTAAAAGGAGAGGTGACCAGATGCGCGACTGCTCGAACAGACATCGCAATAAAAGGGACGTTTTGAAGGGAACGCTCCCAGCGCCGCCGCGCCCCATCCCGCCTGCCTGAGCTGGGGATACCGCAAACCGCCCGCCAGTCCCGGCCCGATGGACGCGGCCGCCGGAGGCCGCGGTGCCCGGAGCTCCAGCGGGTCGGCAGCGGCCGCAGCCGGGTGACGGCACCGCCGGCCGAGCGGAGCCCAGCCCACCCCCGCCGGTCCCGGGGGGAGTCGCGCTCTCTCCAGCCCCGGGGAGCTGCGGGCCCAGCTCCCGCCGGTCCGAGCGCTGCGGCAGCCGCGGGCCGGGCCGGGCCACTCCGGGTCGGGCAACCCCAGGGCCCGGCACCCCCGCACGGGCCGGGCTCCTCCGGTCGAGCCCGCCGCCGCCCCAGGGCCGCAGGGGAGGCAAGGCCGTCCCGTCCCGGCGGGCCCGCGGGCTCCGGGCAGCCCCGCCGGAGCCGCCGGGCACCGCTCCGCCCCCAGCGCCCGGCGGGCGCTGCACCTTCCCCGGCCGAGCGGGGCACCGCGCCCCCCGCCCGCCCGGCCCGGAGCGCCCTCCGCCGGCAGCGCCCCGCTCCCGCTCCCTCAGAGCCGGCCTCCCTTACCCTCCGGCCGCGCTGCACCGCCGGCCCTTCGCGCCACCACCCCGGGGCGGAGCGCGGCGGCCGCAGCAGCGCCGGGGGGACCCGCCCCTGGGGCGCGGCTCTGCCCGCCCCTCCCGCGCGTCCCGGTCATCGCCCGCCCCGGCCGCACCCCGGGGTGTTTCGCGGTCGCCAGGCTTCCGTGAGGGGGCGGCCCGGCCCTTGGGTGGTTGGGGATTTGACGGGTGCTTTTGAGGAACGATTCGCGAGGTGAATCCCGGTGGTGCCGGTGGCTGCTCTTCCCGCCCGGCTCTTTGCCCTTGAGGGTCCGCACAGCCCCGGGCTGACCCTGCACGCCCGGCCTCGGCTGCACCGGCCTGGACCCGGCATCCTCGGCCTGTGGGCATCGTGTATGTGCAGTGTATTAAAAACATGCGAAAGAGAAAAGGTCGCCCCTCAGCAGCTGCCTCGCTCGGGCAGTGCGAAGGCCTGCTTGTGATACAATACCGTGTTTTCCTTTGTCCTGCAACACAGGTAGTTCATCCACCACTGCTTATGAGAAATAGCGTGCGAGGGTTTATGTCTGGCTTTTCCCTGTATTAGCACTGGCTTGTACGTGTTTGCCCAGTGGGAACACTGTGCCTATGTCTCAGCACCGTACCAAGGCTCCCAAAGGTGCCAGCACCTCACCCGCGTGCTGCTGGAGGTACCAGCACTTCCCAGCACTTGACTGTTCTGCTCCAAGATCTCCAGAGGAACTCAAGGTAGAGTAGCCATTCACTCAAATACTCCCTCTGTTTTCAGTGTTGGTTTTGTATCTTGCGATCTTCCAAACATAACTGTAAAACATAATACATTTTTTATCTCTCATGCCCCATGTTAGAAACAGACACTTCTATCTCTTCTCCTGGGGCAGTACGGTTGTAAATATGATGGGTGATGATCATAGGACATACACAGGGCTTGGGATGCAGGCAGAGGGTCTTTTGCTGTTGTGGAATATCCTGCCTGCTGGGACTGAGCTCTGTACTGGAGCAGTATGAAGAGTTACTCTGGGAATGAGCAGTAAGTTGTATTTCCTCTAGGAAAGGAGACAGGAAAAACTGATGTTAAGGAAATCACTCTGGCAACGTTCTCATGTTATGAAGAAGTGTCTTGTCATGTTATTAAACATACCAAAGCCAAAATTGATAAAAGGATGATTCAGTTTTACACAGTGGATGAAAGAAATTATTCCCTTTTACAGAGTGAACAATAAAACTGTGGAAATCGTTGCTACAAAGAATATGGGAGACTGAGCACCTTGCTTCAGATGTGGGTTTGATGTTTACAGAAGCAACAACAAAATACAGAGTTGTTTTGCAGATACAATTTTAAGCCAGTATTAGTTATCTCATTCTATGCAAAAGATACAATGTTGAGACATTAGAAAGAGATTTTGAGAGGATAATTTTCCGATATCTCCCTCTTGCAGAGGAGTTACACTTCCCCCTGCACCCTGCAAGCTTCTAGGCTTTACCCCATCTGTTACCTGCTTACATTTGCTCTACTCTTACAAAAACTTTCTTCTTAGAACTGGTCATAGCAAGGAAAGAGGAAACCCTTGCCTGAACAAGTCATATGACACCTTTGAAAATCAGTTCAGGGAAAACTGGTGCCAAGGACTGTGCAGAGCCAGCTCATTTGTTTGTTCTGGGTTTATTGTCATTTAGCTAAAGTGGATTTGAAGTGAATCAACTTTAGTGCACAGAAATTGCAACATCATAACCAGCTACATTTCAAAGGGGTATTCTTTAAAGCCTGGAAACCAGTGTGCATAGGCAAGCTTCTCTGGAAGCTTCAGGATTAGGCTGGGGAGGAAGATGGTTGGAAGATTTGAACATGAAGTGTGTTTGAGTATGTGAAAGGATGAATCTTGGCTATAGTTCTGCTTGGGGCTTGGTAATGCCATTCCAGGAGCTATGTCTGTATGTTATGTACTGCTCAAGTAATTTAAAAGCTAGGATAGCTTTTCCTGTTGAGACTATATGTCTCTCTACCTCTAGGTTGTACAGTCTATCAAAAAAATCAAACCTCAGAGTTGGTTTTCATTTTGAAATAGAACAAGGGACAGCAGGAAACTTGCATGGTTTCATTTCATAAATAAAAGTGATACAACCTTGCTTCATGCAGATGGTTGTCACTGTGGATTTGACTCAGGAAACTAATTTGTGCACTGCTGAGATATTTTTTCCCTAGATACTGATGTGATCAGTTATTGAGAGGCAGCTGACCTACACAACCACTTTCTAGCCAGGAGCAAGTGAATGATGGGTTGAATACTGCCATCCCCTGGCTGGCTGCACAAAAAACTCGTTCAACTTATATGTCTTTAAGGTAATATTAAAAAGTACGTGGTGGTTTGGTTTGGGTTTTTTTAACGTGTTTAACTTCCCTGTCAGGACCTTCTAATCAGCCTGTGTGGTGATGGATTTAATCCAAAAGAAGGTTACCTCAGAAATACTTCTTATATAAGGGAGTGATTTTGCTTAGAGGGAAAGAAAGAGAAAGAAAGAGAGGAAGAAAGAAAGGAAGAAAGTTAGTTCATAGTCCAACATGTAGTTTTGGCTTTAAGAAGAATTAGTTTTCTAGAACATAGGCTGTCCAGCCATGGGAAATATGGTAATTTATAAAGTCCTGAATACACAACCCTTAATATAATTCTGTTTTATAACATTTTGGAGCTATGCTTAGACTGTGTATTAGTGGGAGATCTTTTATATAGACCAAGTTTCTTGGTTGCTTCCTCCTTCTAAAGTCTGCTCTACAACTACCCAACCCAGCTGACACTGTGAGTCGCTCGTGGTACTGAGAGGCAGCTACTGATGAAGTCACAGGAGTAACAGTGTGAGGTTCTATTTCTGGCTCAGTCACAGACGTCCTGGGTTATCAGAGGCAAATCTGCTAATTTTTGCTATCAGGCATACAGACAACCCAGCTGCTTGCTGGAGTGGCTTCTCCTCCCACCACCAATGAAGGAATGGACTGAAAGCACGTTGTGCTCTAGGAATCTCCAGAAAATGTCCTGGAAAGCAGTGGCAACTGAACATCTGTGAGCAGGGCTAAATATAGAGATTTTCTAGCTTGTGCGTGAGGATGGCATGGGCAGAAAAGGGGGTTCTTTGATAGCTTTGTTTATTCTCTCTTCCTCATCTCAGAAGATTTCCATGAAACTTTAAACATATTCTTGTTAGATACTGACATGGCACCCAAGGACAACAGTATCAGAATAGAAAGGAGTTTAATTTAGAAAATGACAGCACACTCCAACACCAACTTTACTAGTAAAACCAGTGTGTGACAGATCTCAGTGCCTGATTCTGATGTCAGCCACACCTGTATTGTGCTGAAGCAACTCATTGATAGTGACCAAACTATTCGCAGTCACAAAACCAAACCAAACCAAAACCAACCAGGCAAACAAAAACCCAACTCAACCCAAACCAAACAAAAATCACCCAAACAACAACCCCCCCCCAAACCCAATCCAGATCTTGATGTTTTCACTGCAAGGGTTTCTGGAGCAAATTATTAAGGTGGTCTTTTCCAATTAACAATTCTGTGATTCTGTGTCATCACTGATTAAAAGATGTGTATTAATGCAGGATGATGTCAGTGTAGGCATGATTAAAGAATTAACTAGCAGCTACTTTAAGACAGTGTACGTTGTTCTTTATTAACTACAACTATGCAAGACAAAGGATAAAGAAATACCCAGCAATCTTCTAGTAAAGAAAAGTTATGTTCAGAATAGTTCTTACAAATGACTCAACTGCATAAAACATTTGTTTAGAGAAATTCGGTGTCCAACTGTTATAAAAATCTATTTTTATATAAATAACAAAAATCCCTCAGAGGATTCACTGGTAGTTTTTGCAGTGATAGCTTTTGAGACAGAGGAAACTAAGCAGTACATAAACAATATAAACTTGATTGAGCTGGCAGAAAGGGTGAAAAGAAGGTGCAATTTAAAGTATTCATTTTTAGTAATCTTAGATCATAGAATAACAGAATGGGTTGAGTTGAAAGGGACCTTAAAGATCATCCAGTTCCAACCTTGCTGTCATGGGCAGGGACACCTTCCACTAGACCAGGTTGCTCAAAGCCCCATCCAACCTGGCTTTGAACACTTCCACTTCCTGCTGGTGACAATCAATCTTTTATTTTAATTTTTTTTTTAAGGACCAGTTTTCTTTTGTCAGGTCCCTTTATATGGGAGAAAAAATAACAACAGAGAATCTCACATCAACCATCTTCTTCTCCATGGATTAAATTGTGCTGTGGAAGGCTGAGGTCATCTGGTGATTCATTTCGTCATGCAGAACAATTCTGTAAAAACTTGCCCCAAAATGAGTAATGGAAATGGGAAGACTGGATGAAAAATACCAGTGCTCAGAATCTTAAGCTGAGGTTTGTCTTGTGCAGACAAGCAAGAAAAGCAAACCTCTGTAAGAAATATCACCCTTTTATGGTTAGAAGTCTTCTGTTTCCAAGCATTATTAATATGTGGCGAGTTACACCCATTTATCATTTTTTTTTCCTCCTCTCTGGTGATTAAATGGTTTCTTCCTACCAAGGAAATACAAGACCAGAAGTAGTTGAGCTCCTGGCAACTGATGTCTTTTATCTCTTTTATTGATCTGGGAATACTCCATTGGATCATCAGCAGAGCATTCTTGCCAAAGACAGGCTAAGGGACATTTGATACTGTTCTGTTGGGTGCACTGTAAGAAGATATTGAATGTAGGTTTCAATTTAGGTGGGTTTTTTTGTTTGTGAGGTTATGTTTGTTTGTTGGTTGGTTGCTTGCTTGTTTTTTTTTATTACAAGAAACAGAACAGTAACAGCAAACATCCTGTTTTAGGGCAAATCACTTGCTACCCCTTATCTCCTCATTCCATAGATCCTGATCGCTACTTGTATCTCACTTCCATTTTCTTCTCTTCTGTTCCCGTGCCCTTTTTCCCTTTTCTCTGGCAGTACCTCAACAAAACCTGAAGTAACTGACCCTGTAAATCTCATTAATGGTTTTCACACTGTCGCTCACTTCCAGCATCAATGCACAGGGCTTCAGAAGCAGAGCTCACTAGTTGGGACGCAATGTTTCTGTCCAGGGTAGTGCAGTGAACGACCAGCAACTGGTGGATGCATTCGATCCCTGTGGGAACATGTAAAGGCGAAGGGGAGTGTCCTGAATGCGCCCGAGTCACTTTTTAAGCCACATAAATGGAAATAACGCGACGCTGTGTGAGTTCAGGCCCGAGCAGGAGCAGGGACCGCCGCCGGGGCACGGGCCGGTCCCAGGAATCCGCTCCGTGTTTTCCTTCCGCCTCCGCACAGCGCACCCGCGGCGCGAGCGCCCCCCGGCGGCCGAGGCGGGCGGTGCCGCCCCCGCGCTGACCGCGCCCCGCCGGGCCGGGCCGGGCCGGGCCGAGCGCTCCGCTCTCCGCGCTCCCTCCGCGCCGGCGGGGTCGGCGGGGCCATGGCCACCCTGCGGCGGGACGGCCGGGTGACCGCGCTGCAGCGCCTGGGCTGCGCGGGGCTGGCGGGCGCGCTGAGCTTGAGCCTGACGGCGCCGCTGGAGCTGCTGACGGTGCTGGCGCAGGTGGGCACCTGGCACTGCCGGCGGGGGCTGCGCGAAGCCGGGCGCTGCCTGTGCCGCACCGAGGGCCTGCGGGCGCTCTGGAAGGGGAACCTCACCGCCTGCCTGCGCCTCTGCCCCTACAGCGCGCTCCAGATCGCCGCCTCCCGCCGGTAAGGGGCCGGGGGGACTCCCGGAGGGTCCGCGCTCGCCCCCGCTGTCCTGTCTGTTGCGAACGCGGGGGGGGAAGGTGGAGAGTTTAGTCTGATGTCTCTCTGGTTATGCCCCCTCTCTCCCCAAAGGCACGGACCCTGAATTATAATTTGTTAATAATTTATTTAGTTTATTCAGCGCGTAGCGATTCCAAGGGCCTGGTGGTATGCCAGCTTATAAAGTCTAGGTGTTAGTCACCAGCAGTTTCTTATAAAGTCATAGGTGTTCTTTCAAGTGATGAAGGGTCGATAGTCTTAAAACTCTTCTGCTCAGATTCCTTTAGAAATGAAGTTACAGCATAACCCGCAGATGTGGCTGCCACATCTGTTCTTTGCAACCAGTTTATTTTATTCATTTATACGCTCTCGAGTATTTATGTTGTCTATATCAAAGAAAATAGCGAAATCATGAATCAAATATTTTACCCGATCGTGCAGCAGTTGTTAAGCAAATTTGATCAGTTTTGACGTTGATATGTGACATTATTTGTTTTAAGATCTTGTTTTCGATAATGCACTGACATTAAACTAAGGTAAACGCTGGAAGGGCTGCAGCAGGATCAACATGGAGCAGTGCTGACCGAGCTCTGCCGACCGTGCTGTTTCCTAGGATTCCCGTTTTCTGCCAGTATCTCTCAGCCCTTCCAGGGAGTGCCTGACTGTTCGCACGCACCAGCATGTTTTGCCGCTCGGGGGGTTGGGCTTCGTTCTTCTATTTTTTTTTTTTTTTTTTTCACAGTCAGCTGTTCACGGCAGCACATGACATTTCCACTCAGCTGGGCTGTGGGTTATTCGGTTCTTGGGCAGCAGCCTGGGCTCACTGGCACTGCCAGTCCGCTGGGTTTGTCACTCATCTGCCCCAGTAGGTCACCGACCCAGTGCTGCCTTGTGCCCTTCAGGAGACCACAGATGAAGTGACCCTAAAACTGGGCAGCTTTGTTGTACCATAATACACACAGTGGTCACAGGGGAGGGATAATGGCAGTGGGAAGGCACAAACAGTGATTTAAACGTCACTTAAAATTCCCAGAAAAGGTGGTGTGTTGCACCAGTATAAACCAGTCAATTCTGAGCAAAAGAACTAACTAATGTCACTGTTCTTTTAGCTTGAAACAGTGTATTCCCTGTGCAAGGCCATATTTTGTCTCTATTTGCACAGGGTGTTCTGAACGTCAAGTTGAAGTAGGCTATCAGGAAGTTAAATAAATATGAAAATAAATACTTATTCCTTGATACATTATTTGGGAATTTTTCAACGTGTTTTCTAGTAGTAGAACGGTGTGTATGAAGGCAAGAAACACAAAAAGAGAAGTGTTAGAGGGCAGCTTAAGTAAAGGGTAATTCCAGTGGCAGGAGGAGTGGGGTTGAGCACAGCCGGCACCCTGGGGACAGTGGTGTGGGTGGAGCTGGCTGGGCAAGGGCGGGTTGGCTGACTCCACATTCTGTCAGCAATTACTGGGCACGGTCTGTCATTCCCTGGCAGTTTCAAATGTTATCTGGGTAGTACCTAGGGACACCTCACCACCCTCCCCACGCATTTGTGCACACACAGGAAAATCAGGCAGTGTGGGTTTAAGGACTGTACAAGACACATGGGAAAAAAGGTATATGCCCTTTTGCTTCTGCTTGACTGAGCTTTCTGCCCTGGGCTCTCCCAGGGCTCGGGACAAGTAGATGCAGGGATCTGTCATCCAGTAGAAAATGCACATTCCTGTGAAAAAACATCAGCCGAGCAAGCAGTGACTTGTAAATATTTGTAAATCATTTTGTTTTGGACATGGTTGCACCATGTGGGTTAAATGTAGATCTGCTGTTTAGGCAGTTTAGTTAATGCTTCCAAAATAGGATAATAAGTTTCTTTACCTCCGGCTAAACCTCTCTTCTTGGATGTTTTTACTTGCTTCTGGCTGCCTCCATAACACTGCTCCCTGATGTAGGAGTGCCCTGCCATAGAAAAGTCCTTCTCTGCAGCACAAATGCATGAGTTGTGTGTAGCCTTTAAAACTCTGCTTCAATTTCAAAATTTCAAATTTAGACTTAACCTTCCTCTGCATAATAGTGCCTGGACATAAGTCTTCTCTAGAGGCATATCCATGTGGATCCTCCTGTTCTAACACAAGCAACAGAGGAAGGTTCAGTTGTTCTCTGAAGGCCCGTGATGACACTATCTACATATTTCTTCTTACGAGATAACTTTGGCTGGTGTGTTGGATCAATGTCTCTAACTGATGACTGATGATCAGATAATTTCATGCAGACATGTTTTAAGTCATGGTAATTTTCATCCAGTAGATGAAAATGTAAAAGAGAGATTTTCACCCTGTAGATGGATGCTTGTGTGGTGCTACATAGAGTAAGATCTTGGATGATTTACATATTAAAGTTTCAATTCCTGCTGCTGAAAGGGCCTGTGGGCAGAAGAACAATTGCATCAAGAATTATCTTCCTTAATTTTTCATGTGTTTTCATGTTCACAATGTCACTAATAAGACTTCTTTTACGTGTTTACTTTAGACTTGTTATACTTTTCGCGGATGAGTTGGGTCATGTCTCCCACTGGAGAGCCATCATGGCAGGAAGTCTGGCTGGCATGGTTGCAACCATCGTGACATACCCCACTGACGTGATTAAAACACGGCTCATTGTGCAGAACCGACTGGAACCATCTTATGAGGGAATTCTTCATGCTTTTTACAAAATTTATCATCAAGAAGGACTCCGTGCTCTCTACCGTGGTGTTTCACCAGCTATATTAGGTAAAGTAATAACAGGGGAAATCACTTCATTGCCTGTTGTTTGTTGCAGCTGTGTAGTGGGTTCACTTGCTCACTTGATTTCAAAAGCAAATAGAAATGTTTTCCTGTAGAAGATGCGTAGATTTACAAGGCACTGCAATACTGATTACCTCTGCTGCAGCTTTATTCTTTCAAATCATGACCATGTGTGTAGCATTTTATGTATCCTCTTTACCTTTTTTTATAGATGATAGTAGAGGATATAGCTAGTAGTTGTGCTCGGATGCATGATTTTCACTATTAAACTCTTTAAATATATACACACACAGAGTATTCCTAATTGCTGTCTAGGTGTGAGAGTGTCTCCCAAGCGGTTCAGCAAAACCAGTGTGAGCAAGCAGTGCATAAGTGATGTGAAAGGTTAAGATTAGTTGTACTCTGTCTTTACTTAAAATGACATTTTAATTATTTATTTACTCTCCATAGCCTCTAAAAATGCCATTTAACTTTGAGTCCACTTTTTCACAACATGGCACTATAAAAAATGCATAACAACAACAATAATAAATGTGTAATCCCACTATAAAATTGATGAGAGCATGAAACAAGCAAAAGAGACCAGAATTATCCCTCATGAGCTTGACTGAAGACATAGCTCTGTTTACCTATACAAGTGCTAGGGTTGGGTTGGACTGGGAAAGAGCTTGTCAGAAAAAAGGTAACCTGGAGAAAGAACTGACCTGTCATGAGACTAAAGCAGTTAATTCTGATAACATGGAAGTTTCAATATGTAAATGTAGGTCCCTAACTGCACATCTAGGTGCTACAGTATGGGTGTTTGGTGGCAAACCAGAGACTAAAGTTCTTCCAAATCGGGATTGGGTTTGAGGAATGTGAGGTGTAAACTGGCAGCAACTCCTCCCATCTTTCTAGGCTATGTGGTGAGCAGCTCTGTTCTCTTAATGTACAGTGTGTTGAGATAAACCTGTCTGGTTTGCTTTCTAGGTGCTGTCCCATTTTCTGCAGGCTCATTCTTTGTTTACATCAGTCTGGACAAAATCTGGCAAGAGCCCATAGTTCAATTCACTCCTCTTCAGAACTTCATAAATGGCTGTGTAGCAGCTGGTGTGGCCCAGACACTTTCTTTCCCCTTTGAGACTGTCAAGAGGAAGATGCAGGTACAGAGCATTCATGTTACCAGTACTTTGTTACAGGTGCTTGTTGCAAGAGCTTGGGAGAAGACTAGCGAGGTGATCATGAGTGCTGCTTTATTTCTCTTACCAGGAGGCTACATAGACTTTGGGTTTGGTTTTGTTGGGCTTTTTGTTTATTTGGGGTTTTGTTGTTTTGTTTTGGTTTTAGTCTGAATATTATTGCTACAAGCGGGTTGTTATACTTTTAACGTGGGTTTAAGTACTACCATGGGATATATGTGTGCTCTCAGACTCTGTGTCTGTAGCTTTATTTCTTTTCTTTTTCATAGTAGTTCCATCAGATTCTCAAAGTTCAGAGGTGGCAAACCTTCTGTGAAATACAGGCTGAAAGTTTGCCAGCTGCAGAAATTCAGTCCCCTTGGTGGTAGGCAGGAAGATCCATGTCATTTGCAGAGCCTGTGTGTCTGCCATTTATGCCTCATCTAAGTACTGGCAACCACAACAAACTTCCACAGCAAGTATTAAGTCTGAAGGATCATAACTGTCCTTGTTTTTATTTCTGACTCCACTGGTTAACGAGGGACTTAGCAGCTGCTGGTTCTGCTGTTTTCCTGGAGCATCAGCAACATGAGAGTTACTGTATCTCGTGAGCCTTTCTCCCAAAAGTTTAATAATAATAATATAAAAAAGGCCCAAACCTCACAGAACAACCCTACCCCGCAGCTTCCATCTGACATAATTCACTTGATGATACTGACTTTTCATTAGAACTTCATCCAGTAGAGTCACAGTGAATAGTTGTCATTGTCTGGTGGCTCTCTGACTGGGGCACATGATTTTGGTTTTTCAGCCTGGTTCATGGGACTGCAGATTTATGGGAGGATTCTGTGATCTTATAAAAAACCCAGTCATTTGGTGTGACAGCATTACGTAGGTCCCTCTCCCCTTCATCAAGTTTTAGCCTGGTTGACAAGCCACAAGGTAGCAAAAAGTCAGTGAAACTGTGAATTTCTCTCTCCTGCTCCCCAAGTTCCCCTTTTCAGGACTTAGATGTCATGTCACAGAAGCCTTCACTGTCTCTCTCCATCTCGTAACAAAGGACCTCAGCAGGAGAAGTAATGGCTTTTATTAGACCAGCTCATGTAGTTGTTGTGTCCAGAAGTCAAGTTTTAATCTGAGGCCTTTCATTAGGTATCTTATAAAATGTCTCAGGTGAGAGACATTCTGAGCACGAAAACTTGATTGTTTTTTCCGGCTGTATAAGTGGGTCTAAGAAAAGCAATTACTATTCACAAGTATTCTTTTCCTTTATATCCTTCAGCTCACAGCAATACTGTTGCCCTAAAGAATAAAAGAAAAGAAAGGCATTTACTGTGCTGTTTCCCTTTTAAAGTCTTCTGTTGATACAACAGTTAGTTGGACATTCAGTTTTTGGAATCAGTTCAAAAGTAGCTTTCAGCTGTGACTGGTGTTAGGTTCTGTGTCAAGCTGTGGCAGGGAACTGAAGAAGTGGGACAGGCCCATGTTTCATTTTCCTGCCACTAGGCCGTGCTCTTCCACCTGAAGGATGCTTAAGTCATCTGATCAGCGCTTCCAGAAATAAGGGAACTGGATTTACTGCCTAAGTATGTAGGAAGTGGAGATGCTAAAAATACTTTGCATGGGAAAAAAAAGGCTCATCAAGAGAGGGTTTTTTCCCTCATAAGTACATTGCAACAACTGAATAGTTTTTGTCTGAGCTTAGAGAAACACCTCCTGTTCGGTAGTTTATTCTGAAGGCATGGGAGAAGGCAAAGATGTCTCAGGAAAACCAGCTGCCTAGGTGTGAAATTCTGTAATTTGTTTGATACTGGAAATTATTTAAATCGTGGAGGCTTGATCAGAAAAGAGACCTGTTGCAAATCACACCACAACTGACACCAAAAGCTCACTGGAACTCATGCAAGGTCATTCAAGAAGTTTGGTTTTCACAGTTAGCACCAGGGTATGGCCCAGCTTTGCAGGGATCAGCTCTGCTTTGCCGTTACCTCCTGGTCTGTTCAGTTTGTGGGGTGGTGGTCAGAAGAGAGAAATGTCTAGAAAAGATATCATGTGAAGGGATGGGCCTAGAAAGGGGGAGAATAAAGAATGGGGGGGAAAAGAGCTCAAGACAGTTCGGAGTTCTGTAGAAAGCAGGGAGGCAGATACTTCTGATCAGTTTTTCTCAGACATTCTGTTCAGCCTCCATTCAGTGATTCACCTTTCTAGCTGATAGAAAGAGGGGATACCAAAGCCTTCAGCTCCCCTGGGCCTGGTGTGTGCTCTGCAGTGAACGAAGGGAAGTGCTGGCTTTGTTTTGGAGCAGTGAATGCTGGGTCTGTGTATGAAGAGCAACCCAGCACACTGAGGAGGTCACTATCAGATTCCTCTTCCCTCCCTTCTGTCCCACTGATCTAACAGATGGAGGGAGTATGTTACAAAAGAAGACTTTTCCAGTGAAGCTGATGGTGATGGGGAACGAGGGAGTTGTAAGGCAGTCTCAGGAGCTTCAAAAACTGAGAAACTAGGACACAAGGCAGTCTTCATTGATTCCAGGATGGAGAATAAGCCTGAGACCAGGACATCCAGCTCAGATCTTTACCTGATATGCTAGGCAGTCTTGAACGAGTTAGCTCCATCCAGCTCCTCGTCTGGACAATCTGTTTGATTTGTTTGCATAGACTAGCAAATAAATTCTGCTATGGGAGGAAGGATAAGGTGCTATTTTTAATCTCCATTGTAATAATTTTGTTTCATCCTTTCTCATTCTACGTATCTGAATCCTACACTTCTGACATCAGCTGCTTCTGTCACTGACAGCTGTGGGAGTAGGAGCTGACTGTCAGTGAACAGTTCTTCCTCTGTGCTGTGGTGATGATTTATGATGTCAGATTTGTTCTGTAACCATGACTCCTTCCCCCTTTGCTGTTAGAATTATCTTTGTTGGGTTTGCTTTTTTTTCTTTACAAAGATGTTGTATTTGTTAAATACGTTTTAATGTTTTTCTTATAAGAAATGTTTATTAATGTGAGCGAGTCTTACTGAATATGTGAGTCCTCTATGTTGTGTTTATCCTAATTTTATTCCTTTGTCTTCCTTTTTTCACTTTGCTCCTGATTGGCATGTTAGAGAATTCAGAGGTACTGTATGCATGTTTCAGCATGGAAATATGGCTTTTGTTGTGCTTCTGTAGAAGGGATTAGTGAAGGAGAGGGTTATTCAAAGGCATGTTCCATATTAAATGTTTTCCTGGTTCACTTTTATGATGTATCTGTTTCTGAACAAAAACGTACTGATCTTTACATCCTGCTGACTGTTGTTCTTGGCTTTCCTTCCTTAACTCACAATATCATTTTCTTTGTTAAATCCAGTTTCTAAGCCACATTCCAGTACTGCACTTTTAACTTGCAGAATGGCATACAAGAACACTTTTTTCTTTTTCATTTTTTTTTCACCTTCAGCAGGAAAATCTCTTCCTTTGAATGAGTCTAAGGGAAGCACTGGTAATATGTTTCCACTCCCCCACATCATCTTTTTGCCTGTGATAACATCCATAAATGCCTGTTGGACTGAGCTGTGGCATTTCAGTAAGGGAAGATGAATTTAGAGCTGTTACAGGCTGTACAGAAGATTATTATTAGGATGGCACCAATCCCAGGCTATGTGTGGAACTGAAAATCTACAAGCATGCAAATGGTCAATGCAAACCCAATACCCAAGTTTGGTACTTCCCTCTGTTCTCGTGACGTGCAGAGGTGGGCTCAGATACCCCGGGGTGTCACTTCTCGGCCTCTGTTCCAAACTGACCTGTGACTTTGGTAGTTTTGTAAGGCAAAATGCACAAAGATGTCCCCAAAGTTTCACAGATATTCTACCAACTGTACAGTTACTCCTCACCTGCTCAGATGAACAAACTTTGCATGGTTTTCAGAAGCTCAGCCCTCTCCCCATATTTTGATGGTATAATTTGTTTTGATATCTGTGACTAAAACTTGTCTTAAACTCTCCTTCACCAGTAAATGCTACTCAGGTACAGTTTTGCTATAAAACCCTTGTAATACAGAATAAGCATACTGTTAGTACACTGCAGGATTCAGTGGTGCTGACTTTTGCAGATTTTTGGTGCTGACTGCACTGCATCCTCAAGCTGTGAGGACATCTCTGTGGGAAAAGCATTATTCAGTACTGATCTTTCTCTTTTAAAATCCAGGCTTTAACTTCTCTTCACTCCCACAAACAAACAGGCTCACTGTTCTTGGTTAGTGTAGACTGTTGCCATGTGTCACCCAAGAAGTGGCCTCTTTTCAGTGACAAAAGTGAATCAGTTTGGCCTCAGCTGCCTATAAATCTGCAATGCGTTTTGGGTTTTTTGTTGGGTTTTTTTTTTAGTTCTTTGGAACATGGGATGCTCTGCAAGTGTGAAATCTATTGTAAATGCTATGAGTTCTTAATAACCTGGAGAAAATTAGGAAGTTATTCCCTTTGTGAGGTAGCTAATTTAAAATAAAAGCCTCTCTTTAAAAGTAGTAGTTATTTAAGTATTTATTTTAAAACAGTCCCCTATGTTCCTTGCATGGTAAAAGTCGTCGTAGTTAGAACTGGCTGGGTTATAAACTGAGTTTTGGAAAAGAAAATGATAAATAGTCCTCCTGCCTGCTGAGAGGAGGAGACAGTGCTCCTGCTTTGCTTAAACATGAGTAACTTGCAAAGAGTGCTCTGTCTTTGGGCATGGTCTCTGGGCTGGCGTGGCAGCCTTGGGAAGCTCACAAGCTGTGGTGTCGCTGCTGGTGGTGAGATCTGTGTTCTTGTCAGCTGGGAATATGAAAGTTATTGGAGTCATGACCTGATTTAAAAATAAGAAATCCTTTTTGGGTCATGTGGTTCACACGACATCTCGAAAGCATACGTGCTCTGAGTCTTTGTGCAGGGAGACCCTTTAATAGGGAACGACATGGGAGCCTTGAAAATTTTGACCACACAGAGCGGCAAGTTCCATTGTGTGGAAGCAAATAAGTAGCAATATTACTACTTCTATTATGATTTCATGTGTAAGTAAGGCTTATATGGTTGCTAGCTACCTGTCCTTGTCCTTGCCCCCAATAACTTTTGATCCTACTGTCCAACTTCCAACTGAACTTAACAGAAGAGTGGAGATTTCAGATACATTAACTTCCTTCAAGTGTTGTGAAAATAAGTGCCCAGATAGGTAAAATATTTTGGAGTCTCATCTCTAAGGGGAGGCTACAGTGTGAGTTCTTACTTTTCTTACTTCTCCCTATGATCTCCCCTTCTTCTTGCTGCTGGGATTCAGACATCAGCCAGGTCCCCACATCCTGAGTCATGCTTGAACTTGGGACCAGCCTGGCTCCTCTGATTACCAGCAAATAGGTAATAGATGTCAGATTCTGGTTGTGGTAAAATCCGTTCCTTCCTTCTCTTTTCCGCTGTGTCTAAATGCTTTGAGCTACCAGCATTTTCTATTGTTTTGTTGATGTTGCTATACCACTTTCTCTGAAGCTGTTGCAAAATAGTGCCCTACTGCTTTGGGAAGTATTTGATCCAGTAAATTGTCAAGACAATGCCTGAAAAAAGATAGAGAGCATAACATGGGCTTTGCTTTCTGTAACAGCCTAGATCAGCTTTTATGCATCTGAGCAAACCTCAGAAGCATTTCTCTTAAATCCCCAGACTTCCATAGGAGAGAATCATGAAGACTGTCTGTTAAGTTAAAACACTGAGAAGTATTAGTAGAAAAACTGAATAAGAGAAAAAAATTATAAATCAAGAACTGGAATTAGGATTGGGCTGATCTAGCAGTGAGGTCTGCCTTGTGACAGCTCATGCTATGAAAATCATCTCTAACCCTGTTCATCCAAGAATCTGTGGTGTGATAATTATGTAATGCTCACCCTGAAGTAGAATACAGCAGTAGCTTACAGCAGTAGCACTGCAACACAGTGGCCTGCTGAAGAAAAGCAGGAAAACACTGCACCCGTTTGAAATGCAGGAAGTCTGAGGGAGGGCAGAATGCAATTCTCTCCAAACGGTTTTCCCAGATGCTGAAGTGGCCACACACTCCCAGTCCTGGATTTGGTAGTGCCAGCTGAGCATGGCTGCCAGCCTCTTACAGCCTCTGCAGCCCTGTGATCAGTGTGGTGTGAGTGAGAGCTCTTTAATCTGCTTTGGGCCAGATCAGATGGGTTAACTCAGCCCACCGTTTTAAACTCAGTAAGCTCACCCAGCTGGCACAGCCTGACACAGGTTGGGTTCACTGCTGTGCACACACAGCTATTATAGCCATCACTTTCAGCCAGGGGACAATAATGTCTCTGGAGGTACACTGTTACCCCAACATGAGTACTTTTGCATCAATTATACAGGACAGTTTTGTATTCAGTTGTCTGTGCTTGTGACATGTGACGTGACTAATTATGCAAAATACTCCATAAGGAGGAGCTAAAACTTGATAGACACTTTGCTTTTATATTTGATTTATTTTGATTTGATGTAGGTCCTTACCTCATCCACCAGTGGCCACCAGGCCAGTGGAAATATGTCCTCTAGAAAGCTACAGTCCTGTAAAAAATTAATTTTCTCCTCAGTTCCTACACAGGCATCGGAAGGCGCAGGAAGTAGCATCTGTCCACTGTGTGAAGTGTGGGACCAAGCAGGTCTGCCTAAGGTTTTGCACCATTAAATAAACTAGTGCTAACGTGCATGAAAATGGTGCACCCATTTGTAGGGCTTGAACTGAACCATCGTGAGGCATTTGGAAACCACCCAGAGGTGCCCATGAAAAGGGTTTGCACTGCCTTGAGGAAAAGGACTTCTGTATTAAAGACTTCTGCATACCAGAGGTGTTAAAAGCAGGGAAAGCTTAGGTTCAGTAGTAAAGGAGGGAGTCTGCCACAAGCCATGAAGCCTCAGGGTACAACAGGCTTGGTGATAATGGATTTAAAGCGGAGTCAGACTTTTTTGCTCACTCAGAAAGATGAGATGGTTTGGCCCCAGTTCAGGTTACAGAGGACACGGTGTTCCTAGAGCGCAGGAAGCTGGAGGTCAGCAGCTGTGCTGTGCTCTGATTGTATCCTGATAGTTGTCATGGTTTACCTTCCTACGTGCCTGAATACCTTTGGGTGGACTTTAGCCAGGGGTAAGTCAGCATTACCAAACCTGACACAGAAAAGACAATGACTGCTAAGTAAGGCTGACCTCCAGGAGGAAGGATTGATTAGCCCAAGAGAGTGCTTTTCTACCCAGTATTAATACTTACTTGCATTTTAATTCTTTCTTTTTGGAATGGAATTAAATACTCTTTCAAGCATTCAACCTTCACTTGAGTGAAATTTCTGATGACTGGAGTGGCATTAACTTGAATGAGAACTGCAGTCTTTGTCCTTCCTTTCCTTTGAACTACAGCTGCACTTGCCCTTTGCATGTGCCCTTATTAACCCAGACTGCAAAGACTTCTTTTAGCTTCCAGATTAAGAGTGTGAACTCTTGAGCTGTGTGTAAAGTGTCTTCCTGTACCTTTTTTTTTTTTTAATTGATTAGAAGTGTAAGACACCTGAATCTGTTGAAAATACAGAAGTAACAAAGCAATTTTACTCTATCTACCATCAGGGTACCATACTGGTGATGGCAGCTATTCACTGTTACTTGGTATTTCATACTCTGTGCCAACAAGTACTGCTTACTCAAAAAAGAAATAGTAAATATTTGTACCAACAAAATTTATGAAGAGGGAAGGGGAGGGAAGTACTTGAATTGAGAGGGAAGTATTTTCAGACAGTTTCTGATACATGTAAATTCAAATAATTGCAAGCCAAAATGTCCCAAAAGGCCAGTGAAAAGCTTTTCTCTGCACAGGAGAGGGGCTCGGGGAAGTAATTGAAAGAGTCTGTGAGATTGGTTCCCAAAATGGGATTATGTTGTCCTGGCAGTCACCTCATAATGCAGACAATGGAAGAGACAGTGTCTGAAGAGTCTTCAAGTAACAATTAACTATAACAATTAACCTGAGTTTTGTCATGACACTTCGTGATTTAAATATTTTATTTTAAAAAAAAAGTGAGTGCAGGTAGTTGGGACTTTTTTTTTTTGTATATGTCTCTCTTGAGTTTAGATTGCCACCGTAGAACAGAGTGCTGACTTTGGGGTTGTATTGCAGTGACTTAGTAGACTTGGTGGCCTCTGGATATGAAAATACTGTGTTTGTGAGAGAGCAGATGGAGCCAGTTCTGCATTTGATGTGCTTTAATCAATGCATTGCCCATCAGAGGTAAAGGGATAAGCAACTTAGCTCTGCTACTACCATGACTAATACCTTGGCACTGTTGTCAGCACTGGGAGCTGTATTGTATCTCCAGCCTCCTGCAGTTTGAGACAGCAATAATGGGGGGGAAGGAAGTCTTTAATAGTGCTCATAACAAGCAGGTTTCCATGCAGCAGCCCATAGCATCAAGGGGTGTCAAAAGAAGGAAATTCAGGCTGCTTTGAGGTGCGTGAAATGTCTCTGTCATAAACCTGACCTTTTTGGTATGAGATTAGCTGTTTGACTTGTATGTCATAGAGGGTTTCTGCAAAAGAGGTAGAGAAACTAGTTTGATCTGTTTTGTTCCTTCCATTTCTGGCTCTGTTGCCATGGGGTGGTTGTGAGGATTGCAGTGTGGTGGATGTGCTTAGATGATGAAGAACCACCCAAAACCCACAGTTAATGTTTTCATTAAAAACAGTGCCAAATGAAAGTCCTTGGTAATATTTCTCTTTTATTAATGCATTTAAACTTTGTTCAGCTGTGTTCCAAAATACTGAAGTTTTAACTACACACTGATACAGTTTTTAGGTTTCCTTTTGCAGTAGGTGGTTCTGAGATTCTGTGGACAACAGTTATTTAAATACTGTGTGTAGAGTCCTACAAACATACAGCTCCTGTAAGGCAGAAAGACTGGCAACACATACTTCACAGACTGAAATCTTGAAAACTACTCTATCTGTGGTGAATGTTGCTATAAATAATTTTTCAGTAAATCTCTTAAGAGGTCAGTGTCTGTGGGCAGATTGGGAACCTGGATGTTTGACTTACCTGTTCCTTTTTAATTGTCTCCTAGCAGTGTTTACTCTGTGCAGGATCTTAGTGAAACCTGCGCTGTGCTTGTTGCTAGTTTTCGTGGAGTGCTGTAATCAAAACCTTTGATATGTGGCTTTACAGTGTATACAGTAATGAAGGAGATTAAGTCAAGCTCATGCAGTTAATTCTGGCAGGCCATGCCCTACCTACTATAAAGGGACTGAAAAAGGAAGGGAATTGCGTGTTAACAGCATTCCTGCCTTCCTGAAGCATTTCAGAAACTTGTCCCTCTTCACTTCTTTAACTTTCTTTACCAAAAAAACTCGTGGAACCCGACTGACACTCCAGAAAGCAGAACAGGCTTTTGAATCCAGCTCTCCTATGACTGCTGTTGCATTTTTAGGAATACTTACATAATTTGAGTGTTCTTCTAAGCATTGCTGCTGCTAATATCACCATTCTTAGTGGAACTGGTTGCTAAAGTCTCAGATCCAGCATTCAGCATCTTCTGCAGTACAGACATGAAAGTCTTTGTGCAGGAGGTGTTTCTTTTGCCATAAGAAGTATTTCACATGCAATTCAATCATGCACAAAAAAAAAGAAAAGAGAAAAAAATGATGATGTGTGGATTTATTTTTTTTTGTAGACAAAGAAGACTATGCTGTTAGTGTGTGGGGCGATCAGGGATTTTTTTGTCAGCTTATCAATCTTAGCAGTAAACTTCCCAGTAATGCAAGGGAATGCAGCAACATTTAAACTATTTGATTAGCAATTTCTCTTATACACCTAGAGCATGAGTTTTGATCTTTTTGCATTTCCAGCATCTCAGTTGCCAAGTACTTGAAATGCTATAGCTGAGGCATCCAGAAAATGTCATCACCACTTGTACATTTATGAAAGGCTTACCATAGGCTTAGCAGCTCTGAGAAGCTGTAGATTAGTCTGGCCAGGGAGGGAAAATTTGCTATACTATATGGTGTTTCAGATCAATGTGGGGATAATGGCACCCATCAATGAGTCCACTGTACAAGTCCCATTTCTATCAAACTTCTGCCTTATGATGATCAGTTTGCACCTGTGAGTCATCAACCTGTGTCCTGGGGTCCCCACACACCCCTGACTGAGAAGTGACATTTGTCTTGTGTTTGAGTGAAACCCTGATTTGCCAATGCAAAATAAACCCATGGCTGCATGTGCACAGATGGATGAGGAGGGGATTTTTGAAGGTCAGGTTATCCTGTCTGTGCTAACGCAGTAGGAGATTAATGAAGAAAGGATTTAGCTGTTAAAAATGACCAACTACACTTCTTCCATGTGAACAGACACGGTCTGTACTGCAGCTGGAAATGTAGCTGCAGCCCAGCAGGATGATCCCAAGCTGACTTTTACCAGTCTGTATGAACTGAACATGTTGACACAGAGCGTGGGCACCAGCTGCTACTCTGCAGCCCCTGGTGGGCTTGTACTGCCTGGGCTGAAATCTCTGTCCTTCCATTGCTGCTGCTGCTGCTGCTGAGCCCATAGTACAGTTCACCCTTCTCATTGCAGTGCAGACACAGCCTAGGCAGCCAGAGGTGAGTCAGCTGGTTCCATTAGTTACAGGAAGGCAGTGTGGCATCAGGGACCAGCCCCAGGTTTCCCTCTCATAGGTGCTCCACTGCCAGGGATGTGAAATACCTCTCCCCAGACCTGAGCAGCTGGCAGACGTGGGTCTGATGGGATATGTGGCTCTGGTTAGGATGGTTTGTCTTCACAAGGGTGGGATTTATTTCATGTAGTGACATGACACAAAAGGAAGTGCTGTGTGAAATTACTGTTCTCTTTCATACCTATCAGAGAGTGAATTGCCTCCCTTTTTATTTTATATTCTTCTTTCGGGAAGAATCCAGATCAGTCTGTTGAAACCTGGCATTGAGTGTTCCTTATGTACCAGAATAGAGAAAATAATTAATTACTTTGGTTTTCCTCTGCTTGTTCTAAATCCCCCTGGGTGTCTCTTGGCAGGCCCAGAGTCCTTGGCTTCCCCACTATGGAGGAGTTGATGTCCATTTTACTGGCATGGCTGACTGTTTCCGGCAAACTGTGAAGAACAAAGGTGTGCTTGGACTTTGGAATGGACTCACACCCAGTCTGCTCAAGGTAAGGTTTTACTTGCATCCCAATCCAATACTATCCTAAAGTAATCAAGACAGTTTTGGACAGTTGGGGTTATAAAGTTTGTGGCATTCCTCTGTACTTAGTAGGCAGTACTTATAGACGGCTGATCTGTGACAGAACAGGTTAGAGACCAGCCTTGGAACTTGTTTGTATTGTATTTCTCCAAATGTAAGGTTGGCTTCCAGATGTCATTACTTTCAAGCTCATTTGAATGTTCTTAGCCAAGGGAGTGCTGCTAACACACAAGGTAGGAAATGGATGGGGGATTGCAAGTGATCCACTTAGGACAGCTAAACAAGTTCTCCTCCTCAGCTGAGCTCCAGTAATTTGACATGTTGTACTGAGCTGTAAAGAAAATTGTGTTTGTATAAGCCACTTCCCCAGAAGTCCAAAGCAGCACTTTCAGCCAGTTATTTAATACATGTGTATTGGTTACTACAGCCCTTGCTGAGTTGAAAGCATGAAATAAAGCACAGTAACTTAAACAGAAGGTAATTTAGTGTGCATAAATACGTTTTATAGTGCTGCGATGAGGATTACCTACATGGAGTAATACAGGTCAGCTAATGAGTGCTAATTGAGTGACAATGTGATTGATTGTGATGGGCTGCCTGTGCCTGCCCTACCTTGGCTGGTACAAAGCCACACAGCACCAGAGCTGCTGGTTCTGCATGGGAAAAAGAAGGGAATTGTTCAGTCACTCTGCTGTGTGTAGAATGAATTCCACATTTCCTACCAGGATATGTTCAGGGGCTTAGGTATTTGACAAGTTGTAATAATCTATAGTCTAGCATAGACCTTGTTCCTCACAATATTGTTATAATTAGTTATGTACTAGTAATAAACTCCTACTTTTAACATGCTGCAGGTGCCAGCCTAGTTTGAGGTGAGACTGGTTTTATATAAATGAGAACAGGTCTATTAGCAGATCAGATTTGAAGTTCTACAAGTTTCCTTTTTTAAAACATCTAAGCTATGAATGCTACTAGTGAGTCTAATATTGCTTTTTTTATTATTATTTTATCAGATTGTCCCGTACTTTGGTGTTATGTTTAGCACCTTTGAATTCTGCAAGCGAGTCTGTCTGTACAGAAATGGTTATATTGAATCTCCTTTAAATTACAAGCTGACTCCTGGTGTGGACCAGAGCTTGCAGCCACAAGAACTGAGAGAATTAAAGCGCTACCGAAGGGAAAATTTTGAGCCAAGGAAATCGGCTCTTGAAAACTGACTTCAGAGTGTCCACTGCAGATATACCAACTACCTTTCTTAAGGAACTTTGCAAGAAAGACATACTGAGCTACAGGTACTGGCGTTTCAGCGGATTGCATGGTTTTAGTACTGAGACACCTGTGACAGGAAAGAATAAACCTTGTATTTCATTTGCTGAATGGATATAAACAATATAAATAGCAACCACATACTGAAGAGGAGACTTGCAACCAGTTTGAAAACTCTCTACTGTTGGAACTTGAAATGGCATTATTTTAGGTGTTTTTTAATACTGAATAGCCACTTGAGGTTAAACCAGTTGCAGAAAGGCAAGAGAACAGAGATGAGGTTATAAATTGTATCTTCAAAGCCATTAAGAAATCCAAATTTTTTTTTAAGCAATCTGAGATACCAAGTCAGCCAAACATAATAAAACAAACAAAATCCATGCAACATGCAAGAATTTCTACTGAAGTCTCCAGGTTTTTTAGTGATACCGTGTGGACATGGCATTCTGCCAAGCCAGAATTAGTCTCAGTTGAGTTACACTCCCAAATCCAAACCTCAGTTTTTGAGACTTACTCAAGAATAATAATTGTGTGTGAAACTCCAGCACAAAGATGAAAACATGCTGCTGCAACTATGCTTTTGCTAAGAGAGAACTGTAACTGCAAAATGGACTGCAACACACTGGAATGACAATCTTGCAAACTTAAGTGCGTACTAGGAAATCTTCCTCCCTTTCTTGTGTGTTGTTACTGCACCTATGTGAATTATTTCAGTTTGAAAAATAGTTTTCCTGAAGTTCTCTAACTGAAATATTTCCTGGAAAATGCAGTTCTTAGGTGTGTTAGGTATTTCAGAGCCACGAGCCTTGTCATGTTGTTTTGGTATTCTTAAAGCTCTATTTTTATATTAGACCACTTTTTAGTTCCACTGCACAGACCTAGGCCTGCTGTGCTGCCCGGAATGTGCCAGCAGGATAGCACCATGCACACCACCTGTGATTGCTCCACTTTAACTGCTGTGATCCAGGAGCTGCAGACAGATCCTGTGTGTAGGAGCCTCTCTGCAAGACCACGAGGTTACTGCCAGTGCCAATGCAATTGATGGGAGTCTGACCAACCTTGGGAGGTTTTGGACAATAAAAGATCATCTGAGGACCTGTGATATTGCTCCAGTTCCTTTGTAGAAGTTCAGCTATGGAACAGCCCCATCCCAGTGCCTTCTGATAGAAAACCCAAAGGCTGTGTCCCCGTGGGAAGGTGGCTGTGCCCCCTGCGGCGTGTCCTGCAGGCTGTGGCAGGGTGGGAATCACGGCATCTTGAGAAAGTGTGTGCACATCAGCTCTGCTCCAGCCCAAGCTGCAGCAGCCTGGGCTCAGCACAGGGTTTGCTGCTGCTCTACACAGCTCCTTGTGGGCATTTTTGCACTGTTTATAACCCCTGATGGGTGGAAATAAGTAAATCTCAGAATCTGCTAGGTTAGGACAAGTCACAGCAGGATGAGGCATTGGCAGATCCATACAGGAACAGTCTGTGACCATGGAGAGAAACTTGCAGAAAGATTTGGGATAACTGTAAGGCCTGCCCTGCACCTAAAACTCACTGTTGATATATCCTACAGCTGAGGATGGTAGAGAGCAGATCTGGTAGCTCATGCATCACACTGAGGCTGTAAGTGCTTTGGCTCTAATCAAGCTGTCTAGTGAACATGTTTCTCTGTGCCTCAGTTTCCCCATCAACACAGTGCAGGTAATAATGCTGGCACTTATTGGAGATGTATGAATAAGATGTGACTTGTAAGCGTTTTGGGAAGGAATGGATTTCTTACCATGTCCAAGCATACCTGTATGTTTTTTATTAATACTGTATTTCTAAATAGATTTAAAGATTGAACGATGGGTGCATATGAATGTCTGATCAGCTCTTCAAACCTCATAAGAGTCAAGTGAGTCAAAAAGTTACCTCTAACTTGTTTCTGATGTGCTAATACCACCTTTCCATTGTAATGCACTCCTACAACCTATAAATCACTTACTAACCTTTTACCAGCCAAGCCTCTCCTTTGTAATCACATCTGTGCATGATAAACACCGCAAAAGGCAGCACTAATATTTGAGACAGCTCCAAAAGAAAGCGCTTCAGCAGTGGATCACTAGCATGTGAAATGGTGTGTGATCATGAACAACCAGTGAATAGCAAGGCTGAACTCTTGGGTAGGTGAAGTGTCACTCGAGTGATGCAGCGGTGCCATGGAGGTGGTGGGTGGTACCTGGTGGGGGGTGTGTCTGAGCGCCCCAACTGAGCTCAGCAGTGATTGACGGAGGGAATCCATGCAATACTCGGAGGGAATCCATATACTACTTGGGAGCTCGGTGACTCCTGGAGCATCATGTGTGCAGGGGGGACAGTATCCTGAGAGGTCTCTGAGCGAATGTCTCGGCTGAGGTTCAGGGAGTCGGGGCAGTCGGATGTGGGCCTGTTCATGGCTAGGATGGGGATGAGCCGTGTGGCCGGGCCGGGGCCATATAACCCTGTCCGCCCGCGGTGCCGGTGGGGTCCACATCCCGGGGTGCCCCGATCCCGGTCCCCCCGATCCCGGTCCCCCCGATCCCGGTCCCCCCGATCCCGGTACCCCCCGATCCCGCTCCCCGATCCCGCTCCCCCCGCCCGTTACCGCGGCGGCCCCGCCCCCTCCCGCAGCCAACGGGCGAGCGGGGCGCGCGCCCCGCCCACGCGCGCGCCACCGCCCCTATATAAGCGGCCATTGCGGCGCCCCCCCCTCAGCGCCGCCTCCCGCCTTCCTCGCCCGGCATCGCCTCCCGCTCCCGCCGCTCCCGCCATGACCGATGCGGCCGTGTCCTTCGCCAAGGATTTCCTCGCCGGCGGGGTGGCGGCCGCCATCTCCAAGACCGCCGTCGCGCCCATCGAGAGGGTCAAGCTGCTGCTGCAGGTGAGCGTTGGGGGCCGCCGCAAGGTCGCCGCAAGGAGAGGGGGGGTGGCGGCGGCGGGCCGGGGGATCGCGGGGTGGCGGCTCTGACGGCGGCGTGTGGGCTCCCCGCAGGTGCAACACGCCAGCAAGCAGATCTCGGCCGACAAGCACTACAAGGGCATCATCGACTGCGTGGTGCGCATCCCGCGGGAGCAGGGCGTCCTCTCCTTCTGGCGCGGCAACCTGGCCAATGTGATCCGGTACTTCCCCACCCAGGCCCTCAACTTCGCCTTCAAGGATAAGTACAAGCAGATCTTCCTGGGCGGCGTGGACAAGCGGACCCAGTTCTGGCGGTACTTCGCCGGTAACCTGGCGTCCGGAGGTGCCGCCGGCGCGACCTCCCTCTGCTTCGTGTACCCCCTTGACTTTGCCCGAACCCGCCTGGCAGCGGATGTGGGTAAAGCCGGGGCCGACCGGGAGTTCAGCGGGCTCGGTGACTGCCTGGTCAAAATCTTCCGCTCGGATGGCCTCAGGGGCCTGTACCAGGGCTTCAGTGTCTCTGTCCAGGGCATTATCATCTACAGAGCTGCCTACTTTGGCATCTACGACACCGCCAAGGGTAGGTTGACCAAAATGGCACTGAAAGGGAGACGCTGTTCTGCAGCAGGCCTGCAGTGCGTTTCAGCAGCGCTGGTGGCTCACCTGCCGCGCTCATCAAAGCCTCTCTCCTGCAGGCATGCTCCCAGACCCAAAGAACACCCACATCGTTGTCAGCTGGATGATTGCTCAGACCGTCACTGCTGTCGCCGGTTTGGTCTCCTACCCCTTTGACACGGTTCGTCGTCGCATGATGATGCAGTCTGGCCGTAAAGGAGGTAAGTTTCCCCTTCATTGTATAAGAAATATAGGGCATCCCTGAATCAACAGTTGGTGTTGGAGCTGAGGTGAGGGTGGCTTAGCTTTCACCAGCTCATGTAGATATCCTCACGTCCTGTAAGAAGAGTGTGGGAGGGACTGCAGAAGCAGGTGACAGGCAGGGGCATGGGTGGGTTGGCCTGCACAGCACACCTATAAAGGGGCTTGCACAAACCCCTTTATCTGCCAGTAGGGAGGAACAGCAGAACTTCCCCAAGGATGTTGCAAACTAGTGTCTCTGGGGCAAGAACAGACAACCCTCATAGCAGGCACAGCCTGGCTACCTGTGCAATAGCTTTTAGGTCTGGAAGTGTTGGTGTCAAAGCAAACAGTTGCTGCCTTCTGCTCAAACCAGTCCTTCCAGTGTCTCCCAGGGGTAAGGCGGCAGCAGCATATCTGCTGGGCAGTCTTATCCTCCAGTGCACTAATACTGGAGAAAGTCAGTGAAGAAATGGGGGGAGGCACTTGAGGTTATAAAGCTGGCAGATATGTCAGGCCATTTCTGACTCGAATATTGGGGGTCTTGGGCATCCAGTTGCTAAAGCTGTCTGTCTTCTGCAGCTGACATAATGTACACTGGCACTCTTGACTGCTGGCGGAAGATTGCCCGGGATGAGGGCTCCAAGGCATTTTTCAAAGGTGCATGGTCGAATGTACTCCGAGGAATGGGTGGTGCTTTTGTCTTAGTCTTGTATGATGAAATCAAGAAGTACACATAAGTTGTTCCCTGTTGTGAACTGGCATGTTGTTCTGTGTAGTCTATGACAGTTCATGGACTTGTTTGAAAACCATCTAGTTACTAAACAGTGACGGCTGATGTTTATACAGGTTGGCATGGGGCAGGGGCGACAGCCTGCTCTGTCTTTATTCCCCTTGATGGGACTCATGATGGTTTCTATTTCAGTCACTCCTGCTTAAAGAGTACAAAGAAATAAAAATCCGAAACCAATATTCCTCATCTCATGTTTGTTCTTGCAGCAGCTGCAGCACGAGGGGGGTGGGGGTCTCGGTGACTGTAGAGAAGGAGGAGGATGAGCCATCTGCATCCTGCAAGCCTTGCTACCTGCAAAGTACAGCAGGTAAACACAGCGCCGGCTGCAGAGGAAGCTCTTTGCTCCCCAGAGGGAGGCCAGTGGTGTGGCTGAAATGAGGACTGGCAGCTCTGAAGGACTCACCCAGCTGATCTCCCTGAGACACTGGTAACCAGAGATGATGCACTAACTGTGTGCCACAGTCCTGCCTCTGGCCTGTCTACCCCTAAAGCTGCTGAAACCTGGTTTTGAAAGTGCCAAGTGCCTAAAGCCATCTGCAAAGCACAACACTCCCTATGGCACTGAATGCCTGAGAGGCTGGAGAAATGCTGTCTGGAGGAGCAGAGCTGGCCTCATGTTCTCTGGCTTAGAAACTGAGCTGCCTACTTGGATATGTTAAAAACCCAACCAGAGAACACAAGTGCAGGTAATTGCTGCTGTTCTCTAGAGCCCCTGGCTAGCCTTGCCCTCACAGGAGGTGGTGTGCTATGGGGATGGAACAGCTGAACTGAGACAGCTTCTGTGCCAGCTCTGCTTACCAGGCAGGGAGCTGCATCTCCAGGCTCATCCCTTAACCCTGGAAGTTAAGCTTCCAAATTCCAGAGGAAGGGGAAAATTCCTTCATGCTGCCAGGGCAGTTTGCAGAAAACACTGCAAGACTGAGTAATGTGGGTGGCTTGGCCTTTACACAGATACCTCTGTGGGTCTGGGAGCCACCCCAGTGAAACTGCCTGGTTTCTGCTAAGGGATGTGGAGTGGTGAGGGGATGCTCTCCTGGTCTTCTGCCCTTCAGATCAGCGAGGTTCCTTGCTTCCCCCACGCCTTGGCTCCTTTCTGGCTGCCCAGGCCTGCTCAAAGCAGTTGATCTCAATCACTGAAACTAATCTTAACTACTGCCCAAGGCAGCTAAGCAAGACCTTGTATTGCTTAGGGTGAGAGTTGTTTTTCTTGCTGAAATCTAAGGGCAACCAGGCGTGAGAGCGGAGCACTATCCTGCTGCAGGTGTTGGCTTGCCAAGGTCCCTATAAATGGGCATGTGCATTCCTGATGGGAGGTGGTGTTGAGCCAACAGCCTTTGCTGATGTTTTTCAGCTGGCCCTGGGCTGCTGCAGTGTGAGATCCCCCCGCTGTCTTCTGGGGAAACAAAACCAGCTGAAAGTTGCCCTGTGAGATGTGGAGCAATGCCATGAGCTGGGCAGTGCTGAGGGTGCAGGCAGCAGCCTGGCAGGGGGCTCTGCCGTGGGGCAGCTTTACCAGGGAGCCCTCTCCTGCTGCAGAAGTGCAGCTAATTAATGGAGGGCTCTTGGCTGTTATTGCCTCCTGCTGCTAAGCTCTCCTGGATTTCAAGGGCTGTTCTTATGCTGCTGGTTGCTGAGCATGGGGCATCCCTTCCTGTCCTTTCCTCCGCAGGGGATGTGTGGCTGGGCCGTTAGCACAAGGAGGTAAGTGCATCATTTCTTCCTGCACGTGGTGGTGGGTGACCAAGGTGCTGAGCTGGGCTGTTGTGCCAGACTGCAAAGGAGCTGAGCCAGGGGACCCCTAAATCCTTAGACCTACAGCACTATGCACTGGGCTTGGGGTGCAGGACTGGCACTGAGTGAAATGGGTTGTAGCTACCCACAATAGTTAATGCCCTGGGGACTTGGGAAACAAGCTTGTGTTTCACAGCTTTTTTTTTTTTAGCTCTGGCACGTGGGAGATGCAGGACAGAGCCCACAATGGGTTTTACCTACAATCCAATGCCAGGGAGCACAGGCTGGCAGCCCTTATGGCACTGGGCCCCTGGGGCTTTAACTTCCCCCTCCTGGCAGTTCCCTGGGAGCAGCTTTATCTGGGGAAGCAGGTCGGGGGGTTCAGCTGCTACTGGTGCCTGCCACAGGAGCACACTACACAGGGATTAAGGGCTTTCTTTTTGCAGGAAAACTGAGGCAAAGAAAAGGGACTGGAGCCATCCAGTGGCAAGGCAACAGAGTGCAGTCCCTCCAACACAGCATTTTGGCCACCAGGCTGGGCTGCCCCGAGGACAGCATGGACAGGGTGGATTTTCCTTTTAACTGTGATTCTCCTGTGGGAGGGCTGAACATCTCGTATGCCATGATTTCCTCCACAGGAGCCATGTCCTGGTGTATCCGCCCCTTTGCTGGTGGGGACAGGTGGACAAACACCTTCTATCACCACTTTTATCTCGGCCCCTCGCCCAGCAACTGTAAATCCCAGGCTTAGGAGGTGTTGACAGAGCATGGCTGTGCATGGGATCATATGAAACACTTGTCAGTGGCTGGGGCAGGTGGTGAGTGATGCTGGATAGTTGGGGTGGCTCAGTGTGTACCAGTCTGCCCTGGCTGGGCTGGCTGTGCTGCCTGGTGTGTGCTGAGTTGTGCAGTGGAGAACATCCCACCCCAAGGACTCACCTTGTAAAAGACCAGCGGAGTGCCAGCTCATCCCCTCCACTGTCCCCTTCAGCGGTCCTTGGGTCACTCCAAGCTGTGTCTCTGGGGGTCACAGGGAGCTGCTGGAGAGGTGGTAGTTTTGGGAGCAATGAGCACTCAGGAGCTGTCAAGACCGACACCAAGACCAGCAGCATCAGAGAGGTTGTGGGAAGTGTCATGCCACCAGTGGTTTGTTGGTGGTTGTTGTCTGATCCTGCTGGGATTGACAGGATTTACAGCCCTAGCTGCAGGGATAGGGCAGCAATTTTCTGGCTGGCAAGGAGACTGGCCACCTGTGCTTTGAAATCCACCCAAAATACCAGCACGCTGTGGCCAGCTAGGTTCATAAGAACTCTTCAGTGGAGAGAGCTACAATGCTTCCTCCTCCATCCCTTGGAGCCCAGCCCTGCAGCCTTTTAAACAAGTCCATCCTTTTATACTTTCAAATGCCTGGAGGTAGCAGTGGCCCATGGACCTGTGGGGCTCTTTAGGAGAACACCAGGAAAAGCTGAGTCCAGTTCAATTCAGGCTGACCAGTCAGTGCTGCTCCCACTTTGTCATACACGTTGTTAGTGTGCAGTTATCAATATTCATTGCAATAGTCTAGGGAGTCAGAATTAGCCATCTGTATGCCAGTTGGCAGGTGAAATAGCACAAACACAGAGCACAGCCCAAGGAGAGCTGTAAGAACTGACCAGAAATACTTCCCCTCAGGAGGCAGGCAGGGAGGATGTCACGCTGCTCCCCAGGTACAGCTGCAATTAACACCGACAAGGTCGGATTCAGCATTACCACTTCTCTTCAGTGTTTACAAATTGTGTGGGGTTTTTGTACAGGTAATGGGGAACAAGGCAGCATTTTTACACCCAGAGCTGTTCTGACACGGTAAATCAGACTAGGGTCTTGTGAAGGTGCCTGGTTATTGGTCTGGACTAAGCCATGAAACACAGGAAGGTAAGTCTGGCCATGTGTGCCATTACTTTTGGAACAGATCCCCTCCTCTACTTTTATTTCACATATTATTTTGCTTTGTGATACCTCTGCATCTGGACAGGTTCTTACATACAATATGGTGCTCAGTTAAACAAACAGGTTTATAAAAACAAATGTTGACTTTTACAGTAATGCAAAATCTGAATTTGCTTTGGTCTGAACTCTGCTGCAGATCCCCCATTTTCTACCAGGGTATGAAAAAACAGCTGTAGAACAGCTGGTTAGGACATTTAATCAAGTGTTTGAACTATGTGCCCCTGTTTCCTGTTGCTACAGTCAGCTAATATATTTTAATTCATTTAGATCTAGAAATGAGAAACCCAACTTGATTTAACCCGTTGTGAATTAGATCTAGTTAGAGTAAGAAATACATAATAATGTATTGGGTCAGAGTCTCTGTGTTGGAGTTGTTTCAGGCATTGAGTTTGTAACTAGAGTGTATCAAAAGCACCTCAGGGACTGCTGGTGCAACAAGTGATGTACTCTCCTTTCTGACTGGGTCCGTGCACGAGTCCTGAGCCAAACTAGGCAGATCTCCAGTGACAAGAATGACAAACACTGACTGAGCATGGACTGGCCTTCCAAAATCGAGGAGTGCCTGTGCCGTGCCTCAAGGCTCCAGCTGCACAGCTGAGGAACTTGGTGGCACTTGGTAACAGCTACATTGGACAACTTGTGCTGAGCTGGGCACTCACCATATTTTCTTTGTGCCTCACCAAACTGCAGATGGTCCTAACCCCACTTGGTAGCCCCTTCACAGCCCAGTTGAAACCTTTTGTCACTCCCAGCCTCAACCCTGACTGTAAATCACACTATCCCCAAGTCAGCTTGTGTACTGGTGTCACTTGAAGCAGGACTGCACTTCATCCTTGGACAACTGGAGACTCAAAGTCTGCATCCCAGCGGACTTCATGTGGTTCAAAACTGATTTTCTGATGTCAGAGTCTTTGACACGTGCTTGGGAAAAAACTTCCCAATTTTTACAGAGACCAACTTGCAGTTACTCGGGGCTTGGATCGCTCCCAGGGGAGCCGTGAGGCCCTCGCCTGGCTGGACTGTGTTACCACACTGGGGAAAGGGATTTGTGTACCAGAGATGTACCCACAAACGCCTCCTGCCCTTCCCAAGTATGGCACACCACCCTGTAATTACTTAACTGAAGAGCTTCTGGAAATAGGCTTCAGATTAACAGGTGATAAGCGGGGAACAAGATCAGCGCTGTGAGTTAACCTGAACACCTGCTTACCCAGCCTGGCATTAAATTGCCACAGGACCTATGGACACATCCCAGCCTGCTAACTCTAGCACAGAGTTCACTCCCTCTGTTACACCTTGTTTCCCCAAAGAAAGGAAGAACAGATCCTTAGGCAAAGCAGAGCTGAATTTTCCCAGTCAAGGTTATAAAGCCAGATGGAAAATCTTTATTTATTATAGGAAGTTTTCTGTAATAATTGTGGGAGATGAAGCATCTTTGCTCAAATTATTTTATGATACTTGCTAGAGTAAGAACACCCTAGGAAAGGTATTTTAGTTCAAATCCATAATATGGCATTTAATCTCAAGTAGAGCAACAAACACATGGGCTGTAGAGCACGGCTATTAAATCAACAAGAAATACAAAATATTATTCTCCAAATAAGGTAATTTAAAACCGATGTGTAATGTTGTCTTCATCAAGTCCTTAGTGGTCAGAACATTCAAAACAATTTTTCCTCCACATTTCACAAGTCCAGAACTGACACTGTTTTTCAGAATGGTTTAGTTAAGACATGCAGTGGTATTCTACTTTAAATGCTTACCAACCATATCAGTAGCTTCTCACTATATATTTGAACTCATAGTGGCAGTTTGTTTTCATTAATTTAAAACAGGGTTGGATTTCATGTTCTTGTATGGGGCAGTAGCTATTGGGACACTGTAATTCTGTACAACTGCAGCCTTCCACTGTTCCACAGGACCTGAGGCTGGAGTGCTGCACCCAAGCCTGTGCTGGCTGCCTCTGGCAGGTCAGGGTGAGCAACAGAATGATGCTCAAGCCTTGCATCCCAGTTGTTCTAGACTGTGTTGGAATGGCATGTCCCTCAGGCTGCTGCATGTTTTGGACACAGTTAAAATAACAAAAAGAGTAACAGGCACAGAGCATACTTTTGTAAGGATGTCTTTGTTGTACAGTTGACCTGTTGTTCTAATACATTCAAGGAAATCTTACACTACCAAAATAAAAAGACAGGTATCTAAAAGTGAACTCAGGAAGGCACCTGGCAAAGATTTTCCCGAAAGTAAATATTCTGCCTGGAACAGCTTGCTCATAACACTGGGTCTGTAGAGAACTGCAGTTTCAGCAAAGTCTCCAGTGCTGTTGGAGTTATTAAAATTGGTACCAGAGTATCACTTATGACAGAGAGGTTCTCACCCTCCAGGCTGACTGCAGCACAGTGCAACCCTTGAACACTGTCTGTTACTTCTGCTGTGTTAACAGATCTATTAACAGATCCCTGCTCCTGGTAACCTTCTCCTGTCTCCAAATACCCAGCAAATACGTAGCATTTCATTTGAACTGGTTATCAATCAGGGTTCCCTTCATCTTGGCTTTCTTGGCTTCCAACTCAGCCTGAATAAAGGAAAATTAAGACAGAATGAAATAATGTCTGGATATGTTTCCTTTCAGTGCTCCAGTGAGGTTTGCTCTTGTCTGACCACTGCAAACTTTCCAGTTCCCAACCCAGGGGCAGGAGTAGCCCAACTGCTTTGCTGACTCCCTCCTTCCCTGACGCACAAAACGAGGACCACCTTTAAAATCATAAACATCCTAAAACTAACTGCTCAGGAGACAATTTCATACTTTCTATCCCCAAGTGAAGCTGAACATTTCCTCCCCCTCCCATCTACCACCCTCCTGTCACAGCAGGTAAGATCAGCTGTGATGTTCTTGCCATTCTTCAAGTGCCTCTCAGTAGGGGCTGAGCTGCAAGTTCTCCACAAGAGCCTTGCCTTGCCCTGACACCTCATGGCAATGACCTGCTCTGCCAGGCAGGCACAAGAGCACAGTATTAGGGGTGTTCTGGTTGGCAAAGCCATGGCCTTATGTCCCCTTCCCTTGATCCTTGTCCAACACGTTGCAGAAAGCCTCCCTGCAAGCTGGCTGCTCTTGTTAGCTCTACAGGTAATCGAGTACTATTTTAATTCTAGAAGGACTAGAAGAATATTTCTATAAAACCTGTAAAGGAAAACTCATCCTCACAAAGCTACAAGTTACCTGTGACTGTACCAGAACCTCTCTATACTTGCAGTCTGATCTGCAAAATAGTTTTTGTGTGCAAAACTAACAGATCTCAGGGAGTTGTGCTGAACACCAAAGAAAACACTCACCAACTCCTGTAGCCTTTTCTTGCTCATGCCTTTGCGTTCCAGCTGTTTCTCAATCACTTTTGCATTCTGTGCATAGGAGTCTGCAATCTCCCTCTGAAACACACGCACGTCACTTTGCAACAGCAAACCCCAGAGTAACAACACCTCACCCAGGTGGTGAGACGAGTGCTGGCTCTGCCCCACGCCCCAGACAAGCTGCCCAGCTCACATGTGGGTGCCACCAAGGGCACCCGAAACTCACCGCTTCGATCTCCTCCTCCTCTTCATCAATTGTGGAGACTGTTACAGAACTGAACTTGCCCATATCTTTCGTCCGTTTGGTCATCATCACCTGGGTGAAAAACAGAGTATTTTGTTAAACCTTGGGAACAGTTGTGCCACTAGATAGTGCTTCCCCCTTCCAAAGTTTTTAAGGCTTCTTAAGTCACTGAGATTACCTGAACTCTGTGGGTGGCAAAGGAGAATTATGCCCAGTGAGTTCTGGGCTTAAAGGTGTCATTCATTACCAGAAGGAAATTCGCTGATATAAAATAGATGAGCCAGATTTTGAAAATCACTGTGCAGGCTACCAGCCTGACCTACTTACAAATGGAAACTTTCTGGTAACTGAGCCTAAACATCAGACACAGTATAAATTTTGAAGTTTATTTTGCTTTCCTTTAATGCTCAGACTCCAAGCTGCAGTGACCTCTGTAAAGGAAAACTTTAGGAAGACATGGAGAAGATGCTAAACTGAGTTATTGTTCAGAGGTCCTGTTTTTTCTCCCCCCTGCCCCAACAATTAAGTTATTTTACACACAGCACGTTTTGAAAAGCAAAGATAGCCTTTTTAATTCTCTAGAGCCGATTACCTTTTTGGGAGGTTCTTGTTTCTGAGTATATATGTTTGTTTTCCCAAAACCCTGGCCAAATTTGACCACAGCACCATCGACAATGAACGTCACAGGAGCATTCTTCTGTTGGTGTTGATAAAAGAGCAGCAGTCCACACCTGGAAACAGAAACACAGAGCTGAGAGGAAACTCAAGATTCTGGATTCCTGTGGTTGAGATTATAAACGTCAAGAAAAGGTTATAAATGTTAGTAAAAAGATGCTGTGATCACTCACTTGCCGCACTTCTTCCTGAACTGCCGCTCTATGCCTTCGGGTCTGGGGGAGAGAGGAACAGCTGGAGCAGGGCGCACAGACAGCGGGGTTCGGTGGCTGCCAGCCGGGTGGGGAGGGCAGCCGTGAGGGGCTCTCAGGGGGTCGGGGGGTGCCGCGGCCGGGCCCACCTGCGCAGGAAGACGCTCTCCTCCTCCTCGGCGTTGCAGAACTTGTGGGCGTGCTTGGCCGCGTCCATCACCCGGGCACGGTCCCGCGGCCGCATCGGCAGCTTCTCCAGCTGGCAGTCTGCGGGGAGCGGCAGGGCCGGGGTGGCGGCGAGGCCAGGCGGGCACCCGAACCCCGCACATCGCACTCGCAACCCGAACCCGCGGCCCCACCCCGCACCCGCCGCCTGCCCGGGCCCGCGGCCTGACCCCTCCCGGCCCGCGGCCTGACCGCCCCCCCCGCCCGCGGCCTCCCCCGCCGGCCCGGCTCACCCAGCACCAGCACCATCTGCCCGCACAGGCAGTAGTAGACGTGCAGCGGCTTCTCGCCATCGTCGTACTCCTCGCGGTCGCGGGTGTCGGAGCACACCACGGAGCGCGACACCACCTTGGGCATGGCGGCGCCTGGCCCTGCCCGCCCGGCCCGGCCCCGCCCGCGGGGCGGCTCCGCGGGGCTCCGGGGACACCCGGTGCTGGAGCTCCCTCAGCTCCCGTGTCCCTAAAGCCGGGCTCTGGACACGGCTCCTCCTGACCAGCTCGCACGTTTCTTGTGGCACAGGCCGGTGGCAGCAGGGAAGGTCGGGGACGGGCGGTTTGCAGCGCGGCCGCTGATAACCGTGTGTTTATTGTTTCCTTTTCGTGGGTCTCCTCCCGTGTCTCTTCCGAAGCTGCCTCCCCACGCGGCTGCCTCACGTGAGGATACGAGTGAGGATAAGCTCGAAAAACAGGGCCCACCCGGCCTGCTCTAGACAGCAGCAGAGAGATCCTTTGCTTCCAAAGGCTGTTAAAGAAAGGTAGAAAGGAGATTATTTTCCCTCGGAAAATGCTCTCTAGGGAAGCAGAAAGTGCAGTGTAGAAGGTCGTGCTGGTTTTGGCTGGGATAGAGTTAATTTTCTTCGCAGTAGCTGGTGCGGGGCTGTGTTTGGATCTGTGCTGGAAACAGTGTTGATAATTCAGGGTTGTGTTTGTTGCTGCTGAGTGGTTCTCACCCAGAGCCAAGGCCTTTTCTGCTCCTCAATCCACCAGAGAGGAGGCTGGGGGGGCACAAGGAGCTGGGAGGGGACAGAGCTGGGACAGCTGATCCCAACTGACCCAGGGGATATCCCAGATCATATGGCCTCATCCTGAGCAATAAAGCTGAGGGAAGAAGGAGGAAGGGAGGACGTTTGGAGTGATGGTGTTTGTTTTCCCAAGCTACCATTACGTCTGCTGGGGCCCTGCTGTCCTGGGGATGCTGAACACCTGCCTGCCCTTGGGAAGTGGGCAGTAAATTCCCTCTTTTTCCGTGTGTGACGTTCGCTTTCCCTGTCGAACTGTTTTGATCCCAACCCGCAGCGCCGCCGACGCTCCGCCCCCTCCATGACGTCAGCAATCACGTTCCACCCCCGCCCCCCGCCGCCGTTGGTACAGCCCCGCCCGGCACCGCCCCCGCGCCCGCGCCGCGGTGGTTCAGGCTGGGCCGGGGGCTCCGCCACATCCGGCTCCGCCTCCCCCCCCCCGCGCCGTTGGTACATCCCGGGACCGTCCGGCAGCCGGCGCAGGAGTCGGTGCAGCTCAGGCTCCCCCCCCCGCGCCTGTCGCAGTGGTAGAGGCTGCGATCGCTCCTGTCGGTCAGCGCCGCCGCCGCCTCAGTCGGAGCTCGAACCGCGCCCGGCGCCCCGCGCTCTCTCCGGCAGTGTATGCCTGAGCTATAACCCTCAGCCCGCCATGTCCACTCCGGCCCGTAGGCGCCTCATGCGGGACTTCAAGAGGTACCAAGGCCGCGGGCCGAGGAAAGGGGTGGGGGGGCGGGCGGTAGGAGGACGAGGGGCCCAGCGCTGGCGGGGGAGGAGGGGGCAGCACAACATGGCGGCGGGGCAGGGCGCGCTCCGCTGCTGGCGTAGCGCGGGCGGCGCTGCCCGGCGCGGGTTACGCCGTTTGCGCAGCGCGGCCGCCGCCAGCCCAGGTTACGCTGCTGGCGCAGCCGCCGGCCCGGGTACGGTGTTTGCGCAGGGCGGCGGCCCCGGGCCGGGTTACGCCGTTTGCGCAGCCCCGGGCCGGGTTTCGCCGCTGGCGGGGCCGCCCTCACGGATCCTGTGTCCCGCAGGCTGCAGGAGGATCCCCCGGCCGGGGTGAGCGGGGCCCCCTCCGAGAACAACATCATGGTGTGGAACGCCGTCATCTTCGGGTGAGTCGGCGCGGCCAGGGGCGGCGGGGCCGCAGGGGCCGCTCGGCCGCCGCGCGGGGGTCGGAGCCGGGCTGCCCGCGGGGTAACGCTGTGCTTTGCTTTCCCTCCTCCAGGCCCGAGGGGACCCCTTTCGAGGACGGTAAGTGCGGCGTGCGGGGCTGGTGGTTGGCGTTCTGGGGGTAAAACTGGTGCGGTTTGACACGGCCTTGGTGTCACTGCCGTGGACTCTGCAACAGGTGTGGGCCCGGGGGTGGAGGGGGGGCATGGGTCACGTTCACCTGACTGCACACCCGTGTACTTGACTTAAGTAAATACCCTTTTTTTTTTTTTCCCCCCCCTTACTCCCACTTCCAAAAACTGATGTAGATTTAGATTGCTGTGCTGATTTACTGAGATAGACAGATTAGCTTGTAGGGTCTTGCTTGTAGTCTTGAAGTCTGGCTGTCCTAAACCTAATTTAATGTAACATTTTAAGGCTCTTCAAGCTTTTCTGTTGAACCCTGGACTGTGTTTTTAGGGACACTCGTATTTGGAGAACCATCAAAATCCTGGTATAGAACCGTTGTCTTTTGTTTGAGTTCTGTGTTTCTTTTCTGGTGCTGGAAGTGTTTTGTGAGTAAGTCCCAATGTGAGCCAGCTGAAGTAGGAAATGGGCTGCATGTTTGAGGAAGTTCAGAACAGTTGGGTTGGGTTTTTTTTTTTTGGCATTTACTTCAGTCTGCTACAATTGTTATCATTCAGGGCTTAAGATTAAAAGAACTTTTTAACTCTAAAAGCTGACTAAATAGGTCCTGGTAACATACCTGTAGTTTCCATCTGGCCTTATTGCCTTTGATAGGTTTACAGGTGCTGTGTGAATACTTCAGCATCTTGTAAAAACCTGTTAGACATGAAATACTGTCTAACTGAAATCAGTGATGCATTTTTTTAAAGATATTTTCAGTGCAGGCTATAATTAATCTTAGATCTCCGTGACTCATGACAAAAGCATAGGAAAAATTCCTTACCTCTTTTATGTTGTTCTTGGCTAACTCCCATGTCTCTGTTTATCCTCGGAGGTAGCACCTGTGGACATGCCTCTAAACTGCAGATTGTTTTTCTCTGTGAAGATTTTAAATATCTCAAGCCTAAGAAAACTGCAAAGATTCCAGTTACTTTTTTTAATGTATTTGGTTAGTTGCTTGCTGTAGTAGCTGCTTCAGCAGTCTAATGTTTAGAACTTAAGTGTTCTATAACATTGTATTATAGAACTGATAGACTAAATACATTTTGTTATCTCATCTTGTAACCTTTAAAGAAGGCTCCCTTAAACTTGAGGGTTGCTAGAGCTGCTTAGGCTCTTGGAGCACTGCTGCTAATGGAGTGATTCACTGTTTGGAGCAGAAAGCTGTCTCCTTGCAGTGTGCTAAAATGCAGGTTGTTACCATGCTCAGGCTCTTCCAGCTCAGTGTGTGGTTAACAGATGCTATAAGGGCTTTTTTTCCATACATTTCCATTTAGTTGCAGGGGGTTGAAGACTGCTTTTGAGAGCCCTGACATATTGATTTCCTCTGTGCTTTCTGTGGCAGCATCATTTTTTTATCTCGGATGCCGAGGACGCGTTGGACTTGCAGCAGTTTGAGGTTCAGGCAGATGCTTGAGGCTGCTGCTGTCCTGCTTTGGTTGATTTTGTAATCTCAGGGTGTGATGGATTGCTCTTTTCATAGCAAAGTGTGTGTTTTCACACTGTGCTCAAGAAAACAGATGTGTCTTGTGTTGCAGGATATCTGCTTATCTCCTCTTCTCTGGACATATCTTACCTTGTGCTAGATAACAAAACACTAAGTGGTGCCTGGAGATATGGCATTACTGGTGCCTCAGCTGTGCTTTTCCATTAAGTGAGTAGAGTAGCACAGCTCAGATAATGGTAGTGCAGTCCAGCTTAATGTAGGTAAAATTAAGGGAATTTTAATTGAACAGTATGCTAGTTTGGGCTTATTTTGTAACTGTGCAGGCCCTTGGGAGTGTAAGGTACACTGAAACTCCGTAATCTTTCTCATGAAGCCTTTGAGGTCAGTGCTTCAGAAGTTCCTTTTGTATTTTTGGTTTTAGGCACTTTCTGGTGATGCTGTAAGACTTCAGATAGCTTAGTTCTTGTGAAAGTAGCCTGTGAAGTTTTGGGGTTTTTGTTAAAACCAATGTGTAATAACTCCAACATCGTGAGAATTACTGTTCTTTATCCCCCCTCTGCTGAGGCCCTTCCCCAGTCCCAGCTTCTGAGGCATCTGGACTGAAAACCTGAAGTTCAAACATGTTTGTTTACTTGCTGTGCAACATACTGCAGCTAACATCCCTCCTTCTCCACCCCCAGACTTTGGAGGGTGTTTTCACAACTCAGTGTTCAGGCTGGCTCAGCTTAGGAGCAACCACTAATTCAGATCAGCAGCATAACTTCCATCTTCTCGTTTAAGAGGATTCGATTGCAGGTGTCTGCAGTAGTACCCTGGGGATATTTATCCCTTCACCATATTTCTAAGAATCTATATGTGTGTGGCACTTAAAGTGGCAGTGCTGGCACAGCCGTGGAAGCCCAGGCTCTCCCAGTCTTTCAGACCTGTTTCTCTGGTCAGTGCAGGATTCCTGGCTTGGAGAGAGTTAAGTAATACAGCTGTTGTAGTATCCTGCCTTGCTGTCGTCATGCAGGAGGCTTGAACAGGGAAGGCAGGACATTTGTGTGTTGTGGTTTGTTCCTTGCTTGTGGAATATGGATCGTGTATCCTCATGCGGGAGCGGAAGAGATTGTTCCTGCTCTGTGGGCAGTGGAATGGAGGGGCTGCTCTCACTGCCTGCAGTGAGGGGGCCCAGCAGGGGCACAGGCCCTGCTCTGGGGGGCTGCTGGGGCCAGCACATGAGTTGTGCAGAGACTTCTGTTAGCTGTGTCAGAGACTCAGATGCTGAGGCAGGAGAAGCTGATCAACAAGGTGAGTACAGGAGAGAAAAGAGAATGTTTTCTCCTCAGTGATGATCCCAATATCAGTAATGACAGTGAATATGATAATTTATGTTTTAAAAATGGCTGTATAGGGTAAGTTGTGAGGAATACCAGTTGAAAGCTTTAAAATTAGTGACAGACCAAACACCAAAGGCCTCATCCCCAGCAGTGTGTGTTGTGACACCTGATTGACTTGTGTTGGCTTTCAGTGTGAGTGACCATTGGACTTTGGTTTGTCAGATGTCTGGATTTGTCCTTTACTAAAGCTCAGCAACGAGGTGTTGTGTACTGGGGAGCTGTTCCAAAAAGCCATTGCCACTCTGGGCCCTGATGTGGAAATCTGAGTAGGGAGATACTCCAGCTGGACACTGTCTGCCCCTCGCTCAGATTTGTGTTTAAAGTAATGCTGTCCTGCCTCTGGTGAGACAAAAGCTTCCCTTTCTTTCAGTAGTTTTAAATAGATTCTAAGACCAAACTGCCTGTTACTGCCCTTGGGCTGTCTCGTCTGTCCCTTCTGCTCCCACTTCAGGCAGAGTTCCAGATCAGCATTCATTGGCTCAAGTGTGCTTGTTGAACTCTACCCTGTGATGGTTTGTGCTCAGTTTTCAGCCTGCTGCTTGCTTAGTCACTCCTCCTTCCTCAGGAGGAGGTACTGAGAACCAGAACTGGGGCAGGGAATCTCTGAAATTCAGAATCACATCTCTAAGCATTTGGTTCTATAAGGCCAGCATTGCTTGGGACTGTCACCATGTAGGGAAGGAAAAGTAGCCCTGATCTGATGTTTGCAGCTGGTAGAAGTTGTTACTGCCTTCCCAGTACTGGCTTGCAAACTGATCTCAGACCTGGCTCTGTGCTTCTCGACTAGCTGGGGTAAAGCTTGAAAGCCCCACTGCAGACTTCCATTAACTTGAACAGTCTTAACTATGTTGTTCTGGGTTTTTTTGTTTCACATTAAGATAGCATGGTGTTGGCTTTGTGCTCTTATGTTGTTAGGCTGCTAATAAAAAACAAACATGCAAAAACTTATTTTTAGGGTGTTGAGACTTCCCACTGCTGTAGGGAAAGCACTGAGGCATCTGTGCTGTGTCTTCATTTGCAAACTGGAACGTCAAAGCAATGACCTTCATTTCTTGCAACTCACTGTTACAGTTTATCTCCTTACAAAGAAAGGAGTCCCTGGGAGATACTGCAGGTCCTTGCTGATCTGAAAAGAAAATGAGGGGGAAAAAAATCTGTTTTCTGGCTACCAGTTGTTGGCACATGTTTACCAGCCAAAGAAAGGAATAACTTCATTATATTAGTGCTGGAAAACTCCCTCGTAGCACGAAGCAAGGACACTGAGTGTGGGGGGGTGGAGGGAACTTGAACCTCTCACTGATACATAAGAATTCCTTTTGAAAAAGGCAGTGTGTCCACCCTGGCAGCTTGTTACAGCTCCTACTGTAAGGTGCAGTCCTCTTACAGAAGAGCTGTATATTTATATGAAGGTGCTTCAGAGATTTCTCTCCAGGCATACCCAGGCCCTTCCTAAGCTGCCACCCGGGCTGGTTGCTCTCAGGTGATGTCGTGGTTAGGAGAAGCTCACAGGGTCTGCACTGGACTGTGTGAGTTCTTTAGTTATCCATCTGAATCAGGAGCAGTCCTTAATCCCCTGGACCCATATGTGTGCAGCTTAGTTGACAGACTTCTTATTCTCAGATTGTCACAGCCTGAGGAGAAGGGCTAAAATAACTTACGTTGGTGCAGGCTGTTAAAACGTTGGAGTGGGACTCAGCTGCAGTTTTCTGTTTCTGCTTAATCAGTCTTTCTCCAAGGAAGAGCAGTTAGTGTGAAATAAATGGTGAGATTTTTATTTCGAATTGTTGGATTTGGATGCTGCATTCAATACTGCTTTTCTGCAATAAGATCTGATTACCTCACAGTTGTTGAGAAACATGATTTTTTTTTTTTTTTTTAAATGCAGAGAAAATAAATAAGGTCCTTGTCATGACAGCACATTCCATAGATAGGACTTACCGAATCCCGGCTGTTACGCAGATGGTTATACACCCACTTGTGTTGTTTGTACAGGGTGCTGGGATTGGGCTCTGTGAAAGAAAACCTCATGGGCAGATTTAATTCCTTACACAGACCCTTTGACTGGGTTGGTGGTTTTGGCAGTAGAAGTCACGGGAGATACTCTTGTACCAGCAGTGTCTGGGACTTCAGCACTAATGATTAACTCCAGGGGAGTAGAGGAATGGCTGTAGGGCTGCCCAGTCCGTGTTCCATGTCCAGCATGCGTGTGTGAGCACAACAGTATCAGTGTGTGTTGTGGAGGGATGCTACTTACTCATCCCTTGTGTAAATTCTTGTTGAATAAAGGTTGCTTATCTCTCTTTCAACTCCAGGAACTTTCAAACTTACAATAGAATTCACAGAAGAATACCCGAATAAGCCACCTACTGTTAGATTTGTCTCTAAAATGTTTCATCCAAATGGTAAGTACTTACACAATGCCTGGTTTTACTTCTGTTGTTTTGTTGGGTTGTAGGGGGTTTTTTGGGGGGTGGGGGGAGGAATTTTGTTGTTTTGGGGTGTTTTTTTGTTGTTATAGCTTGCTTTAGAAAAAGATCTAATTATTATAAAAGTTTCCCCTATCTAATAAGGCAGCAAAATCCGGTGTGGGTCCGTGTAGTTTTGGTGAGGAGGGATACATGAGCAGTGCTCAGGCTTGAAATGAAAGGGGCAATAAAAAGAGCCTCTTAACTTTCAGGTGTTGTAGTGCAGTACTGTGCTATAACTCTCTCAACTGCCTGTTGTTAAGCCTTACAGAAGAATGTTTTGTACTTAAATAGCAGTGCCTTGGACTTCTATCTGTTGTACTGCAGATACAGCATAGTGATGCTGCTGAATGCAGCTGACTTCCATCTCTTCCCCAAAATCCCTGTAAGAGCAATATACCACGAAGTGTAGTGTTACTCTCCACTATAGCTAGTCACAGTAAGATTGTTCAATAAATCCCCTTGGTAACTAAAGCTGGAGAGGTATCCCTGGCCTCCAAATATCAACTTTGTGAAGAAATACCTGACACTTTCAAATGTGCAGGAGTGGGTACAGTGCAGGGAAGGAAGGTTCTCCTGTAGCTGCTGTGAGGAAGGTGACTGGACTCTGACTGATGTAGAGACTTCTTGGGGAAGCCTTGAGTGTAAACAGCTGTTTGCTGGTGTTCTTTATTTGGTTCACTTTTGGGTAGCTGAAGTTTTTTTGCCTTAAAATCTATTCGTGGTTTTCTATAGTGGTTGTTACAATGACACAGAGAAGTTTGATGTTAGAGGGTTGAGTTTAAATACCTCAGGCAGCTGTTGGTGAGGGGCTTCACTGCTTCCTACCTGCAGGCCTGTTGGCTGGATTGCAGTCTGTCAGATGCTATGGACTGTTGTAGTGTCTGTCTGAATGTAGGTTTTCAACATCAGGCAATAGCAGGAAAAAGGCAGTAGCTGTACAACTTCTGTTTTAAGCTGTTCTCTTTGAACCTTTTCTAGTCTATGCAGATGGTAGTATATGTCTGGATATTCTTCAGAATCGCTGGAGTCCCACTTACGATGTCTCCTCCATCTTAACATCCATACAGGTAAAAGAACTCTGCATGAAAAGGTGGAACGAAATTAGGATGCTTTGACAAAATCAGCTCAGGAAAATTTTTTTTCCCCTCTCCCAAGAGTCAGTATAGCAGCTGTACCTTGATACTGGCCCAGTGTGAATCCTTCCCAGGTGTAAATGGGCTGGGCAGTGCCACAGGTGGGCACTGCAGGGATCCACCCAGGGATGCACTGCTTGGCTGTCACAGTCCCCTGTGCTGAGCAGTGCCAGTGTAGCCAAAGCCTGTGGTGCCTTCCAGCTGTAAAAGTGCAGTGTGCTGCACCCAGACTAACCTCTGTGCTCTGATTAGAGGGGGTAGTTTACAGGACACGTTGGAAAGTTGTGTACTTTGCAATGCCTAAGGATCTTTTTCTCTTTGCACAGTCTCTATTGGATGAGCCAAATCCGAACAGTCCAGCAAACAGCCAGGCAGCTCAGCTATACCAAGAGAATAAGCGGGAATATGAAAAACGGGTTTCTGCAATAGTAGAACAGAGCTGGCGTGACTGTTGACCCAGGATGATGCAAATGAACACTCTGTTGATGAGGAAAATAAACAAAGTGTCCGAGTCATCTTTTTCCTCCTAGCATTTACTTTGCAAGCAGAATAGCTGTTGTGCTGTTGCCACCCTCCCTTGCTGAAGCTTCTTCTCCTTGGACATCAGAACGCACCCACTTTGAAGTCAAACGTTCTGTACTTGGGTTACTTGCAAAAGAGTTACTGATGCTGAATTCATTTTCTGTGGTCCCTCTCCAGTCTTAGGGCAGTATTGTGCATTTCTGTAGTGTACACTAAGCTTTTAATTGTAATTGTGTTATACACAGTGATGCTTATGTGTAGCTTGATAAAAGGGATGTTTATATACATACACATTTTTTAACTGATATTAACTAAAGTGCTGATGTGTCCAGGCTGGTCACTTCCTCTACTATTGGTTTAGACCCCACTGCATTTGTAAGTATTGAGTGAAGAAATAACCTGTTTCCTTTTTGTATTGGTTTATTGACTCCTTACTCATGTTAAAAAAATCAACTCTTCAATTGATTCCAATTCAAAGATTTAGTAAGACCCTGGAATGCTTGTTACTTCTGCACTTCACATGCAAGATTTATGTACAGATCTACATAAATCATTTCAGCTGTGGTACTTGGATCTTTACTGAGGGCGAGAAACAAGCCCTTTTTTTTTTATTATTATTATTATTATTTTAAAGGACATGCCTACAGAAATGTCAGTAGGTTTCTATAGTCCTGAGGCATTACTGGACAAAACCAGGTAGAGGTGTGGTACTCAGCAAAAGGCCTTCCATGTTAAGGAAGAGGTAAAACATGACCTGTTCAGCTGTGGAATTACTCTCCTCTGGTATCTTTCTCCTGCCCCTTATATTTAGCTGAGAAAGATTTAAGTTCTTTGGGATCTAACTTTGTCTTGTGGAAAGTCTGAATTAAGTGCAGGGTAGGCACTCGAGTCTCTGCAGTTTCTGCTCTTTGTAGATGACCGCGTGGTTTGTGTGAGCTACTGCTGCATGCTTGAGTTTGTTCCCTTCAGTTTTATGAAAGTATTTTTTCAACTCTGAAAAAAAAAAAAAACAAAAAAACATTTGTAAGTCCAGACTCACTTTTTTTGTAAGGCAAGTTTGTACCTTTGGATACAGAACCTTAAGCAGCAGTGTGGGATGGAACCTACAATTGTGTTGTCCACTGTTCCAGTGTCTTTTGTGTGCACATTGGTCTGTTAGTTGAAAAGTATAACTTTGCACAAGTAACCCATGTAAGAAACTGTACATTTTTCAAAAGTTGTAAATAAAGTGTAACCTTAGTGCTTATTGTATAAATAGGCAAGAAGTGTATAACTGTGCTTATTTAACTGGGGTGGCAGCAGTTGGGTGTGGGATCAAGCTCCAGCACTGACATACTTCCCACTCAGGGCAGCAGCTGGAAGGGTCAAGTCACTCCAAGGTCACAGGAGCCCTCCTAGCAGTCCCTCCATTCTTGTGTTTGTCTTGATAGTCACAAAAAACCCACCACAATAGCAGAATGGACTCAAGGCAGCCAGAAATGAGCTGCAGAAACACCAATCTCCCCTTCACCGCTTGCTCAGGCAAGGCCTTTATGCACGGCCTTCATTATGGCCTTCATTATAACCAGCCCTGACGCTGCACAGACTCATTGGGGAGGGTGGGGCTGCTGCTCTTCAGCTCCCACAGCTGCTGCCCCACCAGCCAAACCTACACCTGCACTCCAGGTCCTGCACGGGCACCGTGCTCAGCAAAGATGGGTCACGGCCACTTCCCGGGGCAGGAAAAGCAACACCCTGCCCTGCACAGACTACACCGGCCCACTACCCCAACTTACAGCCAGTCCCCACCTCTCCCAGAAGAGGCATTTTTCATCCTGAACACCAGTGGTGCTCTCACTGCTTTTCTTGGCATCAGCAAGCTCTGAAGAGCTGCTGCATACCCGAGTCAGGGAGGGGGAGCTTCACTCCTGCTTGCAGGAATATCTCCCTAGAAAGTACCAGGCTTCTTCCACTCCTACAGCACCATCTGCTAGAGCCCAGCATTCTTGACAGCAGAATTCAGAACCAGAGAAAAGGAATAATGCACAAAAAAACCCAAACAAAATGAAAAAACCAATCTACTTTCAGAATTAACTGCCACATTATTTTCCTACAGCAAGAGCAGCAGCAAGTTGTTAGTTCAGCAGTCCAAGCTGGCAGAAGCTGTGCTGCAGCCAGGCAGGGAGAGGAGGGGATGCTCACTCTGCTTCCTGAGCGAGTCTCACCTGCCAGGGCATCCTGCAGGGATGAAAATGCCTCTAACTACACATCACCAGGAGCTCCTGCCTCAGCGATAGAGGAATATTTAAAAAAGCACGGGGAGTATTTTAAAACAGAACAGGAGGTGGGGAAAAAAGGTAGAGGATGCCGTAAAGAGATGGAGAGGCAAATACAGGCAGCAGAAAACCAAAGGCAAGAGCTGAGACACAATGACAGGAGAACAAACAAAAACACTGCATGAGGACCAACTTAGCGGTACAGAACCACTGCTGACAGAAAAACCAGCACGCCTGACTCTGGGCTCTTCCAAGGCCAGTTCCTAACCTTTATGCTTCCCAAGCATGAAGTGAATGTTCCCCAAGGCTCACAGAGCACCGTGTCCTGTGGTGCTGCTGGCGGAGCAGCACAGCCAGAGGTCAGCCTGCTTCCCTGGCACGGAGAGAAGCGTTCCGGCCTCCTGGAGAGCTGCCACACTCACACGCGGGTCAGAGCAAGGCCACAAGTTCACTGGTGAATCGCCCTTGACAGGCACAGGTACAGGGATGGAGCGGAGAAATAATCAGGCACAGATTTGGTTTTGCTCAGGATTAAAGAGCTGATATTCAAAGTAAAAAAATAAGTTATATAACAGTCCCCACAAGCTACATGAGCATCTTTGAGCGTGGGCTCTGCATTTACCTCCAGTTTTTACATTTCACACTTCACCATGGCATTTGCACATGTCAAGCAGTTCTCCAAGGTAGAAAGGCGCTGGAATTCTCTCAGTCCAATACGCTGGCCACGAAGGTGCCTTCAGTGATTCTCAGAATGGGAGACTTGGGGTAGAAATCTATGAATAAAACTGTACTGCTGGTTAAGGTTTACATACTGTACATACACACGTGGCAGAGACAAGACCTCAATACATGTATTTCTCAAGAATAAACAGTTTTCACACTTTTTTTTATACAAAGTGTGACAAATCCTTTTTTTCCAGAAATAAAACTTTATTGTCATTAATATCAATTTTACATACAGGTTTATGCCCCCTGACTGCATTTCCTTTGTTTTTTTTAATTATTTAAAAAAAAAAAAAAAAAAAAAGAGGCTTCTTTTTCCTTCCTTGTTCAAGAAGAATAATGGACCTATGATTTTAAATGATGTCAAATTCCTTCTCATTGGACATGTGTGTTTGCTATTACAAAACTATTAAAATGTGAAGGAACAAGTAATATCAAAGACACATACAGTAACTGCACTACTGCTTTTGGGTTGTGCTAATGTACTGGAACAGAACTCGGTCGGTTCTAAACGCCTAAAAACATTTTAGAAATTATATTGCCAAAGTAAAAGATGATATTATTACCCACAAGAAAAATGCAGCATCTCTTTCTTTAGTCGAGTGTCTGGGAAGCTCAGTCTCTGGTCTAAGGGGACACCTCACCTCAGTTTGCTTGGGGCATGATAAGCTCATAATGCCCAACCTGGCCTTCCTGCTTCAGCTGGTCTAACAGATCTTCCTTGCGCCGCTTCCTGCTCACCACCAAGTATCTGTTGTGTCCCTGCCCGTGGGATTTACTTTTAAGACCATATTTTTGGGCTATCTGATGTATCTGCTTCCGCTCATCCATGGTCAGTTCTCTAGAGAAAGTCAAGTCAATGTGACTGTCTGAGCGTGCATAGTTTCGAATGATCTCTTCAATATCTCTTTTAGCAATTCTGTTCACCCTTTCTACATCAAGCCCAAGTCCTTCCCTTTTAAACTGCTCCTTCACTGAAATAGGCTCTCTAATTCCTTCACCATCTTTCCCTAGGCCACCGCCTGTCCAGCCCATCTTTCTTAAAATTTGGTTCCCAATGTTGTCTTCTTTGATCTTCTGTTTGAAAGCCTCTTCTGCTGATCGACCCCGGATCTCATTTCTGGAGATGACGTCTTCGACGGTGCCTTTCTTCAGGTTATTAACAACAGTTGGCTGAGTCTTTTTGAGGATTTTCACAGCTTCCTCTGCTGCCTCATGCTTGACAGATTTCTTCACTCCAACTGCTTCTGCGATGAATTCATCCTCAAGCATCACCTTGCATTTCCATCGCATGCCTGTCATCCTCTCAAACACGTACTCCACCGTCATCTTGTTGAACTGGGCGGTGTCGTTCAGCGTACACACGGGATTGCTGGAGTTCTCATAGATCACCAGGTCCTTCAGGTCCTTCTTCCTCCCAGAGCCCCGCGACGAGCAGCCCACTTTCTGCACCTGGGTCACTTTGAGGGATGCTATATTTGACTGCATCTTCTGCAGGATTTTCAGGGCCTCCTCAGCTGCTGCGTGCTTGCTGGTCTTTTTCGTGCCAAACCCCTCGGCCAGGCAGTGATCTTGGAGATACACCTGACACCGCCACGAGCGGTTGGGCATCAATTCGTACTTATATTCAACAGACATTTTGTTGTATGAGGCAGAATTGTTCAATATTCCTATTGCGTCACTGGCGTTCTCCGTGAGGACAAAACTAGTCCAGTGTTTGTTGGTATTGGCGGAACCTTTCACGGCTTCAGTACCAGGCTGCAGTGGGACACAGTCCCTGTTGGCAACTACAAACTCCTCGTGAGGCTTGAGAGCAGGAGGGAAATCCGTGCGACACACGCCCGCCTCGCACACCACCAGGTCCTCGTGGTAGGTGTGCTTGAACTTCCGCTGGACAACTCGAACTTCCACGGACTTCTTCAGCAGCTTCACTGCCTGCTCCGCGGCTCGATCCCGGGACCCGTTCTTGCTGCCGGCGTAGCCAGTGGCCAGGTAGACATTCTGACATCGCACCTCACAGGCAAAGCCATCTGTCAGGAGCTTCTTGCTCTTGGGGAGGTCAGCAGGGGCGATCTCTTTCAGAGGAACATAAATATACTCAGGATTTGTCTTGCATGCCTGAATCGAACGTGTCAAAAGATACGTGAAGTTAATTTTATCAGTCCCAGTGTTTGCATCTGGGTTGGCGAGATTTTTCCAGACAGCTGCTGACAGTTTCTCCATAAAGCTCTGCTTCAGCATTATTGCTGACGGAGGGAAAGTCTCTGATGCAGATGGGGCAGTTGAAGGGGAAACAGAAACCTGCAACGAGCTGCTTGTGGTAGAGTCCACACTATTCACAGCCCTCTTGGCTGTTGCTGCTGCTGCTGCCGGGCCTGTAAAGCCTAACCCAGCTGTGCCGGAGAGCTGGGGATCCACATCCCGTGCATTCACAAAAGAATTTGTACAGTTTTCAGCTGGCTGTGCCGTGCTGTTTGTATTTGCCTCCTGGTTCACCTCCTGCGTTTGGTTATCCAGAGAACTGTCCTTCTTGCCATCCTTCTCAGCACTGGTGACAAAGTGTATGGGTTCAAAACGTGGTCGCACTCGGAACTTGGGGACCACCTTCTTGGGTGGCTCAGGAATCACCTCCGGCTCTGGACCTATGAAATGGAAGAAAATTACACAATTACCAATATGTGCATGACAGGGAGGCAATGTTTTCAGAGAGAGATCTCCAGGAGGAGCCTGTGGGTTTTGAACACAGGACTCTCACTCCTTAGCCAAAACCCAACAGGTTTCTTTCCAAAGACATTCACAATTGATCAAAGACGACCAGTCATTCTTGTGCAGGTCACTACAGTGGTATTTCCACCTTCACAACTACCACACAAAAATCTTTACCTATTTAGCTACACGATGCTGCCCCCCAGCACTGCCCACTGAACCCATCCAGTAATTGATGAAGTTAATCCATTAAAAGCTACTAAACCAAGTAAAACTACAAGACAGAACACCGGAGCAGGACAGAGCCTCAGCTCTGATTCTGCTGCATGGTTGTGGAATGATCTCAGATAAACTACTTCATCTTCAGGTCTTCTCATCTGAGGGGGAACACAGTGAGATTGAACCCTCCTTTCCAAAACACACAGGGTTGTTACTGGTTTTGACATTTTCTATCAAAGTAATTGCTTTTGGCTAAAGGGCACCAAACATGGAGAAATCTGCCCAAGTGGCAATGGGGGCCCCATTATATGTTACTGAGAGACCCCTTGTTCCTTCACCAGAAGAAATGCTAATGAGGCAGACTATCTTGACATGCACAGGGACTGCAGAAAAGGAGAATCAAATAGCTGACAAGCAAATATGTAACATCTAAGAGATGGTTATACAAGACTTCTGTGAAAGATTTAGCCCCCACACGCTGACGTGGTACATGTGTGTAATTTCATCGGGGGAGCAAAAGGCCACCTCAGTGCTGGGAAATGCTGCCTGATCCAGGGCCAACGTGTGCAGCCCTAATATAGGTCAGGCAGCACATCTGTCTAGACATCAACCACCAGAGCGTGGTTATCATGGCCCAGCTCCCTGCAGGTGAAAACAGTGCTCTGCATACAGCACAAACAGCCCCTCCTTCCTATTTAAATCAGGTGACAAAGCTCTTACACACGCGTTAAATCCTTTGCTCATCAGTTCTGATGAATTATGGCAACATTTCCATTTCTTGCTGTTTGTATTTTGATGGTTGCACTGCAGCAGCACCTAAAGGCTCTTGCCAGCAGAACAGCTCTTTATGCTGTCTGTGCAACATGCCACAGAGAAACCCTCCTCTCAGAGCTGCTGCCTGTGACAGACAAAACATGGGAGAAAAGCAGTATTTATCTCAGTTTTACAGCTGGCCCATGGAAGCACAGAAAGACTGCTGGCTGCCAAAGTAAGGGAAGCAACTGTGGCAGAGTTAGGGATTATATCCAAGCCTAGAGGAGTCCTGTGCTTCACACAGGGCACACACATTTGTGCTGCACACAGCCACAGTGCTGGCTGACCCAAGGGCCTGCCTGCACCCACACCACACACAGGGACACGATTCCCACCCCTCTCCAGAGGGAGGGCAGGCAGCTCTGAAGGTGCTGCAGAGAAGCCAGCAGACAGAGCCTGTTGAACTGCCAGCCTCCTCTGCCTGCTGCATTTCCTCCACTGGAAAAGCTAGAGCTGGAACACTGATCCCTGCGCCCATGGGACTGGGCTGACACAGGCAGGACTCTTCCATTCCAGCAGGGAATTAAGAAGAACAAAATCAAAACTAGACATCATCTCACCCCTCCTCCCAACAATTCTCCAGGTAGGTCATAACTCAAAATCAATGAGCTGAACTCCACATCTCCACATACACGTACAGCCCCTCCTTGGGTTAGAACACCACCCCAGAGGGATTCCATTACACAGATTCGATTCCCAACACTATCCCTAGCAAAAACCAATTACCTGATAATCTAAATGAAAAATGGCATTTTCTTAAGCAAAGAGAGAACTATGCATGAATTATGCACACAGCAGAGGAGGGGGAGCAGCTGCAGTCCAGCAGAGCACGTCATGGACACATCTCCCCAGTTTGCCATGTCAGCTGTCACTGCCCTCCCCACACTGCCACTGATGCCCGCCAGACAGGGACAAGGAAGGGGGTCTCTGACACAGGCACAAATACTCACTGTCTGATGGAGAGCGGTGTCTCTTGAGCTTCCTGCTGGGAACCAACTCGTAGGTCCTCGTCTCACCGATGTCGATGCCTTCGGCCATCTTGAGAACCTTCTCCATGACCTGCACCCCGTATCTGTGTGGATCCAACAGCAAACCACCTGAGAGCTGGTCCCACGGGCAACACACACATGCACACACCAGCTTTTGTTATGTAAAATGAGAACTAAGGCTGCCTGGGACACAGCAGCTGGTGCAAGGGAGACACTCCCTTGATTCTGCTGGAGCAGAGCTGAGCACTGTCCCCCTGCCATGGCCAGTCCAGCATGGGCAGAGAGCCCCACACCAGCTGAGGGGGCTCACTTGTGAGTAACAAACCATGCAGCCACCACACTGACAGTGTTCTACACTGAAATTTAAATACATTATCTGACAAAATACAGTACTTGGCAGAGCTACTAGGAGCACTAAGGAACACAGGGTCTGGAGAAGGAGGAGCAGCTTCAGTGAACTAAGCTCAGGAGCTCAGGCTGGCACTGGAGTCCCGTGTGGGGCAGCAGCCACAGCCTGCACATCACCAACACCACAATCAGGTGACAGAGGCACTGATCAGGTGACAGAGGCTTTGCTCAGCCTTCATCGACCACTCTTTGAAAAGCCAGACTAAATTCTGGCTTGGTGCTGTAACCAAAACGTTTCAGATCCCCGAGCCACGATGGAGGTGAGGAGGCTGTAACGCCCCAAGCAAACCTGACCCTGCCACAGCACTCGGGGTTCTGCACAGGTGGGACTTGCACAGCACGGCCCTGTCCCTCTCCAGCCCCATCCCTCTCGGCCTTACAGCCCCGACCAGCTCAGTTTGCCATTGCTCTGGGGATCTGTCACATGATTTCAAGCCATTTGCACACTGAAGCTGAACAGGAAAAAAACCCTAAACCTTTCTATCCAAGGATAACCTACAATCATGGCCTGAAAGCAGCCTCTGAGAGCTTCACCCCGTGGTTCAGAAAGGAGAACAAGCAATGCTGCACCTGTTCAAAGTGTGCTCACCTTCCAAAGCCAGAAAGCATCAGGTCACCGCCCATGGACAGGAGTCTACAAGTGTCATGAAGTGCTGCAATAACTTGCACCAGCTTTTAAATACTACTGTTTCAAGGGCTCTGGAAATCCACTCATCCTCCACTGAAGAAATGCCCTTCCTGCTCCTGATTTAGAGGGCCAGGCAGAAATTAGATCCATTTAAATTTCTGGCTGAGAACTCTGAGCACACACTCCTGCAGTCCCAGCACAGCTCAGCCCCCAGCAGAGAGGCAGTGGAACTGTGCAGGGGAAGAAAATGTCAGGAGGGATCAAAGGGAGGCAGATAGTGGTGACACCCTCACCCTCTTGCAGCGGAAAGGGAGAGGGATGGGAATCTCTGTTCCTCTCTCTGGCTTACAGGGAGAGGACATTACCCGTGATGGACAATGCTCCTTTCCAGCAGGGTGCAAGAACAGCTTAGATTTGACATTTGTCATTCTTCTTCACAAAGGATGGAGATCTTTGGGGCTCAGATTTCTGCCGGGGGGGCAGGGAAATCAACCAGTCCCAATATGTTTGTCTAACCTGGCCTTAGCAATCTCAGGTTCTGGAAGCTGCATGTGGAGGCAGAGGACTCCCACGCCTCCAGTGCCTAACTGAAGTCTCCCTGGTTTGATTTTAATACATTACCCCTTACCCTGATCCCAGTAGCTGTAGAGCACAATGCTTCCTCCTACCCCATTCTGCAGCCACCTTGAACATATCTGAGAACACAAACATCTTCTCTCATCCACCTCTAAACTAAATGGAGCCTTCTGCCTAACTCCTTTCTCACAGACCATGTTTTCTAAGCCTTCTGGACATTCTCCAGATCACCTAGCAGAACACTCACTCAGATTTCATCAGCAAAGACTTTGATCTGTATTTACTCTGACAAACAGGTTGTCTTCAGCCAGAAAGTAATCAACAATAGCAAAACAAAACAAAACAAAAACCAAATCCCACCAACTCAAAAATCAACCACCGAACTTAAAGAGAAAACAACAAAAATCCCCCAAACTTTGAAGCTATTCACTTGCTACAGCAATAACAGCTCTTCCCAAGCAGCAAAAGGCAGTTCCAGGGAACACTGCAGGTCCTTCCCATTCCCAGACAATACTAAGCAAAGCCGGAATTGTCTTTAACAGCCCAGCATGTTCCCCTGCTGTGTGTTCCCAGCTGAGCACAGCATGGGGAAACATCCTCACTGGTAATGGCTCAACATCCATCCAGCCCAAACTGCATCTCCCCTGAGAGCTACAGGTGAAGATGATCATCAGGCACAGCATGTGCACTTACAGGCTTAAACTCTATCAGTTCTTGGGATCTGAGCTCTTCACACACAGTCGTTCACTCACTTCTGTTACCAGCACTTTGTATCACCGCACCAATTCCCAAAAGCACTGGCACAAAAAAGGCCCCCCAGGACAACACACAAACGCATTAACATGAGCTGATGGCCCGCACAGTCTGTTTCTTAAGAATAAAGTCTCAATTTCAACATACTACTCAAGCTTGGGAATTGGAAGCTATTTTAAAATTATGTTTAATTTCGGTGCTTGCAGACCAGAACAGTTTAGTACTTGAACCAGAAAGGAACAAGGGAACAGGCAGATCTGTATTTAAGGATGCTGACTCGGCTCTGTACAAATGACACAAAGTATTCCCCCCACAGGGCTCCGGGACGGAACAGTAATCAAAGTCAGTTACGTGCCCTCAGCGCTCACAAGCTCCTCTGTCACTGCACAGCTTGCTGAAGTTGGTCGTTAAGCAGTTGATTCTGCCCTCAAAGCCTCACGTCCACTTAAAAACAATCACAACACCGGAGGTGTCGGTCGGAACGTGGGTGTCGTTTCTGCAGATCTCCAGTTCCGTTGGATTCTAGTAGTAGAATTCCGTTGGATTCTAGTAGTCCTGATACAGGACTGTTTTCATCCCACAGGCCTGTTTCTCCCAGAAAAGCCGAGAATTGAGGGCACTGCACAGGCTGCTTTACGCGCAGAGGGAAACTGCTCACTTAAATGACTTAAATGACAAAGCACAGCATCACCAGCTTAACGAGTCCTGGGGGCGGGACATCAAGAACTACTTTCAAAACACAAATTAACTTTTCCAGCAGCTTGCTTCCCTCCACATACAAACACGGGCATATCCGAGCAAAGAAAACTGTCAAGGAGCTGAATACTCCCGCACCAACCCGTTCCACCTCAGCCCTTCCGCCGTTATTTCTTAGAAGGCAGCTGGGGCCGAGACGGCCGCTACGGGAGCCTGAGCCCCTTCTCCCAACGGGGGCGGCTCCAAATTCTGCCCCGAGGCGGGACCCCCCGAACCGCGCTGACCCCGCGCCGGGGGTGCCCCCGGGGCTCACCTGCAGCCCATGAAGACGTGGTTGGTCCAGAGCACGGAGAGAGCGAGCAGCTGGTCGATGGCTGCGCCGGGGTAGGCGGGCAGGTGTCGGAGGATGAAGCGGCGGCGCAGCGCCCATTGCCGCTCGGTCTCGTTGTACTGCCGCCACTGCTCCACCGCCGGCTCGGGCACCGCCTCCGGCTGCGGCTCGGCGGGCGGCGGCGCCATGGCGGGCAGAGGCCGCGGCGCCGGACCCCGCCGGGGGCGCGGACCCGCCGGGCCCGGGCGCGTTCGGCGGGACCAGGCCCCACGTGCGGACCAGGCCGCGGAGCGCTGTGGGCCAACGGGGAGCGCGGGCGCGGCCCGGCCTCAGCCGCCCCCCCTAGCCCCGCTGGCCGGTGCCGGTGCCGCCGCGGGCCCGCCGCCCCCGCCCGTCCCCGTCCCGGTCCCGGTCCCGTCACTCGCGCGGGGCCGAGCAGGGCGGCCCGGCCGGCACCGCCTCACGTGGCCGCGCGTCACGGTCGCGCGAGACGCCGCGAGACTCCGACACCACGGAGGGGCCCGGGAGCCGCGGGGAACAGCGCCCCCTGCCGGCGGCCGAGGGCGGGGCGAGGTCAGACGGGGCGGGGCCACGATCAGGGGGCGGGGCCTGGACAGCCCCGGCGGAGCGTCCCGACGGTCCCGAGGCCGCTCCTTCCCTTCCTTTTCCTTCCCTTCCTTTTCCTTCCCTTCCCTTCTTCCGTCTCTCCGCGGGTCCCGCCCTGCCCCCGGCGTTGCCGACCACCGTCCCCGCCGGGCTTTGACTCCCCCGTGACGGTCTGGAACTGCCCCGGCCCCGGCGGGAGCCCCGAACACAAACCACAGCAGGCGCGCTGGCTTTTCGTAATTTTTTATTTAAAATTGACATGAAAGTTAGAAAGGTCACAGGCGGAACAGTGCCGGTTCCTCGGTGTTTTGCCATGTAAATATACGCGGTGCAGTTCCATGTGTAAAAAGGGAAGGGGGCCGGGATGGGGAGGTGGCTCTGGAAGCATGCGGGGAGCGGGCAGGGCAGGACGGGGCTGGTCCGGCACTTCTGGACCAGCTCACAGGGTGCGGAGGGGCTGCTGTGATGGTTATCCCGGCCCCCAGCACCGCCTCTCCCTCCTGGTACTGCCAACTTTCCCTAACTTTAAAGAACAGGAGGAGGTGCAGTTAGGAAAAAGAAAGTACCACTTGACCCACGTCCACCAGGCTTGTTTAACAGGGTGGTGAGACACAGGAGGACACCAATGAAAACACACAGTTCTTACTTTATTTCTTTGATAAAATTAAATATTTTGTGGCTGCCAACAGAGTAAGTTGCACCATGTTCATATTTCCTTTGATTCTTGAATGCACGGTTTCCAAAACCAGTCAAACAATAGCATATTGAAAATATTCCTTAGGCTTCACACCCCAGGGAAGCCCACGACATTTATATTATTAAAGACAACATTAGAAAAAAAATATGCCCATAACAACGTTTGAAAATGTATTCGCTACATCATTAGTCCAAACATCACATTTCTGTCGCTCTTCAAAATCCCAGGTAACAATCAGTTCCCCTGTCTTGTCACACAAATTACAAGACACTTCAATTTTAGGTATCATGCAAGTCAGTAAAAGAGCTTCTTTCCAAGACACTAACACTGAAGATTTGTTCCCCCCCTCCCCAGACATAAGACCCTTAAACTCTTCTAGAAGTGGCAGTCTTCTCCCTCAGACACAGTGCAGCTGGCGAAGACAGATTAAAAAAAGCTACAGAGAGAGAAAAGGGGAAAAAAAGAGAAAAAACCAGAAGATTAGCAAAAAAAAGAGAAAGACACTCAAAAAGCAAGAAAAAGAGATGCAACATGAAAACAGCTGACAGAGGAGAGATGGCATCTCCTTGTGGCACCCTCAAGTACTTCAGAAACCACACATATAAAACCCCTTTTTTCTTTCAAGTCTTTTTAAAGACTTTGCATAACTTTAAATAACTTTCTAATAAGGCAAGTGGTCAGGAAGAACAGTCAATGACCTGCAGTAAGGTAAAAAAAGCAACATTAAATGGTTATTTAGCAGGTAATCTAGAAATCCTTGACAGATTGATATTGACTGGTTTGGGGAGCAGGGTAACATGCAACAGTAGAGGAAGAAGTAAATATTCAAATTATTTTAACTTCCTAAAACCCCCCAAATGAACCACAAAGCAATCAAAGAGTTCTACGGGACATGAAATTGTGTTTATGGTGAAACAGAATACCTGAGAAAATACATTGCAATCAAGAGTTTGGACTGCCCTGACTGTTGGAAACAGGAGGCCAGACCTTAGTGTGATCTGGGCAGCTGCTGCTGTGAGCAGGAGCTGGGCTGACACTGTGCTGGAACTGCTCGTGGGCCTTTGGCATCACCTAGAGCACTTCTCCAGGAAAACTCTGAGCGGCAGCTTGCACTAAAACAAGACCACCTATCAGGGCTAGGCCTGACATGAGCTTATCTCCTAAAAACCCAGGGTTTGGAGGGTTTTTGTTGAGGCTGTTTGGCAGCAATGCATCCTGATCTTTCAGCAGGGGCAGGACGTGTGGATTCACCCACACACACAGAGCACTGAGCCCGCCCACAGCACGACTGAAGAATCAGGGTCACAACAAGGAACTCTGAAATGGAAACGAGGATTTACATGCTAGTCTTCAAGGAGCATGAACTAGCAACAGAAAAAATAAAAGAAAATTTTAAAGGATAGATGAAGCCATGAAAATGACACCAAGTTTAAAGAGAAAAGAGTGCTTTATCTCTAAACTATGTGATAATTAAACTAAGGTGGTGTTGTCATTTTAACGTCACCAATAAATACATTTAAACTGCGTTGTTATTTTGCCAGCAAAAATAACTCACAGAACTTATTTCCCTATCCCTTATCTATCTAGGTAGAGAGAGACCAGGAAAAAGGATAATCCATTAATTGTAGGGGAAAAAAGTATGGTAGGATTGGAAGTTGCAGCATCCGAAACCTTGTTAGCACTAATTTTACATTGTTTAATAAAAGCAATAACCATGAGTACATAGGAAAGACAGAATCACAACGAGGATATAGGAGAGAGCAAGGGTAACACCCTGGAAAGGTCACAGCTGAAATGCTGTCACGTTTTATTAGACCCTCCGATCTAACAAGTAAATGAAGGTCCATTCCAGCCCATTGTATTCTGGGGTAATTACTCAGTACAGAGCCATGGGTTACTGTAAAAGAAGGGCAAAGAAAACAAAAAACAAAAGAAGTAAATGTTAACCAGAATTCACTGTCTGATGAACTCTTTATTTAAAAACAAAACTCAGCCAGAAATACACAGAGAAGACACCTGCAGGCAAACCACAGTTGCACTTGGCCAGAGCGAACTCCTGGCCCAGTGAGCAAAACACCCTCCTTTTTAGTGCAGATCTTGCAGTAAAAACAAGGCTTTTGCTGAATAGAAAATAGGAAAAGCAACCTGCCAACATCTGTACACTTTTAAATGGATGCCAGCTAAAAAACATACAGGTTTTTGCATTAAAACCAGAAATTGCTGGAATCACTGAGAAGAAAGTCAAAGAAACAGCATCGTCTTTCTTCACAAACACTGATATGTACAGCAAGGTGTCCAGCTTTCCCTGAGATTGGATCCAGGATGTGCATCCAGGCCAGCACAATGAGAGGGAGACAAGGCAAGAGATCCTTCGTGACCCCTGCAGCATTCAGAGAACACTTAGTTGCAAACCATGGATCCAAATTTGAGAATTCCCCAAGCCTGAGGACCAGAGGTTTGGACTCAGGCCCATGCCTGTGAGGATGTCAAGTTTTGCAAAAAGTCCTTGAAAATTAAATGAGTCACACAGGGCAGCACAGAGGGGGTAACAAGGGGTTAGGCACAGCAAATTAATAAGAGAAGGCAGCCAGTCTCTTGAGACAGCACATCCCACCCCACGGCAGCATCCGGGGTCCCACCACGGGAGGTAAATGCACCCCCCAAGCAGCCCTGGTACAGCACAGAGCAGGGACAAAGAGCTGAGCAATGGGAAGAGGGGACACACACGGGAGCACCGGGAATCAGCAACGAGCACCTCTGGGCAGCTCGAGTTCCTCACAGGGACAACCACAACAGCCCAGGGCTCTCACTTTAACCAGAGTGGTGAGCACAGGGGGGGAGCAATGGGCAAAGGTGAGCAAACAGGCACAATGGCACAGCCGCGTGTTAACCGGGGGTGGGGCATTCGCCTCTGGTGCGAAGGGAAAGGCTCTACAGGAAACCCGGACTGAAAATGAAAGAAAAAGGCAGGTTAATGGTTTTATGGATTAATGACCAAAAAAAAAAAAATCCAAAATAAAAATAGAAATGTTTCCTAACACACACACACACACAGAAAGAAATGCTGCTAAGTGTTAATGATGTTTAATTTGACTACAGAACATGCTTTATGCAGACACACACATGCATACACGCACACACTCAGCAGTGGGATGAACCAAATTTATTTTCTAAAACAATCCTCTCACAGTTTTGCAAGATACAGAACTCATCAACTGTGACTTGTTTGTATTCATGCAAAACAGTGGAGCCCTGCAATACTTTATGGATCAATATGGAGAGTGTTTTTTTGAATTCTGGGAAAGTACCATATATACATATTTAATTTAGCAACGACAAATGCTCATTGAAAAAGGCACTGTCTGCATTTGTGTAGCGGGAACAAAGAACTTCATTTGATTCAAAGCCCAGCACACAACAGTGTACAGTTATGAGGGCTGCCAAAAGCAATCCAAGCCCAACAAAAATCAGCAATGTTCACTCTAACTGCACTTTAGCCGTGCCTTCGTACTCAGCACCAGAATGAACAGTTATTCTTTGAGCTTATTTTTTCACATTCCAGAGTCTGATAAGGAGAGAATTGTTCTTTTCATTGTTTTACAGTTACCGGTACATTGATTCAACTGGACAGCTAAAGACGACTGCAAGCTCCAGTTCGAGGCAGTGCAAGACCCTTCTGAAGCTCTTCTGTTAAGTGGAAGGTCCCATTTAAATTACATTCAAATGCCTCTCACTGACAGCTGTAATGTTTACTTGCTTTTCCATTTCCCTTGGTGGAGCTAAGAGGGTAGGAATCCTGGAATCAGCTTTACCTATTTAAGGGCAGACCATAATTTAGTCTAGACAATTCAGGAGGGAATGTAAGTCTTAGCTTTGTCTGCAGGGAAGGGTGGACTCGAGGCTGAGTTTTCAGAGTGTTTTACAGTTAAGTGCTGATGTTCCAACAGGTCACTTCTCTGAAAGGCCTGCACACCTCAGCCTGGGGTGCTCTAATCCTTGCCTTGGATAATGAGTATTGCTGCTCCTTCAAGAAGCAAGACATTCCTGTGGGAGCTTCCTTTTTCCTTTCACCAGAGAATCAACAACAAATTAAAAAGGCTCAATTAAACACACTCAACCTAGTTGTAAGTAGATGACTGTCATTAGCAGTTTAACTAATAACTCTAATGAGGATGCTGCTCTCCTGCCAGGCAGGGTCATTTCTTATGCATCTATGTTTAAATGACCCTTCCTTTTACAACAGATGCAGGCACTCTGCACTGCAGACCCTTGCTTAGGGCTGGCTTTGTTAACCCTTTCAGGCAGCCCTATCTGTTCCACAAGCCTGGCCATGACTTTGTGGCCACCTCACACCCCTGCTCCCATGCAGGCAGACACAGTGACAGGCACTGCAACTGGAGCAGAGCAGACTCACAGCATAACACCCCTGACAGGGCTCTCCTCCAGTGGGAACTCTCCACACCTTGGCAAAACTCCTCAGGCACCTGGATGCTGGCCTTATTCAGGGCTAAGTGCTCTCTGGCAGGCTTTCTGGGCACAAGTTGAGCACAGCCCTCTTCTACCTCTATCCTTACCCTGGCCATGGGCACACTTGGCACGGCTCCCAGGGGTGTGGGTCTGTGTCTGCCTGCTACAACTGAACAGTCAATCCATGGGTGACCAGTTTGCCTCCTAAAAGTGGCATAAAGACTCTCAGTCTCTCTTCAGAGCCTTCATTACCTGCTAATGCTCAGCCCATTATCCCTTGTGGTTTTGCACAACCAACTATAATCGGTCAGCAGGTGAATACTGGTTTGGTTACTCAGCAGTAGCTTTTTTAATGTTCACACACACACACACACACACACACACACACACAGAGTTTGGTGATTCTCTGGCGCTCTGGGACAAAGGAGAGCTCTAGGCTTGGCAGACTTTACTATCTGTTAGCATATGAAGAGGGGGATCTACCTTCACTGTAACCACAAGTTAACACTACAACTTGGGAGGGGTGGGAGGGAAGGAGGAGAAAGGGAAGAGGCATTTACATGGCTGGCTGGGCTGTATCATCAGCACCACATCTCCATAGCAATTGTTGCCATAGTATCAACATGGCCTGTGTGATTAAAGAATATAATTTATTTCTAAGGGAGATGGAATAAAGAGAACAGAGCCAACAAAGTGCTGGGAATATTTAAAAGGAAAATGACCTAATCCTTATTTTTTACGTTTCATATCCTAATACAAAGTCTCTGCATTTTACTTTGCAGAATCTTTAAAGACAATTACATCCCTTTTCTACAACTGCATATGTAGAGAGAAACTGGTAGAGCACATATTGTGAGGGTGAAAGCAGAGGAAGACAGAGATAATACTTAGAGGCTTCTATTACCCTTCCCTTTTTTAGGAAGGGTACTTGATCCCACTGTGAGGCTCTATTAGTTAATGACGCTTACCAGGACAATGTGCCTCATGCACCATGCAGCCAAACAGCAGCTAACTGTAAAACAGCACACAGGTAAAGAGCTAATGATGATGATAATGATGTCACAACAAAACCAACAAAAATAAACTAAGTCATGATTAGTGCAAATTGCAGAGCTTAAGCTTAAACGAGTCACCTGTGAAAGAAAAAGGCTAGTGTACTGCCAGACAGTAGTGAACTAGCTACAATTAAGCTACAGCTTGTGAAATTCACGGATTGTTAAGGAAAATTTATGATCTAAATACTGAAATGGATTATTAAGGACAACTGGAGAAGTTACAGAGCAAAGAAAGCAGCACCATTTCTAACACAGCCATTTTCCCAGAGGAAAGCCCCCTAATATCTTCCCAAGCCGTACTGAAGCACTGACCCATCTCTGTCATGGAGTTTTCTGTGCCCTTAAATGACCAGGACAGTACCAAAGCTTTACCACATCACTGTGCTTGGTGTCAAGGAGCTCTTCTGAGATCAGAAGCACTTCGAAGAACAAGAGTGTGACTCGGGCCACAGCAACTATTTGCTGATACTACAGGGCATCTTGTTTCCCTTTCCTGCACTCCTGACCCTGACTAATCTCAGGGCTGAAGTCTGCAGTCCTGAGTGACCAGATGTCTGAGGGCTGTAAGCATGAAAGAACTCAGTTGTGTATTCCTTACACAGTCCAGGCTGGGGAGAGAAGTCTGCTCCCAGTCAGTCTCAGACTCCTCAGCATGAAAAGATACTAAAACCCCCTGAAGGTAATTCAAATGAGCAAATCAACATAGGCAGTGGAAAAAGCAACAGACTAGTGAGAAAAGGGCAGTGCTAATTACTCATCAGAAAAGAATGTTGACATAGAAACAGCTCCAGTTCAAAATTAAAAGACTAAAACCAGGATCTCATTTTTGTTATTGGGTGTTTCTCTCCTGTCTCATTTGATTCCAAGCTTAACGGTCATGGGCTTTTTCTCTGACAAACAATGCTGTCAGCTCTTTGGGCACATCCCATATTGTCCAATTTAACAGCACTTCCTCATGTATTTGAGACTGCATAGTGCAGGCAAGATTTGCTCAGGATTTGCCCCAGGGACGTGCAGAGGGGGGATTGTGGCAGTGGTACAAAACCAGACTCATTTGTCTCTGCATCACTGTCTGTACACACGCCCAGGTGGCACAGGGCTTCATTTTGGGAAACATACCCCATTGGGAAGGAACTGCTCACTGCTGGGAGAACTGGGAGCACTGTTTCACTGTACAGCTGGTTACTCTTGATCAACTGCAGAGCTTCAAGAGCCCAGGCCCCTAAGGGGCACTGCCCAGATCCCAAGACCCTTACAAGGGGGTGGATCCTGAAACACCAGTCCCTGGCACAGGGAACCCCTGCTAAAGCCATGCAGTATCTCCCACTGCTTATGTGGAGGGCAAAAAGCTGATTTAGGACTGTAGAAGAGTACTAGTGCTAACAAGGTGCTGTAACCTGTCCCCTCATTTTGCAGCCTTACATTTTGCAGGCTTCATAAGTCAAGACTTTTCACAGTCCAAGTTTTTTCCCAACCTGAACAAGTAAGAATCTGAGACAGGACACGCTCCTCTCTGGGGGTAGAGGAACACCCCTGCTACCCACACCCTCGCCTTGGCAGCTAGCATGGTTCCACTTCATTACAAGCACTGACAGATCAGGGAAGGAGCAGGGAATCTAGGGGAATAAAAATAAGTTCATCCTCTCCCATGCTGTCAGCAGGCAATGAGGGAGGTTAGCACTGCTCCCAGCTCTTCAGGATGACAGCTGAAGGTTAAACGCTTCCAGCTACTGCTCAGCCTTACTAGGCATTAGATCTGGCTGCAAACCTTCCCCTGATAAGGACTGGCTATGTTGGAAGGGAGATATGAACACCCAAAAAATTAATAAAGGAGAACCATTACCAAAAAGCAAATGCCACTGGGTTAGCAACTTACTTTTTCCTTTCCTTATCCCTTTTAAGAGTTTGCGATCCTCCAGCCTGCTGAGCCTGAGACTGAAGCAATTCAGCTGCTGTCTTCCTTTGTTTAAATGCATTTACTTCATCATCCAGAGACTTCTTCTTATCCTCTAGCTTCTTTTTTTCATCCTGATGTAATTTCTTCAGGCGATCAAACTTTTCATGCAGCTAAAGGGAAAGGAGAGAGGTGAGCAGGACCCAGCACTACCAGATACTCTGTGCATAGGAAAAGAGGAAGATGGAAGGATCCCTTGATACCTGAGCCTGCAAGTCTCTACTGGTCTCTACATAATTTCTAGCTCCTGAGCTGACAGTGCCTAGACAAGAGCAGGGAACAGTCTCCTTCCACAACAACTCACAAACCAGGCAGTGTTCTAGTGAGGCATCACTGTGCACACTAAGAACAGAGGATTGAGAGAGTAAAAAAATCCCCAATCCATTTCCACGAGTCTCTTCCTTATTCCTCTTTAAAGGTCAGTAAATTAATGGATTTTTCACAATGCTAAGGAAGTTGTATGGGTATCCTTTTTGTATAAGAAGTTTATTCAAGGGCTGCTTCTCTCCTTGACTTTTGCCACACTGCACCTCTCCATCAGAATCAAGTCTATGGCCCTTTCCTATTGCAGTAAGTTGTACACAGTAAACACTGTTATTCAGTTCTATTCTACAGGATGAACACCTTAATGTCCCCATCTAAGTTAAACCTTAGATTTCTTGATAAGAAAGTCCTAAACCCCTCTTTGCAGAAAGTGCTTTGGCAGCAACTACCTACTTGGGAGTGAATCTATCACGCATAACCATGAAGAGACAAGTACTGCAGTCTTCACCTCTTTTTCAGCCTCCTTCAGCTCTGCTTCTTTCTCCTTGACCCTCTGGACAAACATCTGCCTCATTGCCTCTTCCTTTTTCTGCAGTTCCCCCAGAAACTCATTTCTTTTGGCTTCATAAGTTTCCTGTAAGCTAAAAAGAAAGGAAAGTCCAGTGATATGATTTGGGACAAACTCTGCTTCCTCTGACCTTCTGAAATCAGGCCCTCACTGTGAATATTGCTTGAACACAACACAATATTGCTTGAACACAATCAGCTACTCACTCACCCACGTGTGCCCAAGGTCTTTTTTTGTCCAGTAATTTTTGGGATCTGTTACACTTTTCTGTATGCTGAATGTTGGGCAATTCAAAGAAACCCACCGGCAACAAACACCGGCTCAGAGGAACACTGCTGTGTCTCTGCAGCACAGATATTTCTCCTCTTATACTTGCAGTTTCAGTCAGTCCCGCACATGCTCCCCGTGTTTTCACCCTCTCTCACTCAGTCAGTACCTTTGCTGAATTGGATTTATCAGACCTGGCAGGTTTTCTTGCTGCATTGGTTCTTTCCATGCTCTCCCAAGGACACACACACTTACACACGCACACGGCACATCCAGCAGTGCCTCTCTCAGGCTCTCCTGCCTCCTCTAGGATCTCACCTGAAGGGTTTGCTGTCTGGATCGGTGTCCTTGAAACCCATCTCTTCCAGTTTGCACCGCCGGTACAGCTCGTAGTGGCGGGTGTGGGTCTGCTCACGAAGGTCCTCCATGTTCACGCGGATCAGCATCTCCCGCAGCTTCACGAAGTCACAGTGAGCTTCATTCTCCACTGGAAGAAGACGTGGTAAGGACTAAGGTGGGGACAGAAACAAAGATCTCTTCCCATATTCCCCACTTGTCTACTCCTCCAACAGGTTTAACAGCCCTTTGGAGCAGAGCAAACTGTCACTATAGGCCTGACACAAGGATTTAGCAAAGGGTAATTCCCCATGAGATAATAAACTCCAGCAGGCCTTTCCTCCTTTTATGAGAGCCCACTTGCACACATGTCACCAT